>NC_073694.1:144188454-144938083 GCF_029784165.1 Wyeomyia smithii | reverse complement strand
TTTGCCGTGAGCAAAGAATTACTCTCAAGACCTCTCAAAGCGATAATCTGATCCAGCCAATTAGAAGGCGACACATGTTGGCGCAGGATATCGCCGAAGAACTCGGCGGTCAATATAGATCGATCAGAGAGACACCCGATCATTCGCAGATTGACCTCCAAGTTAGACAGACGGAATTTAGTTGGCGTACAAAGTGATTACAAGTAAAGCTAACAAGAGAATATTATAAGTACAAGGTGCAATTAGTGGAGAAAAGTTTAAGATAATTTAACGATTATGAATAAGTGGCCTCAGAGGCAAGCGAAAAGTGCCACCATACCGGCGGGTGTAGTGTAATTCACCCAGAGCAATAAGGTAAAAGTGCTATTCACAAAACCGGCATGGCCTAATGCCAATCATTGTCGTTCGAAGATCAAAGCCTTCGAACGAAGGTTTTTATTCCGGACAGGTCGTAGTAGCATCTTCAACGTGGCGTGACAACATCAGCGATACGATAAACTGCCAGTCCGACACACAGATTCATTCTGCGACCTTCTGTGGTTTTTGTAGACCACGTGCATCGGTTCCTGATTACCTTTGGCGCCATCGCGCTAGCTTCCGCTGCTGTCGGCTCGAACACGCAGTGCGGCGAGCGGTTACTTAGAACCAAATCCGTCCATCACGCCACGTGGCCAACCAGCTTGTTGGTCCGTCAATAACATCTATTGCTTAGCGGTCCTGACGAAGGACAGATTTGTCGAACGCGTTTTCAACACGTTCACGTTGTGTAATCGGCTTAGTTCGATATCCGTGCAACCAGCATCGACAGTCGGCCATCCGGACGAATTCGGGCCCGGTAGTGGAACTATCGGCCATTGCAGCGTCAGCGTCAACGCACCTTAAACAACATGCGCCAGCGTCTCCTGTCGTCGATTCCGTCGAAACAAGCAACTGATGTTGCGAGTTAAGGTCAAAAAAGAACTATTAGAATTAATTCACACCATATGTATCCTACACACTACTAACCTAACTAAACATCAAACAACCGAATAAGAAGATGATCAATACAAGTCGATGTTTCGTTTTGAATTACACGTGTCGTGTTAGATAATTAGTTAGTAGAATTTGAGTCCTCTTTTGGTAACGTCAGATTTATCGTTCGAGTCGTTTTGAGATTGGTCCCGCGATCGATAGACCCGCCCTGAGTGAGTCAGCCGGGCAGGCCTTATAACACGCGATTCCGCCTCACGCTGTAAGGCGTGTTGGCGCTTAAGCGGATTTGTAACCTTTTACTTAGGGTATTGGTCGAGGTTGTTTAGGTCAGAAGGGCGGTCTCGCATTTTCGTTTTGGATCATTTCCGTCTCTATCTTTCTTTTTTTTTCTTTCTCCCCTTTTCTCTTTTTCTCTCGCTCCCTCTTTTTTCAACCGCTATTTATTTCTCAAAAGAAACTAAAGCAGGTATTAGACGAAGCAAACATTTGCTATTTTTGGTACGAATTTTATTTGCGCAAAATAAAATCCGTACCAAAAATAGCAAATATTTGCTTCGTGTAATACCCGCTTAAGAGTAAAAGATATCTTTGCTGTGTTTCATACTCTGTGTAGTGCGTCCTAACTGGTGTAAATTAATGAACCTTTTGTAACAGTTTTCAATATATTTCAGAGGGAACCGGAATGCTTATTTAAGTCCGCTTCTTACTCACCTGATACACTGCGCTTTTGTGTATTATAAATATTGCTTTCTAATATAATATAATATATATATATATATATATATATATATATATATATATATATATATATATATATATATATATATATATATATATATATATATATATATATATACATATATATATATATATATATATATATATATATATATATATATATATATATATATATATATATATATATATATATGTTTATATATATATATATATATATATATATATATATATATATATATATATATATATATATATATAAAGTTCTGAAATTGTTTTGGATTTTACCATACAGCCTAGGCCTTGAAAAAGAGTAACGTTCTCGAATACATATTAAAAAGCCAGAATCCTTAAGTCTTGCGAAAAACCTTCATTTTCAAATCATACATGTGGAATAGAATTAAACTGGCAACTTTCAAAAGTAGTTATATTAATTTCAATGAAATCTATTCGCATTTGATCCTCACAGATTTTATCAAGATTTTTGTTGATTTCTTGAAATAATCACACGTATGATTCAAGTAACTTTTATACGGTAACAAAGCATTTAACGCGTTCCTGTATAATTCTGAACTTCATTTTTTTGAGAGCAAGTTTGTTGAACTTTGCTGCAAATCGTAGGAAATATTCGATGCTAATTCACGATCTACAATCACTATGTTCTTTTCTAGATTTTGTGATTTTTAAAAACGAGGCAATTGTGGTATTTTAGCTTGGATTATGAGGAATTATGTATATCAATAGTATTGCAATGAACTGACAAACATATTTATTGTTCTAGAATGAAATCTGCATCATTGTTATCTTTATTGTTTCTGGGCGTTCGGTTATGTCAAATTTTTTTAAATTGTTTCTATCCCAGACAGCTTAAAAAATGGTTTGGGGTCGAAAAAATATGATGCAAACTCCAGTGATGACATTCACAATATTTGTGAAAACTACGTCGAGGTTTGATTCAATGATCGTATTTGATTCATCCTCTGGAAAACTATCTTTTAAATTAAATTTTAAACGATTTATGGTTTACTGGCATAATAAGTTTATGTGTTGTAATAGTTAGTATAACAAAGGTTTCTGCACTGCTAGGTGGATTAATTCAGGTTTTTTTTTGTTTTTCATGCGAATTGAGAATGAGATTTTAAACAATTTTTTGTTACCTTTTACTGACCAACTTCATTTGAAATCTCATTTTGCTAAAAAATTTGTCCGTTCCCGGTTCCCGGGAATTCCTGAGAAATGCGATTTTTCATTCCCGTTTCCCGGGAATATTGCAAACCCTAGCCCGGGTGTCTGCTGTATCCCGCACTTCTATTATTAGCAATACCGCTATTGAGAAGTGGCATGCTTATCATGATTGTTTATCAGTGCTTGTAACTGGAATATAGCCCAGAGTATAGCTTGCGCGAAAAAGATGTATCACCTCGGGCATCACGATCCCATCTGAACTTCTGTATACAGATGGGTACAATGCCATCTGGTTCTGGAAAATTTCTAGGTTCAAAGCACTTCACAAATTAAGATGCCCAATTGAATGCAGCTGCCGTGAACAGCTTAGAAACCACCAGAACTGTGCCGTTGGGCGCTGTACACCTTGTCCTCGAACTCTGCTGCGCCTGGCTTCAGAGCGGAGCTAATTGAGTGTTTCGTTCCACCAGGGCACGTTGCGACACACAAACCTCTCCATCAGGGGCAGCTGGTCGTGTAGGCATCATTGATCTTGCATTCAAGATCACTTGCAGCAATATCTAAATCGTCGGATGTGCGTATGTCGATTGAGCAGGAAGACCGGAAGATGACTAAATGTTCCCTAAACGAAGACCTGTTAGTCTTCTCCGGATTTCTGAATTTTCCGCTGTGGATTATACCATCGGGAGTTGAAATGGAAGGTATTGAGTGCAACCAAGGTAAACCCCGCTGCAGCTGTGGACGGGAAACCAAGGTTGTTATCACGAACAAGACGATGGACTCAACGGTATACAAGCATAACTGCCTCAGATAGCGAGTTTCACCATTTATTAAGGCACAGAGAAAACTGTTAAGTTTAGACCGGAACTGGCAAGCTATCATTACAGCCGGGAGGTAATTTAATTAACGTGACAACAAGTTGGATTTAACCACAAAGGATATCAACCTAACGAATCATCCTCGATTCCGCCCGATCGGAAAGTACTGGGCAATAACGGCAAAGACGGGAATAAAGCAGACTGGAAAGGTGATGCGAAGACTGCACTGCTGGCGAGAAATCATAGGTGGACCAGGTATGTGTATAGAAAATGATGGCGCAAATTCCAAAATAAGCTCGCTGTTGCATCCGACGAAAGATGTAATATTTTTCTTACATTTTTCTCTGAAAATACAATAAAATATCTTCTTTTTGATTACTCAACATGTTCTTTAAGTCAAACCAACTCAGAGATAGAGATAACTTGTTCTGAATTCTGTAGGCGAGTTTTAGTCCTGATTAATCGAACGTGGTCCTCACCGACAGTTTGCGTACGCTCTCCGTATATGTGTTATGTTAGTTACAGCACTAGTGAACATCAGCAACGCCATCGTCAGGCTTGTATAGGTTAATGAAAACCTAGCGCTTAAGGTAGCTGGTCAGTAAGTTCACTCGCATCTATCAACCGCCGGAGTTCTGCCTTCGATCAAGAACACAAGGTGAGATGCTCGGCCGGTAGATCACACACAGCTGAACCTGAACTACAGCTTTGCGGTCCAAACACTGTTACACCAAGCAGTCACTGATTCGCTGTCGGACATCGTCATAATCTCCAAATCATATCGTGTCGCTTCCGGAAACGGTAGCTGGTTGTTTTACTTTTATTTCAAAAGCACATAATAATCTTTTACTATGTTTATTTACAGCAGGGCTGTTCAACGTACGGCCCGTGGGCCACATCCGGCCCTCGGCTTCTTTTCTCGCGGCCCGCGTTAAGTTTTGAAACGCGTTTCAAATTTGGCCCACGTGTTGATGTATTGGGATTGGAATTCGTTATGATACAAACTATCTTTGTATAATTTAAACTTATTTAACGTTGAAACTTTCAATCCGTATCGACATTTCAAAAATGAAGAACGAATTCAATCAATAGAATGGAGGTAGAACATAAGTAGTTGTCGTTCATCTTTATCAGACGAGAATTTAGAATCGTGTTTGCGGACTTCGGTATCAGATTTTGATATCAAAAGAAAGATATTTTTTCTGGGTCATTTTGGATTAAGATAATGTTTATTGAGAACCTTCGCGACATATCAGCTGTGAACATCCCCCTTTTGTGCTGCATGGCTAGCTTGAGACATTTTTCACCTGGCACGCACTCGGTCCATCGGCATCTCGTCCCAGATCTTTTTTATTATTCTCGCTTATTTTCCGTCGGTCTAGTTCCGCCACTGTTGTTGTGCCAATCACCGACGCCCGGGGAGGCGACTCCACCCAGGACTCTTACTCACGACCCGTTGATTAACGGACCTTCGCCAACTGCTTTACTTCCTCATGCGATGGAAGGCGTGATTCCAGAGATTTTTCGAGAAAATCTCCCGGAGTCAGCTAGGATTGAATCTAGACCAGTTGGGTTGGTTGTGAATGGATCACGCCACCTCACAACCATCGACACCTATGTCGGCGGTGGGATTCAAACCCAGGCGTCGAGCGTGGTTGGCGGAGACGTTACCAACCACGCTAGGCCCCCGCTCATGCGTCCCAGGTCTTGGAAATAAGCTTCTTAAATTGGTCCAAAGTACTCACTTTATGTCCGGTCTGCTTGTCCAGCATGTGCGACCATATATTATGAGAGACATAACGAACCTTCCTGTAGAGGTTTCGAAGTGCTGGGCCTACAACCTTCTCCAGAACCTCAACCTTATTGTACGCGGTGTCACCGACGTGACGCTATGGGACTACGGAATGTCTATGGGGGACGTTGCCGCACACATCCGATCATTTTAAACATTGTGATGCTGTTGTTAGACATAAAGTTTCCCATCAGAAAACACGCACTCCTGAGCTGCGTGCCGTGAAAGTATCAGTTTGACTCTGTCCATCCACTTCTTCGTCGTAGCCTTCGTTACCTCGTGAACCTTGTGTTTCTTGTACGGCTTGTATCCTAGGTGCTATATCATGATGGTGAGGATCGACACATCCAGATCGACAGCAGCGATCTTCCGGATCGAGCTATTTATTTTTCGACGAATCCGCGCCCCCACCAACTTGATGGCTGGTGGTATCCTTGCCGAATGCGGTCGCCCGAATCTCAAACGGTCCATAGTTGAGCCCGTCTGCTGGTACCGACGGTATAGATGATATTTCGCTTCACCCTGTGGGATTTCAATCACTGAATTATGTCGCCGAGTCGCTCATCTCTGGCAAACAACTCTACTACGACGTCGCGGTCCTCCTTCATCGTGCGCGGTAAACAAATAACAATCGACAACAAATCGCCACCATGCGTGTCGATGAGCCTATATATGATGCTGAAGTTGACACCAATAATAATATTCAGAATGTAGACCAAAGTGCGCTGGTGTTGGTGGGTGACTTTACTACGTGGACAGTCGAGTCGAGTTGAAATCGCCACCAGAAGTACTTTCAGTAGCAACGGTCCACCGTCGATATGACTAACTGCAATCCACGTATAATCCTGAAATAGAGATGATGGCTATAGTTGAGACCATAACACGATGGGTAAGTTGGGTAAGTTAACTGGATTCCCCGCCGGGGATGGAGGAAATTGCATTTCGATGCAATGGTGTTTGAGAAGGTAATCAGAGAAGAGCGCAATGGCGAAGCGAATCACAAAGAGACTCTTTTCAAGCCATGAGCGTTGCGTTAAGTCTTTTCGACTTCACCGACTTTTCAGTACCTCTAACTCAGATCAGAGCTGGTCGGCCAATTCGCCGACACCCAGCATATGAGTGATAATAGCCATGCTAAGAAGAGATAGGTGCCAATGGTTACGAATAAAAAACTCATTGGGATTGCCTTCTCCTAAAAGGTGACTCTTTCGGGTAGTCATGCAAAAGTACCTGGATAACCTACATTCCCAGAGAGATGGAAACAACTTAAACTGGTCTTATTCCCGAAGGCAAGGACACTGCTTGATATTCCGTAGTCAAACGAACCGGTTTGTCTAGTTCTCACGGCAAGTAAGGTATACTTTTATCTTCGAAAGACAACTAAGTACACCGAGGGTGTAAGCGGTCTGTCTAGCAACCAAATCAGTTTCCAAGAAGGCAGGGTCACGGTGGATGCTATCTTGTCTGCCATCAAAACAGCGAATAGAGCACTTCAGAACAAGAGATAGGGCTTTCACTTTTGTGCGTAGACGTAAAAAACTTGCTCAATAGTGGTAGCTGAAAATCTATAGCCCATTCGCTTCGGGAACTCTATTTACCGGTGCCACTATAAAAGATTCTGGAAAACTAATGCCGAAATCAGTTACAACAAGAATGAGACTAAAAAATGCCGTCCAATCACCGCAAGGTTTTCACGAAGGTTCCATGCCCGATATTGTGGAACGTCATAAACGATGAAGTGTTGATGATAAGATTACATTCAGGGGCTGTGATCGTTATCTTCACGGACGTTGTAGCACTCGAGGTGTACGGCGACCCGATCGAGAAGGTTGAGTTGGAACGACTGGAAGCACTTCAAGAAACTGGAGCTGGCACATCATGAAACGGAGGTCGAAGTGGTTAATAACCGCAAAGTGGCAGGCACCTTGCTCTCTAAATGCTCTCCGAAACTGCTGTGGGTAATAGTGAACGACAAGCTCACTTTCAGGAGTCGAGTAAAACTGTAAGAGGATTTTAATGACTGCAGCATTATCTCGAATGATAAATTTGCGGAAACTTCTGGTTCAAGACCCGAGGTACTCTTAGATATCGGGGAAAGCTGGAAAATACCTACAGCTCATGTTCCTGAGGGCTGTGAACGCGAATCGCATAGTGGAGGACGTATCCTGTAAGTATATGTTTTTTTTTGACTCAGAGTTCTCCCAAATTATTTCTTGGGCTCCTATACTAATTTTTGTATTTCTTACCTGTGTGACCTTTGTGCAGAAATTTTTGGATTAGCATGAGGCATCAGAATTACCGATCACGTTTCAGTGATGAGCGCATACGCGATATGCAATGACCAAAGAATTGGTGTCGGTGTCACGAAACACGTAGACACAGAGTTCGAAAGGAATGCTGGCGGTGTCTACAGTGGACAGTTTTACATCTAGTTTTGCCAGTGAATACTCCGCATCCAATCAAACAATTGCTGATCTCCTTCTCGGACGACCAGTTTCCCTCCGTTAAGCTTCTAAGTAAGTTTGCCCAGGATTTGTAGATCGGCATCATGGTTCATTTTGGGGTTAAATAACAGTTATAAATGTTAATTCCGTATATTTTGAAAATCACGAAACTCAAAAAAAATTGCCACAAATATTGCTTAAAATTGATTTTAAACGGTGTTTGTTATTCCATCAGTCCATTTGTTTCGAATAGAAATTTATACTGCATTTCAATCTCCCGTCGGATTTCTTTCTATATTTGATCGTGACGTTACGAAGCTGCGAGGTAAATACTTCCGCTTAAGGGAAGGTCAGTTCAGAAGATTTCCATTCTTCAGTTTCCCTATAGTTGTTTACATTGACAGAATTGCATTGCTATGATTATGGACGGAATGAAGCACAGCAAGGCAAGGTACGCAAGTAAACATCAACTTGGAATTCAGTACAGCAGTGCAATCCTGGACGTTTTACGGGGCATGAGTGCAATCTGTATCGTCTATATCATTTTGTGCAAATGCCACTGAAGCAAGCAAAGAAGAAAAATAGCTAAACGGTATCGGAATAGACTAACATTTAAATTGATAATTTATTCGTAGCATTTTCGGAACGTCTGCTCCATATGTGCGACTGTAAAAAGCGACAGAAAATCGTTCCGGTAGTAGCTCTGTTACACTGTGTACACAACGGAAGATTGGGTTTGGAGAACGGTAATATTATTTCCCAAATCTAATCAAATATGTGTATGTTTATTTAAAACATCCCATAATTTTAATATCGCAGGGTATAATTTCATGCGGATTAAATGGCTTTTGGATTAGATTTTGAAGAGATATTTCAAACTGGAACAAAAATCACTTTATTGAGAGGCAGGGAATTTGTATTTCCATTATGAAGTATATAAAAGGAAACTGAGGAAAAATGTTAAAATCATGGCATTCAAAAATTAATTTTCCTGAAAAATTAAGACGATATCATGTTTTTCATGATTCGAAATTGGGTCAACAGAGCATACATTCGCTGCTGGGATGCAGGGTTATTTTTTTCATCCTTAGTTTTGTTCCACTTTGTACGAAAACACAAGTATATGCAGAACAACGTTGAAAAGAGGCCATTATTAGAAGGACCATCGCCGTGCCAGCAGCCATCTTAGTAACCTGTTATGTAAAAGCATTCAATATGTGCCTTATCTCATTACGTGCGCCAGAGCTGATGTAGCGGTAAACTTGGTCGAGCTTGATGATGCTGGCGATGAAGGATGTCTCCACTTTGTCATTGATCAATTACCGTACGGTACCACCGTCGTACACCGGATGCTTGCCTGGGGAGCGCGAATGTTCACACAATGAAACGGAGAAAGCTCTTTCAAGCCAGCAACGAGAGGTGCTCGCAAGGAGGTATTTTCAATAGAAAATGTTGCCTACGTTGCGACATTTCCGTAATAAGAGCGCAAGGTGTGTAGGAATAAGACTTGGTGTATTTTTCAATTTATAATTGGTAATTTTAGATGCGGGGTGAACGATGACAAAGAGGGGGTTGCTGCATACGTATGAGCCAGCTAACGAAACTATAATAGAAGACATAACTTTGTGGCGATTTCTTACGAGTTGTTTGTCATGCTTGTGTCGCCTTGTATATGAAATCTAAACTCCTGAGAAGAAGTTTAATGGTATTATTGTCGCAAATGGGTATGCAATAAAAAAAAGAGATTTTAAATTATTACAGTTCCTTGATAATTTTCAAACAATATAGATGTATTAATCATGTATACAAGTAATGATATTTCGTTCACTGAATTTACTCACTTCATAAAATTGTCGACCTATAAATTGTTAATTGGAGCTAGCAGTGTATAATTCACGTTATTTATAATACAGGGGTTAGAATGATTGAGACGGGCAAAATTTTGTTAATTTTAAAATATATGATAAATGGTTAAATTTCGATGTAACAGGTTTCATTTTATTGGAAAACTATTCTAGTTTCCTAGTATTACTTGAGAACTTGGCGTGACATGTTTCGAATTTTATGAGTGTCTGTCAAAATGTACCTTTTTGCAACGCGTAGAATTTTTGTGACGTTTTATTTATTCTAGGTTCATATATTGCCAATTAACTAGAAATCATTTTGAGTTCATAAGAATCCAAACTTCTCGAATGTTAGTCCAGATAAATTTAAAAAAAGGGTGCTGGGCTTAATGAAACATACACACCTACAGAATTTCATTTAGTCATGCTGGGGTTCTGCAGGCCCAGGGAAAATTTTACACAACAGGAAAAAACTGCCAAAAACAACACCCATACTAATTTTATACATATCTCGATGGTTCCTTGACAGATTTTCAACCCTTGGCTAGCAATGAACTCGGTATGAATATTTGTTTATTATAAACCTATAAGCCTAAAAGAAACAAGTTGTCAGCAAACCTATAAGCGTTGCAAAAAGGTAGATTTTGACAGATAATCCTAAAATCTAGAAGATTAACTATGTCCGTTGGTAACGTCAAGAGACAAAACAGAGACAAGATCGAGATATAACAGAGACAGGACAAACACAAGACAAAGACAAGCCAGAGACAAGACAAAGACAAAGAAAAGATATAAAAAGAACAAGGACAAAACAGAGACAAAATATAGACAAGCCAGAGACAAACAGGACAAGATAGACCCAAGAAAAAAACAAGACAGAGACAAGATATAGCATAATAAAGACAAGTAAGAGTTAAGACAAAGACAAGACAGAGGGAGAAAAAACAAGTTGGCGACAAGACAGTGAAAAGACATAGACTAGACATAGACAAGACATAGACAAGACATAGACAAGACATAGACAATACATAGACAAGACATAGACAAGACATAGACGAGACATAGACAAGACATAGACAAGACATAGACAAGACATAGACAAGACATAGACAAGACATAGACAAGACATAGACAAGACATAGACAAGACATAGACAAGACATAGACAAGACATAGACAAGACATAGACAAGACATAGACAAGACATAGACAAGACATAGACAAGACATAGACAAGACATAGACAAGACAAATACAAGCCATATACAAGCCAGAGACAAAACAGATAAAGACAGAGACAAGACAGAGACTAAACAAAAGCAAGATAGAAACAACCCGGACGAACACATTAGATTCGCATTGATTCCCTAGGATTCCTCCTATTGGAATCATGAAGCGTCCTCGATAAGGAATCCTGAAAAAAAAACCTCTAGAATGCCCAGTCTATAGGACTAGGATTCCTGAATGAGAATCCTTCAGATTCCCTAGGATTCCTCACATTGGAATCGTGAATCGTCCTTGATAAGGAATCCTGAAAAGGAATCCTCAAGACTGCCCTGTCTATGGGGTTAGGATTCTTGAATGTGAATCGTGTAATGAGAATCCGTCGGATTCCTCACATAGAAATCGTGAAGCATCCTTGATGAGGAATTCTGAAAAATGATTCCTCAGGAATGCCCTGTCTATGGTGCTAGGATTCTTGATTGAGAATCGTGTAATGAGAATCCTTCAGATTCCCTAGGATTCCTCACATTGGAATCGTGAATCGTCCTTGATAAGGAATCCTGAAAAAAAATTCTCAACACTGCCCTGTCTCTGGGGTTAGGATTCTTGAATGAGAATCGTGTAATGAGAATCTTTCGGATTCCCTAGGATTCCTCACATTGAAATCGTGAAGCATCCTTGATGAAGAATTCTGAAAAAGGAATGCCCTGTCTATGGGGCTAGGATTCTTGAAGGAGAATCGTGTTAGGAGAATTCTTAGGATACGAAACCTTTCACTTCAACCGTTATGTGCTACGGGGTTCATGGGTACCCCAAATTAAAGTCCTTGTAACTTCTGCAATTTTCATTCGATATTTGATACATGATTTGATACTTGTAGCACCATATTTGAACAGAATCTTACAATTAATGGTTCAAAGTTCTTAAAATTACTTCCACAGGCCATTTGTTAGCTTTTAAGTGTTCAAGTAATATGGCTTTCAAATGGTCCTTCCGGAATAGATTCCAGAGGGGCTTCTATTGCCGATAGAAACCATTAAATAAAACAAGGTTGAATACCAGCCAAGATGAGTATTTTCAGGACCGGGATGATGCACCGAAACCGGAAAACGACCTCAGACGCCATTTTGATTTCCTTAATGGTGACTTCCGGTGTCTGAAAAATAACAAAATCTGGCCGAATACCTCCCAAAATGAGTATTTATATTTCCAGATATTTATATTTCCCAGAGTCCAGAACTCACCATTTCAGAATTCAAAATGGCATCTGAGGTCGTTTTCCGGTCTGGGGGCATCATCCCGGTTCCGAATATACCAATATTGGATGGTATTCGACCTTGTTCTATTTAATTGTTTTTATGGTCACTAGAAGCGCCAGTGGAATCTATTCCGGAAGGACCAAAACACCCAAAACCATACAAATGGCCTGTCAAAGTAATTTTGTATATCTTGAACCAATAATTGTTACATTTTGTCCAAATATTCCTGAAATTCCTCAGTTATCGGAGTATTGGATTCCCGGGGATGAGAGAATTCTTGGGCACCGCTGACGCTAATTTGAAGGTAGATAGGTTACTGGATCTTTTGGTGCCATCGAAATTAAATGAAAATCACAAGAATTTACAAGATTTAAGAATCTTGAGCACAAATCAGTTGAAGTCAAAGGTTTCGTATCCGAAGAATTCTCATAACACGATTTTCACTCAAGAATTCCAGTCCCATATACAAGGTATTCTTGAGGATTCTTTCGTCAGGATTCCTTATTGCGGACGCTTTACGATTCCAATGTGAGGAATCCTAGGGAATCTATGCGAATCCTATGGGTGCGGCTAACGTATATATGAGTTTATTCTAACCGGGACGTCAGTCATGTCGAATAGTCTGTCCTTGTTAGAGTCAGTTGTTCAAATTTCTAATTCTGTTCGCATATTCAAAGAAGTTTGTTCGCATTCTACTAGGTCGAAGCAATTTCGGCTTGATGCTAGAAGGACACAAGGTCCATGCACAGTCGCAGTGTTCAGTTTACTTTGGTTATACCTATATATATTTGATTTCTGGTCTTTCTGAATCATATCATTTGAGGTTCAGATCAGAGGAAGCCAAAAAAAGGGGAATTTAGTTTGGCTGAAATATAATAAATTTTACATTGAACGTCTTAGTAGAATAGAATTAGATATTGATAACATGCAATGTTTCCATTGTATACTACTATTACTACAAAAAATCTAATACCGTGAGAGTCATTTTCATTTGTTAACCATCAGTTACACGATTGTTTGGTCAATATCAATTCCAGACATAGGTTTTGTATAATTCTAAAGTAAAATTACCAAGTTACAGGATTAAATTAGTAAGTAGAACACTCTGAGAAAGAAATAAATAACTCTCAGAAACGCAATTTGATCCAAAATGGGAGCAAGTTTACCGTCTCTCGTGATGAGTATAATATTCTTTATGATGTTGGTTAGATTCTTCAATTTCATCTGGAAAAGAGATAGACACATTACGACACGTTTTCCTCAGTCTTATGCTATACACTCAGTTTTTTTACGCTGGGAATACGTACCTCGTAAAAAACTACGTTAGATACGCGGAAATCGAATCTGCGTTGAAAAACCGCGGTAGTTCGAAATCCCGCGTAAGAAACATGGTTGATTCGAAAATGCGTCTAAGAATACGCGTTCCTTCAAAATACCCCGTAAAAATATCCTCGTAAAAAACCGCGTAAAAATATCCTGTCCGGATAGCAGAGACGATTCCTCTCACGATTCTGTCGCCGAGATTCCTAAATTTGGATTCTTGAGGTTTTCCATAAGCGACTCGATCAGATTCTGTACATATCGCAGAAACGATTCCTCTCGCGATTCCGTCATCAAGTTATAGGAATCCTGGGAATTCTTACTCAGGATTCTCAGCGTGTTAGTTAGGGAAGACAGAGTCATGACAGAGACGAGACAAGAAAAAACAATACAAGGATAAGATATAGACATGACAGAGACAAGAAAAAAATAAAGTAGAGACAAGACAGGGTTAAGATTACGAAAATACAGAGACAAGACAGGTACGAAACAAAGACAAGGCAGGGAAGAGACAGAGTTAAAACATAGACAAGACAGAGACAAGGCGGGACAAGACAAACAGAAACAATACAGATAATGACTGAGACAAGACAGTGACGAAACAGAGACAAAATAAAGAAAATACAGTGACAAGACAGGTAAAAAATGAAGACAAGGCAGAGACTAAACAGAGACTAAACAGAGGCAAGATAGAAACAAGACAGATAAAAAACATAAACAAGTCAAAGGCAAAACAAAGACAAACAAGGCCGAGACAAGACAGAAATATAACACAAACAAAACAGAAATGAAAGACACAGAGAATAATAATAAAAACAGAAACAAGACATAGACAAAAAATAAACAAAACGTAAACAAGCCAGAGAATATAAGGAGCTTTCCTGAAACATTGGTTTTTTTCCATAGGAATTAATTTGGAGCACCGTTAAATGAAACTCATAAACTTTTTTGAGAGTTTTTTCAAGGAAACTTCGAAAATGTAAACATATTTGCCATCTACCAGTTGAAAGCTGTAGGTAAATATCACATCTTCAGGTGAACTGCTAACGACGCGGTTTGCGGGTATAATCAACAACCAAACGGATAATCCCAAAATTGCACAAGCTTTCGTTCCTCATTTTATTGATTCAAACCGGTGAAAGGATCGCCCCCTCTTTCGGCACCATTTCCATGACATGAGGACGAACAAGCGAGGCCCAGCTTGAAAAGCAACTCTTTGCTATTGTTACCCTTTTCACTAGTAATTTCACTAGACACATAAACTACTGCAACGACAAGTTTCGTTTTCCGGACATGCACCGACAACGGTAGCCGAAACGAAAAAAAAAGCAAGTTATTTGTGTTTGCGGTTGCCGGCGTGCTTCAAAATGCCTATACAATAACACCAATAGTCCAGTTCCAGCCTGCAGAGGGAGAAAAGCGTAGCAGGGATGAAAAATGTGCCGAAGTAGAAAAAACAGCCGCGGTACACTTCAGCTCCGGAGCTCGACCAGTGGAAAACGGTTACTTTCACCTTGGTTCCGAACGGAACTCTGTCTCTCTGCTGCTACTGCGGCTGCAGTTTATGTGCCTAGCTGGACTACATCGCACACTTTTCCGGGAGATCGCCGATGGGTCTTGCACAAGTCCGGGTTTTCTACAGTGCATTTTGGCCCGTCGCATCGTATATCGTGTTGTTTATTCCAAAGCACCTGTGGGTTCGATATCGTGTTCATTGCGACAGTACATTACGAAATACATGCGCTCTTCTTTGAGCCTCAAATAATGCCGAACGGAAGTGAGGGTTTGTTTTATTTGTCTTGTCTCTAGATTACCTACGAAGGAAAGGGGGGGGGAGGGTGAGCGAGCAATGTCAGGCAGTGTAGAAGCTTTGAATTTGCGGTCAAAATTTATGGCTGTCCAGGAAGTTGAAATTGTTAGATTTTTTTTCTTGCAACACCCATAGAGCATTCTTTTCTTGTTAAGGTGTTCTTATGAACCGATTTAAAAAAGAGAAGAAAAGAACAGGAAAAATGTGTCAAATCATCGCAAAGTAACGCCAAGCTATTTTTGAGTGTTTGTCCTTCTGTTTCATTAGAAAATTTCTGTTTTTTTCTTTCTAGAAAGAACCTTTAGTTACAGTTGATATTACTGGCCACTAATACGGCTAATATCAGATGGTATATGGTCTTTAAATCTGTTCTCCAGAGGCTGCAGGTCGACGTCTTGAGATTCAAAATTACGTTTGGAGTCAATTTTCGGCGCTCGATTCCGGAAATACTTCATTAGCTGGTGTTTTTTTTTTTTTTTGGCTGTTTTCCAGACACCAGAATCTGTCATATTGGATCTCAAAATGGCGTCTTGAGTTGATTTTTGGCCTCTGGTTCCGGTCATACCCAACAACAATTACGCACGCTAGCCTGGGGGACGAATAGCGGCCTCGATCAAATTAGATAGTTGAGAGAATTCGTTATCAATATTGTTTTTGGCACATTTTGCATGTTGTAGGATATGTACAGCAATACACCGTGCCCCAGTGCTGAGTCGAGAAAATTCCCAGCTCGAAAAGATCCTCGACCGGATCTGACACGAACCCGATATCACACCGTGTGGGAGAGCTAGCCAATCGACATCGCTGACCACAGATCCACGGAGATCATGAATATTGGATGGTATTTGGCCAATTTTGACTGTTTTTTGGAGAGCGGAAGTAACCATCTTGGGCTTCAAAGTGGCGTCTGGAGTCGAATTTTGGTCTTTGGGCATCACCCCGATTCCAGTAATATCCATATTGAGTGGTACTCGGTCATTTTTGGTTTTCCAGAAACCGGAAGTTGTCGTATTTGATTTCGAAATAGTGTCTGGGGTTTGTTTCAGGTCTCTCGAGGGTTTAGGGTGAGGGTTTTAACTTTTCTTTGGACGTGTAGCTGATTCTCCAATCGATTATTGTTCGAACGACAAATATCTATTTAAAAACTACCGAGTTATGAGCTTTTGAAAGTAAACAAATTTTGTTACATGTTCCGACTTTTCCTAAGAATTAGTTCTACATCAAAGCCAGCAAAATCCGATTCCTCACAAACATTTCGCGGTTATCCAGCGAATACAATAAGCTCGCTCGATATAGACTGAATTTTTTTTAAATTAATCATCAATAGATGCACAAATATGTGAGAGGATACACTGAACTGGTAAACGCTTTGCTATTTTAGTGTTTCCAGTCTGCCAAAATCCGAGTAAAACGTATTTACATACATGTTTATACAAAAGCTGCGTTATTGCTGAGACACATTCATTATCCAGTTTTTAAACCTAATCAAAATTTGCGCTAATTTCGAACATCATTGATATGATTCCGCACAATCAATCTTTTGCGAATCCATGCATTCAAAAGCCAAAAAATTATAAAATAATTGTTCTGTGTCATTCTGTTATTTATGTGCATATTTAATTGAGCAAAAAAGCTCACATGCCGTAAAACATGTCATTTTCAATAAAAAAAAAAAAAAAAAAAAAACAAAAATGTTAATGAAGTTATCGTGCTGGTTAAGAACAAAAAATATTTCGTTTGGAAATATTGCACATTTAATTTTTTTTATTCAAATTTTTAGATGAAACATTTCTGCAAAACTAATCGTAGCGTAGGCAACGGGGAGATCAAGGTTCAAACCACTTTACTAGGTTTCCGCATTATAGTTTATTGAGGAGTGAGTGGAATGTATAGGATTTGATAAATTTGACTTTCGAATGCTGTTTAGCGGTTGAGGTCAAAAAGTTTCGTTTCCCTATAAAAATCCCCATGCAAAATTTCAGCTCCATTGGACTTCGGGATGTGGAGACTCGAAGCGGTCACAGTTTAATTTTTTTGAGCGCTGACAAAAATGCACAAATTTGAACTTCGAGATCTGGTGTTGTTTCAAAATATGTGTTTGAAAAAAAGAATTGGTTTTCTGGGAGTCTTTCAGCTCTAGAATTTCTGAAGATTCTGTTTACTTTTTTTTTTTTTGATTCAGCACCAGGTTTTGACGATTTGTGCTTTTCTAACATTTGGTATGAAAAAATAAGAATTTTGATATTAAAAATTTCACGCTTTATATATCAGTTAAATAAATAATTGCAAAGGCTAATGCAATCTTTTAGACCTTTGCCAAACACGGAATAAAGTCTATTGCTAGATTGAAACAAAAATTGTACTTCATCCCAACCTACTAAAAACCCAAAAAAAAACAAATCTCTTCTTTGGTTTTTCTTACAGTCCTTTAACACTTTTTAATTATTTTATTTCTATGCCCACGCGGCCGTCCTTGTTCCCATTGGAAACTAGGTGTCTAGAATCAGCCCTTTCGGGTACCGTTGGAGGAATTTCAAGAAATTATACTATTTCAAATTACACCCGATTCCAATATTGTAATATTTTTTATACAGATTTTTTCACGCCCGGTTTCTCAATAAAACACGATTACTTTTTTAGCACAGTTTCCTAAAAAAATATGTTTTGACGTAGAATTACGTCTTACGGCAACATATACAGGGATCCAATTTCAATAAACGAAAACACCGAGAGCACCACGAAAATTGTTCACTTTCAAACGATTTTAACTCAGTCAGTTTCTAACCGATTTCCGTCATTTTTGAAGCAATCGATTGGAAAATCATCTAAGCACCCGCCCAAATACAGAAAATTGTAATCTGACTGTTCGAAATATTGTACTATTGAAAATTGTCGAGCCTCGTCGAAACGCCTGTCGACCTCTGATTGGTCGCTTAATGCTTCTTTCCCTAACAAGGTCGACAGAGTATACCTAGTTGACTAGGAATGCGCGCTTTGTGTTTTATGTATATTTTATTCCATCACTGTAGCGATAGCACATGGACGTTGAATGCTGATCGTGGCGAAGAAAGAAAAACCGGGTTTCAATTTCTGGCTGATCGCGCGGGGCGCGTTGATACGTATGCACCTGTCTATCTGGCGGATGTTATGGAGTTTTCGGTAGCTGCAGAATTGTTGTAAATGACAGGCAATTCTACTAGTAAAAACGGGAGCATTAGAATCAACGGCGAATGGTTTTCCGAAATGATGATAATTGAATGAAGTTGCCAGTGTTGTTACTGTTGTGAAGTATAATGGCATCTATTGGTGCTCTGCAATTATGTAATTAAGGTAGTTAAGATTTTTCATCATGTGTATCAAACGTAAAACTGCAAATTTCAGCATTTAAAGGGAAAGAAAAATTCAACATTGTCTCAAGAACGTTTTGGTGGCCTTGAGAAGGGCTGTTTGTAATTTATATTTGTTCTCCTGCTAGATAGCAGTAGATAACAGAAATGCAACGCTTACGCTATTGCGTCTTAAAACAAATGACATCACAGCAGAATTTCGACCTTCATACTCATGTATACCACATGATCTCGAGGTACGATGCTGGCCTAACAAGCCAGTTGTCGTAGGTTTGAGTCTCGGCTCGTAAGAGACTGTTAGTGTCAGTAGGATCGTAGCGCTAGCCCCTCAATTGTCCTGTACACTAAACAGTTTTGCGGAGTCTGTGTACAATAAACAGAAAGTCGTGTTCCGAATCGAAAGATGGCACCAAGGCTTTGCTCTTTTTATACTCATGTCTACCATCGGCATTATCAAACACGCAACAACCAAACGGGAATATTGTCTCTTTTGAAGCCGCAACATGACACGAGAAAATGTTGTTTTGTTGCCTTTATGAGAGTTCCATCGGTCCGGCTCGACAGAATGTCCACAAGGAATCATTTTCGGTGCATCCGTATTACGATACTGAGACAAACTGTGGAAGAGCCATAGATGAAGCAAAAAAACTGGGGAAGCTTAAAACTAATGCGGGCTATTCAGACATACGCGACATACGAAAGAAAATTTGTTCAACGTTTGAGAATGGTATAACTGGAAATAAAGAAGTCACGCCTCTATTTCCAGTCATATCATTCTCCGTTCCGTTCAACGTTCGAAAAAATTATTATGTCAAAGTGGATATCGCACGCAATCTGACCATGAAGCATTTATACGATAATTGAATGAAAATTGCAATCGCAGTAATCGGTCTTTTTCTACTACATGTATTTGGAAGAGCATAATGAATGGTTATTATTAAACTGTAACTGTTGTTTGATACTGCTGCGAATGCACGGCAGTGTGATGTTTATAAAGATTCGTTGATACTGTGCATAACCGGCGGTAGATACGAAACAAATCCGATTTCAAACAGATAAGTTTGGCACGTTCTGCTCACGGTGCTGAGTCCGTTTTAGAAAATACACAACACTCCATTAACAAGGATGTAACGTCTTTGAGAAGACGGTTATAGTTTGACATCACAGCAGAATTTCGACCTTTATACTCATGTCTACCATCAGCGATAGCAAACACGCAACAATCTGCTTCCATTCGACACGGAGACGGGAACACTGTCTCCTCTTATGCCGCAACACGGCACCTTACAATGTTATTTTTTTGCCTTTATGAGAGCTCTATCGGTCCGGCTCAACATATTTGATTTGATTCGATTTTCATAAGAGAGTCTCATATTTTTTGTGCATCCGTATTACGAAACGTGGACAAACTGGGGAAACTTGAAATTAAGGCGGGGCTATTCAGAAGATAGCTCTAAACCAAAATAAAATGAGTTTCATTTTGTCAGAGCGGATGTCGCACGCGATCATAATTTCTTTTCATATTTCATTTTTCTTTCAACAGAGTTAAGCACATCGATTAGTGCGCTTTTGACGTAGATTTACTTCTTACGGTAACATATATGGGGGTACAAATTGTAAAACCGAAAACATCAAGAGCGTCACGAAAATTGCTCGCTTTCAAATGTTTTTAACCCAGTAAGTTTCTAACGGATTTCTTTTATTTTTAAAGCAAAAATAATATAAGAAAAAAAGTATATACGAAAAAATATACCGCTTCACACCATTAAATTGATTAATCCCAAACGAGTGTATTTTCAAACCTGTTGCAAAAAAAAATTACTGACATAAGACAGGCTGTCGTAATTCTACATTAACCTTGCGGTTGTGTCTTATAAAAAACCTCTTCAACTATTTTTTCTACTTGGATTTTCAAAAAAACAAGGGTAATTTTTCCACGATTTCTCTAAACAACACAGTTATATTTTGCACGGTTTCTCGAAATATCATGTTTCTTTGAACGGTTTCTAGAAATAACACGTTTAATGTACGTTTTTTTATTCGAGACGAATGGATGCTTCGTGCAAACAAGAATCCGATGAATGCAGCGGAAGGTTGAATCGTATGCCTGTCTATCTCTAGGAATGTTATGTTAGTTCTATAACTCTACCTGGCTCTGGGAAGAAAACCGCATATTTTTACAGCCGGAACAGTTTGTTTAATTGGCATTGAGTCTTTGGCAGTTATGCAGGTAAAAAAAATGTTTTTTTTTTGTTTTTTTTAAATTAAATTTTTTCCGATTTCTCCATGATCTGACAATCCGCAATATTTATTCATTTGTACCTGATTCATTCTCTTCAATGTTCTTTCACACTCATTTCTCTACTGCAACGCAACCCATATAGGCGATTAAAATGACTGTATGACTGACAGCTGGCGCAGCAGTAAAAATGGTGATAATGATTTGCGAGCAGCATTTTACCTATCAAGATTATATTCGCAGTGAGATATCACGAGTTTAAGTAGCGGGAAACTTCAACTATTAAAAAAAATCACTAGACGGTAGATTTCAGCTAAGTAAATGCTATTCCAACTTACCAACTCCTGCAAAAACATAACCTCAAATTAAAAACGAAAACGGATCTCATATTTTTCCCATTTCAAATGTATTTTCGTGGCAGTAATCAGTCCATTAGATCCATTAGATGCTGCTGAAAATTACTAACCAGCGTCATTGAAAGTGACGTCAAGAACATCCATTTTACGCAACTATCGCATGAAAAACAGTCTCCTGTGTATGTTAGCCTTGGCTAAAAATTGAATCTAGGGTAACTGCTCCATTATTCATCCCATTATGCCGATATTCACGAAGAATGCACGGATTAAGCACCATATTTTCACGAAATCATTGAACAAATAAATTAAAATTGCTTTCTTGCTCTTATGGAATCATTTAGCATTGTATATATAGTAAAATTAGCTAGATTTATCTTAACTTATTTTCAAAGAGCACATTGAGAGTATACAAGCCAAGTGCATCAAATATACGAGAAGTTTATATCCTCTTATTAACAGGAATTCTAAACATTGTTCTAGGAACAAACTTTTGATTTACAAACAAATTAAAACACCAGCAATGCTTTATGCTGTACCGATCTGGTCAAGTTGCTGTTCAACAAGGAAGAAAACGCTTCGAAGGGTTCAGATAAAAATTCTGAAAATGATTTTGAAGCGTCCTCCTTGGTTTGGTACACTCGAATTACATAGACTTACTGTTGTTGAACCATTAGAAGCTATGTCAAATAAAATTATTAACAATTTTCGACAAAAATCGTTGCAATCCTCAATTGCTACGGTAAGCCAATAAGTTAGCAATTAAGTTAGTTGTAAGTTTACTTCCCCTTTTTTGACAAGTAGGTTTAAATCCCTACGAATGATAAGTCCTAATTGCGAACGCAAACAAATCCTAACAATTAAAATTACAAATTTTTAACAGTGTTGACAAGACGCCATTTGTGATTGGACACACATACTCATTATTTACTAATATTTATCATAAATACTTAAGCTACTAACAAATCCCCCCCCCCCTTAAAAAATAAAAATAGCTAGATTTTTCCTGAATTTTGTAAAACAAACCCTTTTTCACAACGCTTCCATACCCATCTCAAAACTTGAATCACTGCCAGGGTCAGATTTCGAAGCTGGGGGGCCCGGGGCAAATTTGTTTGTGTTTTCTTAAAACATTTAGAGGTAACGTTCTGGAAGGTGACGAGCTAAAAAAAAGGTCGCCCTAGGACTAGGGGGGGCCCTTGAATCGGAAGGCCCGGGGCATTTGCCCCCTTTGCCCCCCCTCAAATCAGGGCCTGCAAACTACAACAGGTTTATTTTGATTCCTCCTCAAGTTTGTGACTGGATTCTTTTATCCTCTGTCTGGGGTAAATAATTCTTTCAAATATCAACAGTTGCATTAATATCGGACTGCTCATGCTGCCCGCTCTTTCTGTCTTCGTTATTTCTTTCTATGAGACAAGCTTTGGGGTTTAAAGTCAAGTGGCATTTTAAACATATTGTTTAATTCCTCATTTTTCATTCTTCTTCGATAATTTGATATATTTCACTCGTGTCGTTTTACGAATTCAAATATTTGTCTCGCCATCAGGTCTATACATTCCACAGCCCATGTTCGAAATTCACTCTCAATATCGAATAATTCATTCCGTAGTCACTGCGAGAGCTTTTCGCATAGCAAATTTCCGCTCATTCACTACAATAAAAGCTTTTGCTCACTGTTTGTACGATTTCTGCTGTTACTGCAGCGCATTAAGGCTCGCTCCGAAAAGTATCTCTCGCAAAGCGTCGCTGTTCTGGAATCCAGCTCCGCAGGTTGAATGTATCTTGAAGAGAACTGATAGCAGAAGTTGCGTTTGCCCCAACTTGGGCCCCCTTGTGTAAGCTGATGTTGAACGAAGCACAGTTTATTCGAAACAACAACGGTTGCATGATTCTTTGCTGAAGGTTGTGTGCGTAACAAGCTGATATGATAAACACCTAAGCAGATAAAATAACACAAAACAAGTTTGAAAATAATGTTCTTGAAAAGAAGTTGTTTAATAGGACAAAAACACGTATTTTGATAACGTGTGCTGTTATCACCTAGTTACTGGAATATATTATCGTAACATTAATTTGAAAACATGTTGGAAATACTCAAAACCACAGTGTTTATAGATTACTAGCTGACCCGGCCAATTTCGTCCCGCCTATTAATTCCCGTGTCCCGTGTTTAATTTAATAATTTTCAACATTCCAAATTCATTGATTTCTTGCGATTTGTTTATATCGTTTGAACTTATTGGTTTTATCGGAATGACAACATCCTCGTCTTTTGCCTTTAGAACATCACCTCTATTCCGGAAATACTCATATTGGGTGGTACAGGCGAACTTCGATATAAGGTACCCTCGTTATAAAGTACCTTCGATATAGCGTCACTCGATATAAGGTCCTTCGATATAAGGTGCATATTTTTATTATGTTACAAATAACTCCGAAATTGGTATGGAAACTTCTATAAACAATATATTGGTTATCTTGTCAACGTATCTGGTTACTATTGATCATTTGGGGAGTGTCCATAAAAAAATCCACACTCAGCGAAAGTTTGAAAACCCGTCCGAAAAGTTTAATGTTGCTGTAAAAAACATGATATAGCGTGGTTTAACATGGATAGAAACGGAGGAGCTGATAAAAAAAGTTAACTTGAAGTTTGATCCCTGGAGAATTTGTTTGAAATTATAAAAGACAAAATTTTATTAGAACTCGGATTGCTAGAAATGTTTAAAAAATGTGCATTTTCATAAAACCTATGAAAAAGTTGCAAATATGCTTAAGGTATGTTCGGCAGAGTGATGTATTTCTCAAATATGTAAAAATGTTCAGAATATTTTGGGCCACTGAAATCACACTTAAAAACGTTGATTGGAATGTGTGTATAAAACATTTAACATTTAAGGGATGTGTATATAAAACTAGCTGTACGTGATCAATATTCAAGAAATAAAATCAGAGCGTCTCCAGCAAAATTTTTCTGCATAATATTACCTACAACTTTGCCCTAATTTTGATTTGATAAGTTATTTAAAAACAAAATTCATTGCACTTTTAGGCAGATTATTCAAAAATCTATTTGCATCAGAAGTTTCCCCTTAAGATAAACAAAAACGTTGTCGAATAGACTATAGTATTTAAATAGTATTTTCACACTCAAAAGGTTGACGATCACGTTTTTCACGTTTTAAACCAGTGTGCAAAGAGCAACTTTAGGCCACTCTTGTGTTGAAAGAAAAGTGAGCTCAAACGGTCAATTTTAAATGCATTAAAGAAAATGCACATTACGAAATCCTGAAAGACGAGGTAATTATTGAAAAAGTTGTCAACCTGTAAGCAGATATTCATGGTTCTTATACAGCGGACCAAAAAATAAATAACAACGAGAAAAAGAAAAAAAAGAAGCAGTTTCAATAAAAAGTCTGTATGAATGAATGTAAATAAATGTTGAGAAAAAAAATGAGTGATAATAACGTAACGGCTTGATTTTTTTTTTTTTCTAGATGACATACTTTTTAGAAATAAACTATCACACGCGGCTAAAGGTCTCCTAAACAGCCAAAAAAACTATGTGTCTCAAATTGTACTTAAAACAAGCTGATTAACACTTATAATTGGATTCTATTTCCAAAATAAACTATACGTAGACAAATGACAACAAAATGAAGTATTTGAAGCCCTATTGTTGAAATTGTTTCATGATTCGATACAAGGTACAATTCGATATAAAATACAACTTCAAAAACAAAATGTACCTTATATCGAAGTTTGCCTGTATTCAGTTATTTTCGTTGTTTTTTCAGAAACTGAAAGTGGTCATCTTCGAATTCAAGATGGTGTCCAGGGTCAATGCTTGGCTTCTATACATTATTTCGGTTACGGAAATATTCATATGTAGTAGTATTCGGCTGTTTCCCAGAAGTTGCCATCTTACAATTCAAAATGGTGTCTGACGTCAATTTTTAGCTTCATGCATCATTCTGGTTAATAAGATGTTATTTAGTCATTTTCGGCAGTTTTCCAGAAACCGGAAGTCAACATCTTAGAATTCAAAATGGTGTCTGTGGTCGATTCTAGCTCCTGTGTATCATTCTGGTAGGTCGAAGCATCTCATATTGGATGGAAATCGGCCGTTTTTGGTTGTTTTTCAGAAAGTGAAAGTCGCCATCTTGGATTTCAAAATGGTATTTGGAGACAATTTCTGGCCTCTGAGCGTCATTCTGGTTAAAAAAACACCCATATTAGGTGGTATTTGGTCATTTTCGTCTATTATCCAGTCACCGAAAGTCGCCATTTTACAACTCAAAATGTTGTCGGAGGTCGATAAGTGGTTTCAATGCATCATTGAGATTTCGGAAATACCCATATTGGGTGGTCATATCCCGCTGTTTTCCAGAAACCGGAAGTCGCCATCTTGGATTTTAAAATAATATTTGGAGACTTTCCGGATAGAAACCGGGAGTTTTCATCTTAAATTTAACAATGGCGTCTGGAGTCAAAAAATTTTCTTGCTCTCAGAAACCTCAACATATCAAATTTTGTTCCATTTACTTGATTATTTCTCGAGATGTGCAGAAATTTGTGTGGAACCCCACCTTTCAGAAGAAGGAAAGGTGTCGAAACGAAACATTATAAACATCTTTGTTACCCCTAAAAATATTCACCTGCCGAATTTGGTTCCATTTATTTGGTTAGTTCTCGAGAAGTGCAGAAATTTGTGTTTCATTTGTTTGGAACCCCTCCCTCACATAAGAGGGAGGGGTGTCGAAACATTATGGACATATTTGTTGCCTCTTAAAACATTTACATGCCAAATTTGGTTCTATTTGGTGGATTGGTTCTCGAGCTGTGCGAAATGTGTCTTTCTTCTGTATGAGACCCCTCTCTTTTTAAGAGAGGGAGGGGCGTCAAACTGTTATTGATATATTTGATACCCCTAAAAACATCCGCCTGCCCACTTCGGTTCCATTTGCTTGGTTAGTTTTCGCGATGTGCATGAATTTGTGTTTCATTTGTATGGGACCCCTCCCTTCCAGAAGAGGGAGGGGTCTCAAACTATCTTAGTCACCTTTCTTGGCCCCTAAAACCCAGATATACAAGATTTCACGCCGATCGGTTCAGTAGTTTCCAAGCCTATATGGAACAGACAGACAGACAGACAGAGCTACATTATTATATGTATAGATTTTTGTGATAATATACACTCAGTTATTTTACCTGAGGTCAGAAAACTTGATTTAGAGAATCAATTCGATGCAGGTTTTTTGGATTGTCCGAAAGCTGTTATTAATACACTAAGGTCGCTTTTTACGCGCCTTTTTTACGCGGATTCCGGAATTTTAAGCAGTTTTTTTACGTGGATTCCGGAATTTACGCGTTTTTTTTACGAGGCACGTATCCCCCGCGTAAAAAGCGACTTTAGTGTACTCTATGAAATTATCGAAAAAATAATAATGCCAAGTACACGGTTTTACACTCGAGACGGACGCAAAAGTGTTTCTAAAGAAACGTCGACTTAACACGTTAACGAAAATTGACTAACAATACCTGGCAATCAGCAACACTTTTACAAATTATCTGCCTAAAAGGCTAAAAATTCGGGTAATGTCAGCCGTTTTTTGGCTTGTGACGATAGAAAGCAATAGACAGCAACAATTGCTGTAAAAATGTGTAAAAATGCAATTAGACTAACTAGTAAAACACTCAAATCGAAGATGGGTGTACCACACGATGCACACATTTTCCTAAAGCAGTTATCAAAAAGGTGTTGGCTAATTCGGATGTGTTCGTTTTTAGCAATTTAGATACTATACATTCATTGTCAACTCGCACATAGTTCGAAACGACGAATGGCCCAAAAACGCATTCATTTTTCTGACATGTGGTGCTAGTTGACGCCCTCCTGGCAATCCGTACGAACGTAAACGTGATGAAGAGTTGATTTAAATTGCACACCACAACTTGGCTTGAAAAACCGTATTCTGTTTTTTGTTCTCTTTTCATCTTTGTTGAATAAACTTAGAAATAGAAACTCATGTCTGATGGAAATTGTATACAAATTTTGGGAGGTGAAGCGCAACTTTGCGCTATAATATTCGAAGCGTAATTTTTCATTGAAGCCATTTAATATTATTACCACAGACTAGCAGGCATAACGCTTTGAACAAATTTTCAATAAAATCATCGTTCGAATGATTTCAGTGCTTGTGTGTTCGCGCTGCGTCTTGTATTCCGACATCAGCGCTAGTGTACGTGCATGTATCAAATTGAAAACCACAAATATGTATGAGATTCAATTACAGCGCCCCAGACGCTGTTGTTCCGCGATGACTGTTATTCGATTGGAAATTTGAAATGATCGTTTTTTGTGACGATGGAGCTAGGTTCCAGTGTTACGTCTGTTAGTCTGTGTTATCACTTAATTATCAAAATTTGTTTTATATTCCAAGAGCAAAATTATTTTTCACTCTGTTATTGTATCATTGAAACGTCAATCGGAACTATTGTCAATAGGAGACATCACCTAGTTTGCCATAAAATGTAAGTTGACATTTTAGACGACTTCTAGTAGTGATCCTGGTTCCGGAAATTATTAAATTCGGAGGTATATTAAACATGTTTCTCAATGTTTTTAATCTCTGGGGACAGAAATCACCGCCTTGAATTTGATGATAACATGGTACCACAGACTAACAGATGTAACACTGGAACCTAGCTCCATCGCCACAAAAAAACGTTCATTTCAAATTTTCAATCGAATAACACTCATCGCGCGAAAACGTCGTCTGGGGCGCTGTCATGCAATCTCATACATATTTTGTAGTTCCCCATTTGACACATGCAATAGCGCTGGCGCTGATGTCGAAATACATGACGCAGTGCAAACACGACAGCAGAAGGTGCTAGTGTTACTAACGTAAAGTACTGGAATCATCCAAGCGATGATTTCATTAAAAATTTGTTCGACGTGTTATGTCTGTTAGTCTGTAATGGTTACTTTGATATTTGATCTACTGAATGACATGCTGATTCAGAAAATAGTCATATTCCAAGGTTAATCTCAGATTTTGGTCGCTACTTAGTAACCGGAAGTCGCTAACTCTTATTACAAAATGGCATCGAACACCAATTACTGGTTGCTAAGAGTCAACATGGTTTTTGATATACCAATATCAAAAGGTGTTAAGAGAAAGTTTAGTCGCCATCTTCGATTTAAAAATGGCATCAAAATCATGTTTCGGTCTCCGGCTATCATTCGTTTCATTGACCGTTCCCTGGTAAATTTCACTGTCATCTAACCCGGGATGCATACAACCAAGTTCTATGGAAGCTTCTAATGTATACCTCTAAGCTATTTCAGCTGACAATTCTTCACTTGCTGGTTCAGAGACATGTACAAAAAAATAACACCGGATCGGCACCGTTATTATTCCCAATCCTTCAACCCAGATCAACTTAAACTGCTTCACATCGTTCGTCAATTCATCAAATTTACAAGAGCCAAATTTGACAAACTTGGCATGAATTTGACTAACTTGGCATTAACGTCTGGTTTGAATAGTAAGACCCGGGGTGGTCCCCGTGGCTCTGTGGTTAGCAATGTCAGTGGGCTAGCTCTCCCACACGGTTGTGATATCAGGTTTGATTCCCGATCAGGTCAAGAGTCTTTTTGAGCTCGAAATTTTCTCGATTTAGCACAGGGGCATGGTGTATCGTTGTACTTATCCTACAACATGCAAAATGTGCCGAACACATATCGATAACGAATTCTTTCAACTAATCCAGTTGATCGAGACCGCATTAGCCCCCAGGCTAGCGTGCGATATTGTTGTTCGAACAGTTAGACCAGTACTCAAAAAACAAGCACCATTTTGATTCGTGTGTTACTTTTTTGTTCGTGAGTAAAAATTGATGAAAAAAGCTGGGTATAACTTGTTTCGAGTGCATTATTTACAAGTGCAAAATTTTATGACAATCGGTTCAGTGATTATTGAAACGTCATTGATACAGGAACAAAATCGCTAGAGAATTTTGCACACCGTCATGGAAAATCCTACTAAGACCATGAGATGGATCGGTAGACAACTGGGAATCAGCCATACAACTGTGTCTCAGGTGGTAAAATCGTTTAAAGAGTCCCAGACGACCGAGTAGCGGGCTGGATGTGGAAGAAAATCGAAAACAGCTAACCCTGTGAAGGCCCGAAAGGTGTTGTATTATTTCAAGCGTAATCCAAACCTTTCGATTCGCGACGCGGCTCTGAAGGCAAAGTTTTCTGCCTGGTTCGAACTGGGTTTCCTATATTCAAGGTCCGGAAGGCACCGAACCGGCGTGATCAACAAAACACGGCGGCCAACTTCCGCGCAAGGAAGCTGTATCGAGGGTCGCTAACGAGACCAATGTATGTGGTTATGGATGACGAAAACTACATCAACACAGACGCAAAACAGGTACCGAGGCTGGAGTTCTACGTTGCCAAATCACGGTTTGACGTTCCGGAAGACATGAAGAAGAAGAAAGTGGACAAATTCGCCAAAAAATACTAGCTCTGGCAGGCCATATGCCAATTCGGTAAACTTAGTTAACCGTACATCACAACGGCTACCACGAACAGCGAAACTTACCGCATCGTTTTTTTAGTACAGGCCTTATCTAACTAGCCGAAATATGTCCGAATAAATCGGTAACCACATTTCCACATCTGGTCCGGTGTTTCCCACGAAAACCATCCTGGACTATTCCTATTTCTACTATGCATGGACGATTGCAACTTGCGCTAAACTCTCCTATGCCGATGACCTGAAGCGCACCTAGTTGTTCTCCTTGTCAGACGACGACGAAACTTGGTACATGGAACAATAGATGGCTGAACGTCCCGGGTGGTGACCGTTGCACTCCAGTTTGCACTGCGAGTTTCGCCGGAGAAAAAAACAAGGTACGGAGGATTTGTGGCCGAAGGGCACATCATTATCAGAGCGGTCGCACCACCAGCATTCTGGGTACCGGTTTTAAATGCAGAGTCGTGTGATCAAGCGGTAGACGAATAGCAACAGGTTGTGTATGTTAAGAATTAAAAGCCGGCTCTACAACTACACCATCTTCAACGTGCGCTGCCCTCGTGTAGGAAGACTCGATGTAGAGAAAGTACGACCAGCGATATATTATTTTGCAGCTTCCCGAGGATGGAGAAGTACCTTCCTTCACTACAAAAACATGCACAGAAGCACTTGAAGATCACCTGACTTACGTATCGCAAACCAAATTGTTCTCAGATATGGAAGAAGAATTTCGTAAACATTACCAACTACCAATGCGTGACAGCGGTGAAAGGCCCTGAGCGATATTTATTATTTTATTTATTTGGCATTCCGTTATAAAGACATGGCCTGATTCACAAAGTTTCTTTACCCTTCTACCCATCTTGCCCGCTGCGCCCCTGGTCGTCTCCTTCCTACCGGATTCGAGGCAAACAGCATCTTCGCAAAGTAGTTATCCGGCATTCTTGCAACATGCCTTGCCCAGCGTATCCGCCCTGCTTTAGCCACCTTTTGAGTACTGGGTTCATCGTAGAGTTGCGAGAGCTCATGGTTCAGGCTTCCCCTCCATATTCTGTTCTCCAGCACGCCACCAAAACCTTAGTACCCGTCTTTCGAGAACTCCGAGCACTCGCAGGTCCTCCTCGAGCATTGTCCACGTTTCATGCCCGTAGAGAACAACCGGTCTTATGAGCGTTTTGTACAGATTACACTTCATACGGGGGCTTAGTCTACCGCAATTGCTTGTGGAGCTCATAGTAGGCACGATATAAAGCTAGGCAAATCAAGAAGGGAAAACAATGCCAAGTATGAACAAGCACGAAACGACATGATCACGATGAAATGAGTGCCAGCAAGAGGTCGTGAGCATGCAGGGCCGCTGTCACATTATATTCCCGAGTGGGTAGTAAGGAATCGGGAAGGTTCATGAGTGAAAAAGGCGTAGCCGGGGGGGCGCGACCTACTGAAACCTGAACATATTTTTAAGAAAAATCAATAGTGCATCAACAAAAAAGTACCAATGGAATGTTTAAGAGAAGTTAGATATTCGAATTTCGTTCCGTAGTAATGTTTCCCATGAGTTTCCCAGGGAAGGTTATTATATATTATATCATTATAAAAAGCAATTCCCAGTTTACCAGAACATTCGCCATGGTGGACGGAAACATGCGGTAGGCATGTTTTTGAGTTCTTTCTTCGTTTTGTTTCTCAATCCCCCCTCAATTTTCGCGTCAAAATTGTTGAAGTAGGTTTTACGCTCCTGATTTGCCCAGAAACACTGGATGGGACGCAGCTGGGGAGCGTTTGGTGGGATGGCCGACCTGGGTACCGCATCGATTTTCAGCCGCCTCTTCTCCTCCAACGATTGCTTCGAGCAGTGGGCCGACACCAGATCCAAGCAGAGCACCGCGTCTTTACCCCTATGGTAATTCTTGATGAACGACGCAACTTCCGGCAGGCACTTCGTACTATAAATTTTCCGGTTCACGGCCAGTACGGAGCTTTTCGCTGATTGTCAGCCACAGCAGCACCTTCTTTGGAAACTTGGTGTGTGAAATGAATTTCACCTCAGAGGTCACTTCCTTCATTGGGAAAGTAAAATTCGGAGTGCCCTGCCAGTCGTTGTCATCCAGGGTAAGAAAGGTCACGTCGCGATTCGCCGGAAAAATCAACTCGACCATCTTATTCAGCCGCTGTCCTTGCCTGCAGCTCCTAGACCAATGGACGGAACTGCCGCTTTCTGATGTCCCTGTTCGTCAGGTACTTTTCCACTGAACCGACCTCCCGATCAAGCGTTTGCAGCGATGTAGCCACTTTACCCTCGGTCTTCCTCTTCAGCATTTCTGGAGCTTCTTGTCGCTCAGGACCGCCGGCCGTCCGGAACCGGTCTCTACTTCGATGCTCCAATAGTGCCAAGATGTTGAAGATAAAATTGAAGAAAAATTGTAACGTTGATCGTTTTGGCATGGGAAATTTTTACGAGAAAACAAAACTTTAGAAACAATTAAAAATATAATCCTTTTCCCTGAGAAACGTTACAAATGTACATAAATATGTAGATTTATAACCTTCCGCTCAACGATATCAAAAAAATCTGTCGCTCGCAACATTACATTTCTTTTTGAGTTTGTTCGATCGTTCCGTGTGGGTAAGTACCCACATGGATATTTTCCGAGTGCGTACGGGTACTACTCATACTACCCACATGAAACACCGGCCCTGTGAGCATGAGGAGCTCGAACAGTTGTCCCGTGCCAGCGATACGTGGAAGTTCTATGACATGGTTAACCAGTCTCGCATAGACTATGTGCCGCAGGCCGGCATGTGCAACGAGGCGAATAGAAACCTCCAATGCCAGTGAGGAAATCGACAGACTACCGAGCGAGCTCTATAAGTATGGTAGGGAGGAGTTGGCTAGCGCGCTGCCAACTCGGGAGCATTTTTCTATATCAGGCGTCCGTGTGCTGTTCAGCAGTGAGTTAGAGCAACGATTGGACCCCCCCCCCCTCCTTTGGGGCTACCGGTATTTCGTTTACAGATTGGCCCGCAGCTACAGGAGAACTGCGCAGCAGATGGTTCTGCCCGCGAATCTGGAAAGGTTCCGCGCCTAACCCGTTCAGGAGCATCGACACCCTCGGACATTATGTCCTAATCTTTAAGGAGGGCCCCCTCTCGGCTCTGGCCAGTGCGTTCAGCCTCAGTCTGGCCGATTACGTCAAGAAGGGAAGACGCCTGCGAGATTCGGTTTGAGATATTTGAGTTCCTGGTATCCTGCAATCTGCCTTGAACCGGTACGACATATGGTTGCGCTGTCGAGAGAACTCCTGCGTCAGCATAAGCAACGTTAAGCAGGAACGACTTGTGATTACACACCAACACGCCACAAATACACGAAATAAAGTGTACCAGTAAAGTGAAGGTTCTTGGTTTTTGTTTATAATCCGCGATATCCTTGATTGCCCAGTGGCTAGCCGACCCTGCGATACCAGCAATAGAGCCTGCTCTGCCGCAGAATTTGCCAGCCGTAAAGTGTTGGGAAGTCAGTATGTTTTAGCTATCACAAGAATTTGGAAGAAAGCTACCAGACGAGTAAATGGAGGAAGACGTCTGCCCGATCTACAAAAAGAGCGACAAGCTAGAGTACCGCAACTACCGTGGCATCTTACTTAACAATACCTCCGTCATAATACTCCGGCAGATCCTGTTCCATCGTATGTCAGCTTTAACCAGAAGATTCGTGGGCCATTACCAAGCGGGCTTCAACTCGCGCCACCACGTAACGGTTGATTTCAATCCGAAAAATCATAGAAACTTTCGCGGGTACGACGTGCCCACACTCCATATCTTCCCTGACTTCCCGGCGGAATATTAAACAGGCGCTCGAGTAAAGCTATGGAAAATCAAGCACGACTAAAAAACGAGTGTTTTGCTACGTGCGTGTTTCGGAGATACTCTCGAGTTCTTTTGCATCGCGCGGAGAGTTTTCTTGATTACGATTCAGCTTCGCATTTGAGGGTGTGATCTGAAAGGCTGACATTGACACGTGAGGTACACAGTTTCTGGGCATCGCAGATGACTTTGACATCATAACATGTAAGTTTGTGACGGCGGAAGAAACCTACGCTCGATTTAAAACCGAAGCCAGATAAATTGGACTTCGAATAAATGCGTCGCAAACGAGATTACATGCTCCAAGGAGAATAACAATCGTGTTGACTTTTCGCTTCGGAAGACACTTCGAACTTGGGAAAGTAAGTGGATTCAATCCTAGTCGACACCGAAAGATGTTCTGAGGCGACAATCTCTGGTAACGCGGCTTCCATCGCATGAGGAAGTAAAGCCGTTGGTGACGGCCCATGACTTCCATGTGGAGTGGAAAAAAATTATGTATAATTCGGTAGCCAACTCCAATTCTTATGATAAAAAGATTGGGATTTATATTCTATCAGCTTTATTTAATTATAATTCTTTACCTAATTATGATAATAGTAGCAAAAAAGCATTTTTAAAAGATTGATATTGTAGAATCTATATTTATTTATCACTGATTCAACGCTTGATTCAATGTTGAAGTTGTTAAGCTCAGATTAGTGAAACAGAAAAATTTTCACGTTCGATTTGGCGTGTCCAGCCTATTTTCGAACCAATGTTACTGGATGACAATAGCAAAACCTAAAGTTTAATTCAATACCATTTTTTATCACAGGAACAATACATGAGATTTGTGTAGGGCTCTTCAACTTTTGACGGTCATTCATCGGACATAATTTTATTTTCAATGCCAGAAAGCTAACTGGAATTATATGTTTTTTATCTGTAACAGTAATGCTCTACTTGTTTTGTTAGCAGTAAAAAAAAAAAAATTTCTATCCTACGCACGCCTCTAGGTCCAATATCGCCGCCATCGCCGTACCGCCATTGCTGCTCGAGTCATCCAGTTGATCGGAGTAGCACTTTGGCTACATTCCCCGACAAGGCAGGCAGGACGAACCGATTGTGTGCTGTGCCACGCTGCTGTGACTTCGGTGAAACCGTAGCAACGAATCTAAAATGTGTTTTTATTTGGGTTTGAAACCGTCTCTGATAATGCCCGTCAAACACTTTGACGTAATCCGATTGAGCAGAAAGAAGTCTCCGGGCGACAAGATGCACGGGTCCTTTCTTTCGTGTGGGCTTACATTTTCTAGGAAAAAAGGCAAAGGAAAACGAAATGTGTATTCACAATGATGATGCTGACATCCACATCCGATACTATTTGAAAAATGCAAAAAGGTATATTTTATTGGTTATGCCAATCGTAAACAAACAAAAGATAGGCCCAGAAAAGATGAGCAGTGAGCACTCCTATCCGTCTAGTTACGAATGTGTGCGATGCCATCCCCTTAAGGCACGGTCATAAAACTAGGTACGATGATGCTCCATTCCAATCGACGGTAGCATTTTGCAGCCATCCGGCAGGCTGGTGCTCCAGATGGATGTGCTTTTGGATGCGATATGGAAAATCTCTAAAAGCAAGCGGTAAAAAAGCAAGCAAAAGGGTAAAGTTCGAAAAAGTCAAACAAATCATTGTATCGAATGGTCTTTTTTATTTCGTTCAATGAAATATTTTTTTGATTTCCTTTTTCACTTCTTGTATTGATGACATTATTAACATATATGATTGCAAAAGCATTCGGCAATGATGAAGAAATCTCAGCTCGGGTCGGCCAGGAAAGGTTCAAGCACGGAAAGAATTTATCTCTTCCCCATATTGGGTAGCATGTGTTTATACAACGAACCAGTAAAGGGACAATGATTTCTTTTGAATGGCGAAAAGGTTGGCTTCCAGCGGTGGCCGGCCGGTATAGTTTCAACGGATCTACAGAAAGGGTTTTGCATGATAACAAAATTACCCCGTCGGGCATGTTCACGCACTAAAGCAGTGACACGTCTTCACTCCCATCGTGCACATAAGAATGCTCAACAAATTCAACTAACTGTTTTGATAGGAATTTCATTACCTGATTTAATCTTTCCAGTAACAAACAAATTTACAGTTACAGTATCAAATAATTGCTCAATTCCATTATTAAAATATTTACTCGCGTTGATTACTTCTAAATAATAAAACGAACCAGAAATGTCCAATAATTAAGTGTGTGAATTTTTTCTGTATTTACAGTTTCAAATGAAGAAGTAAAACATTTCATTGAAAACTGCAATTATTTCAATCAGGTCCGTTAATCTCCGAAAAACCGTCACTTACCATGGTTACAGAAGTATCCTTTCTTTCCGTATTGCCCTGAGGTCAATGAACAAATGGTAAGTCTGCAAGTTGATTTCTCGAAATTTATCGAGAATTTGTTGTGAGTTAAATATTTGATCCGTAGTGGAGCATCCCGCTGGAAAGAAAACCACATTCGCCAACAAAGGTTTCCTACAACGGTCTCAGTCTGTGGAAAACAATGCGGGAAAGAATTTTGTATACGGTATTGAGTAGAGTTATGCCTCAATAAATGCTACTGTCGAAGCGATTACCTTTTGTAGATCGCGAAAATACCGCATTCCCCAGCAGCCTGGCAGTTTTTCATCTCGAACATTGCATTTTTCATATTTATGTTGGTCTCCACCGTTTCACAGTACAGTGAAATGTTGTTTCCAACGCCTGGCCATAAATTCATTCCTGTTATTTTTAATTTTTAAATCTTGGAACTAATAGATCTCATTCTTCAGTCATTCAAATATCTTGTCCTTTTCTCTTAGAATTGTATGCCATAAAATTCTGAGGTTCATTTTTGAATATTGAAAACGTTTCTGAAGGTCAGAATGGATTAAAAGGCAAAATGAACTCTATTGAAAATAGCGTAAAACGTTTCTGAAGACCGCTAAAGGCCAAAATAGGATGTAATCCCACATTGAGATCAGAATGACAAAAAAGTGTTTCTAAAATCTGTTGAGTAAACGCAAAAGTTAGAGCTCTAATCAACTTGGAAGGGAGAAACGAATACAACACTCAAAACAGAGAAAATGTGCGGGCACATGCGTCGTTTTTTGATAGCGTGTAACTATGCATGCATGAATCTGTGAATTTTCAATTTGCCATTGTATAAATTTTCTTCAGAGTTTTGAGTTTATATATATTTGCGCAGACTTTCTGAAAATGTGTAAAAGAGCGTAACCTGTGAGGTAGATTTTTTATTTTGACATTTCCACAGCTTCGTATCTGTTTCTTCCTCCCAGTAATCAACTAATGTGGTTACTTCCGCGAGTCAGTGCGTATCAAAGGCTCGTGCATCCCTAATCACCGTCAGCAACCGAAACAGCCAATGGCGAGCCTTGTTGCAACAAAATTTATTGACGCTGGTGCCAGTAACGTAAAACCGAATGCAAATGAATAAAACCATAGTCGTCGTTAAATGCAAAATATTAAAAAAGTTAAAGGGTATGTGCTTGAGTGCACAAACGTAGGTTTGCCGTGGGACTATGGTGGGTGTAAAGATTTTATTCTGCCATATCCATAGTATATAACACACACCAAACGTACAAATAACATACACAATAATCCATAAACATTTCACAAAAAACCATATACTCCTGTCATAAACCTCAGCATACAAATACCAATACCCACATGAACTGCCCATAAATGCATAACAGTCCCATGTAATTTCTCATCAAATTTTACTTAAACCTCAAAAACTTCTTCACATACCCAGTGCTCTCAAAAAATCGCAAGAAAAAGCTTTTCGTTGCTTAATTGATTAGAAAAATATAAATTTTGTTCAGTCCCATGTTACAAATAAAGGCAAAACAAGCTCAGTGCTGAAAATAACCAGCATAAATTATTGTCACTATCAAAGAAATACCAATTGAAGTACTAATAGGAAATGTCAAGTATTCTGTCATAAGAATATTTACCTCGGATAAATGCATTTTTACACAGACATGTTATACACAATACACGCATACACGTAATACACACACACGCTATACACACACGCTATACACACACACTACTCACACACACACTACTCTCACACACACACACTACTCTCTCTCAGACACACACACACGCACACACATGCTCACACACGCACACACACACGCACATACACACACACGAGCTCACACACACGCACACACACAAACACACGCGCGCACACACACGCGCGCACACACACACGCACAAACACACGCACAAACACACGCACACACACACACACACACACACGCACACACATACATGCACGCGCACACACACACGCGCGCCCACACACGCACACACACGTTACTTACACGCACACACATAAACACACATACATGCACACGCCACTCACACATACACGCACACGCTACTCACACATACACATACACGCTATTCACACACCCACACGCTACTCAGACACACACGCTTGTTATACGACACACTATACTTAAACTATCGGCAGCACCCAACGGCTTCCAAGACTTCCAATGGTCCCTTCCAACGGCTTCTAATGGTCCCCAGTGCCGTTCACGTCCAATTTCGGGCTGTATTCCAACAACGATATCTGAATTAGATTACCACTGGTGGGGTCCAACTCAGATCGAAGGGAAGCCGAACTGTTCGCCTTGACGGTCGACCAGGGAATGATCTTCTCTCAACACGAAATGTCCTTTTATAGCGTCACTCAGTGTGGGGAACTTGGGTGATTGGGGAAAGAACCAATCACGTGGAAGCATCTCTGCTTTCTTTCTTCGTCACCTACGTTGGGTGATGAATGCGATGCCGATTGGCTGGCATTGCTAGCAAATGAATGCGTGAAATCATTTCGTCCATGTTTTTGAAGTCTGCGTTAGGGAAATATACCAATCGTATGAAAAATGTATGCGGATATTTGACCTTCCAACTTTTCCGCAAATTTCACGGAGTAATAAGAAAATGATAACTGAAATTATCATGTTATACAAATCTAGTGTATTTTAGCTTTCCAACGGTATATTAACTATTGAAATCGGAACAGTTGTTTGGGCGCTATTAGCATCTAAAATCTTCCATTCCGCCAACTAAAAACGTTACATGTTCAATCCAGTTTTCACAGAATGTACCTTAGTATAGTAAAGAAAGACGTAGTCACACGTCAAAAAAAACCCAATGTGTTTTTAATTGTTATTGATTCGATGATGTATTTGAATGACCGGATTCATGATAGTGAATCGATCACTTCATATTTGCATTAACCTAGTCAGTACCAAAATCATCAGTATTGATGCCTGCTTGCACTGCTTTAATGATAGCAGCATTCTCAAAAATATAACCAATATGTATCAGTACGAATCATCATAACAATTTTAGCACCGGTTAATACTTCGTAGTGTAATTCTTTTGAGCCGTCCAATGCATTGAACATTCGCTAGAGCACCAGATGCGTTATGACAAAAATGACTAGAACAAAATACCTGACTTTCAGTTTTTTTCATATATTGTGCCATGACATCTTTACAACGGTGAGTGCTGCCATCTGATAACTTATATGCGCATAAAACTGTGGTTATTAGCAAAATCGATTTATCGTTCATAATCCGCCAGATGAAATTGAAAACTAGATGGCAACATCGTATGAAGGTATTGAAAACTAGATGGCCGCACCGGGTAAGGATATTGAAAATTAGATGGCAGGACCATTCAAAAATATTGAAAAAAATGCATCACCTTTCGCCACCTTGCCGTCATTATAGAATTAACAGTATAGAAATTAGTTTGACTTTAGTTCACGTGCAGCGACAATCGTGTCCGCTGCATACTGCATGAGTTACGTATCTTGTACTAGTCATCTTTGGTTATGAACAACACACATCCGTTGTACTGGTTCCAAAATAGTACAGGAGATGTGCTAATAAAACACAATATTGATGTGGTTCCGCACCGTTTAACTTTGGCGTGTACAGATAAATATTAGGGTGGGGCAAAGTGATCGATTTTCTAGAGCCAAATTTTTTTGGTTCCTTACCTTTCCATTTACCTTTCTAAAGAGCTCAATAATGCTCTAATAATGAACTACATTATGTTAAAGTATAGTATTTTAAATGCCTAACAACTTTGTAGAAGACACTGAAGAGCAAGGATGTCTCTAAGAAAGGCTATAGTTGGCTATAAATGCAGAAAATCTTGTTTTCTGCTAACTTTACCAATGTACCGGCGTCAGTAGGATTCCCATCAGAAATAACCTGTCGTAACCAGTTTATACACTCAGCTGGATCAAGCAAACAAATTTAGGTCAATATTCTAGACGTAGGTAGAATCTGCAACGTGTTTCAGAGGTTACTTCACTCACAATAATAATCGCGAAGATTTCATGTGCAAAAACAAATAGATTTTATCCATAATGGTTTGCACGCAAACTTCATGTGAACCGCACGTAGATATTTTTTTATTACGCTACGTAATTTTTGCGTGTATTGCATTTGAACGTTAAGTGAAACTCACATACATTTCATCCGCACCTCCCACTGTATTCATTAGATATTAATGTGATTTTGATATTGAGTAAATATGATTGCTTTGCGCAGTGGCGATATCGTAACCAATGAGGGACAACCGAGGTGCGATTATTGCTAGTTGAAATATGATTGTTAGAGTCATTCGTAGTAAAATTAAAATGTGTCTCATGTTTGTTTTATATGTTGAAGTGATTGAATTTCGTTATATGGCTCCTTAATTTCATTAGAAGTGTAAAAAAAAAACAATTTATTTACTACTTACTACTATGTAGTTTATATATAATAGTTTTATTCTTCTATATCTGCCTTAAAACTATTCCTATTTTTAAAATAGAGACAATTTTCTATACGGTGTAATGCAATCGTAGGACCATCAAACAGATCTATTGAAAGAATGGGGCTTATTACGGAAGTCACTTCACGGTGAAGTGACAACCGTAATAGGCACGGTGAAAGTGATTCCCATATGATTCGCACGCATCTTTTTCATCGTGAGATTTTTTCACTTCGTTCTCACCGTGAGGTGACATCCGTAATAAGCCCCAATATCTACTAATGGCTCACGGCTCATTGTTTCATATGCTCATTGAATGAAGCTATTTTCCATGTTTGCACAACTAAATGTATGATGATTGTTATTGTAGTAAGGAAATTTGGATACCAGTTTCAAGACTGGATTCTGCTTTTGCAAGAATTGTTTGCGGAAACTGAAGCTTGTTGTCCATAGCTCTATAACAGTTGCCAATGGCTCATGGTTGAGTAATAACCATTCGGATGCTTCGTTTGTTTGGAAATTTTCAGCTACAGTTGAGACTGGCACTACCAGTTTGATTCGTTTGAAGTGTTCTTCTTCCTTTGTATCGCTTTTTCCTTTGTATCGCTTTTTCGTTTTTTCTGCTAAGGGTCTTGTTGGCAATTTTGCCACCGAGATTTCGCGATGTAATAATTCTCCTGAAAAGTTGTTTCTTTTGTGGTTCAATTGTTAAAATATAAAAATACATAACGTTTCTTTCAAATTTAAAAAGTGTAGTTACTGCCCTTGCGTAGGATTCCAGGTCCTCGCTTCGCAACTTTTTCTCTTGTCTGATATGGTATTTTGCAATTACACCGGCTAAATAAAGCTGCTTTGCATTGGAAAGTTCGAAAGCTTTAGATCGTTTCAATACGTCTTTTCCGCCTTCTGTAGCCACGAGTGAAGCTTCAAGTGCGTTTGGTGTAAGGGAACATCCATAAATGACGTAGCTTTTTTAGGTTTTTTTGACCCCCTCCTCCCCCATCGTAGCATTTCGTCACAAAGTCAGGACCCCCCTCTAGATAATTACGTAGCTTTAAAACAAACAGCCCCCCCCCCACATGATATTTTTTTTGCAAATTTGATCATCCAAAACATACCTTGAGTCATAAATGAACAAGAAAAGACAAGGAAGTAATATAATAACCCTAAACAGACAAAACAGTAATAAAAAAGAACAACTAGAAAAAAAATTTTTTTTTCTTAGTTTCATGTTTGCTACGTAGCTTGGCTTGAACCCCCACCCTCCCCCTCGTCACATTTCCACACAAAACTGCAAACCCCTCCCTCCCCCTCAAATGCTACGTCATTTATGAATGTTCCCTAAGTACTGAATGTTGCTCATTAGTTTGTGGCACAGCGACATCCAACAATGGCGACAGACAAACATTTCCAGAACTGTTGTCTCCAACGGCAATTGCAGCGTCATTTCCATCAGCTGGATCGTCTGAAGTGATGCTTATATCCTCTAGAATATCTAGTTCTGAAAATATTAAATTAATCAGATACTGTTGAAAAAGTTAAAGGGTATGTGCTTGAGTGCACAAACGTACGCTTGACGTGGGACTATTGTGGGTGTAAAGATTTAATTCTACCATAGCCATAGTATATAACAAACACCAAACGTACAAATACCAAACACAACAATCCATGAACACTTCACAAAAAAAAACACATACACCTGTCATAAACCATAGCATACAAACTAATAGGAAAAATAATTAACTTGTTGCCTATAAAAGTATTCTGTCATGAATAAATTTACCTCGGATGAATGCATTTTTGCACACACATACACGTTATACACACTCATACGCTATATACACACTACTCACAAGCACACGCTCCTCAGACACACCCACGCTACTTACACACACACACATACACACACACCACTTACATACACACGCCACTTACACACATACACACACGCCACTCACACCTACATACACGTCACTCACACATACACACACGTCACTCACACATACACACACGTCACTCACACATACACACACGTCACACACACACACGTCACTCACACACACATATACACACACATACAGACACACACACATACATACCCATACACACTCATATACACACACATTCTCTCACACATACACACTCACACACGCACACACACACACACACACACACACACACACACACACAAACATTAACACCCACACACACAATCATTACAACCACACACACATTCACACACACATTCACACACACATACCCACACACATACACATACACATACACATACACATACACATACACATACACATACACATACACATACACATACACATACACATACACACACACATACACTATACGTCTATGTTTTTGAAGTCTGTGTTAGGGAAATAAGCCAATCGTATGAAAAATGTATGTGGTTATTTGACCTTCAAACTTTTCCGCAATTTTCACGGAGTAATAAGAAAATGATAACTGAAATTATCATGTTATACAAATATTGTATGTTGGAGCTTTCCAACGGTATATTAACTATTGAAATCGGAGCAGTTGTCTGAGCGCTATTAGCATCTAAACTCTTCCATTCCGCCAACCAAAACCGTTACATGTTCAATCCAGTTTTCACAGAAGGTACCTTAGTATAGTGAAGAAAGACGTTGTCCCACGTCAAAAAGCATTGCATCCAATTTTACCTTCCCCTGTTGCTGTTGTTTCCTCTTTTGCTTTCGAGCTTCCTTCCGCTGCTACGGCTTGCAGAGTTTGTAGAATATTAATTCTCTGAAAAATATTTTTAAAAACTAAAATGTATCAGTATCAAAATCAAAATAAGTACATTGCGTGCTCGCCAAGCAGCAATCAAGCCAAACAGTTCGTCGTATTTTCATAGGGTTTCTGTTGGCTCCAAAAAGTGCTTTGAAATGCTCAATTGTCACAGTTAGCAGCTCGAATAGATCTATACCACATCCTTAAATCAAAACTTTTACTTTATTCCATTGAAGCGACAAATTTTGAAAAACAACGCGTTTACTTACGACCGAAAACCTCTAACAAACTGTCCGGAAATCCCAAATCTGCAAGAAGTTCACTTGCTGTTGTGCTGTTTTTCGCCATCTTGATTGTAGTGTATTATTTTTTTTCACACCATTGATTCACGTGACGTTTACGTGATTTTGCACTTGATATTTGAAACTATGTGAAAATGACATACATTGTATATGCAACTCACATAAATGTTACTGTCTTTCCACTTGATACTATCTATTTCAAAATACTTGTGTGGCACGTAACATTCATGTTTACAATCACGTAAATATAAAATGCTGCGCGAATAGAAGGTATTAAATTTTCATCTGAAACACATTAAATTGCAAATGCTGCACGTAAGATAGAGGTGAATGATTATTTTTAGCATTTAAGTGCATTTTCACTTAAATAGGATGTGGTGTTTAGGTTCAGTGTTCTAATGGAAATCTGACTAACGCTGGTACACTGGCAGTGTTGGCAGAAAAAATGATTTGCAACATATATTTCGACATACCTAAATTTGAACAGCTCTAGTGTTTTTTGGGACACCCTAGCACTTTAGTATCTTCGGCTCAGTTGTTAGGCATCAAAAAGCCTACCGTTTGAAGTCATGAAACCTATGGTTGCTGAATGGGGTTATTTTCGGTTGGTCTGAGAAGGTTAAGTACATGGGACTAATTTACGATAAAAAACTTATTTTCAAAGAGCACATTGAGAGTATAAAAGCAAAGTGCATCAAATATACGAGATGTTTATATTCTATCATCAATCGAAATTCCAAAGTTTGTTTTAAAGAATAAATTTTTTATTCACAAACAAATTTTTAGACCCCCAACACAGTGGGGCGACTCCATAAAAATGCTGGCCAAGCAAAAAAAAGCCTTTAAAAAATGGAAAATAAATGGTTTTTATATAATTTTGGGACTCTGAGTCCGAATTTGATATTATTTTTGCATGAAAATGCGTATTGCTGTCGCCAGGGGAATTTTCATGTTTTTCATATATATAATATGAGGAAAATTTTACGTCAGTTCTAATTTTTGGAAAACAAAATGCATGATGCTTGAAAGACTTTCATATGCTTTAATAAAACATAGAAATATCATTCAGTCATTGAGAAAATAAAAAAAAATCAATTGAAAAATATGCTTCGTGATGAAAATTATCTTTGACTTGTTTTTTTTTTTTTTTCTAAAGTGATTATATTACATTGCTTCTTTTTATCGCATTCTTCTATTTATTCACGTTCATCTTTATTTTTGTGTTCATTTTTAATACAGTTTCAATATATGCAAGGAGAGTTTTCAAAATGCAGTTTCTAACGTCAAAATAATAATTTACTATAATATAAACTTTCAATTGACTGTATCATGGTTTGTGTTTACACGATTGTTTTTACCTGTGACTGGTGTGATACAAACTTAAAACATGATTTTAATACTCAGTGCTGCTGATCTAAAACATAAACAATGATAAGTTTTGCCTTTCTCCTAGAAAGGTATAGCAATCACTGGAAAAACCAAAGGTATAAAAGTGGTCCCAATGGCCGAATGTCATATACCACTCGACCCCTGGTACATGGTACATGTGCCATTTTTACACTTTTTGGGTTTTTTGCAAAAATGGATGCAGAACGCAATAATGTACTAGAATATCCAAGAAAAACCGAGATCTGATATCCTAAACCAAAGTTATAGCCAACGCCATTTTTGGTAAATAACATAGTCATTATTTCGTTGAGAGCAAAAGTGGAACATGTCCAGTCTGTGCATGTTAGATGAATTGTAAGCCAAGAATCTTAGGATATAAAACAGTCATGTCTATAGCAAAGTTGGACAAGTGATTGAGTACTTTCAGCTGAAGATCTGGCTGCTCTGGAATTTTCTCACTACGTGGCGCTAGTGTGCCCGTGACTATTTTGTAACAGAAAGCATTTTACCTATTACAGTATCAACTCGTATACTGTTACCAAATACATATACATTAGCGCCACGAAGAGACAGAATTCCTTAACAAACAGGTCATCATTCTATAGTACTTAATCACTTGGACAACTCTGCTGAAGACATGAATGTTCTAATGTTCTACGTCCTAAGATTAGAGAGCTATTATGCATCCTTCAGGCTCACACTGGACATGTACCACTTTTGCTCTCAACGTTTTCTGGTTGTCATTATTTTTCCTATAGAACAAAAGTGGTACATGTTTTTCCATTGCAGTTTGTGTAAGTTTCTCAACTAGAATTCGTTATGCTTTCACGCTGTTTTATGCAAAAAATACGTAATTTTTTGATTCCGCCCATTGCAATGAGATTATACATTATCAAAAGAAGTGGATTTATTCTCCACTATTCTATAGACAACTTTTCCTTGGACGTCATCAAGATTCAAGTTACCCTTCAGTCTCCAGTAAACTTCGCAACATTGCAATTTTTTTTTTTCAAGAAAAACGCTAAAATACGCTGACTCAGTACACTTTGAAAAATCATAGAAAATTCAAATTTTGTCTTGATGCTCTATAAATTTAGATTCTGACACAACAATAGTATACCACTATAGGAAAAATACAAGTTTCTTTTCATAGCTAGATTTCACATTTTTAAACATAACAGGCAAAGTAAAAGTACGCTTGCAAAAAAAAAATCAATAAGATCCTATTGGGCAACTAGACCTTCGATATGACACTGATTTCACGAAAATCGATCCAGTCATCGATGAGATACACGAGTGAGATTACATAGTCTCCAGAACACGTTTCTTTCCACAACTCTTGAACCACAATTGGACATGTTGGTTTATGAAATTGAAAAGTTACCTAATTCTGTTTAAATCGGTTGTGTAGCTTCTGAGATAATGAACTTTCGTGATTTTTACATTTCGATAAATAACATAAAAACTAAAAATCCGATCCCAATTAATCGATAGGGTTTCATGGGGCAACTAGACTTTCCTTTTGAGAGTAATCTTATGCACATCGGTCTAGGCATCTCTGAGAAAATCAATTGAGATTGAAAAGTTGCTTATGCACACACATACAAAAAATGCCCAGCTCGTCGAACTGAGTCGATTTATATATGCCACTCGGCCCTTTGGAGCACTTTTATACATTCGGTTTTGCCAGTGATTGCAAAGCTGTAGCATTTAAAACCAACAATTTCAGCATATATTTTTTGTATCATTCAAACACACAACTTTGTGGAAGAAAAATGTCTTTTTGCATCGCGCATCATGCTTTGAAGATACTGAATGGGGTAGAAATTTCAATCAATTTCGTAGAGTGGTAATGAGAATAATTTATTCTATGCAAGTATCGCCTGCTAGTTTTTGCCGAACTGTTTGCGGATGTACAAAAAACCTATATGTTTTTTTTTTTTGGTTTATTGGCAACAACTCAGTCCATGTAGCAGGTGGTCTTTTGCAAAGTTGTATGATTTATAGATATTTAAAAAATCTTATTTCAAGTACTAGCCTTATATGAAAAGAATGAATCTTCAAAAAAGAGAAGTTTGAAGAAAAGGGTCTTCAGCAAAATTTTCTGGGACAGCAAAAGAATGACGCTCAATATCCCGTGACATTAAATTATAAGGAACCTAAGTTCTCAGAAATGGCTTTGCGAGTAACTCCTTAAAATTGGAGCGAGCTGTTCCTGCGTTTAAAATGAATCACCGAGCAATTCCACCAACTCAGTTTCTTTGAAGGGTTTTGGCCTTCCTTCGCGTGGACATCGAAATTATCATCTTTAAACCGACGAAACCAATCATGGCACGTTGTTTAACTAAGAGTTTGTTTGTTTGCATTCAGTGAGCAAAGTCACACCGTTCTTGGCACAAAATCAGATGTTTTCACACAACTTAAAGTGAATTAAAGCGGTTCATTTTTCATGTGTCTTAGTTTGTTTTATCACGTTTCGACCAGCACTTACTGCTGATGCCATTCATTGACGACCTACAGTTAGAGCTTAGTTGCGCACATAATAAGACAATTCAATAATTCAGTTTCGGATATGCCAGTAATTGCTATACCTTTCTAGGAGAAAGGCAAAAACGTTATATAATTTTACTGCCGTAGTGGATCTTTGGTAAGTTTCAGCCGTTATTGAAGCATGCCGGTGTTTCCTGATTTTGTCCAACTGTGAGTTACATAATACGCTCCATTTCTTGCGTTTTCTTGGTTACTCCTAGCTCCTTTTGCGTGCTTAGGTTAGGTTGCCAATCAAACTATATAGCGGTGTTATTTTGTGCCGTGCTACTTATTTTATGCAAAATATTTGACCCCATCTGCAAGTACGAACACAACGATCGATAACTTCCAAACCCAAGGATTGGACACAATTAGTCAAACCTAAACCACTGTCTCTGCGGAGAATGTGGTTTCCTACAATTTCCCAAACACATACGTTTCATGCGAAGAATCGAACTGAAGGCTGCCTTTGCCTGCCAGCTTCGGAATGACGTTTCCTTCATGTGCCCTTCCGACCCATGAAAAGTTGTTGAAATTGGAAGAATCTTCTATCACTCGCTTGCTTCTCTTCCTCGTGGGTATCCCAACACCATCACTACGGAAGGGCGGACATACGTCAATCGGCTCCATTCGATTTCACATTAACACATTTCCTGCAGCAGCAGCAGCAGCAGGCAAAACCCCACAAAAAGGTCAGACCGTCGAAGCCGAACATGTTGAGGGGTTTATATAGCCGACATAATTGCTTATCTTCGTGATTGGATTTCGCAAACCGGCAGCAGGCCTCAATTTGATTTTAGTTTGGAAAGTTTCCATCTCAGGTACGAAAGTACGCCACACTCGAGGACTTGAAGTGAGATAGATCTACTCGTCGTACTTTGATAGGAATGTGTGGGATTTTGTTTCTAAATAATTAGTAGTGTATTGTGCCGACATAAATGATAATTCTATAATGTTATAAAAAATGTCCAAAGAAAAAAACACAAAGGAATGGATTATTTATTTGTTTCTCATATTCAGATTGATTCCTATTTTTGCTCGTCGCATATCCGCAGAATAAAGTTCAAAGCGTTAACATAAAGCCTGTACCTGTACCTCATACTAGTGAGTGAAAGTCGCTTTTCGTATTAAATATTTCAAAGTACACCTTAAGCAGAAAACAAGTTCCACATCAAAAATATGCAAAAATTTTCAAAAGCACTCAGCATAATATTCTCCAGTCTGATACCTGGCCATCATGTTCGTCGAGACTTACATATTCGAAATGGTGAAATTGCACCGGTGATCGGTGTATAAACAGGCATTTGTCTTATTTGTGAAACTTTTCCTACGCTATTCACACATTCTTCACAAAGATTCACAGCTGGATATTCGAACGTCATCCTCCGGGGAGACGAATTTCCTAAAGTGAGTTTTTTTGATTGAAGAATGTGTGAAAAAACGGAAAATATTCGTCGCCGCAATTTTCCGCTCGTCAAGCACCAGGATGTTACTCTTATGTCTATCGCTAGGGAAAGCCATCGCAATAGAAACGCCCTTACCTACTGCTAATGGGAGCTGTCTACTGTCATCCCGGCCGGCGATGCTTGCCATTGGGGAAAACAGCTCCCGAAACGACTCTCCCAAAGGCTTGTCTCGCATATTTTTATGAGCATGTTTACGTGTTGCCTCATCCTCTCTTGCAAATTCGCTACATCCCTTGAAACTGAGCAGACATTTGACATATTCAACAGTTCACCGGCTCGCTCGATGAGATAGACAAAGGATTTTTCCTTCATTCGAGTGTTGTACTCGAGCATCAACCACGCATACCGAAAAATTGGGTTCCATCCAGCAAGAATAGGAAGGAAGTAAGGAAGTATATTCCCTAGCATATACATACATACATATCTACTTGCTATTCATATTATTTGAATTCAGCGCGGCATCAACCAACAAAATGAAACGGTTTGTTGACTTACAGCAAGCAATTCCGACAAAAAGCAATAATATTTACTTAGCGGTTTTCAATGTTTATCAAAACGTTCATGAATGAAAATCAGGTTTCGCTTGAACGTGCGTCCAATTCGATGTGTTTGGGATAGATGTATCTAACAAACTACCATCCTTTCATAAAATAAATTTGGCCTAGTGAAACTACACACTGGTTGCAAATATTGTTCTCTGTTATATTCTGTTCCACGAAGAGATCCCTGAAGCATAGACAACAAAAAAGTTGCCCCATTAGATCCGTATGCCAGTAGTCTCTGTACTGGGACAGGCACAGCGGAAGTATTTACACTAACAAACTTTTCCAATTAGTCATTTATCCTCTGCTAGGCTTCACCGGTTCCACCGAATGATTTTATCATGTGTACAGTAGAAAGGCTCAAGTACAAAAGCAGGAAAGAATAAGGAACTAGTGAAGTCACTCATTGCAGTATAAAAAATGTTGTATCCTTTAACTTTAATTGAACCCTTGTGTGGAAAACCACACAAATGAATTTTGTTTTGATTTTTTTCCGGAAACTTCTCGATCGATTTTGATGAAATTTCTTGACAATTCCTAAACCATCAATCTTACACAAAATACATTTTCTCCAAGAGTAAAATATTATCGGTTGATGAGATATTTAAAAACTTACGTTGTTTACCCTGGTGTGTGGATTTCCACATATACAACATTCGAATTTATTTTGGACAAGAAACAACTTAATTTTGCCCCAAACATATTTTTTTCATTGAGTGCTTTCATACCTGAAGCTATGGGTACCAATTAATTCTGTTTCAAAAATCGAATAGGGTGTATAAAACGATATTTTTCGTCAAATAAGTAGACTTTTAGCTCTTTCAAACGCGACTAAGAACAATCGAATCGGTTCAGCCGATGCTGAGAAAATCGAGATATAATGGTCGTAAGAATGAAAATATTCACACATACACATACTTCCGCACACATACAAACCTCATTCGATTTTCGAAACAGGATTGTTTGGTACCTATAGCTTCAGGTATGTATGCACTCAATGAAAAAAAAAGTTTGGGGCAAAATTAAGTTGTTTCTTGTCCAAAACAAATTCATATGTTGTATGTGTGGAAAACCACACACCAGAGTAAACAACGTAAGTTTTTTTAGGATGCAATGAAGGTTAAAAAGATATTAAAACTGAAGCTAGTGTCTTCAGTGATTTCGTAACTAGAAACCATTTCAACTGATATGTCCAAGGTTGCTGATATTCATTCAATAACACTCAGAAGCGCTCACCACCTGCGAACGCATTCGTATAATGCTCATATAGCATGCATTCCCGAACGAACCGAACGATACCACCGAACGCACGAACCGAACGATGCAGGAAAAAGATATGTTCGGAAGAACGATCGTACTGTCTTCCATTCCGTATTGCTTTTGGTTCATCGCTCAGTATTGATCGGAGTGATTAGGCAGGAATGGAATAGTCGATGAACGTTCGCGGTGAGCAGTTTGTTGAACGTTCACCGTGAGCGAAACTGGTCATAATCGCGAGAAAAAAACCGAAAATAATGCGGTGGAAGAGAATCAGAGTTTAGAGTGGGACTAAGTTTCAAAGGCTTGCGTGTATGATTTAAACCAAGGGGCTTGTGTGGCTGTCGAACTTCATACATTTTTCATCTTTCACTGATTGATTCTGGTACCAGTGACTCTGGGATCCACTTTTTGGTTGAATTGATCTAACACAACTAAATAGAGTAAACGTCCTGTAGGGTGAGTTGCAAAAATATTCGGCAGAGGCGGTATAAAAAGCAATTTTGCTTTGATAGAGATAGCGCATCGGCGTGGTCGTAGGTTACTGACGGCGGTGGTGTGCATTGGCGTGCTATTGAGCTGCACTATAGAATATCGCAATCCAGGTATGTTATTGTAATACACTAAAGTCGCTTTTTACGCGGGGGATATGTGCCGCGTAAAAAAACCGCGTGAATTCCGGATTCCGTGTAAAAAAACGCGTAAACCCCGGAACCCGCGTAAATTCTGCAATCTGAGTGGAGAGGAACCGAAATCCGCGCAACAAAAAAAATACCACTTAAATTCCGGAATCCGCGTTAAAAAAAACCGCGTAAATTCCGGAATCCGCGTAAAAATAAACGCGTAAATTCCGGCATTCGCGTAAAAAAACCCGCGTAAAAAACGAGTAAGAAGCGACCTTAGTGTATTTGTTCTCTTGGCTATGAATTATTGTCCAATTCAACAAACAAACTCTGAAAAGTTACAGAGACAGAACGTCAACAGTAACATCAAGAGATAAAAGCTAATAACGAATAAAAGTATGTTTTCGAGAAAATCATAGAAGAAAACATAAAAAAGTGTCATTGTACTAAGAAAGTTCAAAACACTTTAATAACAATAAACATGATTCACGGGCAACTATACATAAAAATGTTGCATTCGTTGTTTGCAATGTTCCTACACTGGAACTATACGTGCGCTTCGCAGCTGTTCGTGTTTGCAATCCGAGCTACACTAGAAGTAGGTATTTCCTGAGCTATTTTGTACGCGAGTGAAACAGAGTATAGTTTGTTGTTGTTGTTGTTGTGTTTGAAGTTTTTTATGGCTAAGACTATAGTTTGAAACAGCAACAAATACAAATGCTGTCAAATGTCGTATATAATACTAGCTGAGTGTAATTACAACTGCAGAACTGCGTCGCAAAAACAAATTCGCCATGAGAACTATGCGCAACAATGCTGGCGGCGGCGCACAGAACTATTTCGTTCAAGCATCAGAACGTAACAATCGCCCTGAACGCTCACGGCGATCGAAAACTTGCCTCTCGCAATAATCGCAATGAACGCGCTCGGGTAGTGAGGAACAAATGCAGTGAGCAACGTTTGCTCGGCTTGTACGAAATAGCAACTCATTGAAGAACGAGAAAGTCTAAAGGAAAGAAAAAAACAAAATAGGTTCTCTACACATCGTGCTTGGTATACTCTCGCACACGAATAGATTGTCTCAGTCATGCGACGTTGCTGCAGCAGTGGTGAGTGCGATACGCAGTGAACTTTTCGTCGCTGCAAGAATCAGCAACCTTGGATATGTCTTTATTACCTGTTTCTTTCCTGCAGCTAGATGTGATAAATCGGCACGTTGGTATCCGCAGGGATTAAAGTAATTGGGATACACACACTAAAGTAAAAATGATATCAGAACTTTTCACGTTAACAAGTTCATTTAATGACTTATCCAGCTGCATCAAGGCTGACCGCACTACGTGAGATACATGAGACGGAAGAAGTGCTTGTTACAGTACATGGAAGACAACATCGAAAAATAATGAACTACTTTTACTTTCTTTTTGGCTGAAACTCAGTGGATAAGTTTGTCTTAGAGTGACTCCATCTCTACACGTTTCCGTTGGCATGTATTCTTACCAACCAACGACGTAAGGATATGTTCTCAAGAAAATTCATTGATTACATAATTTTCACAGTCTTCACAGTTACGTTTCTTTAGCCAAAAAATGCAATTTTGTGAAAAAATACATACTTAAAAAAATTATTCCTGTTTTGAAAAAAGCTTGAAGAAAAATTAAAAATAATTATCTAAATAATCTCGGTTTTCAAAAATCTATTTATTTAAAAAAAAACCTTGTACGTGTTCTGTACATTACCTAAACAATGAAGCAATGTATTCCAAAAAATTATAATTCAATCGACCATTTTTTTATCTGACTGAAACCTTGCATAGAAGTTTCTATAGGCAAAACATGCCATTTTGTGCTATTTTTTTTCAATTATTTTGGGAAAGTATTGATGATTACAAATCTTTCTAGGGCCAAAACGGTTTGTTTGATCGTTATAACGTCTTCGACAAAGTTGTAGATAACAATTTTGTGTTTCCAAAAAAAAAAAAAAAACACTTCTCTATTTCTAGCAACCATGCACATTTACATCAAATGCTAAAGACCTTGTGCACCTAGTGGCCTGGTTCTAACGAGAATAGCTCAAAGGAGATCGACTGAAAAACAATAAAGCAGTTAAAGGAGATCAACACTCTCCAGCGAGCTGTTGTAACATGCCGGCGAAGTGTTGACTAAGACGCTACTCGTGATTACTGCAACTACAGTGCAATACCGAGCATTGCCTACAAGGTACTGTCTCAAACTATGCCGTCGACTATCACTATCAGTAGTTCATGGGGCAATACGGTTGTCCAAGTTGTTCGAATTTCGGGAACACTCTCGAGTCCCCTCGAATGTCAAAGAGGGTCACGGGCAGGGATTATCGTGCTTGTTATTCAATATCGCTTTACAATGTGTCACACGGCGGGTGACGGCAACACTGCCTTTAAAAGTGCAGAGATAATCCTGCATCCAAGGTTGCATATTCAAATTTGGTTGCGTATGCAGATATCCGTAGCATCCCTTGTGTTTCATTCTGCTTATTTCACATGACCATGTCCCTCCCAGGTGCAAAAGTTATTTAAGCGAGCAGTTAATACACCAAGGAAAATTTTTCTACAAAATTTTCTGAAGCGCTGGTATGATGCGAATGCAGATGAGAATGCGGATGTCAATTGTCAATTTTCATGCGAATGTTCCGCATTTGCAGATATGGATGCGGATATCCCTAACATCCCTACTTCATACATAACAAGTGACAGTCACAATGAGCGTCATTTGCTTCCCATATTAAGTCTTGCATGGAAGCTTGTATGCAGGTCGGATTGGACATACAGATGCTGCTGTTTCCACTGTAAATGGAGCGAATGCATTGCAAATGAATGCCTTTTCTTTTTTTCGTTTATATTTTTTAATTTATCATAAATATTTTTAGTTTAGTTATCTTAGAATGGCATTTGCGGAGGCGTTTGACACATAATTTTTTGTTATCAAATTTTAGGAAATATTTTGGTGCATACATATTTTTTTTTTCTGGTACGTATATCTGTTAAGATTTATTCATTTTACTGTTTGGCACTCCTCTTGTCAATAAATATAACATGCTATTGAATACGGGTCATTTTTTTAAAATGAATGTATCAAATGAAATTGAAATTCTTCGACACCCTATGTCATTCGTGTCTACTTTGGACTTGGGATGGCACTCCGTTCGAACAAAATTTGCTGCCGCATGGAGTTGGCAATCTACAAAAGACTGAACAGACCGGTAGTCCTCTATGGCTACGACACTTGGACGATGCTCGTGGAGAACCAACGCAGCCTTGGTGTTTTTGAATCTGCGGTGGAGTGGAGATGGAAGATGGAACGTGGCAAAGGCGGATAAACCGTTCAAACGGCGAAAGTCGGGAGACTTCGGTGAGTTAAGCATGTCTATCGGATGTCGGATAGCAACCCGGTGAAAATGGTTCTCGTAAACGACCCGACTAGAACAAGGCGACGAGGCGCGCAACAAGCTAGATGACTCGATCAAGTGGAGGATGACCTACATGATTTGGAGATCGTTATCGGACACGGTAGCAAGCTGTACAGAAGAAGGTCCCTTCTCTAACAACTTGTTGATTGCTGATTTTACTTATTTTACTTTACTTTTATGGCAATATATCATAGAGACAAACAAAAAACACTATCGCACGCTAGCCTGGGGGCTAATGCGGTCTCGATCAACTAGATTAGTTGAGATAATTCGTTATCGATATTGTTTTCGGCACATTTTGCATGTTGTAGGATAAGTACAACGATACACCGTGCCCCAGTGCTGAGTCGAGAAAGAGTGGGAGAGCTAGCCGACCGATATCGCTAACCACAGAACCACGGGGACCACATCATAGAGATCCTATGTCAAATCGCCATTTATATCCGCTGCTCGGCCATCTTCGTCGGAAGCATACACCCAACAAGTGCGTGGTCTGCCTCGAATCTTCGGCCTCTATGCGAGTCTGTACTAAATATCTTCGCTGGTCGCTTATACACAATACTATTTCGTGGCCAGCATACTGCAACCTGCTATGTTCCATCAGTGCCACATCCCATTTTTTGTTTGTCACTGAGTATTCATAACAAAGTTCTACGCCCCCTGCCACGTCAACGATTCGTGTCTGTAGAGTGCCACCGGGACGATCAGCGTCTTGTAAACTGGTAGAACGCAAGTTTCATGCGAAGGTTTAGACCTAAACTGGCTATTCAATCCATAGAAAGCCCTGTTTTCTGCTGCAATCCGTCTATTTACCACATGTTCGACCTCGTTATCACAGTGTACCAGGATAAAACAAATTGATCAGCCACTTTGAAAATATCTCCTTTCATCACCACCGCAACACCAACACTCGTAGGACTACCATGCTTTTTTTTTCTCCTCAGAAAATGTCTAGAGTGCAGGAGAACGTCTTGCACTGCGGAAACAACAGCTCTCACACTATAGAGCAAATCAACGCATATGCTAGACTAGAACGACGGTCCATGTGAATTTGGCGAGCTTCCAGAAAGCACCGCGGTGAAATCTGAAATCTCTCTCTTGCGAGACAATGAACTATGGTGTACTTTCTCACACGAATGGACATCACGCACAATAATTACATAGCAGAGCTATCTGCGGTGCGTTTTACAGTTTGTTTCTTGAGCATGGCAGAGGAGTAAAAGAGATTGAGAGAGAAAAAAATAGACTGCGTTGCTCGTGCCGGTTGAGTTTATTCTGGTCGAATTCGTTTTCGCTGTGAAGCTACACGGGCACTACACTTTTACCCGTGTAGGTTTTTTTCACTTTCGGGGCTACTCGCCAGTGCAAAATGGTCCAGAAACCGAATTTAGGGGAAAATTTGGGTCTAGAGCTCTATAGCAACATTTTAGAGAAAAACTTTCTTCTACAAAGTTGTTACATATGATAAAGCGCTCATTAAAAAATTATCAAAAATTAGGGTGACCAACATTTTCGATACAATCAGGTATCTAAGTTTTTTATCTTTGTAGATAGAAGAAAAATTTGTTCTACAATGTTATAGCTCCATTAATTTTAAGTAACTTTGTAAAATAAAGTTTTTTTTCTATCTTTTAAAACAACCGATTTATATTGAAAAAACCTAAATTAATCCACCTAGCGGTCAGACTCAGCCTTTCTCATTCAAACTTATTATTTGTAAAAATAGATTTATAATCCGTTTGCAGAAGAAATCAAAAGGGACTTATGAGGCAACAAGACCTTCCATATGACACTGATTTTATGAGAATCGGTCCAGCCATCTCTGAGAAACATGAGTGAGTTTAAATAGTCTGCAGAACACGTTTCTTTCCATAACTTTTGAACCACAGGTTCAATCTTCATAAAATTCGAAAGTTATGGGTTTTTTAGGTCGCCCGTTTATTTAAAATTAATTTTGTTCAAATCGGTTGAGTAGTTTCTGAGATATTGATGTTTCGTGATTTTTACATTTTGATACATAACCTCTAAACTAGGAATCAGATTACAATAAAATTCTATAGGGTCTTATGTTGAAACTAGACCTTTCATTTGCAATTATTGCCATTGAAATCGGTTCAGCCATTTTTGAGAAAATCGAGTGAGATTATGAGAGCGTTACACACACACATACAGAAAATGCTCAGCTCGTCGAACTGAGTTAAGTGATATACGACATTTGGCCCTTTTGAAAAAGTGAAATGACTGAAATGACTTTGAAAAAAAAAGTGAAATGATAGGAATGACTTTTAATTTCAACTTCAATCCCGAGCAAGGCCGCAAACATTGAAATAGTACAATATCAAATTTAAATGATGTTGAGGCCACATATTTTGATCGTAGCTATAGTTTTAAACAGTCTGCGGGCTACGTTTCTTTCTATAGCTTTCAAACCACATGTTCAAACATTATGAAATTCATTGTTTAGGGGTTCAAAAGCTCGTTAATTTGAATTCAACTATGTTCATAGCTTCTAAGATATAAAAGCGATTTTCACATTCTGACGCAGCGCCAAAACTAAAAGTTTAATTACAATGAAATTCAATAGCAACATAAGCAGCAAAAAGACCCTTCATTTGACACCAAGATAGAAAGAATCAGTCAGACCATCTCTGAGAAAATTGAGTGCGAAAAAAGGTGCACATACACACGTACACACCCACACACAAAAGTATACACCTATACATGCATACATGCAGAAAATGTTCGATTTGTCGGACTGAGTCGAATAGTATATGATATTCAGCCATTTGGATCACTTTTCTACCTTTTAATTAGCCAGTGATCGTTCGGAGAAAGTAAATATGTTTACTTTCATTATGTGATTTCACATTTTTATGAACAACGGACAAAGTTACAATTCGATTACAATGAAATTCAATAGCAACCTATGGGGCAACTGGACCGTTCATTTGACACTAATTTTGTCAAAATCGGTTCAGCCATCTCTGAGAAAAATGAGTGAGTTTAAACAATCTCAGGTTAACTTTTCTTTACATAACTTTTGAACCATATGTTCAATCATAACGAAATTTAAAAGTTAAGGGTTCTGGAGACAGCCCGATCTATTGAAACCAGTTTTATTGAAATCGGTTATGTGGTTTCTCAGATAGTGATGCTTCGTGATTTTTACATTTTAATACATAACCTCTAAACTAAAAATCCGATTACAATGAAATTAAATAGCAATCTATGGCGCAACTAGACCATTCATTTGCAGTTAGTTTTATGAAAATCGGTCCAGCCATCTCTGAGAAAAGTGAGTGAGAAAAAAAAGTTGCACATACACACACACACACACACACATACACACATACATACATACATACAGAATATGCTCAGTTCGTCGAAAGAGGTCGAGTGGTATATGACATTCGGCCATTGGGACCACTTTTATACCTTTGGTTTTTCCAGTGATTGCTATACCTTTCTAGGAGAAAGGCAAAACATACTTTACAATGATTCTTTTTACAATGATTTAACGCTAACGTAAGAACTAGCACAATAATCGCGAACACAGACGGAACACGACGAGTGATCAGACAAGACACTTATTGCTCTTACAGATATAAAAGGATAATATAATAATTACCTTTCGTCTACCGGTTTCGGGCTACATATTGCCCATCGACAGGACGAGATCCCATGTCCAACTGGTTAAAATTCTCGTACGTTATATCGCACGCGTCGAAGAGAGTGAGCTGGAGATTACTTTCTCCCCGTTGTCAAGTTGAAGAGAATTGAGTTGATCGGTGCATCGTCGTCGTTCATCAATGGTTGTTTGGCCGTCGCAATGTACATTGACTCCCAAGCATTGAGGAGACCAATTTTATTGATGCTTTTGATCAGACCCGCCTTATCCCAATCGATCTCGTGTTGGTTACTCACTTTATGTGTTGCTACACTGGATTCACTCGTTTTGTTCATTTCTACTGCTCTTCTATGCTCTTTAAGCCGCACTTTAACTTTTCTTCGTGTTTGCCCGATATATACCGCGTCGCAGTCTTTGCACGGTATTTTATAAATTCCAGCTCGTTCGTCTTGTGGAGCTTTGTCCTTCAGGTTAACCAGAAGTTCACGTAAAGTGTTAACGCTTTTATGTGCAATATTTATTCCATATCTGCGGAGGGTATGCTTCAGTGGATTCGTGATGGTAGGGTAAAACGGGAGGCTGACTCTTCGAATCTCCTCATTTTTCGGTATTAAAGTGGTGGCGTCTCGTCTGTGTTTCTTTCTTTCGTGCTTACGGAGGATTTTGTCGACGAAATGTTTGTCGTACCCGTTCAATTCGGCTGCTTTATATATTGTTTCTTTTTCTGCTAAAAACTCTTGTTCTTCCATCGGTATGTTGAAGATGCGATGGGCCATGGAATGAAAAGCGGCCTGTTTTTGACCACCGAAATGGTTCGAGTCAGCTGTGATGTAACGATCTGTTGAAGTTGGCTTTCGATAGATTCCAAATTTTAGCTTATTGTTATCCTTCCGTGTAATAAGTAAATCAAGGAAAGGAAGTTTTCCTTCGACTTCTTTTTCAACCGTGAACTTGATTGTGGTGTGCCGTGAGTTAAGAAAGTCGAGAGTTTGTGTTAGCGTGCGTTCCTTCACCAAAGCAAAAATGTCATCCACATACCGTTTCCATATCCGAGGGAAGAGTTTATTTCCTTCAGCTTCAACCTCGAAATTGGACATGAAAATTTCGGCTAACAGTGGAGACAATTTACTACCCATACTTAGACCGAAGACCTGTTTATAATTTTTTCCTCTGAACATAAACAAATTTTGTTTCATACTTAATTCGGCCACTGACATATAGGCCTCAATGTGATTTGGGGGGGCGCGGTAACGTTCTAGGTGTGTGCGCAAGTATTTTATGGCTTCATTCACAGGTACACTTGGGAACAGGGCAGTCACATCGAAGGATACTAGGATTTCCCCCCTACGGATTTCCAGATACTCCACCTGCTTAACCAATTCTACGGAGTTTTTTAGACTTTTCCCCTGTGTCACCGGGTACTTTCTCAGCTCATCTACCAGCCATGCAGCCATTTTTTCAGTGGGTGTGCAGATATTGGACGAAATAGGACGCATAGCTAACGGGTTTTTATGGACTTTTGGTAGGCAGTAGAGGGATGCTACTTTAGGATTCGGAACATGTAGTTTTCTATCCAACTTCTCCTCTCCCATCAGGTGTGCTACTTGTCGCCTAGTAATATTTGCCTGTTCCACCATAGTGTTTAGTGGATCTCTTGGTTTTCCGTTTTTATACTTACATTCCTCGTACGGACCCGAATTTATCATGTCGGAGACACGTGAATCGTAGTCTGAGTTGTCCATAATCACGATCGCGTTTCCTTTGTCCGCACGGGAGTAAACCACTTTACGGGACTTCAACCTTCGTACCACGCACCACGTATCAAAATCAATATTTCTAGATTTGTTTTGACTATTTATTGAGCGGGAAATGCATTTTTCTACGTCAAGGCGAACCGCGGATTTTATCGAGTGACACTGGTACTGAATGGCACTTTCAATATTATTCACTACATCGGCTATTGGTGCACTAACGGGTAAAATTGCGAAATTTAGCCCCTTGTTAAGCAAATGTAGCTCTTCGCGAGTGAATTGTATGGACGAGAGATTAATCACAAAATTTTCGATCATCTGCGGGGATCGGGTACAAAACATAATTTACGCTCTAACTTTTTTATTTCAAGTTTCATCTCAAAACTGTCTTTGAACGACTTTTAGAGCTTTCTAAGGTAAACAATTTGTAATGCTGACATCGTTAATGTCTCAATTTTACTCAAAGTTATTAATATTTTTCATTACAAAATATGCGTTTTCATTTGCATGTCATTCATTTTGGGGCGAACATAAAAAATATCTCTTGGTCTCATTTTGAAGGGCATACTTGACTCTATAAATGGAGGAACCTTTAGAGATATGTTATTTTTTAAATTTGAGTAAATCAATTTAAAAACAAGACGAATATTTCAATAATTTTATACATTATGCATATAAAAGCACCCAGATTTTTTTTGGTATTTTTTCTTATAACTAGACGTAATTACCTTTACTTTGACCCAAAAAGATCGAAAATCGATCAACTGGTTCAAAAGTTATGAAATTTTTTAAATAAAATACATCGAATATAACCGTTTTTTATGGTCACCCTATGTCGGAGCTGGTCCCCTTAACAACCCAACGAAACAATGCGGGTTTGATTATTTTCAACATAGATGCATCCCTGCGATTTTGAGCATAATTGAAGCACTTTGCGTGACCAACTTCGAAATAGGGTGACCATAAAAACGACTGTGTTCGATGTATTTAATTTTAAAAAAATTCATAACTTTTGAACCAGTTGATCGATTTTTAATCTTTTTGGGTCGAATTGAAGGTAATTACGTCTAGTTATAAGAAAAAATACCAAAAAATAAATCTGGGTGCTTTTATATGCATAATGAATAAAATCATTGAAATTTTCGGCTTGTTTTTAAAAACGATTCAGTGAAAAGCAACGAATCCATTGTAGATCGTCCTTCACGAAAAAGGCTTTTGTATCCTCCAACAAAAGTTTCCTACAGTGGCCTCAATCCAAGGAACATGATGCGAAAAACAATTTTGTACGCGTCAAACTTTGCTTAAATCGAGTCAACAGGGTGCGCCATAAATATTCAAACAAGAAACAGAGCACCATTACCTATGTTTTTGGCAGGTAAGAAAAAATTTTTGAAATAAAACAATTTATTAAAAAATTAGTTATTGATAATTTATAATAATTATTAATAATTCATCAAATAGCTCGAAGACGCTTGGGATAAGACTCAACAACGGACCGTATGTCATTTCGTGATCAGGCCTTTGCTTCTAGCATCCCCCAAATCGAGCGGTCCATTACGTTGAGATCTGGTGAGTTTGGAGACCACTCATACTTGGTGGTGACAGAGGGAAAGTTGAACTTGCACTAATTTTGAATGGTCTTCTTTGTGTGAGCCGGGGCATCGCCTTGCATGAAGGTTCAATTTTTTTTGGTAATAGTTTTCTGGGTATTTTTGTTGCAATAATTATGGAGCACCCTGTGTGTTTCCTTTCATAGATAGGGTATATGATCTGATGAATTGCACTAAACAGCCGCTCTCTCTAGCTTTAGAAAGTTCGACCGGTGAGGCATCCTCCTATGCGGCTTTGTGGTTCTTCAGTCTTTTACACCTTGTTCATGGTTGACGGGTCAACAGTGGGGTCTATCCTTCCCAATTTCTGTCATATTCCCCTCGACGTCTTTCCCAACCTTGTTCACCATTCAGCACCACTTCGAGGTGTTGTTTCCAACGCCTGGCGACCTGCGACTTACCAGAAATCAGGTTTTCCTCCATTTTATTACACATGGCCGGAACTGGCACAGTCCGGTTCCTGATTCTATTAACCGCTCTATAGCAGCTCTTCGTGTCGTGAATAGTGAAGTAATTCTTATTCTCTGCGAAAGCGCGATCGTAGCGTTCACGATTTTATGGCGGTGAAGTCCCTTTTCAGCAGCTGTAGCTTCCCGGCATTTCTTCCGCATCTGACGCGTCACACGATTAACTGCTACTGACGTGTTAGCAAGGACCCGATTTTTTTCATCACTTCTAGACACTCAAACTCAACAAATGAGTTCCGCATCATTACCTACCGCTTATCGCATTACTTCACGGACCACGTCCTGGATGTGCTTCCACTGTTCGTTCAGGTCCACTTCAACTGTTTTTTCTAATTCGTCCATCAACTTTACGACTGCGGCAACTTCTTCCGAAATCAACATTTGATCTCTGAAAAGACTCACATCGATGAAGTCTAGAAAATGCCAGCCGTCGATCAGCATGTGGTCGATCTGAAGGCAAGCCTCAAGTGTGCTTCTAAATATTCATGCATGATGACGGGCTCTCGAATTTGATTTTCAATATAGCCTTGGATGACATATTTAGTACAGAGGACAGGCCATCCAGCAAAGAAGCAGTACCATCAATTCAATCAAATCATCAAAGTGCTCGATGGCTGCTAGAGAGATTGTGATGAATGGGGATATTTTTGAAGCAGTCGATGAATTGGCAGCTCTACAAGACAGTTTTTTTCTATGTGGTCCTTATGGCCGTCAGACCGATCAGTGAGCGTTTGGAGTCTTCGGGCCTAGGACACTGGATTCGTTACTTGGCACCGAATTGGGAAACAGAGTGGAAATTTTGGGCCCAAAAATTTAAGTAATTGAGTTTATCCGAACGATTTCATTTAAAATTTTAATTTTAGGACACAAAAATTTCTAATTGAAAGTACAGCCTTCATGTGGCTGATATTTTTGGAAAAATCTATTTATAAGAACCCCAAGCAGCATCAGAAAACATAAAATTGATTGTATTCTTGTTGTTCAACGCTACACGCAAAACTTTTCCTTATTACTTCCTTGACGGTTGAGATTCTGTTTGTGTGTGAATGAAGAGGACAGAAATAAATCTGATTGTTGTATCAATACAAATGCAGCGAGTAAAGTCTCGATACACATGCATTGCGGTTCTTGGTTGTATGTTCGCGGCAGAAACACATACAAGCGTGTAGCCATTATATATTTTGCTACTTTTTGGTTGTTACACTTTGTGTATAATGCGGGTCGTAGAACACAAAAAGTAATAGAATGTTGCAATAAAGTAACAAAATTTCGTTTCTATTGGGTATAGTTATTATTTACTAGTTTTCTGCATCCTGGTTCAAACTACATATTGCATTATGTTAGCAGAGCATGGAAAATAGCAAACCGAACTTGTTGAATGGTAATAGTAGAAAAATTATCTCTATTTTATTTTACTTTAGTTTTTATTTTTTATTTTATGCACTCATCACTGCAACCATATACATTTGATCTATAGTGATATTGTCCATGTGTAGTGTGGTTTACCCTTCCGTCCATGTGCGTGTGGTTTTACCCTTCCGTTTCAAGATTACAGCTCTACTTTACCGAGCCTCTTTAACAAATTACAATTCTCTGGAGAGAGACATATCTAACGTTCCTCTTAGGCTAGGTTTATTCTAAGAGGGACTTATTACGTGAAGAGGAAAGAGTCTTATCGAAACCTCATTCTCCGTGCCATTATCACCAATTTATATTCCCTGGAATTGTTTTTTTTCTGGCTTTTTTACGTCTTTCATCTGCTTCTGAAACCAAAGCAGTTCATGGCACGCTTCACCTGTAGCAATGAACTTGGCTTCGGTGGATGATAAAGCAACACAGGTTTCCTTTCTGGACACCCAGCAATCCGCCCCGCTCAACCGCTGTTGGATTTTCGGTCCCGGTGATCACCGGCCCAATCTGCATCCACGAATACCTTTAGATCGTCACTATTGTTAGGTACTCAAATTAAGGCGAAGATGCTTCGTCCCCAGATGGTATCGAATGATTCGTTTCACTTCCGTCCAGTCTGCGACACTTGGGACACTGATCTTCCGTCCGAGCAACTGCGTATTTATTGCTTTGTATAGCAAACCACCAACCAAACTAGAGTAGAATTTATTGTTTGGTAGCTTGCTGCCTTCCTCCTTTGCTTGCAGATAACCAGCCGGATGTAGCCTTGTTGATTCAGCATAAAACGTTCATCACTTGAACGCTCGACTTGTATGCTCAAATACTGCAGCACGTCACCGAGAGATGTCGTCTTGAACTGCTATGATAATATAGCTAGGATATCGTCGTACTCAGCTTCCGTTTTGCACACGGTGAGCATATCGTCCGATGAATATTTATTTGTTGCCCGTAGTTCGCACATACTGGCACGCATCAGTGGATTTTATGAAACCCAGTTGTTCGAAACAATCGTCAATCATTTGATTCCAAATCCGTCCGTACTACTTGAATCTGTAGAGGTTCTGCATTAGATGATGCACCTCTCCGGATGCTCCAATCTCGTACCCTTTAGTTGATGCATGTACACATCGTCCGCTAGAGTCCCGTACAGGTAGACCAACTTTATAATTGAGAGCGAAGAGTGACTTGTTTTTCTACAGGAACAAACTCCTGACCGTAGTCAGATCCAAATTTTTGACTAGAACCTTGTGGGACCAGTCTCGCTTTATAACGAGCGATTAATTAATACAGTTTTCGTTTGTACAACCACCTACAACCACTACATTCCCCATTTCATGGAATCTTTATTACGCACCTTTGTTCAATCATTTCGATCTTCGTGGGCCAGTTTCTTTGCTCGGAGAGTCGTCACAGGAAATGTAATTTTCACAGGAAAAGTTATTCGAACATTTTGCACTTAGGGATTTTCAGCTGCTTCAGGCTGTATAACACCAGAATCATGACCCACATGCATGGTTGATAACGGCAGAAGAAGGTCTTTATACTATTCTTCCTCAAGCTTGTGAATATCGTTACCGGGTTCAGGGTTGATATTTGTTGACACTCTTGAGTGAAAGTGAAGAAAAGCATCCATAGACGTTATTTTTTTACAATCCTTTCAGAGTTCTCCCTTCCCGCTTTTTGCATGGAAGTGAACTGTACAAACACCTCATCATATTTCATGCGATGGAAGAAAGACAACAAAATCAGTTTATTAGTTAACAAAGATTGTCAAGGCATCGGTCAGTGTCAGTGAAAAAGTGTTTCGGTGAGGTTCATTTTGGTTGAGTGGACCGTTTGTTTTTCTTTTTCGCTTTGAAGTGATGATCATTTGGTTGGGTTTGTCGTGAAATTTTATCCCGTAACCGTGAATGATGCGCGCGATCTATTTCATCTGAGTATAACAGCACGTTACTAGGACGAAAATCTAGTATATCTGAAAGAGTGCTGCGATCATTGGAAGTGAAAATTGAAAATGATTGGCTGCAGTTTTCGAAAAATTTTGCTGGGGAAAATGACTTTTATCAGCACTGACCGGGTTACACCAACTCCTTCTCAAAGAAACGAACATCCCGGCTGATCACTAGCTTGTTGGTAGCCATATCCATATTGATGAATCTGAAGGCCACAAGTTGCTATAATATCCGATGAACGTCATTTTTTTTACTTGTCCTGAAGTTTGCTACGCTTATCTTTTGGTACATGGAAAAATGCTCTACACCCAAACACCTTCAAATGTGAAACGTACGGCTTGCTCACTCTCCAAACCTCGTATGGTGTGATCTCCACAGCACGTGAAGGTCAGTGAGCTCGGGGTGGATTCCATGCTTGCGGTAGAGCACCATCACTGTTACGCTCGAATACTCCCCTCCCCGATCAGATCTAATGCGCGTGGGATACTTTCCGAACTGCATATAGAGGTAATCGCAGTACTCCAAGATACGGTCAACGATGTAGATTTTTTTCTTTGAGAAGAAAACAGTACAGTAGCGACTGTGATCATCTACAAAAGTAAAAAAGTAACGAAATACACTCATTAAGGATATTTTTAAAGATCCATACACGTCCAAATGGGTGAAGTTTAATGGTGCGGTGGTCTCATTCTCGGTGGTATTGGGAAAAGGAGTTCGATCCTACTTGCTTTTCACACACATTCACAACCTTCAAGTATTCTGCAATCCGCCACAAATTTCCCAGTGACAAACTCCTCTTCATGAGGATTTCCAGGGCATCCGCTTCGCGGTGCCCGAACCGCCGAGGATTCGTATGTTAGCTATCTTTCTCATGAGATATGAGATTCCTGCTCCCTTTGCACTTAGCAGCTGCGATGATCTCGTTGTCATTTATGATGATTCTGCATTTTCCGTCAACAAACTCAACTTTCGCTTTCCAATTCGTCATAGTGAGCACGGAGAAGAGACTCGATGACAGCTTTGACACGTACATTACGTTGTGTAATCGGAGTAAATTCATGCTTGCAAAGCTATTCAAAGATATGATTACGCCGGTGCCAGTACCAGCGATCGCCACTAAATGCCCGTCAGCCAACTGTTCTTTACCCGTAACCGATTTGATGTCCTAGAAAAAGTTTTGTCAAACTTCTCGTGCGCACTTGCACCGGAATTAATAATCTAGTAGTTCGCCGCATCTAATGGTCAGTGCGAACATATTACTGATATCGTCGTCTCAAACGGTTTTTGTATTCTGCTTTCTGGGTCCAATTTCTTCTCGTTGTATTTGATTCCATTCCCGTTGTTTGTGACCAGGCTTTTTACAGTGATGGCCCACAATACTGCATTTATTGCTGTTCCTTCTGTCGCGCTACGGTTTTGCTTGCTTACCTCATCCAGCTTTTTTTTAACGTCAATCAATTCAACGTCAAAGCATCATCCGTACGCATTTCGGGGGCAGTAGTCAGCGCCTTCGGCAATCCTCACGAGACTAAAACCATCAACCATGGTGTCTTCTCCTAGGTCCTTTCCTGCACAACACAGCTCCGTGTAGAGATCCTCCATTTTCGTGAGGTACTTGTCCATGTCGTGAACCTTCCGTGTACTGTGTCTGACCCATTCATTGTAGGATAGAAGCCCTTGTTGATAGAGTTCCAGAAATAACCCTAAATTGATTCCCTTCCAGCGGTAGAAGAATCGCTGCACGAGCTTTTTCAGCGCCTTCAACCCACAACACCGAAATACCAGCCACTGCGCCCACCACGGCTTCACCGTTCACCATTCGCAAGTGCTGTTGGAGGACCGTTTTGCCTTTCTCCTAGAAAGGTATAGGAATCACTGCTAAAGGTATGAAAGTGCTCCAAAGGGCCAAATGTCGTATATCAATCGACTCAGTTCGACGAGCTGAGCATTTTCTGTATGTGTGTGTGTATGGATGTGTGTGTGTGTGTGTGTGTGTGTGTGTGTGTGTGTGTGTAACGCTCTCCCAATCTCACTCGTTTTTCTCAGTGATGGCTGGACCGATTTCCATGAAATTAATTGCAAATGAAAAGTCTTTTTGCCTCATAAGATCCTATTGAATTTTATTGTAATCGGATTTATATTTTAGAGGTTATGTATCAAAATGTAAAAATCACGAAACATTATTATCTCAGAAACTACTCAACCGATTTTAACAAAACTTATTTTAAATAAACGGGCTACCTGAAATACCCTTAAATTTTGAATTTCATGAAGATTAGACATGTGGTTCAAAAGTTATGACAAGAAACTTGTTCTGGAGAGTGTTTAATCTCATTCATGTTTCTCAGAGATGGCTTGACCGATTTTCATGAAATTAGTGTCAAATGGAAGGTCTTGTTGCCCCATAAGACCCAATTGATTTTTTTTGGAAACGGATTATTACTTTACCTTTTATGTTTAAAAATGTGAAATTCAGCTATGAAAAGAAACATATTCCGAAGACTACCTTTCTCACTCACTTTTCTCAAAGATGGCTGAACCGATTTTCACAAAATTAGTGTCAAATGAAAGGTCTAGCTGCCTCATAACACCTTATGGAATTTTGTTGTGATCGGTTTGTAACTTTATCTGTAATGTATCAAAATATGAAACTTCATTTTTTTCAGAAACTACACAACCAATTTGAACAATATTGATATCAAATGAACGGGCTAGTCGAGGGTTAACTGATAAATTTTATAATGATCGAACACGTGGTTTAAAAGTTGTGAAAAGAAACGTGTTTCAATGATGTTTCAAATTCACTCGTTTTCCAAAAGCTAAGCAAAGAAACTAAATAGATTGATCGAAATATCTGACATCAACATAATTCAAATTGAGTATTGTTGGGGCTTGCCAATTTGCTGGCTTGGACCCGGAGGATTTTCTTCCGTGTACGGAGACACGGCCCAGAAAGGCTTTAGACTGGGCTATCACACCAGCGGTTCGATCACCACGAACAAATATGGCCTTCTTCCCGCCAACTTCAGACTGGCGATATCGAGTAACAAGAAACGCACAGGCCTTTTAGAGTGCAAAAAATATGATCCGTCTTCTTTTGGGGTTTATTCGGTACTGTCCTTACATTTTATCAGTTATAATATATCACCTATCTATCGATCGATCTTCGTGTGAAAACGCGATCGTGTATCGAGAGGTTTAATTGCTTCTTACTCTCGCTCTCTAATCAGCGGATGAATTTTAGATGTGTTTCATTATAATCGTATCGTATCTTTAGGGTGATTAATTTAATTATTTTCAGGTATACTGTAGCGTAAGTAATTAAGATAAATTTAAGAATTTAGCTTTATTTTTTTTTTCTTCATCTATAATTTATTTGACACGGCACAAATACAATTTAATGTTTAACGGCGCCAATTATATCTGGTAGCTTACTTTCTAAAGTATCTTAATAACTAAAAGCAAATTTTTTATCCTCGCTGCCGACTACGAGCTGAAACTAAATCTAACTTAAAGCTAGAATGTTTTGCATTAAAAGCACTGATTTGTTGTTTGATGGTTTTCCATCGCCATAGGTAAGCAGCATATTGAATATGTTCCGCTGCTGGGCCAAGATATTACGGACTGGCATATTGGGTTGTCTCCCTCGGGACCTGAAAGAATAGTGCGGGTCTAGTTGCTGTTTCCGGATCCGGGGTCTTAACGTGTTCTTGTCGTTTGGTTGGATGTAGGCGGAAGGGAATAGGATTAAACTGGGGCGTGGATGGATTCCAGGAAAACGTATATAAGGGACATGTAGGATAGGTCACGGCTCGCCAAGACATCACGAACAGGAACAGCCGGCTGCCTACTTTCGGCCTGCAGGGAAGCAATTAATTTAGACCTGGCGTCACGGTGTACAGGGCATGACCAAACCACATGCTCTATGTCGTGATAACCCTCACCACAGGCACAGATACCACTTTCCCCGAGCCCAACACGACGGAGATGCGCGTCAAATCTATAGTGATTGGACATAAGCCGGGACATCACGCAAATGAAATCCCGACCTACATCCAACCCCTTGAACCACGGGTTCGTCGATACCTTGGGGATTATGGAATGTAACCACCTTCCCAGTTCCCCCTTGGTCCAAGAATTTTGCCAACTGATGATCGTATTCTGACGTACAAATGCGAAAAATTCATTAAAAGCAATTGGTCTTTCATAAATATCACCATTTGTTGCGCCCACCTTAGCCAAAGAGTCCGCTTTCTCATTACCCGGTATCGAGCAGTGAGAAGGGACCCACGCTAAGGTAATCTGAGTAGATTTTTCGGATAAAGCACTCAGATGTTCCCGTATTTTCCCCAGGAATTACGGAGAGTGCTTAACATCTTTCATCGATCGGAGAGCCTCAATGGAACTGTGACTGTCCGTGAAGATGAAATAATGGTCCGTGGGCATTTTTTCGATAATTCCTAGGGTGTACTGAATTGGAGCCAATTCTGCGACGTAAACAGAAGCAGGATTATCGAGCTTATGGGAGACGGTTAAATTAAATCGGTTAAATCAAGAAGTGATCCGTCAGTGTAGAACATATTGTTGCAGTTGATGTTTCGATATTTATTGGAAAAAATTTTGGGGATCTGCTGCACGCGTAAATGATCCGGGATTCCACGAGTTTCTTCTATCATGGATGTATCGAAAAACACAGTAGAATCAGAAGTATTTGATAAGTCGACACGATTTGGAATATTCGAAGAAGGGTTAATATTTTGGGACATGTGATTGAAATACAATGTCATAAAACGGGTTCGAGAATTAAGTTCGATTAACCTTTCAAAATTTTCAATCACGGGACGGTTCAAGACCTCACATTTGATAAGAATACGAGAAGACAGGATTCAAAAGCAGTTTTTCAATGGTAGTACTCCAGCTAAGACCTCCAAACTCATCGTATGGGTCGATTGCATGCAACCTAAGGCGATACGCAAACAACGATATTGTATTCGCTCCAGTTTGATCAGATGTGTGTTTGCTGCGGAGCGGAAGCAGAAACACCCGTATTCAATAACAGACAATATCGTTGTTTGGTAAAGCCTTATAAGGTCTCCTGGATGGGCTCCCCACCATTGTCCGGTTATTGTACGAAGAAAATTCACTCTTTGTTGACATTTTTTCATCAGATACCTCACGTGACAACCCCAGGTGCCTTTTGAGTCGAACCAGACACCAAGATATTTGTGTACCAAAACCTGAGAAATCGTTTTACCCATTAATTGTGTTTGAAGCTGAGCAGGTTCATGCTTCCTAGAAAAAACTACTATCTCAGTCTTCTCCGGAGAGAATTCGATACCTAGCTGTAAAGCCCAAGCAGACAAATTGTCCAAGGTATCTTGCAATGGTCCTTGCAAATCGACAGCTTTGGCTCCTGTAACAGAGATTACACTGTCGTCTGCAAGTTGTCTTATCGTGCATGAATTTGCCAGACACTCGTCGATGTCATTTACATAAAAGTTGTAAAGAAGGGGGCTTAAACATGAGCCCTGGGGAAGACCCATGTAGCTAATGCGAAAAGTGGCCAAATCGCCGTGCGTAAAATGCATGTGCTTTTCGGACAACAAATTGTGCAAAAAATTGTTTAAAATTGGAGAAAATCCTTGTCGGTGAAGTTTGCCCGAAAGAATGTCAATAGAAACGGAATCAAAAGCCCCCTTAATGTCCAAGAACGCAGACGCCATTTGTTCTTTGCGAGCATACGCCAGCTGAATATCTGTTGAAAGCAGCGCAAGACAATCATTCGTCCCTTTGGCACGGCGGAAGCCAAATTGAGTATCCGATAGTAGGCCATTTGATTCGACCCAATGGTCTAAACGACGGAGTATCATTTTTTCCATCAATTTCCGGATACAGGATAGCATTGCAATCGGCCTATAAGAGTTGTGATCAGAAGCTGGTTTCCCTGGTTTTTGGATGGCGATCACCTTCACTTGCCTCCAATCCTGCGGTACAATGTTTTGCTCCAGGAACTTATTTAACAAGTTCAACAAGCGCCTCTTGGCATTGCCGGGTAGATTCTTCAACAAGTTGAATTTGATTCTATCTAACCCAGGCGCGTTATTGTTACAGGACAGGAGGGCAACTGAAAATTCTGCCATCGTAAAAGGTGATTCTATCCCGTCGTGGCCCGGAGACGCATCACGAACAATATTTTGCTCAGGAACAGAGTCCGGACATACTTTCCTGGCAAAATCAAATATCCACCTACTTGAAGACTCCTCGCTTTTGCTGACCGTTACGCGATTCCGCATTCTTCGGGCTGTGTTCCAAAGAGTGCTCATCGATGTCTCCCTCGACGTCTCGTTCACGAACCGACGCCAATATCCGCGTTTCTTTGCTTTAGCCAGGCTTTTAAGCTTGGTATCAAGCTCCGATTACCGTAAATAGTCGCCAGGTATACCTCCCTTCTGGTAGGCCAAAAACGCGTCGGATCTTTGCGTGTAGACATCGGAGCACTCTTGGTCCCACCACGGAGTGGGAGGCCGTTCTTTAATCGTTACGCCGGGATATTTCTTCGTTTGGGCTTGCAACGCGGTGTCGAGAGGTTGTATTCTTCAAGTGGTGGATGATGTTGAATCGAATCGACCGCTTTTGAAATCATTTCCTCGTATAACTTCCAATTGACATTCTGTGTGAGGTCATACGGAATGTCAATTGGTCGCATGCAAGTTGACCCGTTTGTAATTGAAATAAGAATAGGCAAATGGCCGCTACCGTGAGGATCGAGGATTACCTTCCATGTGCAATCCAACCGTAGCGACGTCGAACATAAGGATAGATCCGTGTCATTTCGCCGTTGTTTAAAATAGTCATGTCGAAGTCATCGCAAAGGTTATAATTAAAGAGGAGCGGTTATCATTGTAAGGGGAACCCCAAGCCACGCCATGAGAGTTGAAGTCTCCCAAAATCAAACGTGGCGAGGGAAGAAGTTCTATTCAATCAAAGAGCAGCCGTTGCCCAACCTGTGCTCTGGGAGCAATATATATTGAGGCAATACAAAGCTCTTTACCTTGTATTGTCATTTGACATGCGACAACTTCGATGCCTGGAATCGAGGGGAGGTTAATACGATAGAAAGAATAGCACTTTTTAATCCCTAAAAGTACTCCTCCATATGGGGGGTCTCGATCAAGGCGAATAGTATTAAAATCATGGAAGTTGAGATCAATATTTGAAGTAAGCCAAGTTTCACAAAGGGAGAATGCATCGCATTTGTTTCTATTTATTAAAACTTTAAATGAATCCATTTTTGGTAAAATACTTCTACAATTCCACTGTAAGACAGAGATAGAATCCTTCATATACGCAGTTGAATTAGGCATCGAAGGATACAATCGCTGCAAGGAGGGGCCATTGGGCAGTCAACTGCTTCAAAAATGATCTAACTGTTGGGAGAAATGCTGTAAGAAAAGTTTTAATTGGATCGGGTCCATTGAAAGTTTCAAAAATCCAGTCCACAATGTCAGAAAATTTCACTAATCCAGAGTTTGTTTCATCAACTGGATGTGCAAAAGAAACAACTGGGGTTTAAGATGTTCCTGGCAGTGCTGGGAACTCCTTCTGGGACTTTAAATTTGCAAGCCCAGGAGGAGTTTGCTTCGGTTTTTCCGCAGCACTGTTTGGTTTGCTTGTAACTTTCATTTCACTTTGAGAAATCTTAGGACCTTTTCTGGGAAGTTTAGGAGAGGAAATATTTTTCCTCTTTCTAGACTCCCCAGGATTGGCGTAAGATGTTCCCGCTGTTGAATCGTCAGAATCGGTTTCATCAGAGGACAACAGATCATAAGGGTTTGATGTAATGGGAGAAGTGGTAACGGTCTTCTTCAGCATCTCAGCGTAAGAACGCTTCGAACGCTCTTTGAGAGACCTCTTAATTTTATCTCTGCGCTGCATGTACACCGCACATGTCGAGAGCTCATGCTGACTCTCCCCACAGTGAATACATTTTTCAGCATTTTTACTGCAGGAATCATCCGCATGATTCTCCCCACACTTGCCACAACGTGCCTTATTGCAGCTGTAGGCGGCGGTGTGGCCTAACTGCTTACAATTCAGGCAGTTCATGACGCGAGGCACATATAATCGCACAGGGAGACGAACCCGGTGGATCGAGACGTGGCTTGGTAGCGCTGACCCGGCGAACGTAACTCGAAACGAGTCTGACGGGGTGTATACTGTTTTGCCACCGATGATCGATGCTGACCGCAATTGCTTGCAGTCGAGCACCTTTACATCGGGACAGGTTTTGTTTTTAAAGCACCCTTTGGCACTTGCCAGTATACACTCGACGGACAGACTCGAATCGGTTATGACACCGTCGATCTCCACGTCTCGTGCGGGTATGTAAACGCGATACTCGCGTGTGAAGAGCTCAGAGCAAGCTATATCGTTGGCCTCTTTCAGGTTACTGACCACGACACGGAGCTTGTTAGGCCGGACCTTGGAAATTTCGGTCACGCCCTTGTACTCCTTCGTCAGGTCTTTGGAAATCTGCAAGAGGTTCAACTGTTTCGATTTCGGTCCCGCCTTTGGCCGAAAATAGACAGTATAGCTGCCCTGGGCTCCGTCTGGGTAAAGCCTGGGGCGAGGGGGGACTGAAGAATGAACAGGGGAGGAGGTAACAGAAGGGTCAGGGTCAGAGGGGTTCGGGGATGGTGGCGCGGGAGGCGAGGGATCTACATCCACCTCGCTAAATCTAGCGCACTAGCGCCGACAAGAGCACGTACCTTTTTACTTCTCCCTTCCAGTAAGATTGGTTGTCCGATCGTTCGAAGTTGCAGCCGTTACAGCCAGCAGCACCAATACAGCAGCACCAAACAGCCACCAGCAGCGAGCCAGGTGTGAGATCACTCCACACAACGATACAACTCACTGTCAACTGATGGCTTCTTCTTTTTCCTTTTTTGTGTCTCGTCCACTGCTGTAGCACAATTCAGCCAGCAGCCAAATCGGCTTACGCACCAGCTGGTAGTCACGATGCGAAACAGTTGCACAAAGGCGCAACCTTGAACCCGGATTTATTTCACTCGACCAGGCAAACAATGCCAACACTAGTTCACACGTCTTTTGTTTTATATTCTATCGGAGCGATCACCGATCACACGTCCGATACTGATGCGTGTTCGGCACAGAATGTAGAATTTAGCTTTAGGTTTAGATTAGGATTTAGTTTAACTAATTTTAGATTTCATATTAAACTCTAAGTGAATAATAATTTATATGCATTTTGAACAGGTATTGTACTAATGAAGTATGGAGTTGATTCCCAGCCTCTCAGCATTCTCCCGGTTCTTGAAATACTCACATTGGGTATTTTTTGTCGTTTTTATGCTGTTCTCAGAAACCGGAAGCTTCTATCTAAACATTTTAAACGGCGTCTGAAGTTGATTACTGGTCTCTGGGTATCATACGGTTCCATAAATTTTGATATTTGATTACATTTGGCCACTTCAGGCTGTTGTTCAGGAACAGAATGTCGCCACATTTTTTTCCAAAATATGTAATTATTCGTGTAGTTATTTTTTATGTAAATGCAGTCAAACGCAAAACAAAATTTTTTGATCAGTGTATATTTTTTTGTTCATTTTAAACTTTAGACGTAAACTATTTTTTGTTTTTTTTTTATATACAGTTATTAACTTTATTTTTTTAAATTTTTTTATTTAGTTTTACTTAGTTTTGAATTTCATTTTCAAATATTTGCTAAACTTTTATTTTTTATCTATTAAAGTTACAACAATCACTGGCAAAACCAAAGGTATAAAAGTGCTCCAAATCGCTCAACTCAGTTCGACGAGCTGAGCATTTTTTGTATGTATGTGTGTGTGTGAAGGGAGAGTGAATATACCTTTATTAGGATGACACCCCGTTAAGCATACAGACGCGAGGCATACGGACACGAGGCATAGTACGCTAGGCATAATGGACGGCAGGCATACGGACACGAGGCATATGGACGCGAGGCCGAATGGATACAAGGCCGAATGGATACAAGGCCGGAAGGACACAAGGTCAAGGGGAAGTGATGCAAAATATGTTATTATCGTCATCATCATTACAGCATTCAATAACATGTATTTCGCTTCAAAGTGTCATTTGAAAAGCAATACACTCGCGGCCTTCGGTCGACTCGCTGTTCGAGCGAATGCTGTCCTTACTCGCTACCGCTCGTTCGGACTTAACTAAGGGAAGAAAACTCTGTTTGAGTAGACCTAGCATATGCCTAGCCTAGTAGATCAGTCGTTTGGGTGCGAGAGGCCGCCGCTTCCGACAGCGGGTCGGCAGCCGGCTCGGACTGCGGAAACCACGGCGGCTTAGTGCCGCCTCGTTTCCTTGCCTTCGATTATGCGTCTTCGCCGCATGATTTCAAGAAAAGTATTATACTCAACTTAAACTCTTTAGGAATATAATAACACCTGAACTACATAATTGGATCTTAGCGATCATACAACATCGCATTCGGCCTCGCGTTCATTTGGCCTCGCGTCCATTCGGCCTCGCGTCCTTTTGGCCTCGCGTCCATTCGGCCTCGCGTCCATTAGGCCTCGCGTCCATTCGGCCTCGCGTCCATTCGGCCTCGCGTTCATTCGGCTTCGGGTCCATTCGGCCTCGCGTCCATTCGGCCTCGCGTCCGTTATGCCTTTTGGCAGTATGCCTCGTATCCATTATGCCTCACATCCATTATGCCTCGCGTCTGTATGCCTAGCATACTATGCCTAACATTCATATGCCTAGCGTCCATATGCCTCGTGTCTAATAAAGATTGAAGTGTTCGTGTAAATCTATTCTAACAAATAATATGTTCAAATGAGAAAGGATGGGTCTCACCGCTCGGTGGATCAATTTAGGTTTCACGTAGTTTCACAAGCATTCCCGAATTAACAGCGCTTTGGTCCAAAGCTTTCAAGTTTTTAAACTAGAGTTGTTGAGCTTCGTGGAATTCTTGAGGTTTGGCTCTACTTGCAAAACTTCCAGATTAGCAGTAACCATAGACTCCACGTTTTGCACTTTTTCAGTTATGTTACCCAGCCAACATCATATCGTATATAAATGAATGTAAAATATCGTAAATATATTAGCGAAGTAATATTCGTATAAAATGCTAATAATTATCCGTAGAAGCTAGTTTACAGTTAGTATATCATGCCGGAGCCTGACTGATTTACGATTTTGGGCTTAGAATCGTAAGACAGTACGAAATCATGTCCAGTTGTATATTCTCGTATATCGATACTTATATCAATAAATTTGCTACTCTTATTCCTCAGTATATACATCGCCTCCAAAACAGTACGTATATGCTGTTTCTATACATCTAATGCGAGTTTGTTTGTTATACCTTTATCAATACGGGTATCTCAAACAAAACACGAACATGCGTATGAAAATGTAGACTGGGTTAGTTTTAGTAGTCCATGTTTCGATACTTCGGAGAAATCATCTTCCGCCGATCTTTTGCACGCTTCTGGAAATTGCGCTGATACATCATATTCATAGGACGGGACATTGTGAGGATTGAGACGTTCGTATAAATTTTAAATATATTCGTTTATTCACTAAAAGAAACTGCTTCGCTAACTGCTATCCCTGTAAAACTCGAATTAAAAAAAAAAGGCGTCCGTATGTCACCGGTACGGTCTTAAAATGGAAATGATAGTAATATATTCGAATGGTACCTTTTACATCAAGGTTTCGTCAGTTACTTGGAAAGAGGGCGGAGCGCAGCAGAATAGGAAATGGCAAGGAAAGTAAAACATTTTTAAAAACTGCACAAAGAGCTTGAATTTGATTATTTATTATTTATTATTAAATTTATGATGAATTTGCTTATTTGCATGGCTTACTTCAATTACATAATTTTGTGGCACGAAAAGGTGTTAGATACCAATGATTCTTGTTCTCTGGTTTCCTCGTGCAAAATTTTAAGCTATTTTTGGCACTTTTGCAGCTACAAAGTACTCTTTAACAGCCGTTAGATATACGGGTGAAACCAGTCACTAGATAACCGATACTTTTTTCCACGATTAGCACCTAGCATAACATCGTTACGGTTTTGGAACGAAAATGATGGAGAAATGTTTGAATGGTACTTTCATAAATTTCCGGTAAACGTGGCGTGTGTTCTGAAGCGAGAAAATCAACAGCAAAAACAAATTGTTCCAAAGTATACTTCAGTGTCGGCTGTGCTTGGGAGGTAATGTAGTGATTGATTGCCCGGTATGATTTAGACAATCCATGTTATTTACTTTTTTTTTTCAATATTCTCTCGACCACTTGGTTGTTTTTGTCACAACAACTCAACCGTAGAAAAATTCATCAACGATTGATGCCAAATCCTCGATAATCTGATAAAAAATGACTGCAATATAAGCGTTCGAACCCTGATCACTTTTTCCATGGTTGATTTTCTTGATTTTTAAATTCGGGCATTTAACTTTCAGATAGACGTAGTCCTACGTAAAAACACGCATCAGCTGCCTTTTCAATACTGATTCTCTAAGAGCTGAATTTTTTTGCAGAGATTGCAGAACCGCGTCAGTCTTGTTTCCTCGTACTTTCGCTATCATCCGAGAAAGCTCCGTTACCTACAACTTATCGGAAAGGTAAATGTTTAGCGAATACGATAAACCGGCAAAGCATAAAGTGTCATTACTTATTCAACACAAGCATCAATGGCATTTCACCTTTTTACCCGGTTTACAGGCGACGAAATGATGTGTTTGAAAGCTTTGTGAAATTCTTGTGATATAAAAAAACTTTTCTTTTTCGAACACTTTTAGCTTGCGCGTAAACACCGCATGGTGTGAAACTTCTTCCTCCTATCAGATCGAGCCTAATGGGGAGCATAAAATATCAAATCAGTTCCAAAGCAGAATGTTTCCATCTATATTTCAAATGATACCGGACAAAGAAAAAAAATCCGGTTCCGTCGTGGTTTATAAGTAATCTACACTCTATCGTGCACGAATTTGGCATATACTCTTATACATTTTCCATCTGTGATTTTTCTAGCCTAAAAAAACTCAGAATTCGGTTGAAAGTAATCATAAGCGTATGTTTTTAGTGCAAAGAGATCCTTACAATTTTCAGAGAACGAAGTGAAAGTTTTGCAACAAAAATAGTATTCGAATCAAACTAGTTGGTAAACAGTTTCTATAACTGTAACATGCTTTTTTAAAGAATTATCGTAAGAAATGTTAACATGCATGAATTCGAAAGTTTAAAAGAAAGGATAAGCTGAACTGTTGGTAGCTCAGATATCTGCTTGGAGAATATGTCGTTTGCATTCACATACACAATCAGGGTTGGGAGCCAGTTTCATCGGTTTTTGCAATTTAAATAGAAATACAGCGCTGCCATTGTCCGCCCCATGGCGCTAGGGTCGAAAATTTTGCCAGAACCGACGACTACCCAAACGTTCACTTTCAGGCATCGTCAGTTTGGGAAGGACGTACCGCTTTTGCATAAAGACTGTCCAACCAGTCGGCAGAAAGGAACGCACTGCGGTACAAAATTGTCACTTTGTCTCAGGCGGCGGTGGTGGCCTCTGCAGATTGCAAAATGGTCGGAACAGTTTTATAACAGCAAGAATAATTATACAGCTAGCGTTGAACAAACAGTAGGGTAATGTATCATGATCCGACCAATTTAGACTATTTTCAAGGTACATCGCTTTTCATGTCACATTTTCACCATTAATTTAACATGTAATCATGACTAATATATATTTATCGGAAAAGTCTAACTGTCTAGATTACAAAAAAAAAAAAACAATTTATAGCAAATCTGACGTAAATTCATTTAAATATATCGTTTTCCCTGACCATAGAATTTGTATCATGATCAGACCAGGGTGAATCATGACCGGATCAAAAAATGTATCATAATCGGACCAGTGTGCTTCTTAGACTTCAAGAGATTTTCCGCTTCGCGTGCTGGACTTTATATGCACGGTGTTTGGCTCTGGCTTGATAAATTAGATATTTTTTCGTGATTCTCAAAATTATTTTCAAACATTTTTCAAATTATTGCAAAACGTTATAAATTATATTTGAGCTTCCAATACGGCAAATTTGGGGTGTTTTGGCAAATTCGTGAGTGTTTTTTCGGTTGCAGTTTCGTTTTAATGATAGCTCACTCCAGGTAGTACTACAAATTTCCGAATATTGCAATGCTTCAACTTTTATACCTGAAGTGCGATATTCAGCCAATGGTTACAGGAGTTACAACTGTTTCACTCTCACGCTCACTTCATTTTTCGAGACCTATTTCCGATTTCATCTAAAGTGAAGTGACAAAATTAGCTCCGTGAAGTGAGATTGACAGTGAAGTGAAAATGAGAGTGTGACAAGTGAAATGAGTTTCCCAGCACGAAAATTTCACGAAAGTCCCAGAAAGTCAAGTTTTTCCAATATTTTTTTTTTCTCGAGAAAACACCAGATCTCGGCGTTTTACTCAAGTCTAAGATATTTGGTATCAACAAAAATTTCCATATCGACAATTGCATGAACTGTGCCTTTCGTCATCAGTCGAAAAAGTGAGACTTAAAGCGGTCAATTTGAGACACTGCTTCCTTAATTTTGATTGAGTTGGAATTTTGTATGAGGACATTTTTCGGAGAGACGAAACTTTTAAGCCTTATCGCTAAACGAAATTCAAAGATTATTTTTTTGCCCTACGTTTCCTTTGCCGCAGCTCAAAAAGTAGTTAGTCTCAAAGAGAGTCTTCCCAAGCAGCACACATTGTTGCAATCAAGCAAATGCAACTCTCAATGCAGCATTTCAAAATTGTAATATTTCACATCCGTTACTTTTATACAACTTGTAAATAACCGATCATGGTTCAAAGCTGGTCCGATCATGATACAAAACAAACTTCCGCGTTTCGCCAATAATTCAAACTTTGAAGCAAATATTTCATATAAAAAGTGTTCCTACATTGAATTTAAATGTTACAGAAGCATATTACTGGAAAATATACTGCAATCTTCAAATATTCGATTCTAAAATCACTGCTTGAAAACAATACTGGGTAACAATTGTAAGTCGTCATTCTGTGCCGAACACTAGATAGAATATAAAACAAAAGACGTGTGAACAAGTGTTGGCATTGTTTGCCTGGTCGAGTGAAATAAATCCGGGTTCAAGGTCGCGCCTTTGTGCAACTGTTTCGCATCGTGACTACCAGCTGATGCGTAAGCCGATTTGGCTGCTGGCTGAATTGTGCTACAGCAGTGGACGAGACACGAAAGAGGAAAAAGAAGAAGCCATCAGTTGACCGTTGAGTTGTATCGCTGTGTGGAGTGATCTCACCAGAGATGCCAGACTTTTTTTTGGCAAGTCTGTATAATCCATAAAAATGTCTGTATAAGTCTGTATACCGCTGCGAAAAAAAGTTACCGATACATTGATACCTAATTATTTGTCGACCTGTCAGATTGTTTTGTTTTATTGCTTGTTTTGATTGTTCTTTTTCGAGTCTATCATAGTTGGTCGATTAATCGATAACTAATTTATCTTTTAAATCTAAGTAACACATAGAAGTAAGAGTCTTTCCCGTGATAAAAATCGTCGTTCGTCGTAATGTAGCTAAACTGATACATGATAGCAGAAGTCTCGCGGTTATAAAAATAGTACCTTCAAGGTTTGGGACATTTTAAGCAATTCTTCAACGTTGGATATTGCTCCGTATAGAACAAACGGTCTTTTCACCAATATAACCTGCATGGCAATCGATCGAGACAATCAGCTGTTTGTTACTGGGGGCGAAACAAGCAGATTAGTGCACACGGGGCCGATAAAAACCCCGATAGCCTGACTCGATTCCCGTTGTCATGATTTCACTCTCAAAAACGCAAGATTAATATGTTCAGCAAAGTGTTCAGTTCCTAGTTCACTTTTTCCAGCAACGGCTACAGTGACTTTTGGTTTTTGTGTTCGTTTTTTTGTGTATACTGGTAAAACCATTATGTAGAATATCAGATATCTGTGTAATATCTGTATTATACTAAATGTCTGTATAAAATCTGTAGGCTTATGCGTGTCTGTATCGCAACACAGAAAGTCTGTATAATACAGTTTGTCTGTATATCTGGCATCTCTGGATCTCACACCTGGCTCGCTGCTGGTGGCTGTTTGGTGCTGCTGTATTGGTGCTGCTGGCTGTAACGGCTGCAACTTCGAACGATCGGACAACCAACCTTACTGGAAGGGAGAAGTTTCCAAGGTCCGGCCTAATAAGCTCCGTGTCGTGGTCAGTAACCTGAAAGAGGCCAACGATATAGCTTGCTCTGAGCTCTTCACACGCGAGTATCGCGTTTACATACCCGCACGAGACGTGGAGATCGACGGTGTCATAACCGATTCGAGTCTGTCCGTCGAGTGTATACTGGCAAGTGCCAAAGGGTGCTTTAGAAACAAAACCTGTCCCGATGTAAAGGTGCTTGACTGCAAGCAATTGCGGTCAGCATCGATCATCGGTGGTAAAACAGTATACACCCCGTCAGACTCGTTTCGAGTTACGTTCGCCGGGTCAGCGCTACCAAGCCACGTCTCGATCCACCGGGTTCGTCTCCCTGTGCGATTATATGTGCCTCGCGTCATGAACTGTCTGAATTGTAAGCAGTTAGGCCACACCGCCGCCTACTGCTGCAATAAGGCACGTTGTGGCAAGTGTGGGGAGAATCATGCGGATGATTCCTGCAGTGAAAATGCTGAAAAATGCATTCACTGTGGGGAGAGTCAGCATGAGCTCTCGACATGTGCGGTGTACATGCAGCGCAGGGATAAAATAAAGAGGTCTCTCAAAGAGCGTTCGAAGCGTTCTTACGCTGAGATGCTGAAGAAGACCGTTACCACTTCTCCCCTTACATCAAACCCTTATGATCTGTTTTCCTCTGATGAAACCGATTCTGACGATTCACCAGCGGGAACATCTTACGCCAATCCTGGGGAGTCTAGAAAAAGGAAAAATATTTCCTCTCCTAAACTTCCCAGAAAAGGTCCTAAGATTTCTCAAAGTGAAATGAAAGTTACAAGCAAACCAAACAGTGCTGCGGAAAAACCGAAGCAAACTCCTCCTGGGCTTGCAAATTTAAAGTCCCAGAAGGAGTTCCCAGCACTGCCAGGAACATCTTAAACCCCAGTTGTTTCTTTTGCACATCCAGTTGATGAAACAAACTCTGGATTAGTGAAATTTTCTGACATTGTGGACTGGATTTTTGAAACTTTCAATGTACCCGATCCAATTAAAATTTTTCTTACAGCATTTCTCCCAACAGTTAGATCATTTTTGAAGCAGTTGACTGCCCAATGGACCCTCCTTGCAGCGATTGTATCCTTCGATGCCTAATTCAACTGCGTATATGAAGGATTCTATCTCTGTCTTACAGTGGAATTGTAGAAGTATTTTACCAAAACTTGATTCGTTTAAAGTTTTGATAAATAAAAACAAATGCGATGCATTTTCCCTTTGTGAAACTTGGCTTACTTCAAATATTGATCTCAACTTCCCTGATTTTAATATTATTCGCCTTGATCGAGACACCCCATATGGAGGAGTACTTTTAGGGATTGAAAAGTGCTATTCTTTCTATCGTATTAACCTCCCCTCGATTCCAGGCATCGAAGTTGTCGCATGTCAAATGACAATACAAGGTAAAGAGCTTTGTATTGCCTCAATATATATTCCTCCCAGAGCACAGGTTGGGCAACGGCTGCTCTTTGATTCAATAGAACTTCTTCCCTCGCCACGTTTGATTTTGGGAGACTTCAACTCTCATGGCGTGGCTTGGGGTTCTCCTTACAATGATAACCGCTCCTCTTTAATCTATAACCTTTGCGATGACTTCGATATGACTATTTTAAACAACGGCGAACTGACACGTATCCCGAAACCTCCAGCGCGCCCAAGCGCTTTGGATCTATCCTTATGTTCGACGTCGCTACGGTTGGATTGCACATGGAAGGTAATCCTCGATCCTCACGGTAGCGACCATTTGCCTATTCTTATTTCAATTAATAACGGGTCAACTCGCATGCGACCAGTTGACATTCCGTATGACCTCACACGGAATGTCGATTGGAAGTTATACAAGGAAATGATTTCAAAAGCGGTCGATTCGATTCAACATCATCCACCACTTGAAGAATACAACTTCCACGCGGGCTTGATTCTCGACGCCGCGTTGCAAGCCCAAACGAAGAAATATCCCGGTGTAACGATTAAAGAACGGCCTCCCACTCCGTGGTGGGACCAAGAGTGCTCCGATGTCTACACGCAAAGATCCGACGCGTTTTTGGCCTACCAGAAGGGAGGTATACCTGGCGACTATTTACGGTATTCGGAGCTTGATACCAAGCTTAAAAGCTTGGCTAAAGCAAAGAAACGCGGATATTGGCGTCGGTTCGTGAACGAGACGTCGAGGGAGACATCGATGAGCACTCTTTGGAACACAGCCCGAAGAATGCGGAATCGCGTAACGGTCAACGAAAGCGAGGAGTCTTCAAGTAGGTGGATATTTGATTTTGCCAGGAAAGTATGTCCGGACTCTGTTCCTGAGCAAAATATTGTTCGTGATGCGTCTCCGGGCCACGATAGAATCACCTTTTACGATGGCAGAATTTTCAGTTGCCCTCCTGTCCTGTAACAATAACGCGCCTGGGTTAGATAGAATCAAATTCAACTTGTTGAAGAATCTACCCGGCAATGCCAAGAGGCGCTGGTTGAACTTGTTCAATAAGTTCCTGGAGCAAAACATTGTACCGCAGGATTGGAGGCAAGTGAAGGTGATCGCCATCCAAAAACCAGGGAAACCAGCTTCTGATCACAACTCTTATAGGCCGATTGCAATGCTATCCTGTATCCGGAAATTGATGGAAAAAATGATACTCCGTCGTTTAGACCATTGGGTCGAATCAAATGGCCTACTATCGGATACTCAATTTGGCTTCCGCCGTGCCAAAGGGACGAATGATTGTCTTGCGCTGCTTTCAACAGATATTCAGCTGGCGTATGCTCGCAAAGAACAAATGGCGTCTGCGTTCATGGACATTAAGGGGGCTTTTGATTCCGTTTCTATTGACATTCTTTCGGGTAAACTTCACCGACAAGGATTTTCTCCAATTTTGAACAATTTTTTGCACAACTTGTTGTCCGAAAAGCACATGCATTTTACGCACGGCGATTTGGCAACTTTTCGCATTAGCTACATGGGTCTTCCCCAGGGCTCATGTTTAAGCCCCCTTCTTTACAACTTTTATGTAAATGACATCGACGAATGTCTGGCAAATTCATGCACGATAAGACAACTTGCAGACGACAGTGTAATCTCTGTTACAGGAGCCAAAGCTGTCGATTTGCAAGGACCATTGCAAGATACCTTGGACAATTTGTCTGCTTGGGCTTTACAGCTAGGTATCGAATTCTCTCCGGAGAAGACTGAGATAGTAGTTTTTTCTAGGAAGCATGAACCTGCTCAGCTTCAAACACAATTAATGGGTAAAACGATTTCTCAGGTTTTGGTACACAAATATCTTGGTGTCTGGTTCGACTCTAAAGGCACCTGGGGTTGTCACGTGAGGTATCTGATGAAAAAATGTCAACAAAGAGTGAATTTTCTTCGTACAATAACCGGACAATGGTGGAGAGCCCATCCAGGAGACCTTATAAGGCTTTACCACGATATTGTCTGTTATTGAATATGGGTGTTTCTGCTTCCGCTCCGCAGCAAACACACATTTGATCAAACTGGAGCGAATACAATATCGTTGTTTGCGTATCGCCTTAGGTTGCATGCAATCGACCCATACGATGAGTTTGGAGGTCTTAGCTGGAGTACTACCATTGAAAAACCGCTTTTGGAGCCTGTCTTCTCGTATTCTTATCAAATGTGAGGTCTTGAACCGTCCCGTGATTGAAAATTTTCGAAAGGTTAATCGAACTTAATTCTCAAACCCGTTTTATGACATTGTATTTCCATCATATGTCCCAAAATATTAACCCTTCTTCGAATATTCCAAATCGTGTCGACTTATCAAATACTTCTGATTCTACTGTGTTTTTCGATGCATCCATGATAGAAGAAACTCGTGGAATCCCGGATCATTTACGCGTGCAGCAGATCCCCAAAATTTTTTCCAAAAAAAATCGAAACATCAACTGCGACAATATGTTCTACACTGACGGATCACTTCTTGATGGGTCCACTGGCTTCGGTATCTTCAATAACAATTTAACCGTCTCCCATAAGCTCGATAATCCTGCTTCTGTTTACGTCGCAGAATTAGCTGCAATTCAGTACACCCTAGGGATTATCGAAAAAATGCCCACGGACCATTATTTCATCTTTACGGACAGTCTCAGTTCCATTGAGGCTCTCCGATCGATGAAAGATGTTAAGCACTCTCCGTATTTCCTGGGGAAAATACGGGAACATCTGAGTGCTTTATCCGAAAAATCTACTCAGATTACCTTAGCGTGGGTCCCTTCTCACTGCTCGATACCGGGCAATGAGAAAGCGGACTCTTTGGCTAAGGTGGGCGCAACAAACGGTGATATTTATGAAAGACCAATTGCATTTAATGAATTTTTGGCACTTGTACGTCAGAATACGATCATCAGTTGGCAAAATGCTTGGACCAGAGGGGAATTGGGAAGGTGGTTACATTCCATAATCCCCAAAGTATCGACGAACCCGTGGTTCAAGGGGTTGGATGTAGGTCGGGATTTCATTTGCGTGATGTCCCGGCTTATGTCCAATCACTATAGATTTGACGCGCATCTCCGTCGTGTTGGGCTCGGGGAAAGTGGTATCTGTGCCTGTGGTGAGGGTTATCACGACATAGAGCATGTGGTTTGGTCATGCCCTGTACACCGTGACGCCAGGTCTAAATTAATAGCTTCCCTGCAGGCCGAAAGTAGGCAGCCGGCTGTTCCTGTTCGTGATGTCTTGGCGAACCGTGACCTATCCTACATGTCCCTTATATACGTTTTCCTGAAATCCATCCACGCCCCAGTTTAATCCTATTCCCTTCCGCCTACATCCAACCAAACGACAAGAACACGTTAAGACCCCGGATCCGGAAACAGCAACTAGACCCGCACGATACTCTCAGGTCCCGAGGGAGACAACCCAATATGCCAGTCCGTAATATTTTGGCCCAGCAGCGGAACATATTCAATATGCTGCTTACCTATGGCGATGGAAAACCATCAAACAACAAATCAGTGCTTTTAATGCAAAACATTCTAGCTTTAAGTTACATTTAGTTTCAGCTCGTATTCGGCAGCGAGGATAAAAAAATTGCTTTTAGTTATTAAGATACTTTAGGAAGTAAGCTACCAGATATAATTGGCGCCGTTAAACATTAAATTGTATTTGTGCCGTGTCAAATAAATTATAGATGAAGAAAAAAAAACAATTGTAAGGACAAATTGTGCTCGAAAATAGACCATTTTTTAAAACTTTTTCAATAATAGTAATACCTAAGTAATCTAAATAAAACCTTCTGAACATCATCAGAAAAAGTTTTTTGATGATGCGGGTACATATTTGATAGTTTTTTTTTTCAATACTTGAGAAATCTCGCACATAAAAAAATGGTCCGATCATGGTACATTTTCTGACTGGTCCGATCATGATACAACACCCTACGCCTTTCTAGTTCGAAACTGAAGAGGATGAAATTGGTAATATTCAAAGTAGCCATCCCGCAGTTTGTTGTTTGTTATTTGTGCAAATTGCATACAGCCAAAATGTTTCACCGATGAAAACTATTACTCTAAAATTGTGTTTTACGCGGTTGTTAAGATAGATTTCATGGAATTCCTGAATGTACTCTGTTCTTACGTATTTTTTGGAATTCATGTAGTTTCTTACGGAGGTATTTTTCATGCAATTTTACTTATACAGATGTCGGAGTTTACGAAAGCAGAGTCTGTTCACTTTCGTCTTCTTGCAGATAACGAATCGACACATGCACAATTTCATATTTTGTATTTTAAATGACCTTTGCTATCAAAAACCTTGAAAAATTCTCTTCATCCTCTCTCTAGATATCGAATAAATGAAGTCAAAAAGAGATAATTCAACTCTTCACCAATTCACCAACTGCAGTCAAACAATGCAGTACACTTCGCGCTTGTTTTATCACCAGGACCGAATCGGAGAAACTAGCAGTATATCGATCGCTAATACCCGGTTCCTGTTCATTCAACATTTGCCAAGAAGATTATCCACTTTCGAACTATGCCCTGGCAAATGCCGGCAGCATTTGTCGTGCCTGGCGAAGTAAAGTAAACTGATAATAGAGTTAGCAGAACACTTTGACCGAAATGGATGCGCTAGAACATTTCTGCGATACGGATAACGAAGTTTATTGAGGATTCTCTAGCGTTCCAGATAAACACGGTTCACCGTTTATCGGTCGACCCTAGGCGAAAGATTCCTCTCATCGTGAGCGAACGGTTCCAGCGGGGGGTGGAAGAGGATGGAAACTTTCACATAAACACGTAATAGACATACACGTGTGTGTGGGTGCGCGCGGGGTAGGGTCTAAAGCTTCTGTGCAAGTGAAAAGTTTTCCCTTATGGTACCGGTTTGCCTTTTTCCTGCTAGCAGATAAACTTTCAAAATTGAATTGTTGTTCGAAAATCTCGGTTTCTGGGTAAAACAGACAAAATTTAATTACTCACTAGTGAAGATGTTTTGTATTCTTTGAAGGCCGATAAATTCTACAACAAGTATACGCGTTGGCTCCGTGAATTTTCTCAATATTATAGACGAAAAAAAAAATACTGCAATGTTTCCAATGAGTTCTTTAATGTTGAATTTAATGTTGAAACTGATTTTTCCTTCTACAGGCTGTCTTTTAACAAAATTTGGAAGTTATATAGAATTGTCACTACTATTAGCATTTCGACTGTAGATGGCATGAACGGCTCATTATTACCACTCTAAGGTAATAACGAATATTTTGATTAGGTAAAAAAAGCAAAGGCTTGGTGCTACATTCCGATTCGGAACTTGACCTTCTGTTTATTTATACACAGATTTCGCAGCCGACTATTTAGTGTACAGGACAATTGCGGGGCTAGCGCTACGATCCTACTGACACTAACAGTCTTCTCCGAGACGAGACTCGAACCTACGACGACTGGCTTGTTAGGCCAGTATCGTACCTCGAGACTATCTGGGAGATTACGTTTATATATCGGGCCTAAATCGTTGGCATCAACTAAATTCATAATTTGATTTCTAGTTAGCATTACCAACTGGGTGAAAACAAAATTTAAACACTCAATTTGCATTCTTACAGTCGAATTGTCTGCAAAGAAAATTTCAGTATCTCTTTGTATCAAGCATCGTACCTCGAGACCATCTGAGAAATTTTGATTAGGTACAAATTTAAAAAAAAACACGTCTTCGATTTGATAAAATATATGTTTTGATAGGAATTGTGGCTAAAACTGTCAATACCGGTGAAATATTTGATAATAAATTTAATTCTCGTGAAAACCATGAGTACATAATACAAATTGCAACAATCGAAAATAACATCTAGTTTATCCGGTAGGATTTTACCACTTTCAAATAAACTCCATTTTTATCAAAGTATTAGTACAGACCCAAGCATTACTGAATTTTTACAACCTGATAATTTCTATGTCATTCATTTTCCACTCTAAAATAATGTGAAACAAGCTATTGATAGAATGAGTAGAATGAGTCAAGAAACCGACCTGGTTCGATTCAATGCTAGCAATCTCCCACGGACTTCTCTGTTCGTCAAGTGGGTCGTCATTTCCAACGTACAACCTAGATGAGGACAACCTGGATTTAACAAACTCTACTTCATAGTCGTGCGGGCTAAGACGGAGAGCCCATCCGTCGGCCCTAGTCAGTACGCGTTTCGAGTTTTCCCGCTTATGATCCAAGATGAATGTTACGACTTCCGCATCGGTTTGCAGCGTAAAATGGCATCCGAGCAAGAGAAATGAAAAGCGTTCAATAACCCAAACTGATCCAAGTGCTTCAAGCTGATTTCGGGCGTATTTCTTCTCCGTCATCGTCAACTCCTTGGATGCCAAACTGATAAATCTTGGGGGATGCCCATCCTTTTGTTGCAGCAGCACGGCACCGAGGGCGTTGGGTGAAGCGTGTGTATAAAGTATTGTCCTGTCTAGCTCTAAGAAGTATCCCAGGGTTGTAGTGCAATGCGTGATTTTCTTCTTAAACTCCTTAAAAGCTGTTTATTGTTGTTGGTTACAACTCCAGGTTTTACTTGTGGATACCTCTCAGAGCGGACTCGTATTATCCGAGAAGTTATCGATGTATGGGTTGATGAAGGTGGCTAGGCCCAAGAAGCTGCGCAGTTCTGATCCGGTAGTTGGTGGGTGAAAACTTCGAATAGCTTTGATTTTCGCTTCGTCCATATGAAACCTGTTCTCGTCAAAGTCGTCAAGGTCGTCAAGGTCCGAGGAATTTGTGTGCTTGGAACATATGTTCCGTTCGACGACATATTGTTTCCCTGAAAGCTAGCAATAAAGATAAATCTTATTCATTTGCTTTCCAACCAATAACAAAAAATCGTGGAATCCCGTCAACAATAAAAAAATAACGCATGGACTCCCGTCAATGCTTACAATTGCTTAGCGGGCAATGCAAAATTAACTAGGCGAACTCCGGCGGAAGGCTATTTCAAACTATAAATCATTTTCGTGGTTATTAACAGGTTCAAGAGAAACTGCTCAGATATTTAGTAGTCAACCTGAAAGGATCAACAGATGTGTAGTTCCGCCGAAAGCCTACGACTGCTGATCCACGTTGCTACTCACCTTTTGAATATGTCCACACAGTCCAAGCACAGTTCGGGAGCTGCGTAGCCGCAGGGTTACAGAATCCGCTTTGTCAAGCGAATGGTCGTAGGATCGAATCTTCAATCAATACTCGGCATTCGCAGAGTAGATGTTCTGATGTTTGGCTTTGGCCACAAAGGCGACATTTAACATCATTAAGTTTGCCTAGCTTCTTGAGGTGATACTCACTCGGACAGTGCCCCGTAACTAAACATGTAAATGTCCTCAGGTCTTTCTTATTCAGCCTGAGAAACACGAGGCTCTTCTTGCAAATGCAAATATTTGCGTGTTGGTAATTTCTTTTTAGACACGTATCCTCGCACTCTATTACCGCGTTTATTTCCGCCTGGAGAACTGTTGGCCAATGTCCCATGGGGAAAAATATTAACTCTTGAACCTGTGAATCCCGCACCAGTTGAACCATTCAGTTTAGAACCGTATGTTGTAACCGGTGCGTAAACGGGTCGTGAGTTAGGGTCCTGGGCGTGGAGTCGCCTCCCTGGGCGTCGGTGATTGGCAACAACTAGACCGACGGAAAATAAGCGAGGAAAAAAAAACCGGTGCGGTTGCAATTTCAGCATCGAATGGAAATTTACCTAATTTTGGTACTACCGCGGGAGAGGGTATGAGTAAAAATTACCCTCATTTAGACACTCCCGCAAGAGCGTGTACCCAACATGACAACTGTCACCACTTGTGCTGAATATCGTTCACATAAGTTTGTTTATTTTCGTTTAAATTCGTTAGTTTTTTCGTTTGTGAACGATATTGTCGCGTTAGTTAGGTTCGATAATTTTTTTGTCATGTTTGTGGAATAACTGTTAGGGATAGATAGGCCGGTATTTTCCTCTAGCTGCTAAAAAGTAGTGCTGAATCCAGTCTCGGCGGGTTTGTTGTGGTCGACAACATAGGCAGCCATCGTGGGATGATCAGTTTAGCCTCGACCACGGTGAGACACGCGTCGTTTTGTTTACGTTTCTGTGCGCGTTTTTTTTTAACTGTTAAATTGTTACAGTTTTGTCTCGCAAAAAAGCGAAGGTTGTGCCGCTTTGTGCTGTGTAAGTCCAACGAAGGTTGTCCCGTTGGCCCGTGGATCGTGTGCTATTGTTGTGTGTTGCTCGCCGGATTGGTAAGCAGTGTTTGCTACCCCGGCTAATTAAAAAGGAGCGGAAAACACCACCCGCCGAAAACCATCGTTGCAGCTGCTGATGGATGCCGCTATCTCGGGAGCAGCTTGGAAGAAGCACCAGACGTCTCCATCAGTAGAATAGGAGAAGCCACTTACGACAGCTGGAGGAAATAAGCCCGATAAGTTTTTATTTAATTTATTTTGTTTGTTTTCCCCTTCAGTGTTCTAGCAAAGATCCGAAAGTCCGTTAGAGGTATCTGGCCGCCCTGTAAGGGTTTCGCCGGGCAAATTTTCGTGTGTACAGGGTGACCCCCTGTTTCAATGTGTAGAAGCAGAGTGAGCCACCCCGAATTGTGGGTCCACCTTTCTGTCAACTTTCTCGTTCTACCTCTAATATTCTAAATCATTAAGGCAGACAATGTATGCAGCAGGGAAAGCGAAAAATAAGCGAACTGGAAATATGACACAGATTTGGAAAAATATACCGCATCCCGACGGGACTTGGACCCGCAACCTTCCTAATATTCTGTAGGGAATCTCGAAGTTTGGTTTCGTTTCCATCCAATCCTCATTACTTTTTATTAGATTATTTATTTGGGAATGTTTCGGTATTTTCAGGTGTCCTATTAGATCTCCTTCTTTTAGATTAGACTGTCGATTTAGCCTTAGAGCACTTTTTTCCACCTGGTTAAACTAACCCAAACTAACGAGGCGTAGGTTATTCTTGGTATGATTATTGTTTCATATATCCAATGTATCATGCTGGGACCCCAGCTTTTTCCAATGGCTCTACTTTATACCCATCGAACGTTTGTAGCCTTGGTGATTGTTTGTTCAATTTGAGTGTTCCAGCTTAGTTTCTAGTCAAGTATGATTCCCAAATATTTGGCTTCAGTGGAAAAAGCTATGATGTAGGTAAATGCTTGCACTAAAAAATCAACGAAAAATAATTTTCTTTCGTAGATTTTACGGGTTAACCAACATGGGTTATCTTATTTTTGTTGCAATCAAGTGCTATAAATATATAAGGATTTCAATATTGTTTGTGTATTGTTTGTGTATAACAATAACGAGAACTTAAAATTGGGCTTTGATCCAAATTCCAAACCCTTTAATGCTAATTGCATGAAGATAGGCAAACCGTCTTAACAGTGACTGTCACTTCCTGCAACGCCTGCTGATTCCCAGAAAGTGGTTCTACAGTAAAGAGCTATATAATAGGGTGCCAATCATCGTATGGAAAAAAGTGACCAGAAAATTAAAACCTAAATTAATCCACCTAGCGGTCAGACCCAGCCTTCCTCATTCAATTTTTTATTTGTAAAAATAGATTTACATGAACGCTTCAATCCAATAAATGTATATTCACTCTTCAGGTTCTAAAATATTGATGTTGTAATCTTTACATATATAAATGCAGTCAAGTCTGTCTGTCTGTCTGAGCCATATAGGCCCGAAAACTACCGAACCGACCGACGTGAAAATTTGTATGTAGGGGTTTTTGGTGCCGATAAAGGTTCCTATGATAGTTTGAGACCCCTTCCTCTTCTGGAAGGGAGGGGTCCCATACAAATCTAAACATATAAAAATGCAGCTCTGTCTGTCTGTCTGTCTGATTCATATAGGCTTGGAAACTACCGAAACGATCGGCGTAAAATTTTGTATATAGGGGTTTAAGGGGCCGGGAAAGGTGACCGAGATAGTTCGAGACCCCTCTCTCTTCTGCAAGGGAGGGGTCCCATACAAATGCAACACAAATTTCTGCACAACTCGAAAACTAACCAAGCAAATGGAACCAAATTTGGCATGTGGATGTTTTTAGGAGTAACAAATATGTTCATGTTGATTCGGCACCCTTCCCTCATCTGGAAGGGAGGGGTCCCATACAAATGAAACACAAATTTCTGCACATCTCGAAAACTAACCAAGAAAATAGAACCAAATTTGGTAGGTGGATGTTTTTAGGGGTAACAAATATATTCATTATGGTTTGACACCCCTCCCTCTTCTACAAGGGAGGGGTCCCATACAAATGAAACACGAATTTCTGCACAGCTCGAGAGCCAATCAACCGAATACAACCAAATTTGGTATGTGAATGTTTTTAGAGGTAACAAGTATGTCCATAGTGGTTCGAATCCCCTCCCTCTTCTGTAAGGGAGGGGTTCATAACAAATGAAACACAAATTTATGTTTATCTCGAGAACAAACCAGCTAAATGGAACCAAATTTGCAGGTGAATGTTTTTAGGTGTAACAAACATGTCCATAATGTTTCGACACCATTCCTTCTTCTTGCATGTTCCAAATACCATTTCGAAATCCAAGATGGCGACTTCCCGTTTCTGAAAAACAGCGGCAAATGACCAAATACCACCCAACATGGGTATTTCTGGAATTGTTATGATGCACTGAAGCCACAAATCGACCTCAGACAACATTTCGAATTGTAAGATTGCGACTTCCGGTGTCTGGAAAACAGCCGAAAATGACCAAATAACACCCAATAAGAGTGTTTCTTCAACCGGATTGACGCTCAGAGGCCAAAAATTGTAATGCCATTTTAAAATCCAAGATGGCGACTTCCGGTTTCTAAAAAACAGCGGCAAATTACCAAATACCACCCAATATGGGTATTTCCGGAATTGTTATGATGCACTGAAGCCAAAAATCGACCTCAGACAACATTTTGAATTGTAAGACGGCGACTTCCGGTGTCTGGAAAACAGCCGAAAATGATCAAATACCACTCAATATGAGTGTTTCTTCAACCAGATTGACGCTCAGAGGTCAAAAATTGTCTTCTTATGCCATTTTGAAATCCAAAATGGCGACTTCCGGTTTCTGAAGAAACAGCCGCAAATGACCAAATACCACCTAATATGGGTATTTTCGGAATTGTTATGACGCACTGAAGCCACAAATCGACCTCAGACAACATTTTGAATTGTAAGATGGCGACTTCCGATATCTGGAAAACAGCCAAAAATGACCAAATACCACTCAATATGAGCGTTTCTTTAACCAGATTGACACACGGAGGCCGGAAATTGTTCCCAAATGCCATTTTGAAATCCAAGATTGCGACTTCCGGTTTCCGAAAAACAGCGGCAAATGACCAAATACCCCTGAATATGCGTATTTCCGGGATTGTTATGATGCACTGAAGCCACAAATCGACATCAGACAACATTTTGAATTGTAAGATGGTGACTCCCGGTGTCTGGAAAACAGCCGAAATTGACCAAATACCACCCAGTATGAGTGTTTTTTCAACCAGATTGACGCTCAGAGGCCAGAAATTGTTAACAAATGCCATTTTGAAATCCAAGATGGCGACTTCCGGTCTCTGAAAAACAGCGGCAAATTACCAAATACCACCCAATATGGGTATTTCCGGAATTGCTGTGATGCACTGAAGTCACAAATTGACCTCAGACACCATGATGAATTGTAAGATGGCAACTTCCGGTTTCTAAAAAACGGCCAAAAATGGATTTCCATACAATATGAGTATCTCCGGAACCAGAATGATATACAGGAGCTAGAATCGACCACAGACACCATTTTGAAATCGAAGATGGTGACATCCGGTTTCTGGAAAACAGCCGAAAATGACCAAATAACACCCAATATGGGTGTTTCTTAAACCAGAATGACGCTCAGGGGCCATAAATTGTCTCCAAATGCCATTTTTATATCCAAGTTGGCGACTTGCGGTTCCTGAAAATCAGCCCAAAGTGACCAAATACCACCCAATATGAGTATCACCGGATCCAGAATGATGCAAGGAGCTATAAATTGACCTTAGACACCAGTTTGAATTGAAAAATGGCAACTTCTGGAAAAAGCCGAAAATAACCGAATACATACTACTACATATGGATATGTCCGTAATCGAAATGATGTAGAGAAGCCAAGCATTGACCCTGGACACCATTTTGAATTAAAAGATGATCACTTTCAGTTTCTGGAAAACAACGAAAATAACTGAATTGCACCCAATATATATCCGGAATAGAGGTCATGTACAAAAGCCAAAAGTCGAGGATGTTGTCATTCCGATAAAACCAATCATTTTCAAACGATATAATCCAATCGCAAGGAATCAAAGAATTTGAAATGTTTAAAATTATTAAATTAAACACTAAAATAGGCGGGACGAAGTTTACCGGGTCAGCTATGAAATATAAATTTCTGCACAAATCAAGAACAAACCAAGCAAATGAAACCGTATTTGGCATGTGGATGTTTTAAGGGGTAACTAATATGTCCATAATAGTTGGATGAAACACAAATTTCGCACAGCTCAAGAACCAATCAAGAAAATACAACCAAATTTGGTATGTGAATGTTTTTAGAGGTAACAAATATGTCCATAATGGTTTGACGCCCCTCCCTCTTCTGGAAGTACATGTTTCTTCACAAATTTTTGCACATCTCGCGAACTAATCAACTTAATGTAACCATATTGGCAGGTGAATTTTTTTAGTGGTAACAAATATGTTCCATAATCGACCTCAGACAACATTTTGGATTGTAAGATGGCAACTTCCGGTTTCTGGAAAACAGCCGAAAATGGCCGATTTCCACCTAATACAATAATATCCGGATCTAGAATAATACACAGGAGCTAAAATCGACCACAGATATCATTTTAAATTCTAAGATGGCGATTTCCGGTTTCTGAAAACAGCAGAAAATGACCAAATACCACCCAATATAAGTTTTTCTTTACCCAGTATGCCGTTCAAAATCCAGAAATTGTCTCCAAATGCCATTATGAAATCCAAAATGGCGACTTCCGGTGTCGGAAAAACAGCGGCAAATGACCAGATATCACCCAATATGGGTATTTCCGGAACCGTAATGATGCACTGGAGCTACAAATCGACTTCAGACAACATTTTGAAATGCAAGACGGCAACTTCCGGTTTCTGGAAAACAGCCTGAAACGGGCGATACTCATTAAATATAAAAATTTCTGGAACCAGAAAGAAGCACAGAAGCTAAAAATTGATCACAGACACAATCTTGAATTTTAAGATGGTGACTTCCGGTGTCTGGCAAACAGCCGGAAATGACCAAATACCATTCAATATGAATGTTTTCGGAACCAGAATTACGCCCAGATGACAGAAATTGATTTCACAGGCAATTTTAAAGTCCAAAATGACGACTTTCGGCTTCTGAAAAACAGTCCAAAGTGACCAAATATCACTCAATATGAGTTTTTCTTTAACCAGTATCCTAAATACCATTTTTAAATCCAGTACGGCGACTACCGGTTTGTGAAAAACAGCCTAAAATAAACAAAACTATCCAATATGAGTATCTCTGGAACCAGAATAATGCAAGGAGCTAACAATTGACCTCAGGCACCATTTTGAATTGCTAAATGGCAACTAATAGGCAACAGTCGGAAATGACTGAATAATACTCAATATGGATATTTCCGTAAACGTGATGATGCATAGAAACCAAACATTGACCCTGGACACTATTTTGAATTTGAAGACGACCACTTTTAGTTTCTGGAAAACAACCAAAAATTCCTCCCAATATGGGTATTTCCGGTGTCAGATTGATGCCAGAAAGTCTGCTGATAATGACAGAATACCACCCAATATGAATATATTCAGAATTAAGGCGATGTACAGAAGCCCAAAGACGAGGATGTTGTCATTTTGATAAAACCAATCATTTCAAACGATTTGTTATTTGACTTTGATCATATCCTATGGCCGATTCGTCGTGCATTTGCAGACATCGAACAAACCGCAAGGAATCAATGAACTTGGAACGTTCAAATAGTACGACACCACATTTAAATTATGTTGAGGCCACATATATCGATCAAAGCAGGTATAGTTTTAAATAGTCTTTGAATTTCTCTTCTTTCCATAACTTTTGAGCCACATACCAAATTGTTATGAAGTTTGTTATTTGTAAGTTTGAGAGATGACTCGTTCGTATGACAATAGTTATGTTCAAATAAGGCATGTAATCTTTGAGATAATAGGCTTTCGTTGTTTTATTAACAATTTAATACATAACGGTTGCTTAAGTTCGATTGTAATCAAATGAAATGGTAACGTGTAGGGCAGCCAAACTTTGAAACCACGTGTTCAATCATAATTCTTCAGGTAACCCTTAACTAGCCCGCTCATCTGATAATAATAATCAAATCGGTTGTGTAGTTTCTGAGATAATGAAGTTTCGTGATTTTCACAAGTCGGCACATTACAAATGAAGTTACGGTTCGATTACAGTAAAATTCAATAGGGTGTTATGAGTCAGCTAGACCTTTCATTTGACACTAATTTTGTGTAAATCGGGTCAGCCATCTCTGAGAAAAGTGAGTGAGTCCAAGTGGTCTTCGGAATATGTTCCTTTGCATAGCTGGATTTCACATTTTTAAACATAACAGGCAAAGTAATAGTCCGACTGCAAAACAAATCGATAGGGTCTTATGAGGCAATCAGACCTTCCATATGACACTGATTTTATGAAAATCGGTACAGCCATCTCTGAGAAACATGAGTGAGATTAAACAGTCTTGAGAACACGTTTCTTTTCATAATTTTTGAAACACAAGTTCAATTTTTACGAAATTCAAAAGTTAAGGGATTTCTAGGTAGCCTGTTCTTTTGAGACCAATTTTGTTCAAATCGGTTGTGTGGTTTCTGAGAAATTAATGTTTCATGATTTTCACATTTTTAAACATAACCTCTAAACTAAAAATCCGATTACAATGAAATTTGATAGAATCTTATGGGGCAACTAGAACTTTCATTTGCAATTAATTTCATGAAAATCGGTCTAGCCATCTCTGAGAAAAGTGAGTGAGACTAAAAATCTGCACATACACACACACACACACACACACACACACACACACACACACACACACACACACACACACACAGAAAATGCTCAGCTCGTCGAGCTGAGTCGAGTGATATATGCCATTCGGCCCTTTGGAGCACTTTTATACTTTCGGTTTTGCAAGTGATTGCTATACCTTTCTAGGAGAAAGGCAAAAAAAAACCCTATACAAAATGTTCACCTGCTCGAAAAAACACCATGTGCAAAATTTCAGCTCAATCGGCTTAAAATGGGGTGGCGCAAAGCGATTGAAGTTTGGCCTCTTTGAAAACCGAAAAATCACCCACCCACTTGAAATTTCGGTTTTCGAATTTTTTTTTAAGCCAAATGACTTAAAAATGCATGAAACGTCGAGAATTGGTTTGATTTTAATTTTTTTTTTTTTGCAAAAATCTACTCTTTGGGACTTGGTCGTTTTTGCAATTGTGGACGGCGGAGTTCAAAATGTTTAGAATTTATTTCTTGAAATTGATCACTAGTCTCTTGAAATAGCTTGTATAATGATATACACTATAACTAGCATCGAATACATTATGTTTCATTAGGGTGGTTCATTTATTCGACATAGGGTGGTTCATAATATCGTGAAAAAATGAGTCTAAAATAAAAAAAATCACTTTCCACTGAATACCAATAGAAAAATTCCTGAAAATATAATATTTGTTATATCATTGTCGTTAGAGTGGCAATGTTGAATTGGAAAAAAATATGTAAAATGGCAAGATATTACAAAACTAATTTACAAAATGTATCAAAAAACTGCTCTGTGCAAAAAAAAATTATCTCAACCAAAATTAAGATTGTGTCTCGCGGAAAATGTTGAATGCTTTCATGTCATTTGCAAAATCACACACGGGAGGTACATGAAACGGTGGACTCTGATAGAATATGTTTTATTTTACTTTGTTTGAAAAATCTACTCTCTAAGACACTTGTACTTGTTCTTTAGAATGTTGTACCAGACAATTTATTCGTTTTATTTACCACAATAATATCCTTTGCCAACACCTGATTGAACACACAGTGCTCTGGCTTATACAATCGGACAAAAGACTGTATCGATGTTATTCAGTGATAACGAGAGTATAGGGATCTCAATCAGATACGCAACACAATTGACTCGTTGTTTCTGGGTTTGCGTCGTTTTGACAGTTCGACCATACATTTTCTGTCAAGTTTACATCATCAGAACGTGAACGTGCCCATTGGCTGAAACTTTGCATATACGTTTTTATAGGAAAAAGATGCCATTTGGTGCTATTGGTTTAATATTTTGAAACACAACTCATTTTTGAAAAGGTATTGAAAATGCTATTTCGGATAGGTATTGATGATTACAAATATTATCAGAGCCAACACGGTTCGTTTGAGCAGTGTGAAGTCTTCGGCAAAGTTGTAGATAATTTGAAATTTTGTTTTTCAAAAAAAAAATAAATACAAAAACAAATTATTAATTTTTTGAAAAAAAATAAAAGAAAGTTATAATCTAATTATTTAAAACAGCCTTAAGTGGACAGATTTTTTTAAAAAAACTGCGAAAGTTTATCTGAACAACGAAACCGGCCATGGAGAAATCAGAAAAAAAGTTACATTTTTTTTCACAGGGTACATTTTTATGGAAGAACAAAGTAATTATTAACAACTTTGCCAGATACACTATGCCAATCTAATAAACCGTTTTGACTGTAGAAATATTCTTTATTTCTCATAGAGTGCTCTATTGGAAATAAAAAATATGTCTACAGTCGAAACGGCATAGTGTCTTCGGCAAAGTTGTAGATAATATTTTGTCCTTCCAAAAAATAATATGCTATTTAAAAAAAATAACTGGAAATATATATCTCTATTTTCATTTTTATTTTTCAAAAAATGATAACTTATTATTCTTGATTACCGAACTGGTTTCATTGTTTTAGTGATCTTTTGTAGGTTTTATTAAAAAAATCAAGTTTTTTAAAAAATGAGTCCTTCTGAATAATTAATTTTTAATTTTTCTCCTAACTTTATATTTTGAATAAATAATTTTTTAAGTGTAAATTTTCAGAGATAAAAATTATTATCTACAACTTTGTCGAAGACGTCACACCAATCAAACGATCCGAAGTGCTTTTTTTAAATTTTATACTCATTTTTCACAATATTATGAACCACCCTATGCCGAATAAATGAACCACCTTAATAACACATAATGTATTCGATGCTAGTTATAGTGTATATCTTTATACAAGCTATTTTGAGAGACTAGTGTTCCATTTCAAAAGATAAATTCTGAACATTTTGAACTCCGCCTTCCACAATTGAAAATACGACTCCTAGTCCCAGAGAGCAGATTTTTCCAAAGAAATTTTTTCTGATGACACCAATTCTCGACGTTTTATGCATTTTCAAGTCATTTGGCATCAAAAATTTTTTTTCGAAAACCGAAATTTCAAGTGCCGAACCCCCCCCCCCCTGGATGATTTTTCAGTTTTCAAAAAGGCCAAACTTCAATCGCTTTGCGCCATCTCATTTTAAGTCCGATTGAGCTGAAATTTTGCACAGGGTGTTTTTTCGAGCAGGTGAACATTTTGTATAGGGTTTTTTTTTTGAAATTCGAGATGACCATTTTGGCTGGCACCCTACTATATATCACTGGGTAAAGGACGTTTCAAGGAACGAAATGGTTTATAATAATCCTACTTTGGATAACACTAGCTCATAATAATTCGATTTTCATTCTGGAGTGTTGGAAGTTTGAGACTGTTCGATGTTCGAATCAAAACGGTACATTTCGTAAACGGTCAATCGTGCAATTTCAATGTTTCGACAAATAAAGGTCGCTTGAGGATATACAAACACTTGGAAGTTCTACGAGAAAATGAACATCTCCCGCAAAGGCTTCGTGCCGCAAGCCGATATGTGCAGGATCTTGGATGGCAACCTAACAGACGAGTGTGAGGTGTTCGAACTGGATCATCTGAAATGAAATAACCAAAGTTTTTCCTTTAATTTTTATGTCCCTTTAGGTATCTCTGTCGAGCTTTTCCATTTTTTTTAAATTTTTGAACTTTTTACAAGACTTGAAAGAGAAAATACCGATTTTTGGCCTAAATTCATGACTATTGTTGTTAATAATAAAAAAATAAAATTAAAAACGAAAAAATCTCAACAGGGTTACCTCATAAATTATGTAAGGAAATACTGTAAAAAATTTGAGAACGATCGGTTGATTTTGAGATACAGAGTGCACCGACTCAAAAAACATCGATTTGAGAAAAACTGCTACCATTCGGTCAATTTTCTATATTTTTCAACCAATACTTTACAGAATAAAGTTCAATTCTTACTCTTTAATGTACAATAATCAGAAACAAATTTACTTTCACCGTACGCCCAAAAAAAAAATCTGTAAAAACCTGTTTTTTCTGCCTTCAAAATCCTCCCCCCTCTTATGGCAGGAAATCGTGCATACTGTGGTCTCCGGAAGACGCTCCGATCGAATAGAATTCGTCACCGCAGCAAGATAACCATCTACAAGACGCTGATCAGACCGGTAGTCCTCTACGTCATGGACTATTCTTGTGGAGCGGAAGGTGTTGCGTACCATCTTCGGTGTACTGCAGATGGCGAACGGAGTGTGGAGAAGGCGAATGAACCACGAACTGCAGGAGCTGCTTGGGGAGCCATCTATCGTTCACACTGCTAAGATAGGTAGGTTGCGGTGGGCTGGGCTTGTTGTAAAAATGTCGGACGACGGCCCGGTAAAGATGGTTCTTGAAACCAATCCGTCAGGGACGAGACGGAGAGGTGCACAGCGGGCAAGGTGGATCGATCAGGTGGAAGACGACCTACGGATCTTGCGCAGACTGCAGAGCTAGTGAAGTGCAGCCATGGAGCAAGTGGAATGGAGACGACTCTTACGTACAGCAAAACACGGCTTGGGACTGTTTGGTAAGGTAAGGTAGTTCATCTATACGACTACTAGAGGCACTGCAGTAAATAAAAAAAATATAATATGGTAAGTGAGTAACGTAAAATTTTTGATGGCTACTGTTGGATTCCTCCATCTTCTTATATTTTTATCATCAACTTCGCTTTTCCACGTCTGTCTCTCTACTGAAAAGAATTTACAGCTTACCTTTTCTTCGGACTCTCAATGTTCAAGAAGGCATACAATGCTGCCACATATTAACATAAAATCTCAAAATTTGCCTAACGTGACACAAATGATTTTTGATAGTACTAGCTAGTATTTGAACCTTTTAGTCAATCATTCAGTTCTTCTAACTTGAACCGAATGATTGATTAAAGCTCAAAAATTTGCAAGTACTACCAAAAATGGTATTACTCATTCAACAGCTTTTGAAGCTTTTCAAGACGACACCATTGCTGGGAATAATCTGATAGTGTAGTAGAAGTTTTGCTGATCATTATACCGGAAAAAACTATGATCAGACGCTTGACAAAATACAGTGCCTCCACAGTTATGGGTCAGCTACAATTATGGGTCACTTTTACGCAAAAACGTCTATTCTCACGAAACTGAACAGTTTTCATTAGCAGAGGTATTTTTTGTAACTAACTTGTAACCTCATTTATACGATCAAAATAATTCAAAGTTGAAAATGTCACTAAAAACTATAATTCTGCTCGTTGCAAGTGACCCAATGGTCTCAATATAATTTAGATGTGGTATCGTACCATTTGAATGTTCCCGGTATCGCTCGTGATTGAATTGTTCGGAATTAAGAGTCATTTCTTTTATTTCGCTATTTCATGAGCATTTACATTACGTCAAATTTCTTATTTTATACTTAAATTACAACATCATTATTTTAGAACCCAAAAAGTTAATACACATTTATTGGACTGAAGCGTTCATGTAAATCTGTTTTTACAAATAATAAGTTTGAATGAGCAAGGCTGGGTCTGACCGCTAGGTGGATTTATTTAGGTTTTTTCCAACCGATTAACACGCATCAACTGTAGTGAAACTAATTGTTGATTGAAAGTACACGAAACACAGAACACAGAAATAGATAGATAAACATTCGTAGTTGATAGTTTTTACGATTTTATATGCGTTTTTGAACATTCAGACAACACGTTGACTGACCCATAATTGTAGAGGGACTGTATGATATAACTAACACACAAGTGTTATGCGAGATGCAAATCATTGATTGGTTCACGAGAATAACAAAGAACATTAATTTCGCATAACATTCGTTAGATTTCGTATCACACAACTAGTGAGTATCGTCTTTAACACAATTGGTCCCAATTCCGATGTAACGATACAATGGACTGTTTTAGACTCGTTGGCGTTAAATATCTCAACCACGAGCGAAATACCTGTGACAAGAATTAGGTTCAATCGCAGATATTCCATTCCCAGTATCCGTTATCCTGCATGTAAATGTTCATGGACCGACCAACCGCTGAAAGTTTTGCCCGCTTTTTGATGTCTGTCCCGTAGGATAATTTACATTCATTGGCTTTTTCCGTTCCCTCTCAGGCCGATTGCCACCATCGTCGTTGCCATTATCAATATCAACATGACGACCATCGTCACTTCTTTGATTAAAACTTTTCTCATTCTCTCGCTAGCGCCATTGAGGGACATCGGCCTGTGTTGCGCAATATAAGTTTCTTTAAAACAGAGTGAGTTATAATTTAAATTGAGCATCAGTGAAATATGCTGTCAGCTAATTAAAATGAAAACGCTGTGATGACTAGGGTAGCCGGCTCAGTCACTCGAAATCGCGCCGTTTATGGTAAATAAACATTCCTGAAAGTGTTATTGAGCGCTTTCGTAACGAGTCCGACACAGTTCGGTGAAACTTTGGCAACTCGATGCTTGAATTTTGACCTGCGAAACATTAATCTGGATCAATGCTAACTTGGAAAGTCGTTTTCGTGTTCTCTACTTGAATCAGATTATTCTATAATCTTGATCGAGAGTGTCGTTGGAAATTATGGTTTAAATCTGTTTTTACCATTCTGGTGGAAGGGTGAAGATGTCTAAGCGTTTGCTTCAATCCAGTGATCATTTTTATCGACTTTCGATTTTTATGTTTTCGGCGCCACAGGAATAAGAGCTATTTTATTGACATAAGACATATGTACGCAAAGAGTGCTGCTACAAGGCATTCATTCAGTGGCGAAAAAGTCTGCATAATTTGAAATCTTCCATGATTATTCGTAATGCTCATAATCATATTGAATTCAATCTCAATTAATTGTAACGCAAAGGTCTCCAACAATGCACCATATTCTTCTAATAGGATAGGGTGTTTTCGATTGCATTCATCTTGAATTCTGCATTACTCCGATGGGAGACAAAGTTTATGCTGTGCATTTAAATAAAACCCGTATGCTTCCTGTGTTCTGGAACAATGAATAAAATTGGCATATGTACTGGTACTGGTGCTGTCGTCCATGTATCGGAGTATCGAAGAAATCCAACTTTCGCCCGAAGAAGCAACTAGAGCTAGGTGTATCATTTGCTCGCAGCCAGGCTCCAGCTGTTGCCTTCCTTTGCACGTATTCACTTAAACAACATTAGACAAGAGCAGTGCAGTCTAACCCAAAGGGAAGTCGAAACCGCACGACAAAAACACTTTCGCCCTACCACTCGATTTATTGCAGCTTAGTAATAAATTCTCAGCTCATTTTCTAATGAACAATATGGTCCGGTGCGGTTTTCCTGCTGTGTTCTAGTTTGTGTTGAACCATTTTAATAGTACAGTAGCCGGGCGGTTGGTTTTTGCCAGCCGCCATCGGTTAGTGTTCGTTTGTCTGTCTTTCGACTGGCAGACAGGATCGCCTCCTTCTGGTGCAAAGTTTGAACAATCTCTCCTTCTCGAAGGGGGTTGTATAGCAAAGTTATATACTTGCTGCTCTTCCCGAACAGTTTAAATGTTTCCGCACTGTTTTATGAAACTAAAGGTTTCACGCAGAAATACGTTTTCGGGATCTATAGTTCTTGCGAAACAGTAATACCATATGAGCCAACTTGAAAATTTATGGTATTCTGATATCAGTTTCTTGCTGATTTACTATTATAATTCTCCCAACAGCATGTTGAAAGCGGGTGGTTTTTATGAATTCGTGTACATAACTACATCACCCTTCCATACAACCCAAAAACATATTGGCTGTATTTTAATTACACATATTTCTCGCATTGATAAATTTCAAGAGAACATGTCGAAACATGCCCCATGGTACCAAGGTGTATGAATTTCTCAACTACTTCGAAGATTTCCTCATGTGGTTCCATATCAGCACCAATACCACTGGCACTGCCAGTTTCTCTGCCAGCTATTGCACTTCGTTTAGACTGAGTTGATGGCGGATTTCTGTCAAAAAAAGCCTGAAGGACTTTTTCCAATTATATCGATGTCATCCGCAAAGCAAAAAAGCATGTGAAATTTTGTAATTTTTTTTTTCTTCATATATAGTTTATTTGACACGGCACAAATACAATTCAATGTTTAACGGCGCCAATTATATCTGGTAGCTTACTTTCTAAAGTATCTTAATAACTAAAAGCAAATTTTTTATCCTCGCTGCCGACTACGAGCTGAAACTAAATCTAACTTAAAGCTGGAATATTTTGCATTAAAAGCACAGGTTTGCTGTTTGATGGTTTTCATTGCCATAGGTAAGCAGCATATTAAATTTGTTCCGCTGCTGGGCCAAGATACTACGGACTGGCATATTGGGTTGTTTCCATCGGGCCTTGAGAGTATCGTGCGGGTCTGATTGCTGTTTCCGGATCCGGGGTCTTAACGTGTTCTTGTCGTTTGGTTGGATGTAGGCGGAAGGGGATAGGACTAAACTGGGGCGTGGATGGATTTCAGGAAAACGTATATAAGGGACATGTAGGATAGGTCACGGCTCGCCAAGACATCACGAACAGGAACAGCCGGCTGCCTACCTTCGGCCTGCAGGGAAGCTATTAATCTAGACCTGGCGTCACGGTGTACAGGGCATGACCAAACAACGTGCTCTATGTCGTGATAACCTTCACCACAGGCACAGACACCACTCTCCCCGAGCCCAACACGACGGAGATGCGCGTCAAATCTATAGTGATTGGACATAAGCCGGGACATCACGCAAATGAAATCCCGACCTACATCCAACCCCTTGAACCACGGGTTCGTCGATACCTTGGGGATTATGGAATGTAACCACCTTCCCAGTTCCCCCTTGGTCCAAGAATTTTGCCAACTGATGATCGTATTCTGACGTACAAATGCGAAAAATTCATTAAAGGCAATTGGTCTTTCATAAATATCACCGTTTGTTGCGCCCACCTTAGCCAAAGAGTCCGCTTTCTCATTACCCGGTATCGAGCAGTGAGAAGGGACCCACGCTAAGGTAATCTGAGTAGATTTTTCGGATAAAGCACTCAGATGTTCCCGTATTTTCCCCAGGAAATACGGAGAGTGCTTAACATCTTTCATCGACGGAGAGCCTCAATGGAACTGAGACTGTCCGTAAGGATGAAATAATGGTCCGTGGGCATTTTTTCGATAATCCCTAGGGTGTACTGAATTGCAGCTAATTCTGCGACGTAAACAGAAGCAGGATTATCGAGCTTATGGGAGACGGTTAAATTGTTATTGAAAATACCGAAGCCAGTGGACCCATCAAGAAGTGATCCGTCAGTGTAGTACATATTGTCGCAGTTGATGTTTCGATATTTATTGGAAAAATTTTTAGGGATCTGCTTCACGCGTAAATGATCCGGGATTCCACGAGTTTCTTCTATCATGGATGTATCGAAAAACACAGTAGAATCAGAAGTATTTGATAAGTCGACACGATTTGGAATATTCGAAGAAGGGTTAATATTTTGGGACATGTGATTGAAATACAATGTCATAAAACGGGTTTGAGAATTAAGTTCGATTAACCTTTCAAAATTTTCAATCACGGGACGGTTCAAGACCTCACATTTGATTAGAATACGAGAAGACAGGCTCCAGAAGCGGTTTTTCAATGGTAGTACTCTAGCTAAGATCTCCAAACTCATCGTATGGGTCGATTGCATGCAACCCAAGGCGATACGCAAACAACGATATTGTATTCGCTCCAGTTTAATTAAATATGTGTTTGCTACGGAGCGGAAGCAGAAACACCCGTACTCAATGACAGACAATATCGTTGTTTGGTAAAGCCTTATAAGGTCTCCTGGGTGGGCTCCCCACCATTGTCCGGTTATTGTACGAAGAAAATTCACTCTTTGTTGACATTTTTTCATCAGATACCTAACGTGACAACCCCAGGTGCCTTTAGAGTCGAACCAGACACCAAGATATTTGTGTACCAAAACCTGAGAAATCGTTTTACCCATTAATTGTGTTTGAAGCTGAGCAGGTTCATGCTTCCTAGAAAAAACTACTATCTCAGTCTTCTCCGGAGAGAATTCGATACCTAGCTGTAAAGCCCAAGCAGACAAATTGTCCAAGGTATCTTGCAATGGTCCTTGCAAATCGGCAGCTTTGGCTCCTGTAACAGAGATTACACTGTCGTCTGCAAGTTGTCTTATCGTGCATGTATTTGCCAGACATTCGTCGATGTCATTTACATAAAAGTTGTAAAGAAGGGGGCTTAAACATGAGCCCTGGGGAAGACCCATGTAGCTAATGCGAAAAGTTGCCAAATCGCCGTGCGTAAAATGCATGTGCTTTTCGGACAACAAATTGTGCAAAAAATTGTTCAAAATTGGAGAAAATCCTTGTCGGTGGAGTTTACCCGAAAGAATGTCAATAGAAACGGAATCAAAAGCCCCCTTAATGTCCAAGAACGCAGACGCCATTTGTTCTTTGCGAGCATACGCCAGCTGAATATCTGTTGAAAGCAACGCAAGACAATCATTCGTCCCTTTGGCACGGCGGAAGCCAAATTGAGTATCTGATAGTAGACCATTTGATTCGACCCAATGATCTAAACGACGGAGTATCATTTTTTCCATCAATTTCCGGATACAGGATAGCATTGCAATCGGCCTTTAAGAGTTGTGATCAGAAGCTGGTTTCCCTGGTTTTTGGATGGCGATCACCTTCACTTGCCTCCAATCCTGCGGTACAATGTTTTGCTCCAGGAACTTATTGAACAAGTTCAACAAGCGCCTCTTGGCATTGCCGGGTAGATTCTTCAACAAGTTGAATTTGATTCTATCTAACCCAGGCGCGTTATTGTTACAGGACAGGAGGGCAACTGAAAATTCTGCCATCGTAAAAGGTGATTCTATCGCGTCGTGACCCGGAAACGTATCGCGAACAAAGTTTTGCGCAGGAACAGAGTCCGGACATACTTTCCTGGCAAAATCAAATATCCACCTACTTGAAGACTCCTCGCTTTCGTTGACCGTTACGCGATTCCGCATTCTTCGGGCTGTGTTCCAAAGAGTGCTCATCGATGTCTCCCTCGACGTCTCGTTCACGAACCGACGCCAATATCCGCGTTTCTTTGCTTTAGCCAAGATTTTAAGCTTGGTATTAAGCTCCGAATACCGTATATAGTCGCCAGGTATACCTTTCTTCTTATAGGCCAAAAACGCGTCGGATCTTTGCGTGTAGATATCGGAGCACTCTTGGTCCCACCACGGAGTGGGAGGCCGTTCTTTGATCGTTACGCCGGGATATTTCTTCGTTTGGGCTTGCAACGCGGCGTCGAGAATCAAGCCCGCGAGGAGATTGTATTCTTCAAGTGGTGGATGATGTTATATCGACTCGACCGCTTTTGAAATCATTTCCTCGTATAACTTCCAATCGACATTCCGTGTGAGGTCATACGGAATGTCAATTGGTCGCATGCGAGTTGAACCGTTAGTAATTGAAATAAGAATAGGCAAATGGTCGCTACCGTGAGGATCAAGGATTACCTTCCATGTGCAATCCAACCGTAGCGACGTCTAACATAAGGATAGATCCAAAGCGCTTGGGCGCGCTGGAGGCTTCGGGATACGTGTCATTTCACCGTTGTTTAAAATAGTCATGTCGAAGTCATCGCAAAGGTTATAGATTAAAGAGGAGCGGTTATCATTGTAAGGGGAACCCCAAGCCACACCATGAGAGTTGAAGTCTCCCAAAATCAAACGTGGCGAGGGAAGAAGTTCTATTAAATCAAAGAGCAGCCGATGCCCAGCCTGTGCTCTGGGAGGAATATATATTGAGGCAATACAAAGCTCTTTACCTTGTATTGTCATTTGACATGCGACAACTTCGATGCCTGGAATTACACTTTGGGAAATCTTAGGACCTTTACGGGGAAGTTTAGGAGAAGAAACATTTTTCCTCTTCCTAGACTCCCCAGGATTGGCATAAGATGTTCCCGCTGATGAATCGTCAGAATTGGTTTCATCAGAGGGCAACAGATCAAAGGGGTTCGATGTTATGGTAGAAGTGGTCACGGTCTTCTTCAGCATCTCAGCGTAAGAACGCTTTGAACGCTCCTTAAGTGACCGCGCTGCATGTACACCGGGCATGTGGAGAGCTCATGCTGGTTTTCCCCACAGTGAATACATTTTTCAGCATTAACACTGCAAGAATCTTCCGCATGAGTCTCCCCACACTTGCTACATCGTGCCTTATTGCAGCAGTAGGCGGCTGTGTGGCCTAACTGCTTGCAATTGGTGCAATTCATAACACGGGGTACATACAATTGCACAGGCAGACGAACCCGGTCGATCGAGACGTGGCTAGGAAGTGCAGATCCGGCAAACGTAACGCGAAACGAGTCTGACGGAGTGTAAACTTTTTTACCGCAGACGAGAGACATGGACCGCAATTGCTTACAATCCAAAATCTTCGCCTGTGTTTCGGTATTTTTGAAGCAACCGGTTGCGCTTTTTAGGATACACTCGACAGACAGACTCGAATTGGTTATGACACCGTCGATCTCCACGTCTCGTGCGGGTATGTAAACGCGATACTCGCGTGTGAAGAGCTCAGAGCAAGCGATAGCATTGGCCTGTGCCAGATCACTGACCACGACACGGAGCTTGTTAGGTCGGACCTTGGAAATTTCGGTCACGGCCTTGTACCCCTTCCTCAGGTCTTTAGAAATTTGCAGTATGTTTAATCGCTTTGAATTCACTCCTGCCTTTGGACGAAAATAAACAGTATAGCTGCCCTGTTGAGATCCGTCCGGGTAAAGCCTGGGGCGAGGGGGGACTGGAGAATGAACAGGGGAGGGGGTAACAGAAGGGTCAGGGTCAGGGGGGTTCGAGGATGGTGGCACGGGAGGCGAGGGATCTATATCCATCGCGCTAAATGTAGCGCACTAGCGCACTAGCGCCGACAAGAACACGTACCTCTTTACTTCTTCCTTCCAGCAGTGGTTGTCCGATCATTCGAAGCTGCACCCAAAGCAGCCAGCAACACCAGTACAGCAGCACCAATACAGTCACCAGCAGTGAGCCGGGTGTGAGATCACTCAGCACAGCGACACGGACTCGACTGTCAACTGATGGCCTTGAACTCGAAAGAATAATACACTCTTTTGTTTGGCTATTCGTACACACGGACCGGATTGTAATAGAACGACCACTTTGCACGTCCGTTTCTGTCGAGTGTTCGACGCGGAATGAAGTTTTGTAATGATGGTGCCATTTCTCTGCACGTTTGCTGTTCATACTTTACATTTCAAGACAATGCTGAAGAAGAGGTTTTAAAGCACTACCCCTTACTCTGGTCCGTTCAAGTTTACGAAAGCGACTGATGTTTTGCCCATGCTTTTTTCAGATAATCCTGAAGGGTATTGGCCAAAAGTGCCACTGCGACACCAATGTTTGTCTTTTGTGGCTGGCCCCGATTGCTATACACAAACTGTAAAATGCACAAACTTATCGATGGAGCTGAGCAAGTTGATTGTAAGTCTGTGCCCTAATTCGGAACTACATGGTTGATGAAGCCAGTTACAGTTTTGGGATTGGTACTCCATACCTGGTATGGAGTTGAGAGGTAACTTCCGAAAAAGTTGAACCTCGATGAAGCAAGAGTCCCGCAAAAGCAAAACAGATGCGTTGAGCTCTCAGGTTCTGTGTAACAAAAGCGGCAATTGTCGGTTGGGACTTTGCCGATTTTCTTTAAATGATAAAAAGCAGGACAGTATCCAATGAGGAAACTCGTGATGATGCGTAGTACGAGTTAAACTGCGTAGTCTTTTGGTAACCGTAAGGTTGGGGTAGATAAACTGTATAGCTTGTCTGCAACACTACGTATGTTGTCTATGAGATGCTTTTCTAGGCTTTCCCAAGTATTTAGTTCGCCTTTAAAGACAGATCAGGTCCAATCAATTACTGAGCAGATTCTTGTCTTGCTAGGCTGTCGGCATGTTCATTTTCTTCGATTCCGCAGTGACCGGTAGCATAACTTTGTTGAGACGGACAAGTTTCCAGAGTGTTGCAATGCACTCCCAGACTAGTCTGGAACACAGACTTTAATTTCAGTAGCAGTGTAGCGTGACTGTCTGAAAGGTTCCGATTTTGGCATGCCTATAGTGCGCATATCGTAGCAAAGATGTATATTGCGCATACTTCTGCTTGAAAGACGACTAGTAACTTAGCCAATGAGATAATGGCCTTACTACCTAGTCTCTAGATCCCTAATCTAGTCTGATATCCAGTTTTTGAGCCATCCGTATTGAAATGGATGATGCCCGCTGGAAGGCTCGGCCCTCCATTGTTCCACATTGTGCGATCTTTGTCAATCAGCCAAACATTTATCGTCCAGTTTTGGTTTCGTTTTTATCCAGTCCAAGACTGTTGTTTTTTATTTTTGTGTTATTGTGTGGGCTCATCACTGCGAACAGAGACATTTTGATCTATTATTATATTGCCCAGGTGTTTTCTGTACTCCGCACTTCATATTAGTGGCAGTATCACTATTGAAGTTTATAATACGCTTTTCATTTATATCCGTGCCTGTTTGTGAGAGTTTACCCTTTCGTTTCAAGCTCACTGCTCTACTATACCGAGCCTCTTTCTATCCTACAATTCCCTGGAGTGAGACTACACCTAACGTTCCTCTCTGGCCAGGTTAATTCTAAGAAGGACTTATTTTGTCAAGAGGAAACAGTCTTATACATACCTCATGAGATCAGTTTTATTATAAGAAGGACTTATTTGTCAAGAGGAAGGAATCTTATCGAAACCTCGTTCCTCCAGCCAAGACCACGGCATAATTACAATTCCCTGAAGTAAGCTATTATACGTTACTAAGACCAGTTTTATAATAAGAGGGACCTATTTCTGTTAGGATGAAAGCCTGCAGAGGTACTATAGAATTCAGCTTGAAGGAAGGGTATGTAGTGAAGAGCCTGAGAATAAACCCATGTTAAAGTCCTTTGACAACCAAATGGCCTGATTCTACTATGATTCGAACCCACGACCACCCAAAAGCGGACTCTGTAACCTTGCGGCTACGAAGCTACCCTCCCCTCTCAGTGACTGTTGTTAATAAAGGTGTTGGCTTGAACTCCTTCAGAATGCTTGAATTGAACCACTGCTACGCGTCTCAGCTACTGGTATACCAAGCAGTCACTGAGTCGTTGTCGGACCCCTTCCGTATCCCTACCCGAAACGGTAACTGGATAGCGGAAAAGTCCAGAATGGTAGCCATATCGACGACAAGCGGGTTCTCAGTTCAGGAGATTATGTCGACTCCGAATGAGGGCTGCGTGGTTGCTAAGGTAGACGGGATATTCTACTGCAGTTTCAATGTTCCGCCGCGTTGGTCTACAGCGAGGTTCGCTCAAATGGTCGATCGGTAACCGTGGAACTAACGGGCCTAAAGCCGTTGGTGGTGGCGGGCGACTCAAATGCTTGGGCTATTCAGTGGGGAACTCGCTGCACTAAACAAAGGAGACAGGATAGATGATGGAAGCTTTGGCGAAGCTCAACTTAGATCTGGCAAACGTCGGTGCTAAAAATACCTATAGCAAAGTCGGTGCGGAATCGACAATCGACGTGACGTTCGGCAGCCCCGGACTGATCACAAACTAAACAACGGCCACAGTAATTGCGACCACCAGTTGGTCAGCTGTAGCATGGACACGAGCCGGCAAGCGGCGAGTAAGGCCAATACCCCAACCACTCGCAACTTGAAAACAACGCACTTAGACGCCGATGTATTCGCGGAAGTTATAAGGTGGACCTGAGTTCGGACCAACTTATTGCTACACTATCTCGGGTGTGCAACGCTGCCATGCCTAGGTATCCTAGAAAAGGAAGGCCACTGACATACCGGCATACTGGTCCGACCTCCTCAGCACGTGCTTTTGCACGAGGCGAAAGATGCAACGCGCGCGCTGTTGCGCAAAGAACGGAGCGCTAGGCAGCATTTGAATCCGCTGAGGTAAGAGCGCGATAAAGGCTTTCGATAAATTTTGCGAAAGAGTCAATACGAACCCGTGACACTTATAGGGTCGTTACGGCCAAGACCAGATGCTCATCAGCTCCGGCAGTGCAATCACCAGCCATGTTGGAGCGAATCATTAAGGGATTCCACGAACCAAATCCCTGGCCTCCGACTGCTGAGTCATCACAAATACTCATTGAGATTACAAACTTCCTGAAGTTGAGCAAGGCACCGGGACAAGTCGGAACCCCGCACCTGGCCATTAAGACAACCATAAAGGTAGCCCCCGAGTTGTTCAGGGTGGTCATGCAGACATGTTTAGACGACTGCCTTTTCCCGTATAAGTGTAAGCGACAGTGACCAATATTACTACCGATGGCCGGGAAACCACCAGGTGACCCATCGGCATATAGACCAATCTACTTGCTAGTCACAGCGGGCAAAGGGCTTGAGATGGTAATCCTCAACAGACTTGTGAGATTCATTGAGAGTGAAACCGGTCTGTCAAGCAACCAGTTTTGCTTCCGTAAGGGCAAGTCCACGGTGGTTGCTATTCTCTCCGTCATCAAGACAGCTGAGGAAGCACTCCAACGTAAAAAAAGGGGCATTCGTTATTGCGCTATCGTTACGCTATACATGAAAAACGCGTTCAATAGCGCCAGCTGAAACTTTATAGCCTACGCGCTTCGTAGTCGGAGTCGAGTACTAGTCTACAACACAAATGAGAGTCAGAAAAGCGTCCCGATTACTGCAGGAGTACCGCAAGGTTCCATCCTGGGTCCGGTACTATGGAATGCCATGTATGACGGTGTGCTGAAGCTGAAGCTCCCACCGGGAGCGGTGATTGTGGGCTTCGCCGACGATATAACTCTAGAGGTCTACGACGAGTCGGTCAGTGAGGTCGATTTGAAAGCCGCGCTATCCATACGCGTAGTTGTGGATTGGATGCACTCCAGGAAACTGGAGTTAGCGCATCATAATACAGAAGTCATTGTAGTGAAAAACCGTCAATCGGAATACTAGGCGGCGGTTAGTGCCGGTGGATGCACTATCGCCTCAAAGCGATCCTTGAAACTCTTTGGGGAAATGGTCGACGACAAGCTCACGTTTGGGAGCCATGTCGACTTTGCTAGCAAGAAAGCTTTCACGACCATAGCGGCATTATCGGGCATGTCGAATAGCTCGGCGATTTTTAGTAGCAGTCAGAAGCTTCTATCTAGCGTGGTAACGTCCATACTCAGGTATGGCAGACCTGTGCGGTCGAAAGCGTTGAAAACTTCCAGTTAGCGCGGTAAACTCGGGGAGAGTCGCATGCGCGTATCGAACCGTGTCATACGACGCAATTTGCTTCAATTATCAAAGAGGATGCTTCGACCAACGTGACAAGTATACGAACCACTAGGAGGTCAACTTCGATGGCTAGGTGGCAGCGGGAATTGGTGGATGGACGCACTGATTCATCCCGGAGATAGTCGGATGGATCGAAAAGGTAACTTCCACCTGACACAGATACTGTCAGGCCCTGGCTGCTTCAGGCGGTACCTGCACAAGTTTGGACACGTGGAGTCACCTATGTGTCCACAATGTGCGAGTCAGAAAAAAACGTATTCGTTTGTCCTCGTTTCGCACAGGTAAGGAGCAAAATGTTGACAGTGAGCGGGCTCTACACTACTCCGGAAAACGTAGTGGGAAGGAGGTGCGAAGACGAGAGCACCTGGAGAGCAGTCATTACGCCTGCTTTCCAAATTGTTCTCACGCTGCAAGGCATCAATCGATGTAAAAGTCTTCAAAATGCCGAAAATTACGAAGTAAGCCAAGTCATTATATAATAAGAGGATGCACTGAGCACACTCACCCTTCTCAATGAGGCAATGCCTAACGGCGGTCGCAGAGAGATTCGGGTTCGAATCGGTGCATCGTAGGATGCTTAGATGAGCCGTTAGTTCACCTTTGAGCATCGTTGTATTTCTTCGACGCCTTAGTGCGCCAAGTCCTGCCTTTTTCTTCACATGGAGATGTAGAGGCAGTAAGCAGAGCATGGTTTCCAGTGCTGCAGTCGGTATTCTACGTAGGTCACTGGTAACTGAAAGAACTATGGTATGTTTCACCTGGTCTGTCGTTTCATTTACCTTAGGCCACCCTACGAGGGCTACGTAGGTTATATGTGGCCGAGCATAGTGATGTAAGACCAGAGTGCTAATTGTGGTTTTAGACCTCTGGTCGTGCCGAACAATGTACTGCAAGCCCAGATAGCTGTTGTTGTCTCCCCGATAGTGTATTCTAGTTGAGCAGTCTACTTTAGTCTTTTATCTAGAACGATTTCAAAATATTTGGTCACGTTAGACCAGAGCAGTTATCGAAACCTCGAGCAGTTAGAGCCGCTGAATATAGACTCCATCTTAGGAAGAAACATCAACGATAGCGAGAGGAACCTAATAACCGATGAATTAGAGATGGCTCCAACCTCCAGAAGGTCGTTGAAAATAATGTTTTAGCGTGATGTTGAACGGTGAGAAAGATAGTGGTGTCGAAAGAAATAGGAAGAAAATTGAGAATGACGAGGTAAATAGAGCTGTGTAAGAACTGAGGAATTTTAAGGCAGCTAGGAAGAACGATACCGCCGATCTCTTGAAAATTGGAAGTGAAAAGCAGTATCGTGGTATCCATCACATCATGCTGAGAGTGTGGCCAGAGGAAGAATTGCCCTCGAACTGGTTGGTTGGTCTCATATACACGATCTACAAAAAAAGGCCACCGCCTGGCAGGAAGAAACTATCAAGGCATAACTCTACTCAACATCGTGCTCAAAGTTTTCTCCCGTATCCTACAGACTGCGATCGTTGTTGTAAAACTTTTGTTGGCGAATATGAATCTGATTTTCGAGTGGGACGCTCCACTATAGAGCAAATGTTCACAAATCCTGTATAAATTTCAAGAATTCAGCTTGCAGATTCATAGACTTTAGGGTAGCTGATTTGACTGATTCGTACCGAGTCAGTGTGACCGGTGAGATATCGGACGCTTTTGTGACGATAGATGGTTTGAAGCAGGGTAAAGGGCTGTTAAAATAATTGTTCAACATCACATTGAAAATGGTATTTGGAGCAGTAAAAAATAAAAAAAAACATGAATATAGTCAAGCAGATAAAACACGGCATTCTCCAGTGGGCTGAGCATGTAGCTAGAATACCGGAGAAACGACTAGGATGGCTTTACAATACACTAAGGTCGCTTTTGGGGGAAGCTCCGTAGCCGCCAGGTTACAAAGTCCGCTTTGGTAAGCGGGTGGTCCTGGGTTCGAATCTTAGTAGAATCAGGCCATTTGGTTGTCAAAGGACTTTAAGCATGGGTTCATTCTCAGGCTCCCCGCCACGTACCTTCCTTCAATCTGAATTCTACAGTACCCCTGTTGACTCTCCTCCTAACAAAAATAAGTCCCTATTGTAATGAAACTGGTGTGAGTAACATATGAAAGTTCTCTCCAGGGAATTGTAACTAGGCGATATTGTTAGGATGGACAGAGGCTCGGTATAGTAGAGCAGTAAGGTTGAAACGGAAAGGTAATTACACACAAGCACTGATATGATGCATGATAAGCGTATCACTTACTTCAATAGTGTTAATAATATGAAGTGAGGAGTACAGAAAACACCTGCACAATATCACAATAGATCTAAGCTCTGGTCGCAGTGAAGTCCACACAGAAAAAAAGGTCGCTTTTTACGCGGTTTTTCTACGTGAATTTTTTTACGCGGCTTTTTTAACGCGGATTCCGGAATTTACGCGGTTCTTTTACGCGGCACGTATCCCTCGCATAAAAAACGACTTTAGTGTATAACAAATAGGCAAATAAACAAATTTAGCAGAAGTCCCAATAGAGGTCGTCACCTTCGGAGTAAACCCTGTGCTCGTTGGACTTGTTGTGTTAGGCCAAGGAATTACAAAGCGGCCTATTCCGGATTCGGCGTGTCTACTATATGAAACGTCCTATCTATGGAATTTGACCAAGGAACCTCTTAGACAGTCGATTTAACTCTCAAGCGAGCAAGGCAGTTTGTGTCAGTTCACAGAGTGTTCGTATGATCCTAGTTTCCTAGTATCCTAGGTACCTAGTTTCCAATCGTTTATCCTCGTTTTTGCCCATGTTTATTGCTGCTGTCTTTGTTGATCTCGTTCGTCACTAGTGGTGTCATAGGCTCCGATATGCTGCCCCACCAGGGCTGTCATTCCTATATTTCGTGGTGGAGCTACGTCTACATTACATCCGCAATAATCTCAGCACTTTGAAGTCTGAAAATATCTGATACGGATCGGAAGAAAATCGGGAAAATTATGCGATTCAGTTGGCGGCGTCCAAAGAGAAAATCAGCGAAAATTCAACTCCACCAGCAGTATTCAAGATTTTTTGTACGATTCGAACACTAGAGTTTCCTTCGACGGCAGGTATGCATGCTCTAGCAACTCTAGTGATATTCATACTCCGGACTGACTGTCAACTGAATAGTTGTTCGATCGCTAGGAGTTCATTAGCCATTGCAAGTATTAGTGACCGCAAAGGGGATCGTCGCCGCAGCAGATGCATCAATATACATACAAAGAAAATATACCCAGCGAACACGTAAAAACAACGTAAATTTACGTAAATCTGAATGTTTTCACTGGTTAACGAGCATTAACCCAGATATTGATTGTTCCGAACACTGTTGCTAACCGATCACCAATCGCTCAAGGTTTTCGGTTCCAAGAAAGATATTCCAGTCTTTAACATTCAACATGTTCCAACGGACAAACTCGGTAATGCAAACTTGCTGTCCTGGTTGATGTAATTGCTACGTTGATCGGCCGGAGACTACGTCTCATCTAATGTGAAAGCACTTCTCGACGACTCTAACCTCCAGTTGCAGGCTAGATTATCGCGGTTGAACGAACAAGGATACAGTTCTACAGTGGTCAATTTCATCAACAACAGTTGGCCACCAAAAGCGAAGCGGATTGCCAATCCTGATTGTCAGAAAATTCTTCGCCGGGTCGTCAAGTCGTCAACGCATGCATTATGCTGGACGATCGGATCGTCTTGCCATCAAAGTTTCGCAAGCGGATTATTCATCAACTGTATCGTGTAAACCCTGGAATGGCTCGGATGAACTCTCTGGTGCAGTTACATCGGCTGGCCCAATGACGAGGACGATATGGTACAGTTTGTTGGTCAACGCAGTGCTGAAGCTGTGAGGTCTCCAATGAAAACAACCCTGGCCCAATGAAAACAACCCATGGCCCAATCCTAATCGGTTCGACTCCAGATATTTCGTACACGATCCAGCAACAGCATTGCAATTATAGACAAGCTTCATGAGACTTCATTAGACTCATTCGTTTTGGACAACGCAATTGTGTCATGAATATATTATTACGTGAGTCAAGCGTGAACTACTTGAATGCACTTGTTTCGATTTTGACAGCTGAAGAGCTTAAAAAAATGATTTTCAGTGGAAAGTGGCTTCCAAACAACACTTCACGGTCGTCCTGAAGCTATACCAGATGCATTTTCAGAACAGAACGTGATTTTCAGCCCTGGAAAACTAATATTATTCTGGCGTTAAATTGATGCGTAAATTTTAAATCATTTAAAAAGCAAGCTCTTGTTTAAAATTAATTACGGAGTGATCATTACGGTGCTTACAGATCGGTAGCAACAAATTCCAGAGTTCTGTTTTTTTTTCGAAAACGAGAACGGGTTCGCACTACAAAGAAGAAGTTTGTGTTAAATGACAGTTCGCCCATGAACGGTATATAAGCGACTGTCATTTAACACATTTCGAGCAGTTTTTAATTCTTTATTCAAAAATCGAAGGACAACGATAAACATATTTTTCAAATCACGTTTTGCTTAGAAAATTATACTTTTTCATCTGATACACTAAAATCAGCAAACTGTGTAAAACTCAAGAGCTGAAATTCGCGAATCAAACCTGCTTAAATTTTGATCACAGAATAATTCCTGCCGTGTTAAAAAAATTGTGCTTTTCAGTATTATTGCAAAACTGTTCGCAAATGAACTTTTTATTTTCACCCATCCCTCTAATTATGTAACAGGCGTCCAGAGATTCCCATAATGATCAACTTTTAGTTCTATAGTTATATGGTCGGCGTGCGACCAGACCAGACCAAGCGCCAAAAACGTTATTTCGAGTAATCAGTGATTAAAGTTTAACCACCTCGTATGTTTCCTGCAAGCTGCTGCAGAGAAACTTTGTTATAATACCATTATAAACTGCTTATCAATTTTTACATCCACTGGTGATTTTTTTTTTCTTCATCTATAGTTTATTTGACACGGCACAAATACAATTCAATGTTTAACGGCGCCAAATATATCTGGTAGCTTACTTTCTAAAGTATCGTAATAACTTAAAGCAAATTTTTTATCCTTGCTGCCGACTACGAGCTGAAACTAAATCTAACTTAAAGCTAGAATATTTTGCATTAAAAGCACAGGTTTGCTGTTTGATGGTTTTCATTGCCATAGGTAAGCAGCATATTAAATTGGTTCCGCTGCTGGGCCAAGATATTACGGACTGGCATATTGGGTTGTTTCCATCGGGCCTTGAAAGTATCGTGCGGGTCTGATTGCTGTTTCCGGATCCGGGGTCTTAACGTGTTCTTGTCGTTTGGTTGGATGTAGGCGGAAGGGGATAGGACTAAACTGGGGCGTGGATGGATTTCAGGAAAACGTATATAAGGGACATGTAGGATAGGTCACGGCTCGCCAAGACATCACGAACAGGAACAGCCGGCTGCCTACCTTCGGCCTGCAGGGAAGCTATTAATCTAGACCTGGCGTCACGGTGTACAGGGCATGACCAAACAACGTGCTCTATGTCGTGATAACCTTCACCACAGGCACAGATACCACTCTCCCCGAGCCCAACACGACGGAGATGCGCGTCAAATCTATAGTGATTGGACATAAGCCGGGACATCACGCAAATGAAATCCCGACCTACATCCAACCCCTTGAACCACGGGTTCGTCGATACCTTGGGGATTATGGAATGTAACCACCTTCCCAGTTCCCCCTTGGTCCAAGAATTTTGCCAACTGATGATCGTATTCTGACGTACAAATGCGAAAAATTCATTAAAGGCAATTGGTCTTTCATAAATATCACCGTTTGTTGCGCCCACCTTAGCCAAAGAGTCCGCTTTCTCATTACCCGGTATCGAGCAGTGAGGAGGGACCCACGCTAAGGTAATCTGAGTAGATTTTTCGGATGAAGCACTCAGATGCTCCCGTATTTTCTCCAGGAAATATGGAGAGTGCTTAACATCTTTCATCGATCGGAGAGCCTCAATGGAACTGAGACTGTCCGTAAAGATGAAATAATGGTCCGTGGGCATTTTTTCGATAATCCCTAGGGTGTACTGAATTGCAGCTAATTCTGCGACGTAAACAGAAGCAGGATTATCGAGCTTACAGGAGACGGTTAAATTGTTATTGAAGATACCGAAGCCAGTGGACCCATCAAGAAGTGATCCGTCAGTGTAGTACATATTGTCGCAGTTGATGTTTCGATATTTATTGGAAAAAATTTTAGGGATCTGCTGCACGCGTTAATGATCCAAGATTCCACGAGTTTCTTCTATCATGGATGTATCGAAAAACACAGTAGAATTAGAAGTATTTAATAAGTCGACACGATTTGGAATATTCGAAGAAGGGTTAATATTTTGGGACATGTGATTGAAATACAATGTCATAAAACGGGTTTGAGAATTAAGTTCGATTAACCTTCCAAAATTTTCAATCAAGGGACGGTTCAAGACCTCACATTTGATTAGAATACGAGAAGACAGGCTCCAGAAGCGGTTTTTCAATGGTAGTACTCCAGCTAAGATCTCCAAACTCATCGTATGGGTCGATTGCATGCAACCCAAGGCGATACGCAAACAACGATATTGTATTCGCTCCAGTTTGATCAAATGTGTGTTTGCTGCGGAGCGGAAGCAGAAACACCCGTACTCAATAACAGACAGTATCGTTGTTTGGTAAAGCCTTATAAGGTCTCCTGGGTGGGCTCCCCACCATTGTCCGGTTATTGTATGAAGAAAATTCACTCTTTGTTGACATTTTTTCATCAGATACCTCACGTGACAACCCCAGGTGCTTTTAGAGTCGAACCAGACACCAAGATATTTGTGTACCAAAACCTGAGAAATCGTTTTACCCATTAATTGTGTTTGAAGCTGAGCAGGTTCATGCTTCCTAGAGAAAACTACTATCTCAGTCTTCTCCGGAGAGAATTCGATACCTAGCTGTAAAGCCCAAGCAGACAAATTGTCCAAGGTATCTTGCAATGGTCCTTGCAAATCGGCAGCTTTGGCTCCTGTAACAGAGATTACACTGTCGTCTGCAAGTTGTCTTATCGTGCATGAATTTGCCAGACATTCGTCGATGTCATTTACATAAAAGTTGTAAAGAAGGGGGCTTAAACATGAGCCCTGGGGAAGACCCATGTAGCTAATGCGAAAAGTTGCCAAATCGCCGTGCGTAAAATGCATGTGCTTTTCGGACAACAAATTGTGCAAAAAATTGTTCAAAATTGGAGAAAATCCTTGTCGGTGAAGTTTACCCGAAAGAATGTCAATAGAAACGGAATCAAAAGCCCCCTTAATGTCCAAGAACGCAGACGCCATTTGTTCTTTGCGAGCATACGCCAGCTGAATATCTGTTGAAAGCAACGCAAGACAATCATTCGTCCCTTTGGCACGGCGGAAGCCAAATTGAGTATCTGATAGTAGACCATTTGATTCGACCCAATGGTCTAAACGACGGAGTATCATTTTTTCCATAAATTTCCGGATACAGGATAGCATTGCAGTCGGCCTATAAGAGTTGTGATCAGAAGCTGGTTTCCCTGGTTTTTGGATGGCGATCACCTTCACTTGCCTCCAATCCTGCGGTACAATGTTTTGCTCCAGGAACTTATTGAACAAGTTCAACAAGCGCCTCTTGGCATTGCCGGGTAGATTCTTCAACAAGTTGAATTTGATTCTATCTAACCCAGGCGCGTTATTGTTACAGGACAGGAGGGCAACTGAAAATTCTGCCATCGTAAAAGGTGATTCTATCGCGTCGTGACCCGGAAACGTATCGCGAAAAATGTTTTGCGCAGGAACAGAGTCCGGACATACTTTCCTGGCAAAATCAAATATCCACCTACTTGAAGACTCCTCGCTTTCGTTGACCGTTACGCGATTCCGCATTCTTCGGGCTGTGTTCCAAAGAGTGCTCATCGATGTCTCCCTCGACGTCTCGTTCACGAACCGACGCCAATATCCGCGTTTCTTTGCTTTAGCCAGGCTTTTAAGCTTGGTATTAAGCTCCGAATACCGTATATAGTCGCCAGGTATACCTCCCTTCTGGTAGGCCTTAAACGCGTCGGATCTTTGCGTGTAGACATCGGAGCACTCTTGGTCCCACCACGGAGTGGGAGGCCGTTCTTTGAGCGTTACGCCGGGATATTTCTTCGTTTGGGCTTGCAACGCGGCGTCGAGAATCAAGCCCGCGAGGAGGTTGTATTCTTCAAGTGGTGGATGATGTTGAATCGACTCGACCGCTTTTGAAATCATTTCCTCGTATAACTTCCAATCGACATTCCGTGTGAGGTCATACGGAATGTCAATTGGGCGCATGCGAGTTGACCCGTTATTAATTGAAATAAGAATAGGCAAATGGTCGCTACCGTGAGGATCAAGGATTACCTTTCATGTGCAATCCAACCGTAGCGACGTCGAACATAAGGATAGATCCAAAGCGCTTGGGCGCGCTGGAGGTTTCGGGATACGTGTCATTTCACCGTTGTTTAAAATAGTCATGTCGAAGTCATCGCAAAGGTTGTAGATTAAAGAGGAGCGGTTATCATTGTTAGGGAACCCCAAGCCACGCCATGAGAGTTGAAGTCTCCCAAAATCAAACGTGGCGTGGGAAGAAGTTCTATTAAATCAAAGAGCAGCCGTTGCCCAACCTGTGCTCTGGGAGGAATATATATTGAGGCAATACAAAGCTCTTTACCTTGTATTGTCATTTGACATGCGACAACTTCGATGCCTGGAATCGAGGAGAGGTTAATTCGATAGAAAGAATAGAACTTTTCAATCCCTAAAAGTACTCCTCCATATGGGGTGTCTCGATCAAGGCGAATAATATTAAAATCATGGAAGTTGAGATCAATATTTGAAGTAAGCCAAGTTTCACAAAGGGAAAATGCATCGCATTTGTTTTTATTTATCAAAACTTTAAACGAATCAATTTTTGGTAAAATACTTCTACAATTCCACTGTAAGACAGAGATAGAATCCTTCATATACGCAGTTGAATTAGGCATCGAAGGATACAATCGCTGCAAGGAGGGGCCATTGGGCAGTCAACTGCTTCAAAAATGATCTAACTGTTGGGAGGAATGCTGTAAGAAAAATTTTAATTGGATCGGGTATATTGAAATTTTCAAAAATCCAGTCCACAATGTCAGAAAATTTCACTAATCCAGAGTTTGTTTCATCAACTGGATGTGCAAAAGTAACAACTGGGGTTTTAGATGTTCCTGGCAGTGCTGGGAACTCCTTCTGGGACTTTAAATTTGCAAGCCCAGGAGGAGTTTGCTTCGGTTTTTCCGCAGCACTGTTTGGTTTGTTCGTACTTTTCATTACACTTTGGGAAATCTTAGGACCTTTACGGGGAAGTTTAGGAGAAGAAACATTTTTCCTCTTCCTAGACTCCCCAGGATTGGCATAAGATGTTCCCGCTAATGAATCGTCAGAATCGGTTTCATCAGAGGGCAACAGATCAAAGGGGTTCGATGTTATGGTAGAAGTGGTCACGGTCTTCTTCAGCATCTCAGCGTAAGATCGCTTTGAACGCTCCTTAAGTGACCGCTTGATTTTATCTCTGCGCTGCATGTACACCGGGCATGTGGAGAGCTCATGCTGATTTTCCCCGCAGTGAATACATTTTCCAGCATTTACACTGCAAGAATCGTCCGCATGAGTTTCTCCACACTTGCTACATCGTGCCTTATTGCAGCAGTAGGCGGCTGTGTGGCCTAGCTGCCTGCAATTGGTGCAATTCATAACACGGGGTACATACAATCGCACAGGCAGACGAACCCGGTCGATCGAGACGTGGCTAGGGAGTGCAGATCCGGCAAACGTAACGCGAAACAAGTCTGACGGAGTGTATCCACTGGTTATGAAAACTCAATTTTTAAACAAATGGCACTTGGTTCGGACTGGTCGCACGCCGACCATATAATAGAAGTCGCAATATTTTCCGAAAACAGTAGATCTCATTCTTCATCATATCGGAATCCCGCTTGCTCATGAACGTTCACGTAATTTATGCTATTGACCTAAAATAAAGCGATTCTCTCAGAAAGTTATATTATACCATTTGAATCTAATTCTTTTGGTATTAACAAAGTAATTTCTCGTGAATTAACCACAGCTTAGCAAAGAGTAAGTTTTGAAGAGAAAAACCACCATCATTACTGTTTACTACGAAGTCTTTAATTAGAGAGGGCTTGATCTCTGTCTCAAAAGTGTTCTAGTTGGTACTAGATGCTACTCTACAACAAGTCATGGCGGTTATGTTTTAGATTTAAGGCTGGTTCTACTAAAATATGACTTGTCATGAAGTTTATCCGAAATTTATGTGTTTCTTATATTATTCCTTCTACTTTAAAGAATACACTAAGCATAAGATACAGATTTTCATCTTGATAACCTATAACGAAATTCGATTTTCACACCAGCTTCGAAACCAACATTTCAAACATGTTACATAATTTGAATAACTCTAACTGCTAAACGTAGTTTCAACATTGGTAACATCACTTTGCATACGTACGCTTTCGTAGAAATTAATTGACTTTCTCGGGTTTTGCTACTGTCCAACTGTTCCCAAGCAACACAACCACATTTCGGAAATAATCCCCGATATCACTTTTCAAACGATTCGATAACTTAAAACCACCAGAACCTCATCCTGTCTTCCCATACCAACAAAAAACATTTCGGAAAGTTACTGATTATTCAATTATTCCAATAGAAAAGGGATTTTTGCGGCTTTCACTCGGAGGCTAAACCGGTTGTAAGCTCCTGTGTGTTCAAGTTTGTACAAACGACAGAGCGGTAGAAGCCCTGACGAGCGAAGAGGAATGACATGCACAGGAAATACTTTGCCTTGGCCGTTTCCGGCCTCTCTGTATGGAAAAGTTCAACTAAACCAAAAACAAAAAAAAAAAAAAAAAAACGTCAGAGGTAACATACCCTGTTCAGTGAGAGTTTTGTTGGAATAAGTTTGTGACGATTTTGGCAAAAATCATTATACCATGTAATAAAGATAATCCTGTTAGGTCGGCGAAATTTTTCGGCACAATTTTGACACCGATGCCATGTAGACTGTCAGTCCCAACTAATACGAGACTGCCTTGCGTAGTTTGACTTCAATCTAATACGACGGTCTGGTTCGGGTGTATGTTTTGCAGTTGAAGTGGTAAATAGATTGATGCGGTGTTATGCGATCAAATCAAATATCCATTAAATACTCTTTTTCCCTGCAAAATATGAACTAATTTTTATCGGGAAAAGATTCGATTGAGAATGTTTTGTGATCAACGGTTTTGGCAGATTATATGAACTACTTACTAAACGTTAATTCACTGTTTTCATGAAAACGCAAATACAAATATATTAGCCAAAGCTGATTCACAAAAAAAAAATAATTTGAATTTGAAGCTTAACCAATTTTCAAAAAAACTTTCAACGATTTTTCATTTTCATTATTAGGCCGTTACAAATTTTATTGACGTAGGACCACGTATTTGTTTTCTCTGATTTTCTTCTGATTACACTTTGTGAAATTGAAAATGAAACTGGCATATGTTGCGTCAGATTTCAAACGATTATAGCGAGCGAACGACTTAATGCATCTGAGTCATTTATATGTCGGTGGGTAGATAAAATGTGTAACAACTTTTTGATATAATGTTCAACATTGCTGCTTCATTGCCTAATGGTGGAAAAAGGTGAAAAGTTCCAAGGTCAAGCTTTCCCATACATTTTCCTCGTTATTGGTTTGCTTCCCGAGCACAGATAACAATAACATGGACGAAATAAATTCCAGTGCCTACATATATTTTGACTCAACAAAGTGTTTTGGTCTGTTTGTTTTTCTCTAAGCTGTTTGGCCACGCCCTAATGGCAAAAATCTATACTGAACTTGATACAAAAGACTGCGTGTAGCAAATTCAGTTTCAGTCTAGTTTGTAACACAACACCGAGTAGAGTATAGCTGTTAGAGGTACGCGACATTGAGAAACGAGAGCTGCATACGAGTCAACTTCCAGGCAGTGCGGAGCATACTTACCTAACCAAACAGTCCCAAGCCGTGGTGTGGCCTTTGCTGTACCTAAGAGTCGTCTCCATTCCACTCGGTCCATGGCTGCAGTTCGCCAGCTCTGCAGTCTGCGTAGGGTCCGCAGGTCGTCTTCCACCTGATCGATCCACCTTGCCCGCTGTGCACCTCTCCGTCTCGTTCCTGACGGATTGGTTTCAAGAACCATCTTTACCGGGCTGTCGTCTGACATCCTTACAACATGCCCAGCCCACCGCAGCCTGCCTATCTTAGCGGTGTGGACGATAGATGGCTCCCCAAGCAGCTCCTGCAGATCGTGGTTCATTCGCCTTCTCCACACTCCGTTTTCCATCTGCAGTGCGGAGCATGTTACCTCTATTTTTCATACGGCAGCAACAGTTACCATCGCACGCTGCAGGATATTTTGCTAGTACAGCGGAGAGAAAATTTTATGCGCGACCAACAAAATATTCAATACTACCAGTGGTGGTGCGATCATCAGCGCTCTATAGCACACATTTGAGCTGAAGATTATGGAATCGGTTCTTTTTAGAACTATAAATGCTTGAATATAAGAGTTATGAGAATTTTCACAACTACTCCTAGTGTGAAATGTTCATCTATTTCTCAATAATCATTTTGACGTTGGACTAACGTCTATATCGAAGTTAGGCACCTAAATTTGAAAATCTAGTAATTCAACCGGGGAAAACCAGGGAAAAGTGGTCAGGTTTTGAGCGCTTATATATCGGTCATTTCTTTTCAGAATTTCGAGGTTTTGGCATCAACCGATCAGAAATTCTTTTACGGTTGAATTTATGTAACAAAAATAACCTATTGTTCGAGACACACTATTGAAAAATTGATAAATCACATCGATTGTCTAAATCATACCGAGCAACCAATCACCACCTCTCTTCACAAGCACAGTCGACACTAACGGATACAACCGATCTGACTTTGTAAACAGTCTCGCAGCTTTCAACCAATAACGAGCTCGCTTTCGGTAGCTGCAACAGGTGTTTCAACACCGTTTCAAAATGCTTCTTTTATCATTACCACTGAACAGATTCTAAACACCAATGGCTTGATTGATAGGGGAAATATTGCGCAAGATTGTCATATAATAATTTAAATATGTTTTCGATACTAAACTAGTTAAAAGTTGTGTTAAAAGTCGTGCACATTCAACCAATCACAAGCTCGCTTTTTGTTTGCTCGCGGATGGATTTTTGCTTTGGGCTATATAATAGCCTGTGTCGTCTCATAGCAAGTGGAAGGCCTCATCAGTTAACAAGTGGAAGGCCACCAGGCCGGTCTTGAATAATCAGCAGCGGTGGCTGATTCCAGCGGCCAAACTGAGCTGCAGCAGAACCAGAGCGGTGGTATCAGGCAGCAGCGGCGGAGGTAGTGGGCAGCTGCATTTCTTCATTCAGTTCGGTTCTCCTTCGATCTGAGTTGGACCCCACCAGCGGTAATCCAATTCAGATATCGTTGGGTGAAAACTGCACGAAACTGCCAGAACTGCCAGAAACTGCACGAGCCAGCATCGCCACTAGGAAAGCTACCGCCATTTAGTGTGTGTGCAGTGTGCACATATAGCGTATGTGCATCTGTATTGCTATGACATTTGCGATGATAGGGATGGCGCTGTTGCGTGTGTATGGCTAGCTAAAGCGTGTGTAAGACACTAGCATGTGTAGCATATTATGGCTATTGCGTGTATATCTTCAGCGTGTGTACGGATAGTTATAGCTTGTGTGTGGATAGCTGCTGCGTGTGTAATGATTAGTTATAGCGTATGTATAGATAGTAATAGCACATGGTTGGATAGCTTATGCGTGTGTATAGATAGTTGTATCGGATGTATGGAAAGGAATAGCGTGTGTATGGATAGCTTCGGCATGTGTGTATAAAAAACTATAGCTACAGCGTGTGTATGAATAGTTTTAACGCGTGTTTAGATAGTTATAGCATGTGTGTGAATAACTATAGCGGGTGTTTATCGAAGATTATTATTGTCATTGAAAATATTAAAATGTCTTAACGAACACAGTTGTGAATTTGATTTTACAGCAGCGTTTAAACTTCTTCTGCCAGTCTTAATTCATCGAGGAAAAATTACTACCTATGAATGATCAACACTTATTAACTAGAAATTTGATTTAGATCAAAACGGGTTTTTTGAGTATCATAAATTATTGGTAAAAAGAGTTGCAAGTTTTCTCAATGAGCATTCATTAAATTTTCGTTTTTGTTTCTCGGTGCGCGGTTTTGATTTTGTTTCTCGCACACAGAGAAAGAAACAAACTTGTCGCTATCGTGAAAAATAACAAAACAATTAGAAATGCTCTAAAACACAACTGAAGAAGTTAAGATATTATCCTGTCACTCGCCCAAACCTTGATAACAGCTACCGAAAAACGTGTGATTGAGCTCTTGCTATATTGAGTTATTGAACCAAACGTTTCAAATACATGAAGTTATATGCTGGGCTGGAACTAACCTAGCATGAGTTTTATCGATTAAATGTCAAACAATTTTCAAATTTAAAATTTTCGTTTGAATCGTTCTGGGCTCCAATTTCAGATAGTTTCGTAAAGTTTGCTTTTTGCTTAGATAGGAAAATTTTACCAATTCGCTCAATTAAATGATTGTCTTGGTAGTGCAGCAAACAAAGGGTTGATTCGAATATGTATGAAATGACAGCGATTAAATAAAAGATATCCATTCTTTTAGTATATATTATTCTTTATAACGTTTTAACGTCTCAGCATCCAGAAATGCACTGTTAGATAAAATTGCAGCAAATACTAGAGTTGCAATTCTCTCTATTATTTGTTTTCATGGAATATAAGAATACCGTAGTCCAACGTCATGCGGTCGTGTCTTGAATACCACCCTCCTACTTTTTTACAATAACGACCAAGGCGCACCAAAGTTGAATAGTTTATCAAAGCAAGATATAACCCTCATCTCAAGAATTTTTACTGCTAAATTGAGCGATTTTCCGGTTTAATTATTTCTTTGTGCCCACTCGAACGCCGTTATCAGTCAAATATTAGTAACGAAAATTAGTTAACCTAAGAACCAGAGTGATTTTCACATCGGGAGAGCAAAAATTTTCTTTTGATGCTTATGAAAATCACTCAGTAGTATCGAAGGTGTTTTGGTTTGTTCCTCTTTATCCAAGCTGTGTGGCCACGCCCTAATAGCAAAAATCTACGCTGAACTCGATACAAAAGACTGCGTGTAGAAAATTCAGCTTCAGTCTAGTTTGTCACACAACAGTGAGTGGAGTATAGCTGTTAGAGGTACGCGACATTGAGAAACGAGAGCTGCATACGAGTCAACTTCCAGGCAGTGCGGAGCATGTTACCTTTATTTTGCATACGACAGCAATAGTTACCATCGTACGCTGCAGGATATTTTGCTGGCACAGCTACTGGAGGGCACAGCGGAGAGCAAATTTAATGCGCGGCCAACAAAATACTCAATACTTCCGGTGGTGGTGCGATCATCAGCGTTCTGTAGCACGAATTTCATACTATATTGTCTATATGTCTATATGTCTATATGTATTACCTATGAACAGTTTATCGCAGCATATAATATATACATTTAGTCCTACGTCACCATTTCATACAACCTCTAGGGCTGTATACCTTGTAGTATTTTCATTTTATGTCCAAAATAATTTGGATCAAATTTGTGCCGAAAAAATAGATGTCCTAATTTGTACCTCTGACATGATGGTATCCCTACTTATAATATGATATAAAAAAATTATGACGCTACCTATATTACTGCACTGCACTGCACAAAAATGAAATAAATATTATAAAGAATTATGGACCTTTCAACGCAAATCTTGGACGCTACACTTGAAACGGTATTGAATCACAAAACGATGTTCATATTCATAATGTTGACATCAAGCAAACCTTCTTTTAAATTTTGTTTAATCTATTTCATAACTATTTTATCTGTATAAAAACTCTCTCAAAATTACCTACAGCACTCATTTGTTCATTTAGGGTGAGGAACGGCTTAAGCAGTAGCGCCTATTTTAATCAGTCGCAGAAAAAAGGCCTCAAACTCCTGCTTTTTGATCAAAATCGACAATATCAATGATGGAAACGAAAACTTTGATTCTAGCTGTCTTACAAATATAAAAAATACCGTTAAACACAAAGAAATCTGTGAACAAACAGCATTTGAAACAAATCGACCTATATTGCAGCCATTCAGGAGCCACTTCGAGTGCTGCAAAAAATCGCCTGCAAAACAGATGTAAACTGCTTAAAATAGGCTGGGGGTGATTGGAATAGTGTCCCTCGATTGGTAACTTCAATTGATTATTGTTAAAGTTTGCTAACTTAGTTTTACAATCTGAAAACAAGTTCTGACAGATAAAACGATAAAGAAAAGATTGATATACTACTGTTTGCATTTCACCCAACACATTTCGAGTATTTCGCATGAATACACAGGCGGTTCCTAAAGCTGCTTAGAATATGTTCCCTACCCTATAAGTTATTTCTAACTGTTAACATTCTTATTCAAAATGTGGCGAGAGCATCCTAACTGTTTTTATTTTTTTTTTTTTTTTCAAGTCAATATTCGTAACCTCCTATGGAAAGCTCATAGGTTTTCACTTTTATTATTTACTTCCAGGAATGAATATCATTTGTCTAATAATATTGAGCCCATTAATATTGAGCCCATTTAAGGGCATGCCAAGACAATTCTTGGGTGAATTTTACTATAAAAGTGTCAAATAAAACAAGCACCTTAATAATATGGTGGAATGATATTAAAATTTTTACAAAACAAGTTGACCAAGTACCAAATGATCGGCCATTGCATCTTTTTATCTAATGCTAGGTTGGAATACCATCTACTACAATAAGCGTTAAGCCTGTATCAGACTAACCGTTGCAGCGGTCAACCGCTACCGCTCCGTTCTTTTTCGACCAATCAGAACACAGCGGTCGACCGTCGCTTGTTGTTGTTGCAAAAAATAGAATCTTTCTATTTTTGCCGCCGACCGTTCCCAACGGTTGCCGGCTGCTGTCATTGACATGGCGAAGGCAAACGAATCTCTTCACACCTACACAAGATCACATATAGAGACTTGACAAATGAAAATGTGTGCTTCTCTTTTTGGCGTTTGCCTTCGCCATGTCAATGACAGCAGCCGGCAACCGTTGGGAACGGTCGGCGGCAAAAATAGAAAGATTCTATTTTTTGCAACAACAACAAGCGACGGTCGACCGCTGTGTTCTGATTGGTCGAAAAAGAACGGAACGGTAGCGGTTGACCGCTGCAACGGTTAGTCTGATACAGGCTTTACGCCTCTCACATTACGAATTCCTGGATTTTAGAGGAATTTTACGTGAAATTTCGATTCTAGAATATAACATGGCGTACCGAGCAGTATCTCGGCGACTTACACATTTCCTGATGATAATGGCTTCTGCTGTGGTGAGTTCTTTAGGTCTCTCTTAATCTCTTTAAGCTTTAAGCTGGTTTTATTACAGCCTCTCTAGAACATTTTCTCCATCACGATACCTTAACAAAACTAAAACCAGAAATACTACTCTTGATCTGCGCTCTATGTGTTTTGAAAAGTTTTCTGGTAACACGGCACTAGGTCAAATACAGCTTTGTTACCTGATGCTACTGTCAAAAACGTAAACAATATCGTTCGGTATGCAACTTAAAGTGCTGGTTGTGCTTTCTAAGTGAGATAATTAAAGGTGATTAGTTGAGAGTGTGAATCTATTGGGTATTTTTAATGTTTCATTAAAATACTTTTGAGATACGGTACAAGATTGTGCAAACCGTCTTAGCTCAAAAGCATGACAGAAGGAGAATTTAGAAATTGAAGAAGGGATTTTCTCTTGGTTTTCTGTTCGAAGCAACCTCTATATTTAATCTTTTTTCACTTATCAGCCATGATTGCAGCTCGCAATTGTAAAGGAATTGGCAATTTTATCAATGACCTCACGTAAGCCAGCAATGGACCAAACTATTCTAATGTTGATTCTAAAGTCCTGTTAAAAACTTCATAGTCTCTCGATACTACCTTAAGACAATGAGAAACCTTTAACACAAGTTTCAATGTAGTTGTAAGGATTAGTTCAATCGTGCAGTTTTATCCCCATTAATAAACAGCGAATAACACATTTAAAAAAAATATGAACCTTGAGAGGCACCTGAAAACCTTTCTAAGACGTTCTGAATTTAATGTATTTTGATGCAGTGGTGCTTATTACGGGAGTCACTTCACGGTGAAAACAGAGTGAAGTGAATAAAGTCCTATTACGGGACTCACGTAAGTGAGAAAAACGTCGCAAAGTGACATCTGCCTTGAAATCTGGGTTATTATGAGTGTCATATGAGTGAAGTGAAAACGGAAAAAGCGACGTTTCGCGTGGAATTATTTCACGACCATTTTGAACAGTGAAATGATTTTACGAATATAGGGAAGTTCAAAAATCGATTGATTTGTGATAAAGCGGTAATATGTATGGGATTTATTTCCAGTAACAAGGCGAATCTTTTTTTTTTCTTGAAAAAAATCGGCTCTCTGGAACTTACAAATCTTTGAGCCGCGGCCAATGTAACGTAAGGGTAAAATTTACCTTCGAATTTCGTTTAGCGGTAGGGCTCAAAAGTTTACTCTTGTCGAAAAATGTCCTCATACAAAATTTTAGCTCAATCGACTTTCCGGGACTTAAAAATTTTCGAGCTGGAAAACTCCCACATTTCACTTGTCCTATTATCAATTTCACTTCCCTGGCAATCTCACTTCACGGAGGTGATTTTTGTCACCTCACTTGAGGTGGAATCGGGAATAGGTCTAAAAAGTGAAGTGAGCGTGAGAGTGAAATATATTTCACCGTGAAGTGACTCCCGTAATAAGCACCAGTATGTTGCTGTGTAAAAACTAATAAGCTTTGGTGCGACCAGGCATGGAAAAGTTCACTCACTAGCAATATTTCATGCAAATGTGTTCTTTGATTCATCAGTTATCGTTCAACTATTTCCACTCGCGTACAAGTTTTCCATAGAAACGCTGCTGATTGTTTTTCGCTTCTAAGAGTTCCGAACACCATAGAAGGAGATTGAATGATTCATACACGATAGTATTTATTGTATCCAAGTTCACTTGCATTCAACATTATCGCGAGAATCATTGGGATATTATCGCCAGTGATACAAAATTATGAATCCAAATGAACGTTAGATTGCGTTCAATTGCTTGCTTACCGGAGCAAGCAGGTATCATCAATGCTAACGGAAATTGTAGCATGGTGCATTACTGCCCATAATTCAGAAATTGGCTAATATGCCATTTTCACCAAAATCGGGAAAACAGTTTCTCAAGACGGTTTACACCCTTAACAAGGTCCCTACGGAAGCCGATTGTCAAAAAATGCATTTGGGAAGGCAGCAGAGGTGAAACAATTTTGGCTAATATCCAAAATAATTCAGAAGTTGGCTAATATCCAATATGTTTCTACCTGTGGCATGTTCACGAACCAGTGTATTATTACTGTACTTTGTTTCATCTAACTTTCGAAAGTGTGTTGTAGCCTGGTGGTTACTGGCGACAGGTAAGCGATCGTATGGCCCTTGCATCAAATTTGACTATTTACGAACAACATATTTGATGCAACAAGAATTTATTTGCGGTGCTGCGAAACCCAATGATCAAAACGCGTGACTGTTTCCTTCTGTCATAAATCTTTACATTCTTAAAAATGCTATTTAGCTCTTTGATTAGAAGTAACATTGAAGAGAAAATTCAGATTTCATTATAGATTTGATGTGAAAAAATAGGAAAGTGGATTGTGAGATTATCATGAATAATAATATTTTCGTTATATGTATTGTTATATTATTGCACGAAACAATTGTCTCGTCGTCCTTTTCGCCTTCACTTGTGCTTCCGTGTTGTTCTACTAAATTACAAACAATTTTCATCACCAACGAGCACGATATAATTCACATCGTACGGTTATTAGCCAATTTGCACACCGGTTTGTCGACTGACCTTTCGTTTATAATTGAAAAAACGGCTACTGCGGTTAAAATACGTGGCGGATGGAATTTTCCTGCAGATTTCTCTGTTTCAACTCAAGGGCAAAGTTCCAGCATATATGAAGGGTGATATGCTCAATAAAATGTTGCCATCGACAGTCAAAATCTGTTGTACCGACGAAAAACTTTAAAATACGTTTTTCTCGATTTGATGTCTATGGCATATTAGCCTATTTTTGAATTATGGGCAGATTAGCATGTGATACTTGAAATCACCAAGAATCATCGTGGTATATCACGGTGAAAGCACGACGTGGAGTAGCCGAATTCCGCCTACAAGCAACCAACATTTGAAAGAATCATTGCGATCGCTTAACTGCAATCGTTTACGATTCTTTCGTGAAACACTCGCTATATGTTGCTCGCTCCGCCTAAAGCAGGCAATACTGAAACAAAATCATCAAAGAAAGTTACCATATATTTCTTTGCTCTAAGTTGTCTCTTGCAAACTTGAGAATGTGTAACTTTTAATAGCGATGGTTTACTAGGATTGAAAGCTTATAAATAGCAAGTTCAGAAATGATACCCGAATGATTGTTATGCGATACGAGTTTTTCCATCCTTGGGTACGACTCTAACAAAACTTTCTTAAAATATGTTCACGGCTTTGAAGTATAGAGATTGTTACTTGGGAAGTACCCCCGAACAAGCATCAAGAGTTAGTTGCAGCCGGGAGATGCGTAGTGGGCTCTACGCAGTCTCCCCTAACGACTCCTAAAACTCCAGACTCCTGTACTCCAGAGGAGCTGCTAAAGTAAGAAAGCCAATGTTTCGTCAGCTACACTCACATCTCTACTACGCCACCTGGAACCCCCTCACTTCGGCATCGTAGCACTGCAGGAGCTTTGCCGGAAAGGAGAAAATGTACGGAGGATGTGTGGCTGCAGGGCCTAGTATTACCAGAGCGGTGGTACAACAAATAAGTGGGGTGCGGCTTTAGTGTGTTTGGCAGGATGCAAAGTTGCGTGATCAAGTGGCAGGCGATCAGCGACAGAATGTACGTATTGAGAATTAGAGGCCGGTTCTACAATGACTCCATCATCAATGTTAACTGGCAGCATGAAGGAAGACCCGATGTTGAAAAAGAAGCCTTCTACGCACATCTGGATGACGTCTACGACAGTTGCTCGTAGCGGGACATCAAGATCGTCATCAGGGATATGGACGCTCAAATCGGAAGGGAAGACCTGTATAAATCGGTGATCGGCCACGAAAGTCTGCAACGGCGAAACGTAAGCTTTGCAGCACCCGGAGGATTGGTAGTCCAAAGTACATTCTTCCTCCGCCACTTGGAAATCACCTGACCAACGAACAACAAACCAAATTGACCATGTGCTCATCGGAGGACGGTTTTTCTCGGACATCACCAACATACGCAATGGCGGTTTGTATACGCTCAAAACTGTCGACTGTCTATCAGTCACGACAGAATCGATCCTCGCGGCTCAACAACAGGCAGCTACGGAGCCCGCAATTTGCTGCAATCTACGCGTAATAGCTTGAAGCGGCGCTGCCCACGGTAGAGGAGTTCGGCGCAGCTTCTCCCGAGGATGGCTGGATCATGACCCACCCGGACATAAGGGAATCCGCGATGACGACACTAGTAACAGAGGCGCCGAGTGGCAGAAACGACTGGTATGATGGGGAATGCGAAGCAGTGGTTACAGAGGAAAGCCGGAGCTGGATAAACTACTTGAGGCCAAGGACGACAGAGAACCTAATCAAGCATAGACGGGCAAGGAATGACGTGACCACGATCCTGAGACGTAAATAGCGCCAGCAGGAGAATCGTGACCACGAAGTTCCAGAAGACATATTCACTGCACTGCACTGAATGGCGATGCAACAAACAGAAGCGGAACTGGAACGGACCTGGGAGTCCCAGCAGTGAATGACCGGGTATCAGCCCTCGAACTCCACAGCCTGCCGAGTGAGCTGATAAAGAAACAGTGCTCTAACTGTACTAGGTCATTTCCAATATCTGGGAAGAGGACAAACTGCCGGTATCGACACGAGTGATACGGTTTTCACGAAGCTAGTTCAGCTTAACGGATTCGCTGCTGACTTCGACATCATAGTGCGAAACTTTGCGACGGCGGAAGAAACCTGCACCAGACTAAAAGTGGAAGCTAAGCGTATTGGACTGCTGATCAGTGCGTCGAAAACAAAATATATGAAGGGAAGAGGCTCCAAGGAGAACAATGTTGGCCTCTCACTCCGGATCATCGTAGACGGCGAGAAGCTTGAGGAGGTAGACGAGTTCATGTACTTGGAATCGCTGGTGACCACTGACAACAACACCAGCAAGGAGATGCATTCAAGCGGGAAGTCGTGCCTACTTTGCACTTTGTAAGACGCTGAGATCCAATCGAGTACGCCGCCATACGAAGCTGAAGCTGTACAAAACACTTTTTAGATCGGTGGATCTCTATGGGCTAAAGACGAAAACACTTCTTCTAGTGGACTTCAGCGCCCTAGGAGTTTTCGAAAGGAAGGTGCTGCGAACCATCTACGGTGGAGTGCAGACTAAATACGGAGAATGGTGTAGAGGCATTAATCATGAGCTGCACGCGCTGCTAGGTTAAAGTCATATCTGGTTAAGGTTACAGATTGGCCAGATACGTCGCAAAGATGCCAGACGACAATCCGGTTAAAACAATTCTTTTCAGTAACCCCTCCGGCACTTAAAATAGAGGAGCACAGCGTGCACGATGGCTTTATCATATGAAAAGTGACCTACGAGTGACAAGGCGCCTGGGAGCATCGCGCCACACAGCCCAAAATCGAGTGGAATGGACACGACTTCTTGAGATAGCACTAGTCATCCCGGATCTAGCCTTCTAGACGACGACGTCTTTTGAAGTGGTCGACGAATTCATTTACCTGGGTACACTAGTGACTTGCAACAATGAAGAAAGCTTATAGCGCCCGCAAAAAATGCCTGCTACGGATTGCGTAACCAGCTAAGGTCTCGCGGTCTGCAAACTCGTGCAGTGGCACTCTACAAAAACTGATTCTCACAGTGTCCTTCCATGGCCATGAGGCGTGGACACTGAGGAAGGCTGATAGGCGAGCTGTTGGTGTTTTAGAGCGTAGGATCCGTTGCGTTCAATCTATCGCCGCAAACTGAGAAGTGGCGTTCTGCGCAAAGGGATGGACTAGAGCAAGGTAGGGTATTTTCGAAAGTGATTAAAATAGAACATAAGGGGCTACGAACAACCTACAAAACTATGTTTTTGCAGTATGGTACATTGATCTTACCAAAAGAAATAGATTCGTAGGTTATTCCTAACCCTTGAGATTCTATTTTTACCACTGCCGAAAAAACCCTCTTTCACCTTATGAAGTGTACCAGACATACAAATCAGCCTATATAGTCTAATGGATAAAAACTCTGTGAATGCCTGTGTAGCGATCCAATTCGCCATCAAGTGGAAATTTCTCTCGTACCAGCTTGTTGTTGTTGTTGTTGTGTTTTAAGTTTTTCATGGCTAGAGATCGTACCAGCTTGATAGTCCTTCTCACTAGAACTCAACTTATGCCGTTGTCTTTTATTTCGGCAGATGACTCCACTGTAAGAAACATAAGTGTGTGCCTTGTCATATGTATTGATTTTAAAGTCTCATATACTTTTAAGAGTATCTTATTCGGCTTAGCCATCTTGGTACCATTTTAAAAGCATTGTTATGAACAATATGGTTCTTCAGGGTTTTATGGCGAATGTTGTTTGTACACTCGGTACGTAATCTACTCATTTGAGTTCGTTTCAAAAGAAATATACCGATCAACTATGGTGTCGTATCGCAATGAAAAGCTCATATGTTACCTACTAATTCACTTGCAACAGCCCAACAATGTAAATGTTATTCGTTTTGTGCAAATTTTGACAGTTGGTGTCTCATGACTGACCCGTTAACCACCGCTGTGTACATTCTTCGTAATAAACTTTATTGTATAACTCTGCGTGCTAAAGAACTGATTTGATCCTAAGAATTTACATGATTCATAGCCGAAACTATTTTTCATACCATCCATAGTTTTACGTCTTGCCAATTATTTGTGCTCTTGGGCACAAAACGGTGTTCTTTTTTCGCGGCATGTAATTTTTAATTAGCCTATTAGAATTTTTTACCATCGCATTTAAGGAAAATACGGTCTCAAAAGTTTTCTCAAATCTCAGACACAAATTAATGACAGAAGGAAGAAGTTTATTTCAAGGAAAAAACCCTTTAACAGTTCATAAAACAGTCGACAGTCATACAATCATATGAATACTCCATTAAACATCCTTCCCGTCCTGTACCAACTCCACAGTAAGTTCTACGGTAAGTGTAAATGATATTCGGTAAATTTTAGGGTTAGCGATGAAGACGCATGACTCGAGGACTAAACCATTCCGCTCGGAGCAACCCGGGCGCAGAATCATTTCAATTTAGCTAAATCATAACCATTTCCATCTAGCACATGCAATAACCATATATATTTTTACATTACGTAGCTGTTATTCAGCATTTGCAGGAATAACTGCAGAGTATAACATGCCCTGGCGCTTCAACGGCATAAACAAACCTTTTCATCCTCATAACAGTTTCCACTTAAAGCAGCAGACAGCATTTGAACCATATTTTGGACTGAGAGCCATCTATAAGCGGAAAGTACAACCTCACTAACTAACAAACACTTCCGGACCCCGACCGTTGTGCTGGTAAGATTTTCACAAAAGCTTTGTTCGCCAACCAACCAACCAACCAACCAACCAGCCTGCATCCTTCCGCTTATGTTGCGGTTTCTTTCGAAATATTTACGCTTGATAGTCTTGTTTATTGCGTTACATTTTGTGCTTTGGGTCGCTTTCATAAGACACCAGCAACGAGTTGTTGTTATTTTTTTTTTTTTTTTGCAGCGAACATCATAACTGCTCTAGCACGGATGGGCGTTTGGGTGAAGTCCCTTGAGCACCGAATAAAGAAGCTAAAGATGATCGTTGTGAAAGTAAAATGAAGCATCCAACATGCTCTCGGGAACATCCAGGGAAAAACATTTGCCTTCGCACAGTTTGTGATGGAAAAATTGGACATTGGCAAAGCAATGGCGACATCACCTCAGCAGCAACGGCAACCGCGACGGAAGAAGAAACGGGGACAGTCAACTACGGTGAGAAAACCGTCATGATAATGTTTACTCCAGTGAGATGATTAAATTGTGAAAAAGATTACTTTCATAGCGGTAAGCAATAATTTATTTTGAAATGTGGGCGGTGTCCAATTAAATGAGAGGAGAAGGCACAAGACATAAAATTCGAGTAGCGGTACCTGCCTTCCTTCACTCTTCGATTTTTAAGTATTCATTTAACCGATTAAGCGAAAACAGATGGGTTACTTTTAGGTTTTTCCTGATTTTTGATAATCCAAATAGTTTCGTTTAATAGTAATTACTATAATTTTTTTACACTAGACTTTTATTTCACTTCACTTTTCAATTCTATCACTTGTGATAGAATTAAAAAGTGAAGTGAAATAAAAGTGTAGTGTAAAATTGTGGAGATTCTGTCAACATCTCGCGTAAGAATTAATGAATTACTATGACTTTCTATGCTAGATTGTTCAACAGAAACCAATATTTAAAAACTAGTAAGAAATGCACTATTTCGCATGTTTTCTTCATAATTATAGGCAGTACCCGCGGTAACAGGCAGTAGACTTGTTAATTCCATCGGGTACTAAACTAGAATGATTTGCTCTGCAGGTGTGTGTTTTGCTTGGTAACGCATCCAAAACAACCGTGCCAGCGGGAGAACCTCCTACTATTAGAACAACCATCGTCAATCATAATTGCATGTTTATCTCACATGTGGTGCGATAAATCTTAACCCAGTGCAAACTTGCATGTTCCCATTCTCGGCTTCGAGCGAAGCATAAATGTGTAGTTTTTAAAATACCAAGCATGTAGCACATGAACATACATGGGCGCAAATCGATTACGGATCAAAGTAGCGGCGATGGGTTGAGCTGGCAACATATGAAAAAAAAATCCTTGCCGCGCGTTTGGCCCAAAGGTTAACAGCGTACAAACCACGCTGGACTGCCGCTGCTGCCGTTGCAATGTTATACGGTAATTTCTCCTCCGAGCAGGCGGGTATTGATTTTTATCAGTTCCTTTCCGAGCGCACACGCCATCCACTAACAATGTGAGAAGAACATACGCCATTCTTTCGTGGTTTTATTTATGGATCAATTATCGTTAATGTTATTAGAAATTTATTGTATTATCTGACAGGTTTTACCACTTTTCTCCCTACGGGTGCATCACTAACTGGAAGTGTAAAATCTGCACACTGCGTATTGCCAAACGAAACGAAACGAACCGCGAGTATTTCATCGAAATCGGCGTTCTTTGAAGCTGCTGCACGTTCAATTTTGCGCGCGCTCTTGTACGGTACGAAACGTTCGATGTAATTACATCAATGTCCCATTTTGTTTTACCACCGTATAGTCTACACGGTATGTGTCATAATTTTTCTCCGTTGCATTAACGACGCCAATTCGAAATTGACACTTATTTTGCATTTGAGTGATGATCAAAGAGTTGGATTTGGGTAACATTTTCTGAAAAATAAAACCTGGCTGATTTATTTACTGGGTATAAAAATTTACTTTTGAGTGCGATTGGAACAGTTGTATCAATCATTCATAAATGCCTACAGCTTCTGGCTATGCCTTTATCTTCGCAGATGTCACTTTCAAAGAAAAACGGCCCTTAACCACTGTGAGCAAGATCGCGCGAAATGAGCTATGGTCGAATATCGACCACTTTTGATTTGTATGGTATATCCCAGATTATGAATTTTTTGAATTTTATGAATTTCCCACAACTTCAAGATAATTTTCCCAAGACCATAAATTAATAACGAAATCTACCTTTTTCCCATATGTTCCCAAGAAACCTTTTACCCATATGCTTTCAAGAAAAGCCAAAGCAAAGTATTGCTTTGTTTCCCACTCACAAACCATAATTTCCAAACCACTCATGATTCCCACAAGTCCCAAAACGATTAACAAATCCTTTAATTTTCTCACCAGTCTAAAGTACATGTCCAGCAGTTATTCTGGGTCATGTTCTTTCCCAGCCAATAAATTATTTCCAACCTCACAAGTTGCTTAAAGGAGCTAATGCACTTGAGTTGCATAATGCCCTAGTGCCATAGTGAGTATCCAATTACACCCATAAGTAAATTATCCAGACCTATCCCAAGCCCAGTGCGATGTGCGCACATGGCTGAAAATAATAAATAAAATAACATTCAAGCTAACTGCGCCTGCCGCGCACGCTTGTATGTTATGTATCTCCTTTCACCAATCGTACCGGCGTTATTGAGCTGGCCCACGATTGGTTGACAATTATGTGAATAGCTATGTTTTCCCTCTCTACTTTCTACTCTTGTACTAAAATGACTAGGATTAAGGTTTTGCTGTATCTGGAAGAATCAATAAAGAACATTCTTATTTCAAACGCTAACGTGAAATGTTTGATTGTTGCAATATCCAGAAGAACGTTCCCTCGGTTTAATGTATGTTAGAATAGTTTATGGCGACCGTGCAGCGGCGCGAACGGGTGAATAAGTGAAAATAAGGAGTTAGTATCCCCGCGCGTTTGTTGCTTTTACACCACCAAGTGTGGAATAAAAATGTGTATGTGAAAATCAGTAGTTATTGTCCACGCGTGTCAATCAGTGACATCAAGCAAATGCATATAAAATTTCGAACATGAGAATGTCGTTTGCAGTTGCGATCTTTGTGAGAGAACAAAAGTGACAAGTCTAATTGTCTAAACTGAACTGAACACCCGAGTGAGAATAAAAGTGACAAGTTTAATTGCCTGAACTAAACTGAACATCCGAGTGAGAATAAATGGTGGCAAGTTTAATTGTTTAAAATGGGGAAAACGCAGTCAAAATCTGCGACAGTCCACAACGCGGACCCCCAAGTGAACATAATTAATACGCAACAATTACATAGTGAGTCGTTGGAAACTCACGAAGTGCTGTTGTGGGTAATATTGTGCGCGACGGGCTTACAACTGTTACTTACCGCGTACAGCTTGCTAAAACAAAAAATCAACAAACGTGCTCTGAAAATTGCAAAAAGCTTGCAAGAAGTACGAGTAAATAACGTGTAATAAACTTATGTGACATGGGCTACTACCTCGCCCGAAGAAGGTAACCAGTGTAAAAAAAAAACAAAATATTGAAACATTTTTGATAAAAAACTTAACGGTAGCTACCTCGCCCGAAGCAGGTAAACAGTGTTTAAAAAAAATATATAAAAATAAACCAAACAAATCGTCACCATCAATGGATTCACTAGTGTACAGTTATCGAAATGTTCGCATCAGCAGCAGAGGTCAAGCTTCATCACCGATTGTCACCCAGCCTGTACGACACGACAGCAGCAGTAATGCCAGATAAGTGATACTTGTGTTTGTATAATAAATATAATAATTTAAAATTAAAAAAAAAAAAAACTGCTAGAATTTTGTGTTTGCATAATCAATATAATAATTTAAGATTAAAAATCTGTTCATGCTAAAATTTAAGCAAATGATTTTGCATCATATCGAATTTAGTTAGTAGTAGATGGAGCGGTTGAAAGAGATTGAAGCTTTCATAAACAGAGAATATCTTAATTTATATAAAAATAAAACTAGAGGAAGAACATTATCGGGCATACAAACCAAAACAATTCAACTTCAGGAATTGTTTACAGAATATAAAATCTTATTACAATCCCTACGGTATAGAATCAGAACTGAAAACTGGAATGAGGAAGTAGAAGTCTATACTAAATTAAAGGAAACATATAACAAATGCATAAATATTCTGGACAACACCCCAGTGACTCAAAGAGGGTATGATAGTGAGCCTGAAGTTACTTATAAAAAACTTCTTCTGAAACCCGACATTAATGATTCGCTTTCAAGAGCAAACAGCGATAATAAATTAGCAACACCGAGTACCACTAACTCGTTCTCGAGAACGAACAGTGATATTCACTTAATAAAAAGAAAATTTAAATTAAAAATTTTAGCCAAATTAATCATTTGGTGTAAACGTGCTCATACCGCAGTATCAATGGCACTTAATATAAAAACAGCAGCCGAACTGGCTACCTTAATTCCTGCGTATGATGGAAACTCTGGAGGAGTTAAATCCTTCGTGGACGCAGTAAATTTAGTTGAGACAATAGTACCCGCTGAAAACAAAGCAGCGGCTATTCAAGTTATTTTAACTAAACTAAGTGGGAAAGCGAGAAATCTATTCGCTACAATTCCGGATGATTATGACGGAATTACCCAAGCTTTGATCAGCAATTGCAGTGAGAAAAGTACGTCAGATTCAGCTAAAAGTAATCTGAATAACCTAAAGTTAAAATCTCCAAGCGATTTGCAAAATTTTACTAAGCAAGTAGATTCACTTGCTGAAAAATTGACTGAAACCTATATTACCGAAAAAAATTCCGAGCGAAGTCGCAAAGAAAATGTCTCAAAAAGCTGCTATCCAAACATTGGTAGCGAATGCTTCAAACTCAGAGACAAAAATAATGTTAAAAGTAGGTAAATTCACCAATCTCCAGGAAGCCATTAATATAATGGTGGAGAATGAAAATGTTACTACGTCAACATCGAACGCAGTGGTACTAAACGCCACGAGTAACAGAAATAGATATCAAAACAATAACGTGAACAGGATACCGCAGAGGAATAATAATCAAAGAACTAATTTCAACAATCGATATCAACCACGATTCCCATTTAATAACTATAGAAATCATAGCAATCATAACAACCAATACAATCAACAGCAGAACAATAGAAACTTTAATCGGTTTAATAGAGGTTTTAATCAAAATTACAACCAAAACCGTCAGTTTAACCCGAATAGAAATTTCGAAGCTGCAAGAATGTTTTTCGCAAGACAGCAAAACATTCCGCAACTACCGAGCAATATTCCAACTCAACATCAAGAACGCTTAGTTAATCCCTGCTATGCTCAAGTAGCAACGGGATCCAATCAACCAAACAGTCAGCAAAACGCTAATAACCAACAGTTAGCAATACCACAAAATGGATTTTCCAATCCAAATTATTTTTTTGGCCAACAGTAACAATTGATCCTAGACGTCGACTAACTAGTCAGTTGTTACCAACCGCCACACCGATATTGACAATTAATTTAAATGCATCAAACTTTATCCAGGTCAAAGTGCACATGACCGGGAATACAATTTGTAATTTAATCATTGATACTGGAGCTGATATATCGTTATTTAAAGCGCGTAATATCAACCCAGATCAATCTGTAAATATTAATAATAAAATAAAATTAGTTGGTATTACAGAAAATAGCGTAGAGACTTTAGGCTTAGTTAACACCGCACTATGCTTTAACAATAGCCTAGTTTTGAACCATAATTTTCATTTAGTTACGCCCGATTTACCTATTCAAGCGGATGGTATTTTAGGACGTGACTTCTTGATTAATTATAAATGTATTGTAGATTATGAATATTGGCTACTTACATTTAACATAGAAAATATACAGATAGCAATACCCATTGAAGATAATTTAAACGACGGCTTTATGTTACCAAGCCGTAGCGAAGTTATCAGAAGAGTCCCACATTTAAGAATCTCAGAAGACATGGTAGTTCATTCTGAAGAGATTTATCCAGGAGTATTTTGTGGAAACTCCATTATTTCAGCAATAAAACCTTACGTTAAGTTTATAAATACTAATAATGAACCATTGTATATATCTTATTCTCAATTTAAACCTACGTTAAGTCGTTTAACTGACTATGTTATTCTTAACGTGAATAAAAACAAACGTCAGCATGAAAGTAGATGTGAACAAATTTTAAATAACATTAACATGGAAAAAATTCCGCAATATGCTAAAGAAAAATTTATGAATTTAATTAATAACTACCAAGATATTTTCTGTTTACCAGAGGAAGTGGTTTCGCAGAATAATTTTTATTCTCAGAACATTGTTCTTAATGACAATATTCCAGTATACATTCCTAATTATAAGACAATTCATGCACAGCATGACGAGATTGACAAACAGGTGAACAAAATGTTAGAGAGCAACATAATTGAGCCCTCAGTATCTTCATATAACTCTCCAATTTTACTGGTGCCAAAGAAGTCTAATGACAATGAAAAAAAATGGCGCTTGGTGGTCGATTTTAGACAACTCAACAAAAAGATTTTAGCGGATAAATTCCCGCTACCGAGAATTGATGACATCTTAGATCAACTCGGTAGAGCAAAGTATTTTTCAACTCTAGATCTCATGTCAGGTTTTCATCAAATACCGCTAGACAATGAATCTAGAAAATTCACCGCCTTTTCAACAAAAAATGGTCATTATCAGTTCACAAGATTACCTTTCGGACTAAATATAAGCCCGAATAGTTTTCAACGAATGATGACAATAGCCATGGCAGGTTTGACGCCAGAGTTAGCATTCATTTATATTGATGACATTGTAATAATTGGTTGTTCAGTTAATCATCATCTTTCAAACCTAACTCAAGTTTTTGAACGTTTGAGATACTATAATCTGAAACTTAATGCACAAAAATGTAATTTTTTCAGTACAGAAGTGACATATTTAGGTCATAAGATTACTGATCAAGGTATACCAGATGATTCCAAATTTAAAGCTGTGTTGAATTATCCAGTACCATCAAATGCAGACGAAGTTAGAAGATTCGTTGCATTCTGTAATTATTATAGGAAATTTGTGCCAAATTTCGCAACGTTGGCATATCCTTTAAATCAGTTGTTAAAGAAAAATACGACGTTCGTTTGGACTGAGAAATGTCAAATTGCATTTGACAGTTTGAGAAATATTTTAATATCACCAACATTGTTACAATATCCCGATTTTTCAAAGGAATTTATACTGACGACAGATGCTTCAGACGTTGGATGTGGAGCAGTTCTGTCTCAACAAACGCAAAATGGAAATTTACCAATCGCTTTTGCAAGTAAAGCATTTATTCAAGCAGAGAAAAATAAACCTGTTATTCTGAAAGAATTAACGGCTATTCATTGGGCCATTAATTATTTCAAGCCTTACTTGTATGGAAGAAAATTCACAGCTCGGACAGATCATAGACCTTTGGTTTATCTGTTTGGAATGAAAAATCCTACTTCTAAATTGACCAGAATGCGTCTCGATTTAGAAGAATATGACTTCACAATAGAATACATTCCAGGAAAAGGAAATGTAGGAGCTGATGCGTTGTCTAGAATAATTACAACCTCAGACGAGTTAAAGAATATAAATATATTAAAAGTAAATACGAGATCTATGACTAGAGAGACTCGAAACAATAAAATAAATGACATTATTACGGGTGAACGGGAGTCGACGCCAGAAGAGATTGATCACCTCTCCGCGTACTCGACTAACAACCCCTCTGAAACAAATAAATTACTTAAATTAGAAACAATTGTAGTCGCAAATGAATTAAAGTTTATAATCAAGAAAAATAGTAAAATTGTTGCACAAGTGCATCAACAGTTAAATAACGGAAGTCAAATTTTAGAATCTGCTCTTCTGAAATTAGAGGATATCATGGTAAAAATGAATCAAGGAAAAATAGCGCTGTCGACTAACGACGAAATATTCAAAATGATTACTGTCGAAAATTTCAAAAATATAGCCAATACACTAGTGTATTCTATACAAATTATAATTTATAAACCACCAATGATGGTTACAAAAAAGGAAGTAATACAGAAAATATTACACGATTATCAATACACACCTACAGGAGGACACGTAGGACAACATAGACTATATCTTCAAATAAGGGAAGTTTACAAATGGAATAATATGAAAAGATCGATTGCAGAATTCATCAAGGCCTGTGAATTATGCAAACGAAACAAACTCATAAAGCATACAAAAGAAAAACAAATAGTAACTACAACTCCATCATTCCCATTTGAAATTATATCAATAGATACAGTTGGTCCGTTACCTAAATCTAATAATAACAATAGATACGCAGTGACTATTCAATGCGATCTAACAAAATACGTTGTATTAATACCAGTACCAACCAAAGAAGCAAATGTTATCGCTAAAGCGTTGGTTAATGATTTCATACTAACATATGGAACATTTTTAACTTTAAGATCCGATCAAGGAACAGAATATAATAATGAAGTCTTTGATCAGATCTGCAAAATATTACATATCAAACAAAAATTTAGTACAGCTTATCATCCTCAGACAATCGGAGCGCTCGAGAGAAATCACAGATGTTTAAATGAATACCTGAGATCTTTCGTTAACGAGCATCAATCTGATTGGGATGAATGGTTGAAATTTTACGCTTTTAACTACAATACTACTCCACACACAGATCATGGATTTTCTCCACATGAACTTGTTTTTGGAGTTAAAGCTAAATTACCACAAGAAATTTTCAAACAAGGAATAGAACCAGTTTACAACTTTGAACAATATAGTAAAGAATTAAAATATAAAATACAAAAATCGAACGAAATTGCAAAAAATAAATTGATTGAACAGAAAGTAAAACGAACAATTTCAACAGAAATAGGTACAAACCCGATCCAATTAAAAATAAATGATACGGTTTATCTAAAAATTGAAAATAGAAGAAAACAAGATCCATTTTATGAAGGTCCATATATAGTAGAAGAACTTTTAGATCCAAATTGCAAAATAAAAAACATTAATTCAAACCATTCAATACTAGTTCACAAAAACCGTTTAATAAAAACTTAAATTTCATATTACATTTCAAATTACATGTATTCAAATATTTCCAAGATATTATATACTCAGATAGCATATATAAATTAAAATCATTTTCATGTATTTTAATTCAAATAAGTAATCAAACGATGTCAAAAGCACAGTATTAATGATCATTCAATGTAATAAAATTCAAATACCGTTTGTAAGAGAAAACATAGCACATCCTATTTTTCAAATTACTCCAAAGTGTTGACAACAATAATTGGTTTCATTTCAATTTCACCATTTATGTTCCTCTTGGAGGGATGGTATGGTATATCCCAGATTATGAATTTTTTGAATTTTATGAATTTCCCACAACTTCAAGATAATTTTCCCAAGACCATAAATTAATAACGAAATCTACCTTTTTCCCATATGTTCCCAAGAAACCTTTTACCCATATGCTTTCATGAAAAGCCAAAGCAAAGTATTGCTTTGTTTCCCACTCACAAACCATAATTTCCAAACCACTCATGATTCCCACAAGTCCCAAAACGATTAACAAATCCTTTAATTTTCTCACCAGTCTAAAGTACATGTCCAGCAGTTATTCTGGGTCATGTTCTTTCCCAGCCAATAAATTATTTCCAACCTCACAAGTTGCTTAAAGGAGCTAATGCACTTGAGTTGCATAATGCCCTAGTGCCATAGTGAGTATCCAATTACACCCATAAGTAAATTATCCAGACCTATCCCAAGCCCAGTGCGATGTGCGCACATGGCTGAAAATAATAAATAAAATAACATTCAAGCTAACTGCGCCTGCCGCGCACGCTTGTATGTTATGTATCTCCTTTCACCAATCGTACCGGCGTTATTGAGCTGGCCCACGATTGGTTGACAATTATGTGAATAGCTATGTTTTCCCTCTCTACTTTCTACTCTTGTACTAAAATGACTAGGATTAAGGTTTTGCTGTATCTGGAAGAATCAATAAAGAACATTCTTATTACAAACGCTAACGTGAAATGTTTGATTGTTGCAATATCCAGAAGAACGTTCCCTCGGTTTAATGTATGTTAGAATAGTTTATTTGAATGAATCTTTGCACACGTATTTGGCTTAGCAAACTGAGCATTTTTCACAGATGGAGAGATTTTTTACACCCATGAGTTACATTCTAAAAGGGCGTATGCCTTTTGGCATAGGTTTTATTCGAAGCATTGTAGCCCAGAAACCGTTGGTTGTATACTTAGAAAAACTGTCTGAGAATGAGTTGTAGGGAATTGAAAATGTACCATAAAAAAATATACTTTGTACAAAAAAAATTATATTAACCAAAAAAAATTAAAAATAAACATTAAATTTCAATTTAAAAAGAAAGAGTCGAATTTTTTTTTATTTTTTTTAAAGAAACTTAACGTCAATACGCAACTTTAAAAAAAAGTCCAGGATGGAGAAATGAAAAATATTTTTTTATGGTAGATTGATTTTTTTTATAAAAATTCTAATTTAAACATTTTCCAAAATATTTTTTTTTTTTTTATTCTCGCTTATTTTCCGTCGGTCTATTTCCGCCACTGTTGTGGCCAATTACCGACGCCCAGGGAGGCGACTCCACACCCAGGTCCCTAACTCACGACCCGTTTATTAACGGACCAGCGCCAACGGCTTTACTTCCTCATGCGATGGAAGGCGTGATCCCAGAGATTTTTCGCCTCAGAAAATCTCCCGGTGTCGGCTAGAATTGAATCTAGACCAGTTGGGTTGGTTGTGAGTGGATCACGCCACCTCGCAACCATCGACACCTATGTCGGCGGTGGGATATATCCAAAATATTTGTATTCTGATGATTTTAACCCTTTCCCGCTTATGGTGACTCTAAAGCACCAAGAATTATAATCATCATATCTTGACATAAAATAGTTTGTTGTGCTTATGATTGTTCCATCAACTTTTATATGCTGCCTCAGAGCATCACTGAGCATTTTCTTCAAAATATTACAGTTGACAGTAATTTCAGTTACTCTACAAAATGTTCAGCTTGAATTTTCTCGCGAAACTATAAATTTTAATGATAAACCTTGTGAGCGGGAGAGGGTTAAAAGATGCAGAGAATCATTTTGAATCAAAAAGCTCTTGGTAGTAAACATTCTAAAGGCATCGGTTTTTGAGTTATTTTAAATTTAAGCTCAATAAATTATTAATATTTCGGAATATACACGTTTTTTTTTTTAATTTGTCCATGGTTCTCCAGCAAAAACCATACGTTCATTAAAATGCTTGATCATAAATATACAATTCATTCTTTGACAACAAAACGATTGGGCAAACGGTTCTCAAAAAAAGAATTAAATGTTCTAAGTGATATAAATATATATATATATATATATATATATATATATATATATATATATATATATATATATATATATATATATATATATATATATATATATATATATATATATATATATATATATATATATATATATATATATATATATATATATATATATATATATATATATATAAGAATCGAATATTTATTTTCGAGTTTTATTATCTTAGGAACATATTTTTTTATGACATAGATACTTTACAGAACTAGTTTCACCTTATATTTCATATACATCATAAGTAAATGATTCGTCATCTTTTGAAAACAGCTTCGTTTGTATCTTATTTTCTGGAATCGGAACAAAAGAGTATAATTTTGACTCTGACAGGTAACGCTTGGACGCCATTATATATCAGTGTTATTCATCTTTTAGAGGGAAAGTTCCAGGTGGACGTGGTTTATATGGATTTTAAAGCCACCTTCGACAGAACCGTTCGTGATATACTATAGCGCAAATTAAATCCTAAGCTTTTCGAAGCTCGAACCCTGGTCAGCCATCTTGCACTCTGGGCCCCTCTCTTTCTTTTGTCAGTGGAGTTTTTAAAGGGAACAAAATATATCACACTACAGTCCGGCATCTTCGCGACATCTCCGAATTATCGTGTCCTCCTGACCCTCGTCATGTACACAAGGGAACTCTCTCTAAGTAGTGCTTGCAGCTCGTGGTTCATACGTCAGCACCACTTCCTCTTTCGATTAGTACTCCTTCAAATATTGTCCGCAACACTCTCCCAAAGCACGCATATCCTCCGTAAGCAGTGTCACGGTTTCAATTACATAGAGAACTATTGGTTTCATTGGGTTTACATACAGTTTAAGCCCTCTAAAACGACATTTGTTATAACGACAAATCTCACTATAGCGACATTCTCAAAGTTCCCTCAGTTTAATACTAAAATTCTTCGTTTTATTGCGACATTTCGCTATTACGACCTTCCTCTATAACGGCATACCAAAACTTATACTTTGCAATCTTTGTTGCAATAATAACGACATTGCTAAATATATAACGACATTCCCAACGGTACCTTTTGTTCTACATATTGCTTTGTATCTTCGTATAATTGCGACATTTCGCTATAACGACAGTCTCTTGCGATGTCGCTATAAAGGGATTCGACTGTACATCGTACCTACGAAGGGCGAAATATACCCGATCTAAAGCTTGAAAGCATCGTTTTCTCAATTGTGTGGATCGATCGCCGTCCATGTACATCATCCGTGGGGAGCGAATGTTGGTTCCTCTTGAGCCTCTCCCTTTTATATACTTGGTTTTTAACGTTTTAGTCCTACTCTTCTTTGTACATTGTCTCCTCCGTTGGAACGTTGTAATAATGTTAAGGTTGTTTACGAAGCTTATGAGAAGTTTACCTTAGCTGAAAATCGAGCTTTTTGTTTTGATACCCGCTCATCGGATTACACCATCAAGAGCAATTATAAACAGCGTGCAGGATAGTCCATCTCAATGTTTCAAACCTCTGCGCGCCTCGCAGGGATTCGAGAGTGACTCCGATTCTATAGTGACCCAATTCTCCGTTTGATCTCCAGGATATCGGGAACTGGGATCCTGCTATCGTTTGTACTCAATGGTTAACTTCCCTTTCGCCTCCTTCCGTTGCAGTTGTTGAGTTGCTCATCGAAGAACTTCTTTTTTTTCTCTCTATTGTTTGCTGACAATTCCTGCCAAACTAGTCATTTTGTTAACTCGAAGTAACCTCGCATAGTACCGCGATTGCGGCCGAACCGAACGTAGTTTGCCCTATAAGAGTCGAAGCATATAGCTCCTCGGTGAAAGGCATTACCTCGTCAAGTAGGCGCCCATAGTTTTTGGCAACCTGAAGATTGTACAACTACCAAGTGTTCGGCCGAGGAAGACGGCTTGAGCGTATGTTTGTGATGTTTAGTAAAAACCGGCCATCAATAAGAAAGTGGACAATTTGATTCGATGTTCGATGGTCAGGTGATTTCGTGGATATCTTTGCGGGGAAAAAGGTACTTCGATTAACCTGACCTCAAAAGGCTACGAAGTTGAATGCATCGTTGGCCGTTCTTGTTTGTGTCGGTTGTCAGGCCTTATCACCAGTCTATATAATAGGCGTTCCTATTTCCGAAAACAATCTTAGTATCCCGTGACAAACAGCAGTCATATGTTATTTCTAACTGCGCAAAGAAAGACAGAGATAAGACAAAGGCAACACTGAGACAGAGACAAGACAAAGACAAGACAAAGACAAGACAAAGACAAGACAAAGACAAGACAAAGACAAGACAAAGACAAGACAAAGACAAGACAAAGACAAGACAAAGACAAGACAAAGACAAGACAAAGACAAGACAAAGACAAGACAAAGACAAGACAAAGACAAGACAAAGACAAGACAAAGACAAGACAAAGACAAGACAAAGACAAGACAAAGACAAGACAAAGACAAGACAAAGACAAGACAAAGACAAGACAAAGACAAGACAAAGACAAGACAAAGACAAGACAAAGACAAGACAAAGACAAGACAAAGACAAGACAAAGACAAGACAAAGACAAGACAAAGACAAGACAAAGACAAGACAAAGACAAGACAAAGACAAGACAAAGCCAAGACAAAGACAAGGCAAAGACAAGACAAAGACAAGACAAAGACAAGACAAAGACAAGACAAAGACAAGACAAAGACAAGACAAAGACAAGACAAAGACAAGACAAAGACAAGACAAAGACAAGACAAAGACAAGACAAAGACAAGACAAAGACAAGACAAAGACAAGACAAAGACAAGACAAAGACAAGACAAAGACAAGACAAAGACAAGACAAAGACAAGACAAAGACAAGACAAAGACAAGACAAAGACAAGACAAAGACAAGACAAAGACAAGACAAAGACAAGACAAAGACAAGACAAAGACAAGACAAAGACAAGACAAAGACAAGACAAAGACAAGACAAAGACAAGACAAAGACAAGACAAAGACAAGACAAAGACAAGACAAAGACAAGACAAAGACAAGACAAAGACAAGACAAAGACAAGACAAAGACAAGACAAAGACAGGACAAAGACAAAACAAAGACAAAACAAAGACAAGACAAAGACAAAGACAAGACAAAGACAAGACAAAGACAAGACAAAGACAAGACAAAGACGAGACAAAGACAAGACAAAGACAAGACAAAGACAAGACAAAGACAAGATAAACAATAAAAGTTGAAAGATGATGATTGAAACTTAGCAATATAAACCAAACAATAGACATTTGTAATGCATTGCTATAAGACAAATTAGGGTAGGTTTCAGATGATCTTCTCTATACAGTCATACCTCGATATGAGGCAACTTTATTTTTATTTTCGTTACGTTATATCGAGTTACGTTATATCGAAGCAAAAAATTTTTTTTTTAAATTCATGTAAGAATGTTAATGGTTACTCACAGATGCGCGAAAACCTATTTCCCATCACCTATCAGTATTTTTAAACCTTTCTTATGCCCATTTAGAGAAAATTTCAACTAGCAAAAAAAAATTTTCTTAATTGTTGCAAGATTGTGAATTGTTGCTGAAGGATGCGTGAAAATATATTTTTAAACCTTCCTTATGCCCATTTTGGACAATTTCCGCGTTGGTTTCATTGGTTTCAAAACTCACTACAAAAATTTTTTCGAAGCAATTTATAGCCCAAAAACAATTGCTGTATCATTTATTTTCAATTTCAATACATTTAAAAAAGTTACGTTATATCGAGGTAAAAGTTACGTTATATCGAGGTTGCCTTATATCGAGGTATGACTGTATAATAAAAATGAAACGTCGCTTGTATGTCAGGAGTAAATTCAAGAACGGATCAGCGGAACGGCGTGATAATTTGTATGTAGGTTTTCAGGGCCGGGGAAGGTTATTATGCTGGTTTGAGACCCCTTCCTTTTCTGTAGGATATGGCTCCCATACAAATGAAACACAAATTTCTGCGTAACACAGGAACTAACTAAGCAAATGTAACCAAATTTGACAAATGGAAATTTTTCGAAACAAAAAATATTCCTTCGGTAGATTAACACTCCTCCCTCCTACGGAAGTTCTCTGCAAATGAAACACATACTTCTGCATAGCCCAAGACTTATTCAAGCAAAAAGAACCAAATTCGGCTTGAAGAGGTTCTAGGGTGCAAGACATGTTTTCTTAGTAGTTTGGTGCCCCTCCATTCTGTGGAAATAAGGGCGAATGAAACAGAAATTTCTCTATTACTCAAGATTTTATCAAACAAATGGAATTGAATTTAACATGAAAAGGTTTAAGGGTGTAAAATATGTCTTTATGGACGTTAGAGAGAACAGGAGGTCTCTGGAAGGGAGGGCTTCCATGTAAATAAAACACAAATTTCTGCATAACTCAAAAATTAATGAAGCAAATGAATCCAAATTTAACATGACGAAGTTTTACACCTCTCCCTCTTCTGGGATTGAGTTAGTTTAAGTTGGCTTGATACCCCTTCCCCCTCCTTCACGAATGAAATTTGCGTACAAGATATAATCAAGCAAATAGAGTCAAGGATCAAGGTTACAAGAAATGTTTTAAGAATTCAAGAAATGTTATTGAAAGGGGAGGGGGGGGGGTTAGACACAAGTTTCAATCAATTTTTCCGGAAAACAGTTTAAAAAGATCGAGATGATACCCAGATGCCAGAAAAAGGATTCATATGCCATTTTGAAATAGAAGATGACGACTTCTACTATCTGGAAAACAACTCAAAACTCTCGAAAACTATTCTACACGCAAAACTTTTCCTTATTACTTTAGAAGCAATAGCGCAAAACTGCCTTTTGAGTAACAAACCTATTTCTTTAAAGGCAATAAAATTCTTCTCCAGACAAGTCACAACACATACTGCCATATATTTAGCACGTGTTACGGGAGCACGACTATCTAATAATGGTCGTTTCAACCACATGCAAGATTTTTTCTGTCGAAAGCTGCTCCCTTTCCATCTCAAGCAAAAAAAATCATACACACCGTCGCATATGTTGCCTATGTTACTAGTTTCTTCAATCTCCAATTCATCCGGTGTGCGTGTATTAGTTCGCATACGGAGTAGAGAAAAGTATGACAAGAGCTGCCAAGCAGCATTTTCCCCGTCATAGAGTATGCAAACGTTGATGATTTCAAAGACTTGAAATGCGTCTTGAAATGACATCACGATCTGTAAACTGCGTTAGAGAAAAACAAAAACATTCGCTTTCCTGCAAGATATCTAAAACACATACTCATTGGTTCATGGAAACTCATTTGCACCTGTTTGAAAATACAAAACTCATGCCCATCCAGAACAATATTCGCGACTTCGGCAACTCTGGTCAGACAGTATTACATATTTCCATTTCAAGTAAATACTGGGGGACGAAACGAGAGTGTTTCTAATTAGACATTTGAGGTTGACGGTTGAGATTCTGATTATGTGTGGATGAAGGTGACAAAAATGAACCTGATCGTTGCATCAATAAAAATGCAGCGAGTGAAGTCTTGCTAACACATGCATTGCGGTGCTTGGCTGTATGTTCTCCTCCAGAAACACATACAAGCGTGTGGCCGTCATAATTTTTATTACTTTTTGTTTGTTACTCTTTGTGTATAATGCGCAGTCATAAGACACAATAAGTAATAAAAAATTGCCCTAAAGTAATAAAATGTTTCCCGTTTGCGTTGAGTGTACATAAGCATTAAGAAGTCTATCGTTTTATTAAAGTCTAAAATTCACAGAATTGTTTAAGAGGAGTAATTTGTTTCGAACTTATCATTTCAATTACTCTCGAATGCATTCATTGTAACAGTCTTATTTAGTTCTACGTCAAACTTGTGGTCATGGCTTTGCACACAAACTTTTATGACCAATACATTTATACTTATAAACAACAATAATCTAAAAATTAAGTATTGACACAATATTTGATGTAAATCATCTAAAACCCAATATATTACAAGCAACAATTTTCCTTTCGAGTTTGACCAGATCCAATATACGATTCGTCGTGTATTTGCAGAAAATAAACAAATCCCAAGGTCAATCTTTGGAATTATGTGGAATTATCTAAGGATAACCATACCTCCACTGTTAAAAACCAATTAACCCATTCCCGGTGGGTGAAGCTATATGGCATCACCTGACATTCAAATTTTGTATTTAAGTTAAACAACTATACTTTGAATTTTGAATTTTTGTGCAATGTAAGAACTAACGAATTAATATTAAACGGGACACAAACACTTATGGTTCTTACAATGTAAAAATTACCTTTTTACCGACCGGTTTCGGGTAAGCTGTTGGACATCGCCCCGTAGATGGGTAACAGCTTACCCGAAACCGGTCGGTAAAAAGGTAATTTTTACATTGTAAGAACCATATGTGTTTTGTCCCGTTTAATATTTAAACAACTATACTTGGAAATTTTCATGATAAAACTATTTTGCATGGGCAGAACAGAATAATCTTCGATATCCAATACAATTTATGTCAATTGTGTATGTAGTTAAGCAGTAATAAAAGTTTGAAGGTAATTTTTTAAGGTAAAAACTGATCCTCTCCGCAGAGATAGGGTTAAAGTGAAAAAAAGAATGAGCGGGACTAAATTCATTTTATAACTTGCTGATCCGTTTTTAAGTTAGTCAGCGATCACCACAAAGAAATAATCTGCATAGAACGCTACCCGACTGTAGTCAGAAGTAAAACTTAAATGGCATATTGCTTATTATTATTAACACATTTTGTTTGAGACAAAGCAAAGTCCGCCGGTTCCAGCTAAGTCATAAATAAACTCAAGAGTTGAACACGTTAGCCATAGCTGAAACAATTTTTTTTAAACAGAATTGAACTGCTTGCTTCTAACCTTTTTTCGTTGACAATAAAGCGGAAGTCCAAAATCAAATCGTTAACGTGATGCCTTCTCAACATTTACACTACGCTGACTTGCAATAGAATAAATCCTTGTTGTTTCAACGTGCTAAGTCCAAGGTTCATCTCGCAAACATTTGAATTTAGTGCAATGGAAATAAACAATTTAATTACGATGCTTTTTGCTGCTGCTTGTTACGGAAGCACCGGCGAAACTCTGCCTCATCACTATATTTTAGACAGTGACAGTGGACGACAACCATTATTCATTTGCAGCACAAAAGACCGGGATCGGCAAGCCTTTCCGCTGCGACATAATGAGAAATTGCAGCTTCCAGCAAGCTCGGCTGTGAATGCTTTTTGTGCCCCGGTTCAGGTGATAATAAGGGCACCGATGTTCCGAAGAGCGAGCAACAAAACGCTAACTTGCTTTATGCAAATAGTAATGGCGGAATGATAAGCTTAGCGTCGTCCATTTGGAGATACGAATAATTATATACCTAATTAACTGAAAAGCTGTAGAGCAAAAACAATAATCGATCTAAAACGGCTTTGGAGCGGTTGAAGAAAACGTCCGCAGATTGGTTTGTTCTGCGTGCAAGTAATCATACCGAAGCGTTAGAATAAAAACTTGAACACTTAAAACGAAATGTCTGTAGAATTGTAGTCAAAAGATTTTCATCATTTATTCTATAGCTTCATTATATGGGATTACAATAGGTGTGGATTTTTTTATTATCTTGCAAAACAGCAGAATAGTACCTCAGAACGAGAAAAAAAATTTAAAATAATTAGCCAGAAAACCCTTCTATTTGACCGAATTTTGAATGTAATGTAATCTCATAAACCTTATATGGTAAGCTTAATTTATCGTTAGTGTGTGGATCAGCTGCACAGAATTTTAATAACACGGAACCAAACCTTTTTTGTGTTATGCTGATTGCACACCAGTTTTCGAAATTAGACTGAACATCAGGAATGCAATATTCACATAAAGCTCATTTTTTTGAGTCATGTAGTGTGCACATTTTCATGTTGGGTTTTATCTCTCGAGTAATACTTCGAATACTAAAACATTTGGCCGCTCATCTACACCAAACTAACAAAATTCTAGTTTTCTCGATTTTAATCAATATTTTTCTGGCATCCAGTCGGATGAATGCAGCAAAAAGATAATGATACCAGTATATGCACTAATTATCAAGATATCGCACTAAGCTATAGTCGAGAGAGTATTAGGTTAATTTGAATTCACGTTCAAATAGACATGATCCATCCTAATTGGATAGCTAATTGGAACCCCAGAAATGTGCGGATTTCGATAAGATTATCATCTGGAATAGGAGGATAATAATCCTTGATTTGACCGGGCTTCCTTTCGGTTGGTGATACTATTGCGCCCACAGAAATGCAGCCCATGCGGATGCCAATGAAAGGCACTGGTCTGCCCGAATGTTTCGTACCTGTAGTTCCCTAATTAAGCGCTTTGACCCGGATTATTTTCCATTCGCTATCAGACGTCATTTCACGCAACGATTGCCTACCGGTGAAAGTTGCCTACCCGGTTTCAATAATGAAAAAATCGCAACCTTTGGTGGCTAGCGAAAACTGGGCCGGTAATTTTCATGGTAACTGAACGCAATTTCGTGGAAGATTAGACTTTTTTCGTTTCTCTTGTTGCCACGTAACTGTGAGCACATCAATTTTAAACTCTACATAAAGGAGGCGGAGAAATCGCTGCTATTTGTCAATCGTTCCATAAAAATAATAAATAATCTGATGAACTTCGCGAAAATGGTTACGCAACACACTTTTTTTTGTTTCACAACGGAGATTGCAGACAATTGAAAACCAACTTTGGCTTGTATAATAATTCAATAGCTTCCGCTTTGTACAGATCGATAACGGCTCCGGCTACGTCCTTACAGTCGTTAGGAAGGGAAAGAAAATAGAGTTTTTTGTATGGAGCCCACTGCGACCAGTAATTTTGATCTTGAGTAAAATTTTTTGAATGTGTCTTGCTGTTCGCTCTTAATTGTTTTTTTTTCTCCTTTTCAATGTCACTTATTGAGGAGTTACCTGCTGCATGTTCTAGTGTTTGTATTCATCCAAACTTCTTCTGCTCCCTTCAAATGGCCGTACGTGGTAAGTATTTTTGTTCCTACCGGATTTGAAGCGAACACCGTTTTTGTCGAGTAACTATCTGGAATTCCAGTTACATGCCTTGCCAAGCGTATTCTTCCAGCTTTAGCCACTTTCTGAATACTGGATTCGCAGAAGAGGCGCGTAAACTCGTGGTTCATCCTACTCCTCCAGATTCCGTTCTCCTACACAACGCCTCCTTCTGATAACACGCCATCTAATCTCTTGCCGGTATCGTTGTTTTTAGTCACCAACGAGCACAAACTTGTCGACTACCTCGAACTCATCCACGTCGATTGTTATCGTATCGCCAAATCGTGCCCTGTCGTGCTGTCGTGTCGGACCCGCCTACAAACATACCCTAGTAACAAAACTGGTTTCATCAAAGTATTATGGCGCTTAATACAGCCAAAACAGCGCTATAAAACTTTGATGAAACCAGTTTTGTTACTTGGGTATACCTTGTTTTAGACGTATTAATATTCAATCCGATCCTATCTGTCTCACATTTCAGTCGGGTATACTGGTCTGCCACCGCATAAAATTTATTACCGACAATATCCACGTCAACCGCAAAGCAAACATATTGACCTGGTCTGTTGTTGTGCCCCGCATGTTAAACCCCGCCCGTCTCATAACACCCTCTAGCACGACTTCAAACATTAGGCAGGAGAGACCATCACCCTGTTGAAGCCCCCTGTGGGACTCACAGAAGTACGTCGTTCCACTGGTAATCCTGGTGAAGTGTTACATTTCTCCTTTGTAGTCTTAAACAGCCTTGTCAGCTTCCCCGGAAAGTCATTTTCATTAAAAATTTTCCATAGCGCTTTATGGTTTAGTGTGTTGTGTGCGACATTAAAATCGACGAAAAGATGGTGTGTAGGGATTCTAAACTCACAGCACCATTGGAGAATTTACCGCAGGGTAAAAATTTGGTAAGTTGTAGACCGACCTTCCATGGAGCTGGCCTGATAACTTCCTACAAATTTGCTGGCTCATGGTGACAGGCGCACATAGGAGTAAATCAAATAAAAACCTGATCAAAAGCCAAAAAAGCAAAAGTTTATTAACAATGTTCTGCGTAGTCTCGTTTTGAAGTGTGATACTGTTATGCTGTTAAAATGCTGATTTTTTATTTGTCATATTATAAGACGTAAGGTAAGTATCAATGAGTTTCAATGTAAACAGCCAATTGTAAATGAAAGCCTGTATGATTCTGGTCAAACTGGTGGTATTAGATCATCCTAACCAATCCGAACTCATGAGTTACATCATTGTGAAAATCATCGAAAAATGTCAACATTTCAGCTTCCGGCAGTATTTTTGCCTTAGTTCCAAGAACATACCTTTGTCATGTAAAGGATGAGTGTTCTGATAAGCATATTGAAGACAAATTGAAGTATGTAGAAGAAGGAATGAACGCCACTCTCTGTTATCCAGTAGACAAGGAGCGGCTACTTAAACAAAAGCTTTGTACTTTCAAGAACGATTTCAAGAAGAAATGGAAAGCAGCCAGCTATAATAAGAAATCATTCCTGATTATAGAAAAACGTGTCCCGTCGAGATGCGGTATATTTTTCCAAATCTGTATCATATTTCCAGTTCGCTTATTTTTCGCTTTCCCTACTTCACATACTGCCTGCTTTATAAACTTGTGTGTTAACGGGTAAAAGCCGTTGTTAAAAATAGAATTTTAGTTAAAAAAATTTAGCCCCTACGGAGCCCTTTCCGTTGTTGTGTCGCACTTGCGAGCACGACACAGACTGACTTTGGTCTCGACCACACACTGTGTGGCACACAGGTCTATAAGAGTTATCAGCATCAGCTGACTCTTCTGTGTGTGATGAGACATTCCTTTCAGTCTTTAAATAATGCTTGCACAGCAGTGTGTGTAGTTAGGTATCAGCAATAGAATGCAGTGGAATGTGATACGATATAGATTGTGGAACAGTACCACCGTCCCCCGTAGTTTAATTGGTCAAAACACCATGCCGGAGACAGGGAGATTGCGGGTTCAAGTCCCGTCCCGTATATTTTTCCAAATCTTTATCATATTTCCAGTTCGCTTATTTTTCGCTTTCCCTACTTCACATACTATCTGCTTAATGAACTTGTGTGTTAACGGGTAAACGCCGTTGTTAAAAATAGAAATTAAGTTCGAAAAAGGAAAAATGTTGGTTGAATGTTTCAATCAGGTTACCATCTTCCCTTGGCAGTTGCAAAAGCTGGCCGGTCTTCTTCAAGTTTCAATATACAGCAATCACTCTGTAAGCGACGTAGAACACGAAGTGTGAGCAACAAGTATTCAGTTGAGGAGTTGATGTTTGCTGCTCAGATGAGCCAACGTGCTTCTGGAAATGCAGTTGCCTCAAGTCTGATTAAGGAAGTGATCACAGCTCTGTTGAAAGCTAAGGAAATTTGCGAACAAAATAAACTTCCAAAGAATCCTTGATCAAACGAAAAACTCACTCCTTCACAAGCCTTGGCTATTTTTGTAGAAGCTAATTTATCCCGCAAGCAATGGACATTAATTCAGGCTGCTCATAAAAACATATATCCGTCGTATTCTACACTGAAGAAGGCCAAAACTAGCTGTTATCCTAGGGAAGAGAGTATTACTGTTAGCGAAACTTGTTTTGAGATTCGGCTTCAGAACTTGCTGGATCATACAGTGACTCGCTTGTGCCAATATCTGAAAGATGTGAAACAAAAGGAAACGGTTGCACTCATATAAAAAATGATCAAAACATGACCACGTGGTTAAGGAACGGCCCCATAGGTCAACTGATATTTGCTTCAATGAGCCTGCACTATTTTGATGTCTTGGAAGTGAAGCTTTTTCGGAATGTTCGCAACAACCTGCTCTATCACAGACAATCAAACGATCTGCTGTTAGAATTGTATTAAAACTGATGTCTTGAACGAAAACATGCTGGCATGGGCAACAGTACTGCATTGAGCGCTGTAGAATAGAGCGCTGGTCGCTCGTCTTCAGTGCAGCAGAACTCGACTTCCATTTGTGTGCAGCCAAACCAAGTGAAAACTACATTGCCGCTGTCGACGTACACAGTAGTGCGTGTATGAAGCTGCAGTAAGTTGCTGCCATGTTCGGATAAAATTTGTTATTCATTTTTTAATTATACCCTCTGTTTTTTTCAGATTTATTTGAATGACCAAATATAGGCTATCTAACAGACAACAAAAAATCAAAATGCTCCGTACAGATCTTTGAACAGATAGTAAAACGAGTTGTACTGCCGTGAAACGCATATCAGTTCCATCTGCATTTTCTTAGATTTTGAGTTATGATCATTAGCGGTTAAAATAAATGTGAAAAATATTATTTGTTCTTCAAAATTTCCAAAAAATTTCAGGTCAGTTTGTCCCATCCAAAAATAATCGCATACCAGTCCCATTACGGATATTACAGAAAATAATGTTTATATTCAAAGTTTGAAAGCTTCTATCCACAAAATTTAATTTTTTCTTCGTGAATGTTATGTAAATCTACACGAAAATTGAAAGTGATCAAAAATAACTAGCCAAAAACCAACAACTGCAGACAAACGTCCAAGCTGAGTTACAAACTTGTGTAAAGATTTTTGTACTAGCAATTCGTAACCAGATAGCACTACCAGTGACACCAGCCTCGTACACCAGGGAAAAAAAATATTGTAGCGATATGGTCACCATGCAGCGCTAGCGTACAAGTGATTTATAACGCAATTCTCTTTGAAAACTTTCACAGAATTTTCGATCAATTTTGGTCTTGCTTGAACGTATGTCTGTGCAACAACCTTCAACGGAGCTATCGGCATACGCGTTACATGCACTTATCGAAACTAACGAGGATATTTTGCACAATATTAAACAATATTATCACTTTCAAAATGAATTGTGAACAACAACAAACTGATCCAGTCTCAATGGTCATAAAAATAGGCGGTTATTTTACATACTGTAGTACAAAATAATCGCATATCACCCACTACAATTCATTCCATTGTAATTGTTATGAATTGACAAAAGTGATGTGTTATATATTAAAAATATTGACAAAAGTATCAAAAACATTAAAATCCATCAATTTGAGAAGAAAACATATTAATATTAGAAGCGAATCGATTTTTATTGAATTAAACTTTACGGTTCTTGTATTTATTGAATTAAATTGTTTGGTTTTTCTATCGCTGTTTTCTCCGTTCGATGATTTCACAGATGGGACTGATATGCGTTTCATGGTTATATTTTTCTAGCCAAATGAGCTCAATTCTATATGGCCATCCTAATTGCATCCCGCCGTTGTGGTGTAGAAAAAACCCAAATTTATTGAATCTTGATTTTAGGGTTTCCTCATTTATATTTGTATTTTTCAATTAAAAAAAATACATCAGAAATCTACAAGAAACTATTCAGATACTAAACATATGAACACAGCCTTTCCATTACCGTACTTGTGATTGAACAACATTATGCAAACATCAATTGGTAAGGCTAATATTGTTTATGATGCTAGCCCGGTTTATTTTTGAAAGGAACAGACAGATGACTTTTAAATATGGCTTTTTTTTGGTATCTTAAAACTGATTAATTTTTGTGTGGTTCTGCTTTCTGGATAAATGTATAAATTGTTTCATATTTCAGAATGAAACATAAAACTATCGGAATCCTACGACAACAAGGCGGCGTTCAGCTGCGTGATTGCATGGTAGTTACAGCAATCCTGATTGTCCCTCTTTTTATACATAAGGCATAGGTACCGTGGAATGGGGTGAAATTGATCACCTGAACATTCGTGATAAAAAATACTAATCAAAAGATATTGCTCTTACAACACTAGGCAATGTTAACGTGTCCTTAAACACAACTTTTGCATGATTCACATACCTGTCAAAGTTAACCCTTGCATGCCCGGTGCAATTTTTCATATTTTCGAAAAACTCTTCTAACTTAGTCAAAACTCAATCAAATTTGATCAAACAAGTTCCTAATTGTTGATAGTGCTGCTACCATCTACTGCACGTACTGCTGTGCAACTTCGGCGTTCCGTAGTTGCTTGATGTTTGGTCGCGGTTACCGACTTCGACGCGTGTTGCGCACCGCCGAGAGTTTGGAGCGTATACATACTTCAACGAGGAAATGGCCCGGATTTATATTCGCACCGCGGTGGGTACGAACGTTGATGATGTTTAAGAAGAATTCACCGTCGATTAGAACATGATCAATTTGGTTCTCCACTTGTAAGTTAGATGATCTCCAGATGGCTTTGTGGATGACTTTTCAGTCTCCCGTGGTATGGTATTCAGAAGTACTCTCTTCCTCCGCAAAGTCCACACATCGTTGGCCGTTATCATTGGATGCGGCATACAGGTTGTTCGGCTCGCTTACTGGTCACCGGATCGACTGCTACTCGATAACGCGTTAACGCATTCTACTCAGCAAAATGAAGCTGGCCTCCAGGTGGTTGGTGGTGCCATAGCTCTTGTAAAAGGTAGCGTCTCGATGTTCCTACAGCGCTACGATTTCTAAGCTGCGTGGTTTGAGTTTATCATATATGATCCTGTCGCAGCCGAGAAAGCATCTGCAGTTTCATGTACCGAATTTCCTATCGTAGTCGTGATTTTGTCACCTTGGTCCGTTTGGTGTTTCAAGGGTGGCTTGTTGGGCCTTTTCCCATCTCGGAGGACCATCCTGTCAGCTCTATTAGGAGTCCCACGCTGACACCAGACCGTTGATCAGCCGATCCTAACATTGAGATCCGACGTTGTTTTGAACCGCACCACTTGGTGGTGAACAGACGTTCGGGTTGGCGAAGCATTTCATTTGCCTCCAAAGTATGGGCGCCGATGATCACGTCGCACCTTCTCACCTAGCTATTGTCGGATAACAACATTGCTCTGGCAACGTAAACCTATTGTGTCCATGTTTCAGCTGGCAGTCTATTGTAATCATAAAACTCGTGAAGGTGGGAGAAAGGAACGTTTGACATTCCTTCCAGGTTCAGAGGTCGCCATGTTGAATACAAAATGACATTTTTAAACTTCTATACTTGTAGGCTTAGAAGCACGACTGCTAAAATCAGACTTTTAAATAATGTTTCAGAAACGGCAATGTAGTTCTTAATCATCGACAAAGTATCAAAAATGTGTTCTTTCGATGTTTCCAATTTGATACCAAGGTTTTTGTAGCTCCATTCTCCATTATTCTTTGTATCGTATGTGAACCGGACGGAGAAATCTGCCAAGCTCTGCACTTAATTGCGTAAAAAAAATCTTGCATTTATTACTTGCACACGTTAATTTTTGACCAGAAATGCCGAACGTAATTACCATTCAATATTAAATTCGAATGGCACGTTCTACTTTCCCATTCCCCTAACCGCATTGACCACGGAACAACCATTAAATGTCAATTCATCGCTGTGGCGGGAATATAGTCATACAATTTTCCGGATTCGATTCGTGGCACCTTTGACATTTAAAATCTCTGGTTGCCGCCAAGTACGGTACAAGTCGTTATTTTCATTTGCACTTTTCAATCAACCTTTCGACTGTGTCTTTCATTGGCCCCGTGTACGAGGCTGCCCCTGTTTGGTGACCTGCCAGTAAAGTTGGCTTGGTGCTTCCAACAGAGCTAACGGTAACTGCTTTATAGCGAAATGTGCTCATGATGAAAGACTATCGACGAGGACATCAACGTTGCTATCTTGTATACTGCTATTGGTGCTTTGGAAAAAAAAATTCGCAATCGGAAAGCGGATAGCAGTGATGAACCAATTTGCGGTGTTCTATATAAAGCAAACGATTGTGTTGGTTGCAGTACCTAAATGGTCAGCTATTTCATGATACTCGGTTGGTTCGCAGCCAGAATATATGTGTTTTACTCAAACTTTTTTGAGAAAGCTTAACCTAAATGTTCAATTAAAAACGATATATCTGAAAATAAGGCCGTGATTGCGCGATTTGCGATGACTTTGGCATCCAGAGTAGGACAATTGATATATAATACGAATAAAGGTTGATCGCTACTAGGTCGATCTTGTCTATTTGCTTTGAAAATATGTCTGATTTAATTTTCCACAATTCGATGATACATACGTGTAAACACTTCCACTAGCATCTATGAAAGAAATTGCTTTGCAAAAGCAAGTAATGCAAGCAGTTTGCATGCAAGTTTGTGGATACAAGTGTTATGTCTTTTTTCGCAGGGTTGTATACAATCAGCTACAATGTGTTTACATCAAGAAGCAAGCTAACGCGTATCGTAGCGTCACTTCGAATCAATTGAATTGTAACAAACCGATCGAATCGAAGTACAAAACAAAACTCACACATATACAGAAACTGCTCGCCCACAGCCTTATTTCTGCGTTATAATAAAATACTAACTGAAACTGATTAAAACGATAACAAGATTCTCATATGTATGCAAAATAAAAAAACAAAAACATTGAGTAGGTACAAGCTTTACAAGTTTCTAATGGCATTCTAAAACTCACATATTTTCATTCTAGCTTTACTCAAAATGTTGTAACTCATAAACTACGTAAAAAGTAGCCAGTTACCGAAGGTCACGATCCAAACTAAAGGCTCGATAGCAGCTAATTGTAACGGCGTTGTGGTAGTGCAGGTGATAGAGCAAAAGACTGTGAAGAAACTCTCAAGTACTTGTTATGTAATAAAAAAAATAGAACGACAAGCAACGTTAACTAAGGCTAAGTAGTTGTTATACCAGGCAGCCTTTGAGTCGTTCTCGGATATCGCTATCGTATCGGACCACTACCGCCTCCCTCCCGGAAACGGTAACTGGGTTGCGGATAAGTCGGATATGAGCACGTTCCCGGTTCAAGTGGTTTCGTCAACCTCGAACGTGTGTTCTACTGCAGTTGTTACGCTCTGCCACGTTGATCCATGAAAAGGTTCGAGATGTTCGCCTAGATAACTATGGAGCTGACGGGCCTAATGTTTGGGCTGTCACTGTGTGTAACTTGTCTGGCAAGTAACCAGCTCGGTTTCCAAAAATTCCACGCTTGATGCTATTTTCTCCGTCACCAGGACGGCAGAGGCAGCACTCGGAGCTTCAGAAGAGGCATTCACTTGACGAAAAGAATGCGTGGTGTAGTTGTACAAGATTTTGGAAAATAAATTCCGAAGTCGAGTACTAGTGACAACACGAAGGAGGATTAAAAGTTCGTCTCAATCACCGCAGGAATACCGCAAGGTTCTATTCTGGGCCCTGTGTTGTGGAATATTATGTATGACGATGTGTTGAAGCCACTTTTGTTAGTCTTGCTCGTAAGCGGCATGCAACACCTCATGTGAGGTTCTCGGTGATGCCGGTTTCACACAGTAGAGAATTCTCCATTCAAGCTATTTCTCGCTTTCTTTCTTGCTCGCATTCACCCCCTAGATCATATGCACACGTCCTCGTGTGTACCTAATTCCCAACTCGCGAGTACGACCAGCCGAAGACAATTGCTTCAAGATGCCGATGGTTGCAGAGGGACAAAAAATGATAGGGTATCGGACTACTTCGGCAGCGGTTCGCTTCGGTTGGTTTTGCATCAGACTGCTGTAAAAAACTTACCGAAGCAGTCCGATACCCTACACGTTGCCCCGCTGTGGGCTGTCGGTGCATGAAGCTAAACCGAGAAGAAAGCATTTTCGTTTTCAAGCACAGTTTTTCAAGCGCTCCTCCTGGTCGAGATATTTTAGTCGAGTACTTCGACTCACTAGCAGGAACTCGCGTACGCTTTTACGGTAGCTGAATAGCAATACGAATGAGTTTGTTCATATCAGTACGTGCTTGCTGCAGCTAAGGGAAATGCATGAAGAAAACTGAGTATCTCCAAAGCGTGTGTGCAAAAGACTTGAGAAGCGTAGCATATGTCTCTTTCTCAAGCAAAAAGGAGAAGAAAGATTTTGCTTCTCGTTCGATTTGCAACGCTGGTTGAAGCCAAGGTTCCCTATAGGAGTAGTGATCGTCGGCTTTGCGGCGGCATAATGCTAGAGGTCTATGCCGAGTCGATCGGTGAGGTCGAGTTGATGGCCACGCACTGCGTACGGAAGGTCGAAGACCAGATGCACTACAGAAAAATAAAGTTAGCGCACCATAAGACGTAGGTCTTAGTTGTGGATAACCGTAAACCAACAGCAACAGGCGATGGTTAGATTCGGAGGCTGCATCGTTAGCTCAAAGCAATCAAGTTAATATATAAGAGTCACGTCAACTGTTCCTGAAAGAGAACCTCAACGGCTATAGCAGCTTTGTCTTGAATGATGTCGAACAGCTAAGTGGTGTATGGAAGCTGGTGAAAACCTCCGTGTGGGTTTGTCCATACTTAGATATGGTGGGCCAGAGTGGTCCCGAACGCTAGGTACTAACAGTTATAGTGGGAAACTAAGGAGTACCTACAGGCTCATGTGACTGACAAATTTAAGTGCGTATCATACAGCATCATACGACACAATCTGAGTTTTATCCCGCATGATGCCTATCAGCATCGCCATTGAGAAGTATGTACAGTGCTTGGACCAACGTGACACAAGGGGCTTACGAGATACCAAAAGATCTTCAGATGGCAGCGGTGCAGAGCACCTCGCGAAGAACTTTGGCACCATCTCTGGCACCATCCATCCTTGTTACTATAATCTGTTTGTATTTGTTCTGACCTACTTTCATGCACAGCTGAAGGCTGTGTCAACTTACGAAGAATCCGGCAGAGAACCGGCTTCTTTCCGGGTCCTAAATATACCACTCAATGTGACGGAACCCTGTAGAAGTAAACCCAAGGACCACGGGTGCCATTACATCTGGCGGCCCTCCGAAGATGGAGCTCGCGTGAAGCTTCGGGCTCCACCTGTAAGTACTGCGGGTTAGTTATATATTTACTATAAGAATATACGTTGCTTAGTCCCACCGCTGTCACCAGGAATGTAGGGGGCGCTCCGGACTCCCTACAGTTTCCGGTAGGGATTTAATGCGGGTTACAAAAAACGCGTACAAAGTTTCCCGTGCGAGAGGTCACACGACCCGCTAGCAAAAACATCTCCTGACCTCTTGGCATCTCCTGACCGATCCCATACAAATGACAAGCGTCAAATCAAACAGGGCACTTCATTTATTAAAGGTGGAAGCTTGTCATGTAAGTGGTGGTAATTTCATCGCTACGAAGACATTGTGTGCGTATGTGAAGATCCTGTCTGTGCGTTCGGATTGCGTTCGTATCGCCAGCACACACACTAGCATTCGTCAGTTCCTCCGTTATTCAGAAGACTGCGCTGCCAAAGCTGTCGCTCGATTTCAGGCAGAGTTTCCAGTTTTCTTGATATGATGTTTTTTTCCTCTAACCTAACTTCTATCTCCTATCTCGCTTATTCTTGAGCCATTCTATGGCAATTTTACTTTGTTTGAGCGAAAGCTCTAGTAATTAGGGGAGCTAAGAGCGGCGTTTACTTAATGCTCTCAATATCTGAATTCTTCTAGGTCACTCGCGACACTGCTGAGTGCCTCGCGCGAATATACTTATTTCTTAATGTTTGTTTTAATTGCGCTAACGGGGGACTTTTTGCAGTTTTCGTCACCTAAGCCAAGCGGAAGACTTGGCTTCAAATGTAAGCAAGTTCAGACCTACTTTTATGAAAACGGCTGATAACAGTGTTCTAGCAGTCTTTGTAAGCCTCATGGAAAGAATCCGGTAGAAGACCGACTTTTTTCCGGATTCTAAATATGCCACCTAATGTGACGGAACCCTGTAGGAAGATATGAAGGGATTCTGGGTGCCGTTACAGCGGGAATGGTTCAAGTCCGCGAAGAGTAGTTGAACGCACCGACTTTAGACAAATGAGCTAACTGAGCTTCGCAAGGTTAGATCCAAGATCTTTTGCCTGAAAGCGCTTAAGGACGCTGGTTCTTTATCTATAACGACAATATCAATATACAAAACTAGTAATACTCAGCCTTTTTGTTTATCTTATCCACCGAAACTCTAACTTACTTTACTTTATTTTACTTTATTGGGCAGGCCGTTCTCCAGTCACCTCGTACACCAGCAAATGGTGCATCTTCTTCCACCGCGCATATCCACCGAGTGCGAAGCCTACCACGAAGTCGACGGCCTCTTCCTGGTCCTCTGCGGAAGATAGTTTTGGCGGCTCTTTCGACTAGCATTCTAGCCACATGTCCAGCCCACTGAAGCCTGCCACGCTGTATTACCTTCACTATATCAGCATGTTTGTATACTTGGTACAACTCGTGATTCATGCGCCTGCGCCTCGCTTTTAATTTACCGCCAAGTATCGATCGCATTACTTTACGCTCAAAAACTCCAAGCACTCGTCGATCAGCTTCTTGTGGGGTCCATATTTCAGCGCTAGTTTTGTGCGAATTTGCAGCTGCAACTTATCGTTTCACTTCACGGTTCATATCGTTGTCACATGTCACAAGCGTACCAAGATAAACCAATTCATCAACCACTTCAAATCGTTCCTCATCTATCTCCACCTCAGCACCAACACCACGGTAACTTCCACGCTTCCTGCCAGCAACCATCTACTTTGTTTTGGCAAAGTTTATACTGAGTCCTAACCTCGCTGCTCCCTTCTTAAAAGGTCTGAAGGCCTCCTCCGCCGCCCTACGGTCGATACCGATGATATCAATGTCGTCTGCATAACCAAGTAGCATATGAGATTTTGTGATGACCGTTTCTTTGTGCGTTTGCTCTTCGTACTGCACCTTCTAAGGCAAAACAAAGTCGAATAATAAAATATGTTGGTTGAGTTTTCTTAGTATCTAACGACTATTTTAATCAAAATCTGTGTTGGTCGCTGCATTTGTCCTGTTACTCACAGAAGAATGTTTATCAAAAACTAATTAAATTATTTACAGACATATAATCTTCACATTCCAGTCAATCAGAATTATCGTATCTAATTTAAAAAAAAAAAAAAAAAAAACAACAACTTTTTGCGGTATAAGTGGATTAAATCATATTGTTACATTTAACTGTGGAAATGCACAGGCACAACCCGAAATGACTGTACGAAAATTTCAAACAATTGTACACACACCCATCCCCTTCAATCTCATTCATCGTTTGTCTAAAACCGAACTACTTTGCAATTCACTCGACATGGTGCAACAACAGAGTGCCTCCTCCATGACACCATTACCGGCATCAAATTGTACCGGGTGCCGGGGAAATCCTATATTATCTCAATATTACCTACGAATGGAATGCAAAACAAGTCGTCTTCGAAAATGAACGTGATCAGAATTGGTAATTCCCACATCACATACCCAATAGCAGCAGAAAAGTATCTGTTATCCCAATGAAGCGAGCAGCACCCAGGGACAGGTGTGCACTATCGGGATGACGGTTCACCTATCGAGACCATCACCAAGATACTACCCAGCAGAACTGTTCCGTTCTTCCGTGCCTAGGTGGCAAAAGAAGCCACTCGATTTCGTTATGCACTTCGCCGCATTTCACGTTGTTTTCCAACTGTTTTTGGGGCATGCCAAATAGGCGACGCACAGATATTGCATATATAGAACCGATTCAGAAGACTTCTACTGACTCACTTCGAGCGAAGCTGTTGAGCATTGGATCTCGTTGAGAGTATTTTTTTTCTGTTTACGACTAATGGAATCAGCGCGTTTGTTCCGGAAGCGTACGGTGGACGTGATTCCACGTAGAAAGATTTTCAGTTTTCCCCTCCGAACCGGTTCCGCTCGAGGAATTTGGAAATCATTCTTTTGTTTATCGTTATTTAGATTTCGTACCACATTGGCACTACAGAACTTGACGGGTGACGATTTCAGTGAATTGTGTGTTCTGCGGAGGAAAACGTAATCTTTTGGTTTGTATTTAATTAAATGATGAAAGGGAAACGCTTTTTATTTTTGTCCGGCTTAGAAATCCAATTAGGCAGTGATTGTGCAAAGAAGTGCAACAACGCACAATCATCGGGTGTCTAGCGAAAGGCGGAAAACGAAAAGGCAGAATCATGAGAGCGAGAATATTTGTTATGGCAGAATCACTCGGAGCACGAAAGTAGTATATAAGGAAGAAACGTAAAACACAGTTGTAGAAATCAAATTTGTCATTATTGATGTGAATTTAATGCAACAGATAATTTTTAGCCCAGGACTTAATTTTCAATAAATTAATGAATATATAACTGAGTAGCTATTTTTATTGATATTTATTCAGTTAATATTAAAGACATGAATAACTTTGGAGGACTAACATTGTTCAAAGTTTCTGGTAGAGCTCGAATACCCTAACAATGAAAGTGCTCAATCCATTTTTTGTTGTCTTCAACTGCTGATCGGAACAAGTCAGACGGCGTATTATGTGGTCAATACTGCGGCTAAGGTAGGACTTCCCATTTGATAGTATCTATGTAAATTTTATAAACTTTGGCAGTATGAGGCCAAGCGTAGTCATGGAATAGAATCACTTTTACTATAACGACTGTTCACTGACAACCTTTTTTCGTCAACATTGAACAGCGAGGCAATGCTTGTATTGAATCCATGAATATCTCGCGAATTTATCATTTTAGTAAGGTTTCAATAACAACATACGCTAGCGACTCTGGGTTGTGTTTATGTATGAGTGTTAATGATTTCATTTTCGACCTAGAAGGAGATTAGTGAGCAACGTGATGTTGATTTATTAAACTTGCCAAAACTCGTTACACAAGAGCAAGATCGCGCGAAATGACCGATGGTCGAATATCGACCATTTTTGATTTGAATGAAACTTTGCACACGTATTTGGCTTAGCAAACTGAGCATTTTTCACAAATGGAGAGATTTTTTACACCCATGAGTTACATTCTAAAAGGGCGTATGCCTTTTGGCATAGGTTTTATTCGAAGCATTGTAGCCCAGAAACCGTTGGTTGTATAGAAAAACTGTCTGAGAATGAGTTGTAGGGAATTAAAAATGCACCATAAAAAAATATACACTGTACAAAAAAAATTTTTTTTTACCACAAAAAAAATTAAAAATAAACATTAAATTTCAATTTAAAAAAAAGAGTTGAATTTATTTTTTTTTTTTAAGAAACTTGACGTTAATACGCAACCGTCTAAAAAAAGTCCAGGATGGAGGAATGAAAAGTAATTTTTTTATGGTAGATTAATTTTTTTATGAAAATTCTAATTCAAACATTTTTCAAAATATTTGTATTCTGATGATTTTAAAAGATGCAGAGAGTCATTTTAAATCAAAAAGCTCTTGGTAGTAAACATTCTAAAGTCATCGGTTTTCGAGTTACTTTAAATTTAAACTCAATAAATTATTAATATTTAGGAATATACACGTTTTTTTTTAATTTGTCCATGGTTCTCCAGCAAAAACCATACGTTCATTGGAATGCTCAATCAAAAATATACAATTCATTCTTAGACAACAAAACGATTGGATAAATAACTCAAGCACTAAACCGTAGCCTACCTACACGTTCCCCCTTGCCGAATGTTTTATAAAAAAATATGTTTGTCGTGCAACACTACCTACTTGTTCACTAATAATAACTGTTTGTAAAGTACGCAACCAATAACTACTGGGTTACCTATAATATCTGTTTTCGTTTATTAATACGATTGCACTACTCCAGTTGTGTTAGTAACAGTTTGCATTTTGTGAAGATGAATAAAGTGAAAATGGAATACATCAAGCCCAAATGCAGTAAACCCTTTCCTGATCATCGGTGCTCATCAAGCTTATGCAAATTAAACAAAACCGTTATTGCTAAATTAAAAATATTGAACAGTCAAGCTCATTTTAATACGTCTTTATCAATTTGTGATTCGTGTAGTTATTGAAATGATAGTCAAGTCATCATTCATCACTTCGTTGTTTACTATTAAGAATCTGGAACACTTAAGAATATCAGCTTCATCATAATATAGGAAGTACTCCATCATGATACTGTTGCGGTTCAGGTGTTCATTGCCAAATTAATGAGTTTTTCGAAAACAACAAAAAAAAGCGATATTAATGTCTGATGGAGCTGCCTCACAATATAAAAATAGAAAAAACTTTGCAAGTCTTTGCAAGTTCGAAACAAAATAAAACGTCGATGCAGAGTGGCATTTTTTTGCGACTTCTCATGGTAAAGGCCCATGCGATGCAATTGGTTGCATATTAAAACGAATGGCAGGAATTGCAAGTTTAGCTAAAGAACATGAACATCCCATTACAAGCGCAAAAGAATTGTATGATTGTAATAAAAATTCATCAAAAATGTCGTTTAGTTGGGTATCATATGAAGAATATGAACAAGGAGTAACAGAATGGAGCAATATTTTCAAAAAATCTATAATAATAGCTGCCACACAAAAATAATACTCTTTTGTTCCGATTTCAGAAAATAAGATACAAACGAAGCAGTTTTCAAAAGAAGACGAATCATTTACTTATGATGTATATAAAATATAAGGTGAAACTAGTTCTGTAAAGTATCTATGTCAAAAAAAAATATGTTCCTAAGATACTAAAACTCGAAAATAAATATTTGATTCTTATATATATTTATATCACTTAGAACATTTAACTCTTTTCTTGAGAGTCGTTCTCCCAATCGTTTTGTTGTCAAAGAATGAATTGTATATTTTTGATCAAGCATTCCAATGAACGTATGGTTTTTGCTGGAGAACCATGGACAAATTAAGGAAAACGTGTATTTTCCTAAATAATTATAATTTTTCGAGCTTAAATTAGAAATAACTCGAAAACCAATGCCTTTAGAATGTTTACTACCCAGAGCTTTTTTATTCAAAATGACTCTTTGCATCTTTTTAAATCATCAGATTACAAATATTTTGAAAAATGTTTGAATTAGAATTTTCATAAAAAAATTAATCTACCATAAAAAAATTATTTTTCATTTCTCCATCCTGGACTTTTTTTTAAAAGTTGCGTATTAACGGCAAGTTTCTAAAAAAAAAAATTCAACTGTTTTTTTTTAAATTGAAATTTAATGTTTTTTTTTTTAATTTTTTTTTCTCAAAAAAAAATTTTTTTTTGTACAGTGTATATTTTTTTATGGTGCATTTTTAATTCCCTACATTTCATTCTCAGACAGTTTTTCTATACAACCAACGGTTTCTGGGCCACAATGCTTCGAATAAAACCTATGCCAAAAGGCATACGCCCTTTTAGAATGTAACTCATGGGTGTAAAAAATCTCTCCACCTGTGAAAAATGCACAGTTTGCCAAGCCAAATACGTGTGCAAAGTTTCATTCAAATCAAAAATGGTCGATTAAATTTTAGCGTATTTCCATGCGATTTGAAATGATTTTGCTCACAATGGTATTTTCCGGAAGAAAACTATCCAAACTTGTAGCCATCAAACTAAAGAATGCATTTGTTTTTTGACGGTAAATTTTTTGTTCAAGTGAGAATGTGACTGTAAAAGCTGAGAATAGGCTGAAAATACCAGTACGCCGAAATTACCCGCCCCTACCCTATATGATATGTCAAAATGGACTAAAATTTACTACTGGCTCCAACTGTTGACAAATAGCGAGAGTTTATTAGCATTCCTAATATGTGAAATTGATGTCACTTAGAAACTTTTAAAATTAATCGTAAGATAGAGCTAACATTATGTTCACTATCGAAAATTATTAGGTTTTCTCGAAACGCAGATTTTGACGTCTTATTATTCGATTATTGCTTGCTTCCCCTTCGACAAAATATACCTAGTTAACTGGGATTGCACTTTTTGTGCTATATGTATGATTCATTCCAAGACTGGTATTATACGGACGTTGGGTGCTAATCTCTTTGTGATACTGAGAAGGGCCGATTGTAATATGTACTTGTTCTCGTACAGGATGGTAGCAGATAGTAGAAATCTAGCATTCTCAGTCTCGCAACAGCATTTATGCTATTGCGTCTTCCAAAAAAAAAACCTAAATTAATCCACCTAGCGGTCAGACCCAGCCTTTCTCATTTAAACTTATTATTTGTAAAAATAGATTTACATGAACGCTTCAATTCAGTAAATGTATATTCACTCTTTAGGTTCTAAAAAATCAATGCTGTAATCTATACATATAAAAATGCAGTCCGGTCTGTCTGTCTGTTTGATCCATATTGGCTTGAAAACTACCGAACCGATCGACGTGAAAATTTGTATGTAGGGGTTTTTGGTGCCGATAAAGGTTCTTATGATAGTTTGAGACCCCTCCCTCTTCTGGAAGGGAGGAGTCTCATACAAATGAAACATGAATTTCTGCCTAACTCAAGAACAAACCAACATTTTGCCGCAAAAAAATTTTAAACGCAATTTTTATTGCTCAAAACGTGCATTTTTTGGGAAAAACGTTCCCGTTTGCACTGAAAACAAAAAAAACGATCGTTCAAGGACCCGGCACAATTCTAAACTAATGAAATAATATGAGATTTTTGATTTCGGTTGACCCGCTGAGTCTCTATCAGGATCACCGCAAGCCTCTGCAAAAAAATAGCGTTTCGGGGAAACGGCCATTAATCCAGTAATAACTGGTATATCTCAAAATCAAACGTATTTTTTTGATGTGGATTAACTGAAATTCCAGAAAAATCCCCTTTGATGCAATGAAAATGGCGGGCTTCAGTCAAACCTCTAAAAAGCTTCAATAAATACTTAAAATGTGTTTATAATGATTAATAGTGATTTTACCGAAGCCCGTCTAAAAATTAACTTGGGCACTAGAGGGTTAAAAATAGATTCAAACTTCCCTCATTTTTCTCGACCAAAAAGGTATATAACCCCTTAAGTTATCGAAAGAATAAGCTAGAATATGCTATACTTTTGTAAGGAAAGGTCCTGGATAGCTGTAATATTCGACAAAAACGTGTGTTTTATGTGCTTCAGCAATTCCTTTCAACAACATTTTCTTGTAAAATGCAACCAACAAAAGTTAAGATCGAAAAACGGAATTTTGAGTGACTTTCGTATAATCTTCTTTATAAGGCGTCGTACATAAATTATGTAACGCTAAAACCTAGATTTCAGACCCCCTCCCCTCCTATGTAACGATAAGTAACGTTCGATATTACGTAGCGCTGGACAACCTGCCCCCCTCCAAATTTGCAATTTTGAACAAACTTCACAGTTACGTAACGGTCTCTACTACCCCCCCTCCCCCCTATGTAGCAATAAGTAACGCAGAGTTAACCCCCTCCCCCCGCCCCTTTCATGCGTTACGTAATTTGTGTACGACGCCTAACTTGCACCCAATGCAGAGCGGAATTTTGTTTGTTTAGCAAAGTTTTATTTTATAGAGGTGGGATGGCTTTCTCGGTCTTGAAGAATTAAAACGGCTAGATTTTGGTCAACCTGACGTTTCGACATGAAACCCAAAACACTCTCTGCAAGTTCAATGAGTTTCATCCTAACCTACAATTCACGATGGAAGAAGAATCCAATGGAAGCCTGCCGTACCTGGACACGAAAATCATTCACTCCGCCAATCAAACACTCACCACAGAATGGTATGCGAAACCAATAGCATCTGGACGTCTGCTCAATTACCATTCGTTTCACCCACTCGCAATGAAGATAAACGTCGCAACTAACTTCATTCATCGCGTCACCAGTCTGACCACCAACAGCAGCATAACACAACAAAAACATCTCCGCCGCAACAGCTATCCATCCGCTCTGATAATCGCCTCACTAATAGCATCAAACAACCGATTACTGCACCTGCAACACCAACCACCAACAGCACACCGGGAGACAACCTCGGCCCTGAAATTACCTACCGCACCGTGGTTAACATTCCGACACTCAGCTCCATTCTAATTAGCATCCTGAAAAAAGACTATCCCCTAGTTAAAATAGAATTAAAAACCATCAAAACAACGAGAAATCTGTAAGGACCAGTGACAGATCCAATAGAACCACTACAACACAGCAATGTTATCTATTCGATTCCCTGCAACGATTGTGCCAAATCATATATAGGGATGACAAAAAATCAATTGAAGACAAGAATCAGTGGACACAAATCCAATGTCAACAAATTGCTTGCATCCCCATACCAGCCCAGCGAACAACGAACAGCTCTCACACAACACATGATCGATCATGAACACACATTCAACCTCAGCAAAACCAAAATAATTGACCGCAGTTACAAAGCTTCTGATCTACCAATACTTGAAATGTGTCATATCCAGAACACACCAAACACAGTTAACTTCAGAACAGATGTAGATAACCTCAACACCACTTACGCAGGCATTCTTCACACATACCAAAACACCACCTCTCGCAGATCACATATCACTCTCAATAATAACAGACCAACAAAAAGCCCAGATTATAGCACCACAGATACTCAACCACATCAACCATAAAGCATCTCACTCCCCATTTTGAAAAACCCGATACAGTTTTAGTTTTCCGCCAAGTCAAACTATATTTTTTCCCGATTTTTTTCCCGATATTTATTAGACATTAGACAAGTTAAGACAAATTATGCATTGATAAATAATTAACGCGAAACCTTCAAGAATCAGTGTTAAATGTTTAAGAAACGAAAAACGGCAGACTAGTGTGTAAGTTTAAAGCTTTGTGTTGTTAGTTAGTACCTACAAGTAATTATGTCATTTTTATCCATAGTATCCTTTGATAAAGGCCTAAACCAAAGGTCGAAACGTCAGGTTGACCAAAATCTAGTCGTTTTAATTCTTCAAGACCGAGAAAGCCATCCCACCTCTGTAACAATTATTCCGGTCGACCTCCGCTACTGTTTTATTTTATTTTCTACAACTTTGCCAAATAAACCATTCCTCCATCTCTTAACACAAAAAGATGATTTTCTGAGGCGAAAAATCTCTGGGATCACGCCTTCCATCGCATGAGAAAGTGAAGCCGTTGGCGCCGGTCCGTTAATCAACGGGTCGTAAGTTAGGGTCCTGGGTGGAGTCGCCTCCTTGGGCGTCAGTGATTAGCACAACAACAGTGGCGGAACTAGACCGACGTAAACTAAGCGAGAATAAAAAGAAGTATTTAAGATTATGCAAGGAACTTTTTCAAACAATTGATTCGAAGACACCAGTAAGATAGAATGAAGGTTAAAGGCGCTCCGGAAATAAGTTCCACCTTTCGCTTTTTTGGACTACTGTGCGCTGGCATAGGGCCTTCTACTCGACAGAAATCAAACGATTTTGACGTAGAATTACGTCTCTAAAGAAGTTCGGCTGCATAGGGGTTTAAAATGAAAATCTGAAGAGGGGAAAAGGCTGTCTAATTTCAAATGCCTATTTTAAACTTTCTGGATCCTAGCAATCATAGTCTGCCAGCCGTGTATAGTTTTTGGTGAAAATACAGCTTTCCACTATGTTGTCACGGTATCTTAATCCCCACTGTAGGGTTACCACAGAGATGCGATCAACGTCGATCGACAATAGAGTTTTTTTTCTTTATTAGAGAGGCTTTCAGCTTTTGGCTGGTTCACCTCAGACATAAAGTTTATTTTTTATCAAACACAAACGCTTAGTTCGCCTACCAATCAGAGTTACTTAGATTTTAGCAAACTAAACCGTCGAGTTTCGACTTTTGTGTGGTCGAAATCTTGGATGAAATAGAGCCTAACCTTGCGGTTTCCTTTTGAAAATAGAATCAAAGGCGCATTTATCAAAATTGCTAGAAAGCTTTGTAGTCGATTGATAAACTAACATTTAAAATCCGTCGATTGCATCTTGAGTTATAGGCGTTTGGAACCTGACCCAATTTCGTGACGCGACCAGCGTTCGGTATTTTAATTTGTACTTCAGAATGCTGGCTAAAGACATAAATCTACGTCAAAAAATGCAGAGTTGTACAGTTGAGTAAGACCTACAACACACCCATAAAGTTTCATTCAATTCTGAGAAGGTGCTGTAAATCGCATGGACAAGTAGGCACGAAATCCGTCTTATTTTAAGTCCATAAATATACTTCATCATGTGTTTCTACTTTAACACAAGAAAAATGTTGTACAATTTTCCGATAATATTGGCAATTTCTAGGTGCATTATAGTTTAAGCATGAAGCAGCCAATCATATTATTTTCCTGATTGTTTGTCAGATAAAAAATGAAATTATTTCCAAACTCTTACAAACATTTATTATATTTTATAACTAAGTCGTATTGGCAGATATTTCTAACAAAAGACAACAAACCACATATCCCTCAATTATACTCCAGCTTTTCCAGGCAAATTGGAGCCCGATCTTAATGTCGAACTTCCTGCCCCGCCGAACAATTTTCCATCTTCTACTCGAACTGTTAAGCTGGCAATGAGATGCCACTCGGAAGGTTGAAACGAAAATCACTTCCTTCCATTTCAAATCAAATTCATCTTTGCACCGAAACTACTTACGAGCAAAAGATGCTCTGCGCCATCTCTCCTGATACCGGATAGGGACCAATGCCAATTTCAACATCCCGTTGTATGTCGAAGCGAAATTCAATTGTTGAACTTCCCCAAACCCGGTGCACTGGATCTCGGTGATACACTGGGAGCCAATCGAAGCAGGAAAAGACCTCTTCAGATGGCAGCCAACTTTCATAAACTAAGTTTTCCGCTCCGATTTATGTACGGGTGTGAGTTTGTCTGTCTGTCTGTGTGTGCGAACGGGTGAACGTCGGACGTTTGACAAAGCTCGGTTGACCAGTCTTACGTTTGCTTTTCCTCAACAAATAACTTTTTCCTAGTCTTGCTGTAAATGTCCGTTATCACCTTTACCCTTTTGTCAGAAAGCACTCCTTCCAGGCCAACATTCCAACTGACAATGGCATGAACTCAGAAACCGAAATGACAAAACGATTTAGAAAACTCGATATCAACAATGTGACACTACGAGCAACAAGAAGGAAGTGATACCGAATCAGAACATCCGTTGCGAGAATCTACAATCGAAAAGAATCTTTAGGTACCTTTAGACGAAACGAATACGTTTCGAATGTAATAAAAAAAAGTCCAATTATTCATGGGTGATGCGTTTTGATAATACACTAGGATTTACAAGAATTGACGGAGGTCAATTTAAAATCTAGAATTGATGAATACATTCTCGTGAATACTTTTCGCTTGTGTAATATCGGAATGGCGGCACATTACACTGGAATATATGCAAATTGGCAGATTGTAACTGCTCGAAAATTGAATTAATTTATTTATTATCATTCCCCATTTTTCGCCTAGCATTTGAATGTCTAATTCATCGTACGATAAGAAACATCGTATACTTTAGTTGAAAGAGATTGCTTCGGTATTATCGTGTCAAGTGAAAATTAATTAAATTTCATTTAATACAATTTCCATTCTATCTCTTGATCAGATAAGCATTATCATTTAGCGTGCAAATGCTAAGGAAATGAACAGGGTCGGAGTCATACGTTTCTTCCGATTTAAATAATTTTGGTGAGCTCGTACTTTTGCTGAAATTGGGTTGGTTGGATGGAAGCTTCATTCATTAATCATTCCCAGGTGGTATCGTTTGATTTCTTTCAAGTCGGGCCTGGTTGTAAAACAGCAGTTTACCACATACCCATGCAGTTCTTCTCGGCAGCAGTATGGGAGAAAAAAAAGTTATTCAATGGCATGTTCAACGCGCTTTTTCAAGCTTCACAACGTAAGGAGCTTCAACTACGAGCACCGGAAGTTGTTTTCTTTACTTCCTGGCTGAAAGTTTCTTTCATGTGTTACTTATCAGCTTCTCGCTGTTTTGTTTATCGTCTCGAGACGAACCATTCTGCTAAGCTTCTTTTCTACGGTAGATCTTTTTAATACAAAAGGCTTAGCAATTTCCAACGTACCGCCATCCACGAAACCTAGGGTTAAACTAGCTCGAACGACAGGGAGTGAGTTGGAAAACATTGCACGAGAGTGTATGCTCTTGCCGTACCAGATGCCTGCACGAGTCAGCCCAGGTGCCCCGAAAACGTCTCTCATAAATTATTTATTCAAACGTTATCATATCCCGATAGCGTTCACCCATCCGTATCCTACTCCGGTTGCATATTCTAGTTCAATGGCTTCAAACTCTGGGAGGGATTTATTTATTCCGGATAAGATCGGTGCTGCAAGCGGCATTTGCATAACCCTCCTAGCGTTTAATTCCCGTTAAGCAAACAGCTGCATGAATAAGAATCAAGCATGTGTCTTGGAGAAAGAACCGAACAGTGAACAGCCCCAAATACTTCCGCATAAGCCGGATAAGCAAACTGAACGAGATTGTATCTACTGGTAAATATGAAATGCACCATTAATTTCCCTTTTCAAAGTATAAACTGTTTTTTTTTTATCGGTACTGGAGTCTTGATCTGGAAATAAGGAGCAGATAATCACTGGAGGCATGCTAGCGTACATGCAATAGGTAGGCATCGTTACTAGTAATTATTTTGGATTTTTTTTTCTCAAACTTAAATAAAAAAATGATTCAACGGTTATTTGCAGTAGCAAATATTCATTACTGCTAAAGGTTCTAAATTTATTTAAATGAATTATAATTGTGAACTGGGTACATGGAATGCATAAATTGTAATTGAAATTAAAAAACATGCGTATTTCAATAGCTGATGGTTTTCGTGGAAAAGCAAAATTTCCTCGCTCTACATCGCTGTTAGGGCTCTTTGTTCTAGCAACATGCCGGGTATTTACTGTAATAAATAGATTTGGATATTCTCAGTATTCTATTGAAACTCGCGCTGGCAGCGCTAAATATAAATTTGCTTACTTTTCGTTTCCGCCAATTCCAGACCCGGACCGAACAAAAACCTGGTGGTAACACTCTTTTGATGTTGTGTTAGGTTTAAGGCAAACCGAACAGCGCAGAGGTATCCCGCAAGTAAACCATTTTCTAATTCTCATTATTAAGCGCGTTAGCGAGATTTAAGAATGCAAACGAAATTTTCAAAGCACTCTGTAATGCTAGGTGCCACTCTAAGTAATTAAAACAGGGAGCCTTTCAGATACTAATTATTAAAATGGAGCTCAATGTGGGCGGGTGATGTATTTCGCATGTACAGCTGTCTTGTTTTCATTAAATATTGATACCTGAACATAGGCGAGTACTTATGACATGACGCTCTATTTAACGTGAATAATCACTCAATTTATATTCAAATATTCAACATAAGCCTTTTATTCAATAAACAAACAATTCCCGCAGTCTTTCACCCACGCTAGCTTTTTGCCGCTGGAATGAATTTTGTGTAAGTCTTACAGTTCTAACGATAACCAAAAATCATTTTGATTTGATAGAGAACAATCGAAGTATTAAACAAAAAATCAATTTTTTTCGTACATTCATATAAACTGTTGGTGTGAGGATTTTTGTAAATTGGAAATAAAAATAATTATCTGTTTAAAATGTGCAGCATCGTACCTCGAGATTATCTTGAAAGTTTTCTGAACTAGTTGATAGTGATTCTCGGTTCACGTGTAACCTGAGACCCTTATGTGATCCCTCACCTCTGTCCACTAACTCCTATCCCAAACTCCACGAGGTGGAAGATATAAATGGGTTACGGAGTGTTATTGGAACGACTACGAGACCTACCACCTGGTAGGTACGACACAGGGTGGCAAGAGTTGCCGAAAATAGAGTTCACCATCGTAAAAAGCACGAGGAACAAGTGCTCGCCAGCGCAGAGGACAACTTTGTTAAAAACGATATACGAGGCTTCCATAGAACAGTCATTACAGTCAGAAGCAGGAATTTGTCTGTGCCACGGCAAGCTGCTTTTTTGTATATGCCTGATGGGCTCTGGGGCCAAGAAAGCCGTTGCGATTGTCTTGTTGATTATATTTTGTGACTGGTCCTGTACTCATTGATGGAGCAGAGTTGGTTGGTAGTAATGCTGCGTCCCAATTTGGTATCGCATAGTCAAAGAGGCTGGTAAATGGCGCTGCGTTCCATCGAGAATTTCTGGGCAAACTTGAAGCGCAAGATCTATTCCAACAATTTTGTCGCGAAAACTGAGGAGGAATTAATAAAATAAACGAAGAAAGAACTTGAAAACATGCCAACACGCACGTTTTCGTCCGCCATGGCGAATGTTCCGGTTAACTGTCGGAAGGCCGCTCGCAAGGACGTAGAATTTTTTTGCAAATAAGATAATATAATTACCATTAATGGGAAATTTATCCAACTCAATTACTTGTCTTAGTTTTTTTTCATCACCATCTAAAAAAAGTCCTTTTTTTACCTCAAACGTTACTACGAACGACAACGGCCTGAGGCTAGTCAATTTCGTTGCAGGCAGAGGTATGGCTATCTATAGCACTAATTTTGCACGATTTTGTTTCCACTGCTTTGCCCATGCCAAACATTTGGCCAACACATTGACTGTTCACCACTAACGCGCTTGAGCTTGGGTCTGAGAAATAAGCATAGGTCGTAAGCTATTTGGTAAGAGAAATACATTCATTCTATGTTGAACACTTATATGAAATGGTCCGTTTATCTCGAACTAAAAGAACTCCACGACAGCGGGTCTAAAGGCATACGAGGTACCTGAAGATCACTATCGATGATCAGATGGCCGCGGGAATGGTCCAATTCCACAAAATGATGGTTAACTTCCACCTGACACAGATCCTGTCAGGTCATGGTTGCCTATACAGGTACGGGCATGCAGGGTCCCCCATGTGCCCTGGATGCGTGGATGCGGAAGAGACTGCTGAGCATGTATTCTTCGTATGTTCTCGTTTTGCGCGTGCGTGGAGCGAAGTGATGATAATGACCGGGCCAGACACTATTCCGGACAACCTAGTTCAGAGGATGTGTGAAGACTCGAGCATCTGGAGGGCGGTTTTTGCAGCCGCCTCTCAAATACTCCGAGAGTTGCAAAGCAGACGACAGGTTGACCATCGGTTGAGCCAGTCTCCAGATTAGTTAGCTAATTAGCTAAGAGACTCGATTATTACAAAAGTTCACATCAATGGACAACGTAATTCTAATTCCCTAACAAAAACAAAAAGACTTGATAGAGCTTGATAGTAAATTTTCCCTCCACCTGATATAAAAAAATAGGGAAGCGGGGAAGTTTTGACTTATCTTTAACTCTGTCAAAACAAAATACATGGTACCTGGCAAGGAACGTGGGAGTTCCAGTTTGGTTTTGCTGAAGTGGCGATTGATGAAGAACGATTTGAAGATGTCGATGAATTCGTCTATGAGCAGCAGTGAAGTGAAACGACGAGTTGCAGCTGCAAACAAGGCCTTCCACGGACTACGTAACCAGTTAAGGTCCTGTAATTTGCAAACTCGCTCGAAATTAGCGCTGTATAGGACGCTGATTCTCCTGGTGGCCCTTTACGGACATAAAGCATGGACGCTGAAGGAAACTGATCGACGAGTGCTCGGAGTTTTTGACCGTAAAGACCTGCGATCGATACTCTGCGGAAAATTAAAAGATGGAGTGTGACGCAGGCGCAAGACTCACGAGTTGTAAAAGGAATGCAAATATGCTGATCTGTTGTAGGCCTCGCACTCGGTGGGGGTATGCGGTGGAAGAAGAAACGATCCGCTGGTGTACGAGGTGACTGCAGAACGGCTTCCCAAGACAGAAAAAGCTAGTCATCTCTAATTCGTTCGCAAAGTAAAATAAATAAGCTGACATCGTTTGCATACCTTAGGAGCGTGAGAGACTTCGTAATGATGGTGCAATTTTTTTTAACGTCAGCACCTTTCAATGTCCTGTTGAGAAGTAAGTTTGACATACCGTCACCCTGCTCCAAACCATCTAACTTCACGAAAGTGTCCGATATCTCACTGGTTACACAAACGCTTGATGTAACAACTTAAACAGTTTTGTAGGGAAACCATATTCGAGCATAATACACCATGACTATCATCTCTTAACTGAATCGTACGCTGCCTTGAAGTCTATGATGGTAACGATGGTAAGTCAGCAGATTGAATTCTCGAATTTTATCGAGGATATGTCGCAAGGTGAACATTTGGTTTGTGAAGCGTTCCTCTAGAAAACCGTATTGGTATTCGGGGTTTTCCTTCTACGGCCTCAGTCTGTGGAACAGTATGCAGGAGATAATTTTGTATAAGGCATTAAGAATAGTTTTGCCTGATAATAGCTTTCGTCTAGGGTGTGGCCTTACTTGTTGTTTTTTTTATAGATTAGACCTTCCAACCAACCCGGAGGCAATAATTTATGAGACTAAACTTTCACCATGATTCAATGGATGGCATGATACAGCTGTTCGCTCCTGACTTTGAAAGGTTTGGTAGGATTGCCGACCTTCCCAGCTGCATTGAAATCTGTCAGCTCTTTTACTGCTTTCTTCATCTCGTCCATGTATGCTGGATCATTTTCAATATTGATCATGCCCCTTTCGACGCTTCTACTCCTTCACTGTTTGACAATATACTGAAATGTTGTTTCCAACGTCTGGTCATTGCCAAATTATTTGATAATGCACATAACAGGGGCTGACACGTTGCACACGGGCTCAATGCATCAGCTAAACCACGCTCTCAATGCTGACGTTTCTTTCGACGATGGGGTCATTTGAAGCGAAATTACTGAACCTCTAGTCAATTCCTTCTTCGATCGCCAAGATCCATGCCGTTTATTTTGTTCTGTATTTTTTTGAATTGCTGGTGGTAATTCATATTCGGTTTGCTCAGATATATCAGGCGCCAGAAACAACTGGCGTAGCAACACATTTCATTCAGTCGCCCTGATTTTTAGGCCCTGTACATCGTTTGAAAATTTAAAGTGTTACAGTGATCATCAGTCGTCGAAAATATTTTTTAAGAAGTGTACGTGCAAGTCCATTTTAACCAATAATAATGTTCGGATGAGAAAGGCAAGATCACGCCGCTAGGTCGAATCAAGACACAAGATTCGGTAACAGTTAATGCGTCACCTGGGAAAACGCTATTTTATTTAGGCTGCGGTGAAGCTAACATAAAATAGCGTTTTCACAGGGAACGCACTGTCTATTTCCGAGTTTTATTTTTTGATGTTTTGAAGTGGTGGCTCGACCTCAAGTTATCATTACGGATGAAATGGGTATTTATACAACCAAAAAATTGAATGCCTCACACTGTTACCAAACGAAAGCTTCTTCGGAAACTTTCTAGCTTTCTGCCGAAAGATGCAAATTCATGCTTTTAGCCAAAGAATAAAGGGCAAAACCTTTCTGTGACCCAAAGAGCTCTACACATCGCATACAGAAAAGTTTCATGCACATGATGGACTGAGAAGCATGGTATTAGCAACCTACCAAACCGCGCAGGTGAAAATGCTAGAACTTCATCGGAGGAACTTGTGCATGGGTAGAAGTTATAATGGATTTCAGAGAGTTTAATGAGCCACGTAGATGTTTTATAACAGCTGAGCAAATCAGGCAAAGTGCAGTTGGTAGACAATGATCTTTCAGGTAACTTAACATGCGTACTTATTTCCTCGTTTTACTCATCCGAAACGTACACATACTATAAATCTTGACTGACAAAACTAATCGCAGTGTGATCAGTGTGCTGTTATTATGATAGCAGCTATTGGTAATGTGCAACTGTACAATCCACTAATATTTTTACAACCTCAACCATAAAAGTCCCACCGTCAACCTAGCTGCATCTGGGCGATTAGCCGAACCGGAAAAGTCATTCATCAAGATACCAGCGATGATAAAATGAAATTCGCTTTCCACCCCGAATTGTAAAGGATTACAAACACAGGCGTGTGTTATGGAGGCAAGCAAATAATCCCATTCCTCTTCATGGGCGAGAACATTTGAATGGCGTTCAGAAAGCTCTCCGCTTTACGCGGCATACTAAAGTATGCTTACCGCTCGGTTACGATTCTCTATCGACCAAAGACGAACACGGTGGGATAATTTTAGAAATCGGCAACCCCCAGTGGAGCGTATCGCCGCGTAGGAGTAATTTGTACCATTTCCCACCTGCTGAGAACTCACTGTGAAGCTGAAATTTAAAGCGACTTCCAAATTGAAATGATATTTTGCTATAATTTGTTCAACATCATTAAATTATGCTCATGAAAGCTCCGATTTCGCATCTCCCTCTGATTCGCTCGCAAAGTTCGGGTGAAACCTTGCTACTAGGGCTGGTACTCGATGAAAGGCGGGATTAGCTTGTCTTGTGGTGTCGCGGTGGGTTACGAACGTCAAGCTGGAGTAAAGTGAATTGTGATGAACGGGATGTAATCCGCATCGACAGTACACGCCGCTAAGATGCGGTGGAAGTAAAACCACTTTGGAGTGAGGCAAGTAGGTAGATATGGGATGGATCCTATACTTGAAAATATTTTGCTATCTCGAGCCAGGAAAATGAGCTAATAGTTTTAGGGAATTAATTAAGCTGGGCATATGCCGTTCAAGATTTATATTTTTGTTTAGTTTAAGTTTTTACCGATATATTCTCGTGAAATTATTAGTCTGGTTACCATTGCACCGAAATTTAGATACGGTACACCGAAGTAAGATGAAACCGTTTTTCGGATGTTTGACTTTGAAAGTTACTGGAACATTCCCAAAAATATCGAACTCAAATTTATTGGTTTTAAACGTTAACTAAGCTTTCTGGTTATCAAAAAAGAACTATGATTTTCCTTGCAGTTCCGACAATCGTCGATTCTTTTGAATTTTATTTCAACTACGACTCATTTCAACTTGCTCCTTATAGCGGGGCAAGCTGAAACACTAAATTTTGAAGTGTTATATGCTCGATTATGCCTCTTTAACCTCAAAATTTCGATTGCGTTGAGATGGCTTCTTACTTCTTCTTCCTTCTTTTATGACGACAGATCGTTGAGATCCTACGCCGAATCCAGAATACGTCTCCACAAAACTCGGTCTTGGGCTACTCCTGTCTAGTCTCCCCTTACACCCCCTGTTCTGGCATCCTCGTCGACAGCACACACCAAGCGCGTGCGAGGTCTGCCTCGAAGTCGTCGGCCTCTATTCTCTGCTAAATATTATTTTTGCCAGTCGCTTATCCGCCATCCGTGGTAGGTGCCGTGTTTCATCAATTTGACAGTATCAGCGTGTTTTTATACTTCGTACAGCTCGTGATTCATGCGCCTACGCCGCACCCTATTTTCTGCCTCCTAATATCGATCGCAAGATTCTACGCTCGTAGACTCCAAGCGTTCCTCCTTTCACGTTCATGTCCGTAGGGCGCCACCGGGAAGATCAGAGTCTTATAGAGCGCAAATTTCGTACGGATCTGTAGGCTACGGGACCTAAGCTGGATACGCAATCCGTAATAATGCCGATTCGCTGGTGCAATCCGTCTCTTCACTTCGCGGCTCACCTCGTTGTCACTTGTCACGAGAGTACCAAGATAAACAAATCCGTCGACCACTTCGAAAGTATTCCCATTCATCTCCACCGCAGCACCAACATTCGCAGAACTACCACACTCTATGTCAGTCACCATGCATTTCGTTTTGGTAGTGTTTATGATGAGTCCAATTCTCGCAGCCTCCCTTTTGAGAGTCGTAAAGGCCTCCTCAACTGCTCTACGGTTATCACTAATTATATCAATGTCGTCCGCGAAGCCTAGAACCATGTGGGACTTTGTGATGATGGTGCCGCTCCTCTACACACCTGCCTGTGTTGCACCTTCTAAAGCTATGTTGAACAGCAAGTTTCTAGACCCCGTCACCTTGCTTCAGACCATCTAACGACACAAAAGCGCCCGAAAATTCCTGACGCGTGATGTGAAACCGTCAAGCGTTGCACGTAACAGTTTAGTTAGTTTTGTAAGAATACCATGTTCAAGAATTATTTGCCACAGTTTATGGAATTTATTGTATCGTACCCCGCGTTACAGCAAACATCTGGTCTGTTGTAGATCGTCCCACTCGAAAACCGTATTGGTATTCTCCAACAAAGGCTTCCTACAACGACCTCAGGTGCTGGAACAGGATAGGGGAGATAATTGTAAAAGCGGAATTGAAGAGGGTTATGCCTCGATGATTACCTTGGTCGCGTCTATGTTCCTTCTTGTAGATAAAGCATATGAGTCCTTTCAACCAGTCCGTAGGTAGTTGTTCCTCAGACCATACCCCTAGGATAATCTGGTGAATTGCACTACACAGCCGACTTCAAAAAGTTCGGTCAGTAAGCCGTCCTTTCCAGCGGCTTTGTGGTTCTTTATAAGCTCTTTATAAGCATTCTTCACCTCGTCCAATGTTGTGGCTTGTCCGTCCTCGCCAAATTCTATCCTGTTCTACTCGACGACTCTCCTACCTTCCTAACCGTTCAACACCACCACGCCTTGCTACCTGCAACTTATCGGTAATCAGGTTTCCCTCCCTACCATTACGCATGGCAGATACTGGCATGGTCCGGTTCCTGATTCCGTTAATCGTTCTATAGAAGCTCCTCATGTCGTGCCTGGTGAAGCAATTCTCCGCCTCGAGGATGCGATCGTAGTGCTCACATTTCTTACGATGGTGAAGCCTCTTTTCGGCAGCTCTTGCCTCTCTGTATTTCTGCCGCATCTAAAGCGTCACACGATTAGCTGCTACTAACGTGTTGGTGTAGGCCCGGTTCTTCTCTTCCGTCACCTCTAGACACTCAGCATCGAACCACCAACTACACGTGGTTCCCGTTGTCATACTTATTATTTCTTGCGCTGTTTCGCTGACTGCATCGTAGATGTGCTTCCACTGCTCGTTCAGGTCCACTCCAGCTGGTTCACCGATCCGTCTTTTCATTTTTTGAGTATACGCTGCAGCAACTCATTTCGCTGATAACCTCTGGATGTCCAGACGTATCTTCCTCGCCGATCTTGATTTGAATACGTTGGGCAACCAGGCGCGAATCTTGCCTACCACGAGATAGTGAACTGAGTCGGCGTTTGGCCCTCGGAAGGACCGCACATCTGTGACGTCTGAAAAGTGCCGGCCGTCGATCAGCATGGGTCGATTTGAGAGCAAGCCTCTCCATTGGAGTGTGTCCAGGCGTGCTTCCGAATACTCTGCCGTGCAAAATGGGTACTATAGATGGCCATTTTCTTGGCCTGGTGAAGTACACTAACCTCAAGCCATTGTCGTTGATGGTAGAGTGAAGACTTTCCCTACCAATAACGGGACGAAAGAACTCCTCTCGTCCGACTTGTGCGTCCGTATCTACGATGCCGATCCTGATGTCGTGTTGTGGGCACTCTCCCTTCGTTTTCTCAAGGAGCTCATAGAACTCCTTTAACGTCTTCGTTTTTATCGTTTTTTGGCGAGTACACCTTGATAAGGCTGTAATTGAAGAATCTGCCCTTGATCTTAAATACGCATAGACGGTCATTAATAGGCCTCCACCTAATGACACGCTTCATTTGGCTTCCGAGTAGCACAATACCGACGCCCCGTTCCGCTTTGTCGCCCCACGCGTGCCGGTTCTAGCAGAGTCCCAACACTCCAAGTGCCAAATTTCCAATCGTTGTTCTCTTTTGTTTGCCGATTGCTTCGATACCTTTCACGTTCTGGATTGTTTGTAGTATGTTTATTTTGACATGCTACCTTACTAGGGCTGCAATGCCTAGTCTCGCGACGGGGCTGTGTTTGGAAGTAACTGGCGAGACACCGCTTTGCATAGCTCAGCCGTACACTCCGGATCAGTCGCTGTTTGAGTCACCCCTAACCTAGGGAACAGACGCTCAGGCAAGCTGCTCTTCAAGGAGAACAACTCCCCCTTCCCTGTCAGCATACGACCAAGTTCTGATCGGTTCACCGATCTTCCCTTGATTGCTCGTATCCCAGTCGGTACCACGTGGAGGTAGGGATAGGAGTTGCTGGGCATTATGCTATGGACCACACTGGGGTCTATTTTATGCTAACTAGTACGGGTTCACTGCTGGTACAAAAACTGAGACAAACAGACGTGCCTCTTCGATGGAAAATTCTGAAAAATCTTCGCCCTTGTTCGAAACGTTATACCAACACGCCACCATGTATGATCTTACAGCCTACTAACCCTAATATATTCGTAAAAAATTGTTTTTGTCATTGCTTTTAACGACATCCCGACTGTTTTCGGGTTTTCTAATGAGTGTGAACGCTCATAGCAACACCAGTAAACACAAAATTTCCAAATAATCGTTAATTTTCTAGACAAAGAAATCGTCATCGAGTCACACGTCTGTTTGTCTGTGCCAAAGCTGCCAAAAAAATCTCGGCAAGTGTCCGGGTATTTGTTGCCCCCTGCTTCTTTTGAATATGTAGAAATCGTTTTTCTAACGAAAACTCGGACCATGATAAATTCTAGATGACAATAACTAATTCTGGTCAACTGGTCAACTGGTCAACACAAATGCATTCCAAAAGCCCCAACCGGAAAAACATGAGTGGGTGAGGAGTGGGTGTTCAACGCAATATAATCTCAAACGCCTTGAAGGGAGTTTAATCGTTACTGCGTACGCCCTCTTACCAACCAATTCCACCAGCTTTAATTGAGCTAAAAGAAATTTATTTAAAACGCTCTGGAAAATTATTTAATTGACGGATCCTTTTCAAACTTTCAGAATTTAAAGTAGGGTAACCGCTCCTATATTAATCTAAGATTCTACTCATTAGGTTTTGCACAACATCTTACTGCAGATTTTTCTGAACGGAAACCTACCTTTTCTACATGTCTTCTACAGATTTGATCTCCTTGGAATGCTTTTGTCGAGCCTGTTTCATAATAGCCCAGTATTTTTCGATAGGCCTCAGATTAGTTGAGGGGTTTCATGTCCTTGAGATCGTGGTCCCTCGTGTTGCTTCAACAGAGGAAGCAGACGCTTCTGTAGACACTCCTGGAAGTGGATCTCTCCGTTTACAACCCCGCTTGTCACGAACGGCGCAATTCTCTTACCATATTCGCAGATCGCAGGCCAAATCCAGTATTTCTTGGCAAACTTTGAAAGTTTCTGCTTTCTTACTTCCTCCAGAATATCATTCTTGTGCTGGGCAGTGGAGACCAGTAGCTGCCGGAAGTCCGCCTTGACGTAGGTCTCATCATCTTCAACGACAGGACAACGAGGAGGCTTCGTCTACATCTGGGTGTACAGTTTCCGAGCCCGTGACTTTCCCACCGTAATTTGTCGTTGGTCACGATTTAGCGATGAATATACGGATCGACAGGGCTTGCGTCAGCGTGAGTTACGATCATCAACGTCGAAGTAACCGAATGTTTTAGGGTTTACCAGGGAATGATTCAGATTATCAAAAGTTTTCTGATGTTCCTGGTTTTAAATGAATTTCGTCGACAATGAATGATTTGCTCGACGCATTTACTGCAATCTACAAAATGAGAAAACGAGTCACATCGGCTGATTACTATACTACAAATATCATTCATTCATTCACGGATTTTTACAATTTTTGTTTGTAATTAAAGGACTGTTTGCCATCTAGGTCTCTATTTGAATTTTTTTTGAGTAGTACTACGCCTTTAAAAAAGTTTTGTATCTTAAATCGGAAAAGGTAATAAAGTTCGCTCAATTACAAATGCTTATAACTCGGTTGATTTTCAATAAGTTCTCTACGTTCTTGCAACAATCGATTGTGAAGTTCGCTACGCTTCCACTAAAATACGAAAATTTTTATATATACTACTGTAACTATTGTAAAATTGTCTAATGTCGAGTCTTGTTAAACGTAGATTTCGACCTGGCAAAGCTGAAAACAAGAATAAATACCATCCAAAGTAGGCCAACGTTTGACTCCAGACGAAATGTTGATATTAGAGATGGTGATTTGTGGTCTCTGGAAAACACTCCAGAATAACCAAAAACCACATATTCAGTAGACGTATTTTAAGATGTTAGATAAACCACAGAAGCCAATAATTAGCCCCACAAGTTATTTTGAAACTCAAGATGGTAACTTCCAGTATTCGAAAAATAACCCAAAATTGGCCAAAAATCATCCAACAGGCTCATTTCCTGATTCTAGATGACGCACAACAGCCAGAAATATATGCGCTCCAATATTCATACCAGCGCTAAAAATATCCCACTGTTTCATCGACTCGAAAAGAAGCTCTCTAAATATGATCCCACTCTTAAATGCTTCAAAAGAATATCAAAACAAAGCGTATCATATTTTATTTTCTTTATCCTTTTTTTCTCAATGGTGTCTATTTGTAGCCGTTCGGCTTCCAATCCTTCATTTGGATAAGCAGCCGAAAAAGAAGCAACACATAGATAAAGTATTTACCTGGCACAGGATGTAGACCTTCGTATGTGTAAAGCGAGGCCCTAGCAGCACACTTTTTTGCTTTCCGTAAAACAAACTTTTCACTGAAATCTCGAATCAAATACGAACAACACCCTCAAGAGTGGAGGAGGCGCCAAGCGGAACTGCTAGGAAAAACTTTCCAAGCCTACGAGTGCACGCGGCTCTGAGCAAATATAAGTTTGAGATTGTTTTCGAAAAGTCCGACCAAAGAAGTCCGACCAGTATATACGCTGGGTTCTACAGTATGCGAGTTATGAATATCCGGTTCCTTGTTCTGGATTATGAACGATTTTCTTTCCATATTGGATGCTGTATTAAATGATTTCCTACGTTCACAGTATTTTACCTGGGAAGCATGGAAATGGTACCTCAGCATAAGTTTGAATGATGAGTTAGATAACGGAAAACCGTTCGTCATTATTTATGGAGCTGAGTTAAGTGTACAGTACTGTTTAGCAATTTTATTACTACAATTGTACATCTGTTAATCTTTTTTTTTGCGGGTTTAAATTGATGCTTTTCGGTGAAACTAAACAACCTTTTTCTTATTTTTTTACGTTTCGACCTACTTGATTTCTTTCGGCCATCTTCAGAAACTTTATTGAATGAACAGAAAAACAGAGAAAAAAAAACAAAAAAAAACAATTACAACAAATTTTAAAAATTTTATAAAGGTACACTCACTAGTTCGCTGCCTTGCGTTAATCCATCAAAGCGCGCAATTTAAATCTAAATTATTTTCCCCCCCGGGGTGGTCATCAGCTGTTACTTATGTCACTCCTTTGCGTTCGTTTCTCTTCCGTCGTCGTTGTGTGGGTTGTTGCTCGTTTTTTAGTTTGTATGCCAGGTTGTTGTATGTATTGGAGAAACCGTCCACTTCACGTTGTAGGTTCACTGTCGTTTTGCTGTTCATTTTTATGTGGAGCAGTTCAGCAGATAGCCTGCTCGCATTGTTGTTGATTCTCTCTAGAATTCTCGTTCGAGAGAAGTCAAAACTGTGGCCATGCTCCAGAGTGTGCTGCGTGAGTCCCGTTGCTGATGTGTTAGTACGAATGGAGTTTTTATGTTGTCCAATGCGTTTTTCCAATGTTTGTGATGTTTGTCCTATGTAATGTTTGTCGTCACATGCGCCACATGGGATGCTGTACACAACATTTATTTGTTTCATTTTTGGTACAGCGTCCTTCAGTTTAGTGAAAACCACATTTTTCACCTTATCCGACGGCTTGAAAGACGCCGTGATATCAAAATTTTTCAGCATCTTCCCCACCTTTTCACTGAGTCCCGGTACATACGGGAGCGAAACGTATTTCTTCGGTTGTTCGGTTTTTTGGTTGCCTTGGAGCGTGTTGTAGAGTAAGTGAACCCTTCTCTCCAGAGTCCGTTGAATTAGCGCCTCCGGGTAGTTGTTGTTACGCAGAATTTTTCTCGCGGTCTTTATGCTCTCTATCCTACTCTCCACATCCGTGAGTTTCAGTGCGCGATCGACGAGCGCAATGGCAGTGTTAACCTTGTGAGTATGTGGACTCTCCGAGTTATAGTCCAGATACCGACCATATTGCTGCTTCGGGAACCAGATCTTTGCTATTTTTCCACCATTGAGAAAAAAAGGAACCGAAGGGTGCCTTCGATCTCATTCTCTATTGCAAAATTAATTTTCTCGTGTCGCTCATTAAACTCTTTCACCACTTTTTTGATCTCTTCTTTCTTCCCCACGACAAAACAGTCATCCACGTACCGTCGATAGGTTCTGAGCGATATATTCTGCTGTTTCAGACGTGCTATTGCTTCATTTTCTAGTTTTTCCATGATGATGTTCGCAACTACCGGTGATAAAGGAGATCCCATGGGCCCCCCCGCTTTCTGCCCATAGAATTTCCCTTCATATTGGAAGAAAGATGCATCGAGGACCGTTTTCATTGCTTCTTTGAAGCTGTTCCAAGGAATGGTGGTGTGTTCCTGTAGTTCTCCCCATCGTTCCTCAACACATTCGTACACCTCCTCTACGGGCACATTTGTGTAGAGAGATACCACGTCTAACGAATACATGACATATCCATCGGGTACTTGCACTCGTGAAAATTCTTCGGCAAAATCAAAGCTGTTGCGAACATGAAATTCGGTTTTTCCAACGAGTTTACCAAGAATAGCCGCTACATATTGTGCCATCCGGTAAGTTGCAGACCCTACAGTGGATACTACTGGCCTTAATGGTCTGTCCGGTTTATGCAATTTCGGCAGGCCGTAAATTCATGGTGGGTGACAGTTGTACACCTTAAGTCGGTATTTGTTTCGCGCATCTATGTGTCCATCAGTAAACCACTGTTCCACGATTAGGTTGAGTTTTTTGAGAGTTCTTGCAGTGGGATTGCCATATAGAGCCGTGTACGTTTCCTCATCGGTTACCATTGTTGTCATTTTCTGTCTGTATTCATCTGCTGCTAATATCACCGTTCTGTTTCCCTTATCTGCTTTCGTGACGTACAGTTCGGGATGCTCTCTGAGGTACTCTCTGGTTCGAATTATTTCCTTATGGATCCAAACGTTATTTTTCGTTCTGGGTTGTCTTTGATAGTTGATATAATTTGACATGAAGGTTGCCACCTCTCCTCGTATTCCCTCTGCTTCAGGTATTCCCTGGATGGCTGTTTCGACATCAGCGATCATCCTTATATATGGAATCGTGTTTTTATTTTGTACATTGAAGTTCGGTCCTAGCATCAAGGTTCTCTCGACGAAATCTGGTAAATTCGCTTCAGTTGTGTTCGCTATCCATTCCTGATTGTGGCTTTGGTTTCGAATGCTCTTATTTTTTAGGTCTTCTAGTTTTCGTATTTCTACAGCTTTTGATTGGTTGTATGTGTTCATAGCTCTTTTTCCAACATGGCCTTCATACGCACCCAGTCATCTGCGCTGGTCGCTTCTTCTACCTTTCTTCGTAGATGAGACTTTTGTTCTTTTTTATTCTGGATCGTCCTTTTTGTATCCCGGATTGCTATGCTAATAAGTTTAATTTTATGTCTTCTGACCAGCTTTCTGACTTCATCGTTGGATGCGTCGTTCTCCATGTTGATACGCATTTTGTAGTTGAGGCATTTTGGTACGAGCTTACATCTTCTGCAATTTAGTAAATACTTCAGCCGGTTTTTTGATTTAGCTACTTTGACCGATATTTTCAGCAGTGTTTTTATCCAAATGCCTACTTGTCGGCCATATTTCCTTACGACGGTGTTCACGAAAAACATTGTCACGACTGTTTTTTTCCCTACTTTCACTTGATCAATCGATTTTATGTTTGAATCTTGTTTTCATCACCGTTTGTTTTATTTTGCGGCTTTAAATTGATGCTTTTCGGTGAAACTAAACAACCTTTTTCTTATTTCTTTACGTTTCGACCTACTTGATTTCTTTCGGCCATCTTCAGAAACTTTATTGAATGAACAGAAAAACAGAGAAAAAAAAACAAAAAAAAACAATTACAACAAATTTTAAAAATTTTATAAATTATTTTTTTTTTTTTAGTTTCACCGAAAAGCATCAATTTAAACCCGCAAAATAAAACAAACGGTGATGAAAACGAAATTCAAACATAAAATCGATTGATCAAGTGGAAGTAGGGAAAAAAAAACAGTCGTGACAATGTTTTTCGTGAACACCGTCGCAAGGAAATATGGCCGACAAGTAGGCATTTGGATAAAAACACTGCTGAAAATATCGGTCAAAGTAGCTAAATCAAAAAACCGGCTGAAGTATTTACCAAATTGCAGAAGATGTAAGCTCGTACCAAAATGCCTCAACTACAAAATGCGTATCAACATGGAGAACGACGCATCCAACGATGAAGTCAGAAAGCTGGTCAGAAGACATAAAATTAAACTTATTAGCATAGCAATCCGGGATACAAAAAGGACGATCCAGAATAAAAAAGAACAAAAGTCTCATCTACGAAGAAAGGTAGAAGAAGCGACCAGCGCAGATGACTGGGTGCGTATGAAGGCCATGTTGGAAAAAAGAGCTATGAACACATACAACCAATCAAAAGCTGTAGAAATACGAAAACTAGAAGACCTAAAAAATAAGAGCATTCGAAACCAAAGCCACAATCAGGAATGGATAGCGAACACAACTGAAGCGAATTTACCAGATTTCGTCGAGAGAACCTTGATGCTAGGACCGAACTTCAATGTACAAAATAAAAACACGATTCCATATATAAGGATGATCGCTGATGTCGAAACAGCCATCCAGGGAATACCTGAAGCAGAGGGAATACGAGGAGAGGTGGCAACCTTCATGTCAAATTATATCAACTATCAAAGACAACCCAGAACGAAAAATAACGTTTGGATCCATAAGGAAATAATTCGAACCAGAGAGTACCTCAGAGAGCATCCCGAACTGTACGTCACGAAAGCAGATAAGGGAAACAGAACGGTGATATTAGCAGCAGATGAATACAGACAGAAAATGACAACAATGGTAACCGATGAGGAAACGTACACGGCTCTATATGGCAATCCCACTGCAAGAACTCTCAAAAAACTCAACCTAATCGTGGAACAGTGGTTTACTGATGGACACATAGATGCGCGAAACAAATACCGACTTAAGGTGTACAACTGTCACCCACCAAGAATTTACGGCCTGCCGAAATTGCATAAACCGGACAGACCATTAAGGCCAGTAGTATCCACTGTAGGGTCTGCAACTTACCGGATGGCACAATATGTAGCGGCTATTCTTGGTAAACTCGTTGGAAAAACCGAATTTCATGTTCGCAACAGCTTTGATTTTGCCGAAGAATTTTCACGAGTGCAAGTACCCGATGGATATGTCATGTATTCGTTAGACGTGGTATCTCTCTACACAAATGTGCCCGTAGAGGAGGTGTACGAATGTGTTGAGGAACGATGAGGAGAACTACAGGAACACACCACCATTCCTTGGAACAGCTTCAAAGAAGCAATGAAAACGGTCCTCGATGCATCTTTCTTCCAATATGAAGGGAAATTCTATGGGCAGAAAGCGGGGGTGCCCATTGGATCTCCTTTATCACCGGTAGTTGCGAACATCATCATGGAAAAACTAGAAAATGAAGCAATAGCACGTCTGAAACAGCAGAATATATCGCTCAGAACCTATCGACGGTACGTGGATGACTGTTTTGTCGTGGGGAAGAAAGAAGAGATCGAAAAGGTGGTGAAAGAGTTTAATGAGGGACACGAGAAAATTAATTTTACAATAGAGAATGAGATCGAAGGCACCCTTCGGTTCTTAGATCTCACGCTCATTAGAAAGGGAGGAAAAATAGCAAAGATCTGGTTCCCGAAGCAGCAATATGGTCGGTATCTGGACTATAACTCGGAGAGTCCACATACTCACAAGGTTAACACTGCCATTGCGCTCGTCGATCGCGCACTGAAACTCACGGATGTGGAGAGTAGGATAGAGAGCATAAAGACCGCGAGAAAAATTCTGCGTAACAACAACTACCCGGAGGCGCTAATTCAACGGACTCTGGAGAGAAGGGTTCACTTACTCTACAACACGCTCCAAGGCAACCAAAAAACCGAACAACCGAAGAAATACGTTTCGCTCCCGTATGTACCGGGACTCAGTGAAAAGGTGGGGAAGATGCTGAAAAATTTTGATATCACGGCGTCTTTCAAGCCGTCGGATAAGGTGGAAAATGTGGTTTTCACCAAACTGAAGGACGCTGTACCAAAAATGAAACAAATAAATGTTGTGTACAGCATCCCATGTGGCGCATGTGACGACAAACATTACATAGGACAAACATCACAAACATTGGAAAAACGCATTGGACAACATAAAAACTCCATTCGTACTAACACATCAGCAACGGGACTCACGCAGCACACTCTGGAGCATGGCCACAGTTTTGACTTCTCTCGAACGAGAATTCTAGAGAGAATCAACAACAATGCGAGCAGGCTATCTGCTGAAATGCTCCACATAAAAATGAACAGCAAAACGACAGTGAACCTACAACGTGAAGTAAACGGTTTCTCCAATACATACAACAACCTGGCATACAATTGAAAAACGAGCAACAACGCACACAACGACGACGGAAGAGAAACGAACGCAAAGGAGTGACATAAGTAACAGCTGATGACCACCCCGGGGGGGGGGGGGGGGGGAATATAGATTTAAATTGCGCGCTTTGATGGATTAACGCAAGGCAGCGAACTAGTGAGTGTACCTTTATAAAATTTTTAAAATTTGTTGTAATTGTTTTTTTTTGTTTTTTTTTCTCTGTTTTTCCGTTCATTCAATAAAGTTTCTGAAGATGGCCGAAAGAAATCAAGTAGGTCGAAACGTAAAGAAATAAGAAAAAGGTTGTTTAGTTTCACCGAAAAGCATCAATTTAAAGCCGCAAAATAAAACAAACGGTGATTAAAACAAGATTCAAACACATCTGTTAATCATTAGGAGTTTACTTGGTATAACTGCTTTAGAAAACTAACAAACACACTTTTTCCCAATTTGAATTTGAATGATCAAGTTTACCGCTTAGTTTCACAACCAGTAGAATAAGATAAAACGCTAGAAGTATCAATTACAAAAAGAAATGGGTACTACATTGGAAAAGATTGTAAATACGACAATTATAGAAAAATTTACTTAGAATAATAAAAAATTTAGAACAGAATTATGCATCAGAACAGAAATTCATCTAGTTGAAGATAATTTAAAAAAGTTTTTTTATTTAATTTTTAAGATTCAGTTTCTAATTTACAGATACAAAGCTGTGTTATGTGTGCAATAAGTAAGTTTTTCACGGGTTTACTGGAATGCTCAAAAATGAAACGTAGATCTATTCAAAACCATAATATGTTGACGGGAAAACTTCTGGTTAGCGTTGAATTTCGGTCGTTGGTCGGATGCAATTTGCGCTGACGTCTGGTTTTTGTTTGTAGCCCGTCGCGTCGTGGTTATATGTTTTTTGTTACTAGTTGGCCTGTCGGACGACTTCGTAATTATGTATTAAAGGATAAAATTATAGTTTGATAATAGTTGAAAATGCTGACGTTCGACAGGCACATATAATAATTGGAAATTGATACAGAGCTTAAAAATAGTTTTCGGATTATTGAGGGCTTTAAACGGTTCCCATCAGTAGTGGAATACGTTTTGAAAATATTTCGGGCTTCTTTCACAACCTGTAAATATTATCCATCACTGATTACTAAAAAAGCTCAACATACTTTATGGAATATCTAGACAGAATCCGTTGTGGTCATGGGCGTAGCCAGAATTCCGAATAGGGGGGGGGGGGAGTTCTTCAAAATTTTTGAAGTAAAAAATTTAATCTTTTTACTAACACTAAAATAAACTAAACTGTGGAGATCGAAGTAAAGCACGAACGCGGACGGGCGCAATTTTTCTACTGCGTCACAATTTTCTCGCTAAATATTTTTAATTTATTGTTTTTGGTTGAAACAGTGTTATATAAAGTTAGTTTTCACCGAAAACCGCCAACGTTGCCTTCCGTATTTGAAGAAACAGCCGATATTAGTCAACACGCAGGTCGCAGTATTAGTCAAAGTGCATGAAGATCAAGCGGATTAAAATGCCTCTTAAAACTTAGGAAGTAATCGAAACCGCCATAAGAAGAAGTTTTCGCTACAGGAGCCAACGAATGTCCTAAGAATTTTTCTCTTTAATTTATCCAAGCTGAGTGATACTCGACAGATGAGTATGATCGATTAAGGACACAAAATAAGGATTGACTGAATAGGATCTGGATCGAATTGTAGATGGTGAGAGCGTTCTTTTTCTAGCTTAGTATTTTTCTATAATTATGTTCAATATTAGGGCAGTACGGCAGGTGGATTTCTGCAGATCTGTATCGCGTTGTTGGTAGAACTTATTAGAAGTACAAATCAAACTAACTAGATAAAAATTCGTCGGTTTGCTAGTACATATATTCAAACAACGGATTCAGATTCAGCATACGTTCTCGTTCCCCATTGCTCACCATAGCAAATCCTGAATTTGTCTCACCCCATCTCACTACAACAAATAACGGTTTTGATCGCGCAATAGGCTTCTGAACTTTCAAATTTGTATTTCGCGTAATATGCATCAGTTATCATAAAGTTACCAGAGCTGTACCTTATTAAAACAATTCCTATCCTGTAATACTCGTAGAGATGCAGTGGTACCCGCGGTCACTAAACAAAACGAGTATCACCATCCCTTCCCTTCCCAAGTAGTACCGCCTTTTGGTCGTGGCCGGCGTCGTTATTGGTCAGTGGTAAAAGTTTTCAAGTACTGGCTGTGTTAGTGTAGACCAGACTAGACTAGACTAACACTAAATTAAACTAAACTGTAATTTAATTTACACTAAATCTACCGTAGAAAGATAACAATAACAACGTCGTTAACTAAAAAACATCTTCCTTCTATCCTCCGCAAATCGCTCCAGCGCTAATTCAGTAAATTTTCTACGATTGTTGTTAACCATCTGCCGATGAACACTCAGCAAGCAGAGAGCACTCAACCATTGTTGACCTCAGCCAGGTTTTCACCCGACGTAATGTGCTGAACGAGAGCTCAATCGTGCTTGTTTTACATGGTGAAGCAAGTTCAATTTTAATTGCTTTCTCAGTCGCAGGTTAGAACGAACGGGCTTCAGCAAGCAAGTCTATAAGATCCCGTTCTTCCTAATTCTTACCGTCTGCTCTCATGCATGACTCATGCTGCAATGTCGATACCAGACTTCCACCTCTCCAACAAAACTTTTAACGTCATAAAAAAATACGAAAGCTCCGGTTTTGCACTTTAACTCTTCTAACGACAAGCGTATTACGTTAGCAGGATGCAGCGAGGACAACGCGTAGGCAAATGCACTATCTTCCATGAACCGTGTTTCCTGTGAGGTTATTAGAGAATTAAGGTAAGGAATTGTCAATGCTCGATTCCAATACTAAGCTAGTTGATGCAGGTGGATTTGCGCGGTACTTTTGCCGCTGCAATGTCCTTAGTGGATCAACTGAAAAACCTGTGCAATTCCACGCAACATAGGACAAGCATTTCAATCAACTATTTTTGATCTGGCCGATATTTTACACAGATGTTTCAATGTGCTAAAAATGTCGTTTCGTGCTAACGTATGCGTTAAAAAAATGGATTTTTTTCGGATTGTGGTAAAAAAATAACTAAGACAGATAATTAGGTTTGATTAATTTCCTATGGAAGGTAATTATGCTAGCTAACGTGCAGAAAAAAATCTACGATCTTGCGTGCGGAATTTCGGCAGTTAACCGGAACGTTCGCCATGGCGGATAAAAACATGCGTTTAGGCATGTTTTTAAATTCTTTTTTCATTTTATTTATCAATTCCTCCTCAAATTTCGCGACAAAATTGTTGGAGTAGATCTTACGCTTCAGGCTTGCCAGAAATCTTCGACGAAACGCAACTTTGGGACGTTGGGCGAGTTCACCAACTTGGGAACCACATCGACATTTAACCGTTCCATCTCCTCAAATGATCGCCTCGAATAGTGAGCCGTCTCCAGGCCTTATGGTATTTTTTGGTGAACGACGCTACTTCCGGCAGGTACTTCGTACTATAAATTCCCCCATTCTCGGCCAGTCCGGAGCAAAAGAAGAGCAGCTTTGACATCCCCTTCACGCTGATTGTCAGCCACAGCAGCACCGTCTTGGGGAACTTGGTGTGTAAAAGAAATTTCACCTTAGTGCTTACTTCTTTCGTGTGGGAAGTAAAATACAAAGTGCCCTACCAGTCGTTGCCATCCAAAGTGAGACAGGTCTCGTCGTCCATCACCACCGCCACGTCGTGAATTGCCGGGAAAATCTGTTTGACCATCTTATTCAGGTGCTGCCGCTGCGTCATTGCTTGCAGCTCCGAGACTAGTGAACGGGACTGCTTCCTAACATGTGTGGCCAAGCGCTCGCAGCGCTGTAGCCACTTTTCCCTCGGTCTTCCTCTTCAGCATTCTTTGGAGCTTCTTGTCGCTCAGGGTCGTCGGCCGTCCGGAACTGGGCTTTCTTTCAATGCTCTGATTGTTGTCCAATAGTGCCAAGATGTTGTGAAGCCGGAACGGGCGTATCCGGTGTCCACGAACTGCCGCACGATGTCTGTTTTCGACGCGACGTGGGTACCGTTATTTAAACGGGCAAATCAAATTTTTTCTGATGACTCATCGGTCAATATGATTGATGCTGCATGCGTAATTTTGTCAGTGTGTGTAAAGTGAAAAATTGGCAGTTTTTGTCCATTTTCTTAGCGCAAACGTTATTAGAGTTATTGAAAAATAATTCTGCACCAATGCCAGCGATTAGGGGGGTCATTTTTTCAACTTAATATAGTCTTATTTTACGCGGTTCCATACGAATTTGAAACGCATCTCCCGCACAAAAAACCTGCATGTATTCTTTATGAATTTTTACACCCCTGTCGATGAATATCAGTGGTAACATTCCTATGTTGGATGCTGCCTCCCAAACCATCACAGTTGAAGCATTCTGGAATCGTCCCACTTCTGTTTTATCGGTTGAAATATCTCGAAGACGTACTCCGTATACACAATCATTCTGCTTGTTCAAAACAGCCTCCAAAGTAAACAATTTTTCATCTGAAAAAAGGATGTGTCAGCAATATTTCTTTGAGAGAGTCCGTGAATCTTCTCCGTTTTCGAGGTCATTTTCGATTATTTTTCAGGACATTTTTGTTGTCGACTGGGCTGTATTTCACCGGATACGTTATTTTACCGCTTTGATTATCGCTGCAGTCAGTACACTCCTTTTTTACCTCGGTTTCTGCTTGGAGATAACCATGCCAGTTTTGTCGAATCATTTGATGGCCATGTACATGAGTAATCTGCTCAAACTCAGATGTGGCAGCTTCCTCTTCAGCTCAAGAACCTGGACAAGATTACCGAAAAGTGCGACATTGCAGAAGCCTTCGACAAGCAGTGAAGTTATTGTTACCACCGAGGCCATCCGCCTCCGCAAGGACCTAGCCGAGACCCAGGTAGGCATCACAAAGCTCCCATAAAAGAAAAAAGGCCTTGAAGATGGCCAGACTAAAGACCGGCTGGTCGGTATGTCTCCTGGGAACCTTCTAGCAGACCGATGTCCACTGGCGTAACTATGGGGGGGAGGGGGGTGGACTAGGGGGGGGGCTATAGCCCCCTCTAGGATTGCTGTGGCCCTCTCTAGGGTTGATCATACCATTACTAATTTTGCTTCTCAAAACAGTTGGCACTAGCGGATTGGAAATTACTAAATAATGATATTTTTTTTCATCGACCATGACCATCGTGAATCTTCTTCAACAAGGAAACAATTCAATAAAAATAATGACGTCATTGGATACGCCCCTGTCTTGCCCCCTTGCTCTTGCCCTCTATTCTTCTGCCTTCATTGAAGCGCGTTTTGATTTCATCAACAAACAGCTGTCAAGATTCAAAAGCGGACGTTTTCCCGAATCGTTTGAAATTTTGTTCTCCTGATTGCAAGTAAACGAATTTCTACTTGTTAGATTAATCACCGTGAACGATTTCCTAACTGTTTTATTGGCTCTTATCGGTGAAAATAAATAAAATAGCTTTATTTCGCGTAACACGTTTCGGTCTACTATACTTCGACCATCATCAGACGCCTGAAAATATTTTTTATTCGCTAGTACAATTTTTCTTTTTTAAAACAATTACACATTTAACACTTACAAATGGCTGTGTGCAACCTATCGGTCTTGTCTGACCAAACTATACTAACATAAATTTTCCTGCTCAGCTCCCTATGTCGCCCACTTCGTCATCGGTAGCATTCGTTCGTGATCGCGTTTTCGGCTCTCTCCTTAACCGAGCCAATAGTCCGTTGTAGGTGGTGTTGAAATTTCCACACTCACGCTGTAGGTTAACCGTTCGCATTTCACCTTCCTTCTTGATGTGGAATACCTCTGCAATCATCCTGGTTGCCGGGTCATCTATGCGTTCTAGAATTGTGGTGTTGTCGAAATCGAACCCATGTCCTTCTTCTATTGTGTGTGTGGCTAGTCCAGATTTCGGGTTTTTATTCCTACAGTCGTTCTTGTGTTCCGCTATCCTCACCTACAGCATGCGTTTCGTCTGACCGATGTACGTTTTACCGTCGTTCGTTCCACATGGTATGGAGTACACCACGTTCTTCTGTCTGCCTGGTGGTATTTGATCTTCCATTTTACTAAAGATTTTATGTTTGATCTTGTTTTGCGGTCGTGAGGTTAGAGTCATATCATGACGTAGCAATATTTTCCTAATTTTCTCGCTTAGACACGGTATGTAGGGGGCTGATATGTATTTTGGTGGCTGTTTTGTGTATTTTGGTGGCTGTTGTTCTGTTTTGTGTTTCCAATGTGTTATAGTGTTTGTGTATTCTGTCCTTTTTACTCTATCGGTAAACCATGATGGATAGTTATTTTTCCTCAAAATCTCACTTGCATGGTTGAGAGCCTCCCTTCGTTTTCCTCCACAAGACAATTTTATAGCCCGATCAAAAAGTGTGATCGCCGTATTATGTTTGTGTTGGAAGGGGCTCTTGGATGTATAGTCTAGATACCGTCCATTTTGCTGTTTGGGTAGCCATGCTGTCATGATTCGATTGTTTTCGCGCTCTAGTGTCATGTCTAGGAATTTAATTTTACCCCCCATCTTCATTTCCACCGTGAACTGCAAACGATCGTGAAAACTGTTGAACGTGTCTACGATCATCTGAATGTGTTCAACACCTGCCACACACATGCAATCGTCTACGTACCGCTTGTACAATTTCATTTGTATTTGATTGGCCTCCAGTTTTCTTATGCACTCCTGTTCTAGTTTTTCCATGACTACGTTGGCAATCACTGGTGATAACGGCGAGCCCATGGGTACACCGAAGGTCTGTCCGTACATGGTTCCCTGATACACGAAGAAGGATGACTCAAGCACTATTTTCACTGCTTCGACGAAGCTCTCCTTGTCGATCTTCGTATGGTGTTCCACTTCTCCCCATCTTTCCTCCAAGCATCCCAATGCGTAGTCCACTGGTACGTTGGTATATAGGGAGACCACGTCCAATGAAAACAGCACTTCTCCTTCACTCGTCTGGACTTCTGTTATCTCCTTGGCAAAATCAAAACTATTACGGACGTGGTAATCCGTTTTTCCTACCACCTTGGCAATTATTCCGGCAAAATACCTGGCAATGTTATATGTCGCCGATCCAATCGTGGATACCACCGGCCGGAGGGGTCGGTTGTCCTTATGTATTTTCGGTAATCCGTAAATGCGTGGTGGATTGCAACTGGATTCCTTCATGCTCTTTTGTGTCCGAAAGTCGATGTATCCTTTGCTGTGCCATCCGTCGATGAAGCTGTTGATTTTTTTGATGATTTCGACAAAGAGGTGCACAGTGGGCAAGATGGATCAATCATATGGAAGACGACCTAGGGATTCTACGCAGACTACAGAGCTGATGAACTGCAGTCATGGACCGAGTCAAGTTGAGACTACTCAAAGAATTTATCATGGTTCAGACTGTATTATGGTTTCCCAACAAAACTGATTAATCTGAATCGTGCCACTCTTGACGGTTTCACGTCAAGCATCAGGACGGCGGGGGTATTTTCTGAAGCAGGAGAACAAGCTTTCGAACTTGCTGTTCAGTATAGCCTGGGAAGATGCTGTACGAAGGGGGGCACACATGCTTTTAGGCTTTGCGGACCACATCAATCGTAGGTGTGTATCGTAGCGCTTCGGAGGGGGCCTTTACGGCTCTCAGTAGTGAATCTCCGACAATTACCGTAAACACTATCAAAAAGAAGTACATGAGACTGGCAGAAAGCGTGGAAGTTCCACGAGTTTTGATGCTGCGGTAGTGATGAATGGGGATACTTTCGAAACGGTTGATGAATTCGTATATTCAAGTGAAATCGTAATGTGTTATTTCGGATTTCGGATTGTTCGCTCTGCGGACATAACTCGTGGAGAGTTATTCGTTCATTCCTCAAGTTTCTCAAGCGCATGATCCATCATATTACGAGAAAAACAACGCGTTTCGATTTTTGTTCTCGATACAATTGCCAATATTTGCCATGCGATTGCTCTTGATTACGTGCACGAATGGAAATGCGTAGTTTTGTGCGATGAAGATGACGTTATGATACAATTATTAAACTGCAATTATCAACTGCACAAAAAAACAAGCAACAATTAACAAGCAACAAAACACTGCAAAAAGCTTACATAAGCTTCATGTGGGAGCGTCACAATCGCCAAAGAGCAGTGTCCCATATCTGTGATAAACTAAGCTTCATGCATTCAGGATTCCTATTAGTGTATCCATCGATGTTGCTCTAAGCTTTCCCGAAAACCTCACTTTCTGAAAATCCGTTTAGACAACACAGATTTTCAACATTTGTGAACAGCTCCGATCACAAGAACAAAACACTTTCCTACTTGAGTGGTAACGCTGCCGACGGTGGAAATGAATCAAATGAAATGTAAACAATGGTCGATTCACTGCTAGTTTATATGGAATAAAACCAACACACACAGTTTGGTTCTAGGGTGCAAATTTCAATTAAACTCAATCCCATTACACGTTAATAGTACTCGTACTTCGTAGTTCGTAAACCAAACTGATTGCAACGAGGGTTGCAATTTCTAACGCCAACACACTCGAAATGAGTGAATTTTCGATGGTGACACAAATGTCGCGTTGGATGTGAGTACAGTTACTTTTGAAGGATTAAGCAGCTCTTTTGAAATCGATTTGTGCACTCATTTCTAAATATTGGTCTGCGCAGACCGCTGTAAAATGACACTTGTGCAATATAATACCCTTGAATCGTGTTGCATTGGGTATATTTCGCACCCCGTTTGTACTCATAAATTTAACCGCAAATATTGTCTTCCATAAACTCCAACGAATGAAATTGGCAAACGTCACATGATGCTGCATTATTATATTCGATGGACTTGAAAGGTTTACAATATATGCATTAAATTGAATTAATAAATTTCCATTATGGGCTCACTGATCAAATACTTGCAATGACAACGAATTATATTGACCATAACACTAGTTACCATGAGGTAGTTATTCCGTTTCATCCATGATACGTACTTTGTTTTTAAACTTCATACCTTGCGTGTACATCAGCTGAATTTTTCCAGTTTCATTCGTTAGAATCCTTCCTAATCTCACCATATTATTAATGAGTATTAAATTCGATCAGTTCCAAGAGAGTATAACGTTTAAAGTGGCACTATAAATCATTCCCTCGGTTGCACAATTGTCAAGTCTGGTCCAACGAAAGTCCTAGAATTTCACCTAAAACTCAACTCATACCGCACAATTGCAGTCTATTTCGTTCGTCTTCGAAGGGAGCTAAGTGCGATAAAGCAAAAGTTTCCCCTTTGTGTTGGTAGCGATAATTTTTGCAAACTACGAACCTTGCAGCGCAGCGCCATTGCAGTCCTCATCGAGCGACGAGTTTGCCCACTGCGCTAGATCGCTTGCCTTTCGGTGCCGTGGATGCGACCGAAAGTTCGGTAAGTATTTTTGGGGACGAATCGTACGATTCTATACTCTCTGCTGTTGCCATATGCATTCAAATGGAAAACTGAAAAGAATCGTTTCCGAAATCTCCGAGTGCCGAAGTTATAATGAATTTTTGGGAAGTTTAATGAGGTGTCTCTAGTGTAAACTATTAGCTTAGTGGGTGAACCAGACTGAAGATAGAATGCCTGGTGAAAGTAAAGGGACAGGCTCTCTATTTTTCATTGACGAAGGTTAAGTTTTATAAACAATTAGCAAACAATAAATGAAAATAGGAAAAAACTGAGTAAAGAAACAAATAGTCGGTAATAAAAAGTTTCTGGAGCAGGTATTTTTGTATTATATTTTTCAATTTCTCTAGAGTACGAGATTATATTATCCTATTTTGGAAATAAATTGTTTAAACATGTTGATTGTCGAGAGAGCAAAGTTTTTGGCCAAAGAATTTTTCAGCTCAACTGATTCGTTCAAATCACACATTTTAGAATTTCTGTGAGTCAAACAGAATTATTTTTAAAAATAATAACATTGAATTTAGCGCACGGATTTTTTTTAAAGTGAAAATGTTTGGAAATGCTTCATTTCGTAAAGATTTCGATTTTTGAGGGGAAATATATCATTGCCGACGATATTTTGTGTTTCCCAGAGAGTGCACGACAGGCACTTGGGTACATGTCTGTATGTAGCAGTGACATATTTCGCGCGAAGTGCGTTACGGTATAACGTTTACGCTAAAAAAAAGGACAAAAATTGCCGATTTTCATGGCTTTACCTTTACACGCACTAACGAAACTACGCATGGAACATCAATCATATAAACCCATGAGTCAGCATAAGAAAATTGATAGCTCTATCAGTCGAACTCTAACCATGATGGCGAAAACAGTGAACCTACTCCGTTCAGATGTGTACACGTTTAAATAACGGTACCTCACCGCGTCAAAAACGGACACCGTGCGGCAGTTCGTGGACACCGGATACACCCGTTCTGACATTTACAACATCTTGGCACTATTGGACAACAACCAGAGCTTTGAAAGAAAACCCAGTTTCGGACGACCGACCTAGCTCAAAACTATCCGATCAGAAAGACAAAACAAAAATTTAAGGCTTAGCGAACGCTCATTGGTCTGTCAATGTGTGAGTAAAATGATGATACTTGCAGGAAATCTTTAACAGTCGAAAAATTACCTTATGAAACAGCTTTAAAATGTATCACTGTTAGCATAACCTGTGCCCGCATAAATTAAATCACAATTCAGAACTAGAAACTTACTAATTAGTCATTTTGGATTGATTTTAATTTTTGCTTCTTCTTAGCATCACTCCACGCAAAAAGTTTTCATTATGACTTCTTCATCTTTTTCTTCACTGGCGAGTTCGTTTTCAGCCGTTTTCGGGTCAAAACACTAGTTTAAACATAAGTAGAAATATATGACTACATAAACTCACTGGTTCTGTCTTCACTGCTTCAAAATGCCAAAACAAACTATGCTTTTTTACTCAGAATTATTAAAGCAAAATCACGAGTTGCCTCACTAATAGCAACTAACGAAAACAATGGAAACAGCGAAATAAAACGTCTATTCGAAGGATAGCATTGCGTAGGTATTAGTGAGTAGTCATCATTATTATTGATGATTTTTATAACTGTTCCTAAACTGATATTGAACAGAAAACTTTAACATTTACCGCCATTTAGGTAAATCAGTTACATTTTGATTCGAATCAGTCGTTAAAATTTTCTTTTGAACTCATGTATTCATTTTTATTCATTATGAATATAACCTAACAATTCATCATTACGGGAAATGAAAAATTATTTTCAACTAAATTCTTCAATTTCCTAAAAACTGCATATTCGGCAGCACTGTCGCCTAATGCCAATGTAAACAAATGCGTTACGCAGACGTTGGCAGTTTATGTTTTGCGAGAAGTGAAAAGCTATGTGATGCCGCCGCTATCGAAAAAGAAAAGAGCAACTCGTTTGCGATTGTGCAAACGGTATAAGATCAATCCGATCAATCGAAATAAGTATTTATGAACATTATTTCTCAATAATTACAACGAAAACTTTTCCTTTACAGATGACACCAGTGATATGTTTCCGGCATCGCTACTATCCAGCGAATCTTGCAGTGTGTCTCTCGAGGAGGGTGCACCGGACCTTCTCTCGTCGGATATACTCACAGGTGATCCAATGGTATCACTCTGCGCGGAAGTATTATCGAAAATAAGCATAACACAGGAGTGTATAATAGATCCACCAACCGAAAAAGAAGAGGAATGGCCAATGTGGATCGACGAGCAACTCCTAGGAATTCACACGGCTGAAATTTTCTACACTGAAGAGTTGAAGGAAATTGCTCAGGAAGCTCTGGAAAATGAACCAGTTAATCTACAAATCAGTCAGCCAGCCGATGACCGTAAGTAGGCCTATTTCTTTTCATATTTTTCAGCCTAATAAATAAATACCTGTTTCCAGGTGAATCATACAGAACAGAAAATTAGACCAAAAGCACGGAAGATCTGGAAAATGAACTAGTTACTATCAATCAGCCATCCGATGATCGTAAGTAGGCCTATTTTCTCATAATTAGAAAGAACAGTGATAGGTATACACGACAAAACACGCGACGCGTCACGGGATAAAATACTTGTTGTTCTTACAAACGAAAAAGGATATTAGAATTAACTTTTGAGTCGACCGGTTTCGAGCACTATGTTGCTCATCAACAGAACATGTCCAACCGTTGGACATGTTCTGTTGATGGGGGGCAACATAGTGCCCGAAACCGGTCGACTCAAAAGGTAATTCTAATATCCTTTTTCGTTTCTAAGAACAACAAGTGTTTTGTCCCGTGACACGTCGCGTGTTTTGTCGTGTATAGGCCTATTTCTTTTTATATTTTTCAGGCTAATTAATAAATAAATGTTTCCAGGTGAATCATACCGAACAGATACTTTCACCAAAAGCACGGAAGCTCTGGAAAATGAAACAGTCATTATCAGTCAGCCATCCGATGATCGTAAGTAGGCCTATTTTTCATATTTTTCAGCCTAACAAATTGATAACTGTTTCCAGGTAATTCACCAAAAGCACGTAATTTCACCAAATGCACGTAAGTGGACAATTCGCTTTTATTTTGAACAAACGTTTTAGATGGTGGAGTTCAAGATTACATACTCAATTTTGGAATGCTTTTTCACCGCGTGCCGATAGCTCGCGCCACAAGTACAATTTTTAGAAACGATGTATGACAAACTTGTAGTCCTTAAGTAGTCCAGACGAAACGAGGGAAAATTTTTTCTAAGCCTGAGAGTCACACCTTCTATTCCCGTTCATTTTCGCATCCTCGCAAACTGCATACATTGCCCGCTTTACTAAACTTAAAAACCAAGGTGAAGTTTCCTTCACACGACCCCCTCCCCGCAAACAGGGGAAAATTATGTGAAGGCAAATTGTTATTATATCTTTGAGTATTGCTTACACTGTTGATATTACATTAAACAGATTTCCAATAAGTTAATTTAACGTCGAGATAACCTATTTTAGTATTGTGGCATAATTGGGACAAAATTGATATGTTGCTGACATTTTATGTCGATCAGACACCAACCAATCGATTCCTGAGACTGTTTTACTCAATATAAAATATAATTTGACTACCACTTTTAGATGTTAGCGCATTACCATTGATGCTCAGACATACTCGATATTATTTTGCTTTGTTAAATATACTAAAAACATGCCAAAACCGATTTCGTAGAATCACCTTTTTAAGCTCAGTTTTTGTCCGATTTTAGATCTGTTTTTTTTTTGAAAGATGGGTAAGAAGATACTAATATGTGGACAAACTATCAGAATTTTGATATATGGTTAAAAATGGCGTAGAAAAAACATCGAAAATTTCTGATTTTTCAAAAATTTAAAATGGCACCATTGCTGCCCTTCTAAGTTGAAATATGTTCAAACACGGGAAAATTTATTTTCGCATCAAACTTCATCAAAAAATCATACAAAAAAGCCAAGGCAAAAAAATTGTTGCACTGTGTTATCATTTTTTCTTCAATTCACTCGGTTATGGCTGTCGCTCTTCAATCCCTGAGACACCGTGACTCCCCGCCAGATCGCGCTCCACCTGGTCTATCCATCTTGCCCGCTGCACAGTGGAGCACTTAGAACACCAAACCTGATCAAAATTATTTTGAAGGTTTTTTTTACTGGAAACGTATCATGGATCGAAAATATAGCATAATAAACAGTTGCGACTAAAAACTTCATGGAATAACCCACCTTTGAGTGATTTGTTACTTTTCTAATGATGTAGTTCGGATTGAAAGGTAGTTTGTTCTCTACTGAACCTTTATGAATGAAACATAACTGTATTTCAGATCAGTGAGGTTCGGGGTTAACACTATTTTGATTAATAATCAATCTGAGCCTTCATAAGAATCTGAAGAGTCACTAGAATTATCATCATTGTCCGTGTACGAACATTTCACTCGCAACATTTGCATTGCTTCAGACGGAGAGGTTTGACCGTTTTTCTTGGATTTTGGCCTAGAACTCGTAATCGAAGGATCCGAATTCAATAGCAACCTGTTGAGAGTGTCTCAGAACACTCATTCATTACACAACAGAGGTATGTTCTTGTAACTAAGTCAAAAACACTGCCGGAAACTGAAAAGTTTAAATTTTTCTATGATTTTCACAATGATTTAACTCATGAGTTCGGATTGGTTCGGATGATCTGATACCACCAGTTTGACCATAAACATACAGGCTTTCATTTGCAATTGACTGTTTACATTGAAACTCATTGATACTTAACTTACCACATACAATATGACATATAAAAAATCTCATTTACAGCATTTTTGTGATTATTAAAATGTTCCCTGGCAATGTCGAGACTACTTATAAGCCTTTGAAGTTTACAGATTGATTAAACTAACCTTCTTTGACAATCCCCATAGTTGCTTTGATGATAAATCACTACGTTGCACTTGATTGTTTTGAAAAAAAGTGAACGGTACGAGAGCATCGAATGCAACAACAGAAAGCTAAAATTCTATCGATTTCAACCAGCTGAAACAAAGGTTAACAATACTTCTGGATGCCCATAAGCTTTCAAAAGATTCAGTAGGTATCACACTTCAAAATAAGACTATGCAGAACGTGGTTAATAAACTTTTGCTTTTTTGACTTATGATCAGGTTTTTACTTGATTTACTCCTACGTGCGCTGTGCCCCTGGTCATCTTTTGCCTACCGGACTCGAGGCAAACACCATCTTCGCAGGGTAGTTGTGCGACATTCTTGCCCAGCGTATCCATTCAGCTTTAGCCACCTTTTTTAAGACTGGGTTCACTACAGAGATGCGCGAGTTCATGGTTCATTTTCCTCCCCCATGTTCCATTCTGCTGCACGCCGCCAAAGATCGTTCTTGGTATCCGTCGTTGGAAAACTCCGAGCACTCGCAGGTCCTCCACGAGCATTGTCTACGTTTCATCCCCGTAGAGAACACCCGATCTTGCGAGCGTTTTGTACAGGTTACGCTTCGTACGGGGGCTTAGTAGGCACGAGTTCCGCTGATAATACGCTTCCGGATCTCGATGGTACCATTGTCCTCAGTTACCAGTGAGCCAAGAGTGTAGCGCAATGTTTAACAGCAGGTAGAAAAGACAATTACCCTGTCGAAGCTCTCTGCGAAATTCAAATGGACCGACAATCCACTCGAAATCAACACACAGCACTACGTACTATCCATCGAAGTCTTTATCATTCTAATGAGCTTCCCCGGAAAGCTGTTTTCGTCCATAACCTTCATAGCTCCTTTTGGTCGATAGTGTCACAAGCGGCTTCAAAGTCGATTAATAGGTGGTGCGTAGGGGTTCTGAGTTCTGTATCTATGGTATGGTATGGTTCTATCACGAAGCCGGCCTGATATCTTCTCACAAATCTGTTGGCTAGCGGTGAAAGTCGGCGAAAAATGGTTTAGAAAAGCACTTTGTAAGCGGTATTCGGGACGGTGATCTCACAGTTCAATTTGTCGCCTAGATTTGTCTTATAGGTAGGGCAGATAACCCCATCCTTCGACTCCTCCGGTAGCAGTTCTGTTTCCCAAATCTTTGCAATCGGCCGGTGCAAACAGGTGGACAGCTTTTCCGGACCCTTCCTAATGAACTTCGCTCCAAGGCCATCCTTCCCAGTCGATTTCTTATTTTTCAGTTGCTTGATGGCATCCCTAACTTCGCCTATCGGAGGTGCTAGCCCCTACGTCTTCTACGTTTGTCGCACCAACGGGATCGCTTTCTCCACCGCCATGGTCCTCTACCTGTGCTCCATTCAGGTGTTCGTCGAAGTGCCACTTCCACGATTCGGTCACCCCACGATCGTCCGTCAGAATACTATCATCTTTATCCCGGTACATTAGGCTCGTGGCACAAACCGTAAGCAGCATGCGTTGAGTGTCTGGTAGAACATTCCTGATAATAATGCAACTGTTTCAGCTCCTCCTCCTTCAGGCGGTGCTTTTTCTACCGTCGGACGGCATCTTAGCCGTCCGCGTATTCGTCATTGAAACACTCGTTGCGTTGGGTTCGTCCCACATTCTCAATGACGTTCTCCGCTACGCTGTTAATGGCTGTTTTGATAGTGTTCCAACAGTCCTCGAGGGGAGCTTCCTCTAGCTGGTCCTCTTCTAGTCTAGTCTAGTTTTTGGTGACGCAAGGCTGTTTCAGTTGCGCGAGCTCTAACCGGAGCGGGTGTCGGTACTGAATGTTGTTAACAACGGAGAGTTTTGGGATCATCTTAACCATCACCCGGTAGTGGTCTGAGTCGACGTTAGCGCTCCTATAGGATCTGACATCGATGATGTCTGAGAAGTGCCGACAATCAATCAGTGTTTCTGTCTAATTCGGTGACCTCCAGGTAAACTTGTGTTGGAGGTTATGGCATGAGCATCTCGGAACGTATGTACCATTGAGTCCTTCCAACACACCTCCTGCACTGCTATGACGGCGAACCTGCCGGATTTCAAAACTGCGGAGGGCACTTATGTACTCCCTTGGAAATTGAGAGATCGGCAGTTCCATATCCCTAGTTTCCGATCGTTAGTCGGTTTTTGTCGTATGGGTCTGCACTAAAGTCCCAATCGAACAGTCAACAGTTTTTTCATCATAGTTTTAACATAGCTGATGTTCGATTGGAACGAGTTTGACAGTCGGCCAAACTTTAACTCTAGGCCTTTAGTCTGCACCTATTGTTCCGGTCCGAATTTCTTTGTTTCTAGTTCATTAATTGTGAGTGTTTTACGATGGCGGCTTGTAAGGCCTGCGCACGCACGTTGGCAAGAGGGCAATAATCAACCGCTTGCAACCTGTTGTACAGACGCTGTTTTGAGCCGCTCCTAACATGGAGGACAGACGCTCGGAAATTCGAAAGATCCAATTAAAGGGGAAAGACGCGCCATGCAAATGAGATAAAATGCACCCCAAAAAAGAGGCAGAATGCACTTGGGGCGATACGGCTTATTTTGTCATCTAATAAATAATGGCAAAATGGTTTTCTTTGGAATTTTATATGTCCGCGCGGCATGGTTTTTCGAAATAACGTTTTTGATAACCTCTAGCACCGATCGTAGCTGTTCAACGGTCAATGATCGCCAGTCTTTCAAACATTGCTGGAAACGAGATGAAATATAAGCGAAAAAATGTTCACAAAGAGCCCTCTTGCCACGAGCTACGGGAAACGTTATGTCTCGAACGAAATAACAAAATGTTTTTGATTACATAACGGTAATGCTCATTGAAAACAGCCGATATTTCATCAGAAACATGTTGCCCTACGTTTATTCGTTGCAATAACACTTTCCGCTGGTAGAAAATTATAAATGACTGCTGAAAAACACAAATAAGACCGTTTGCAACGAATATTTTATTTTGTTTTCATTTACATTTTTGTGACATTTCTGTGCTGCCAAATTGCCAGGGTGACTAAAGAAAACATAGATTCGGATAACTCACTTCTCCAAATTGCACGTAACTAACCCCTAATTAAGATTATTTTAAGCAAATCCAATACTTTTTTTTTGTTTCTTAGAAACTCGTTTGCTCAGATTTGATTGAGTTTCGACTAAGTTAGAAGAATTTTGCGTAAGTATGTTAAATTGTTCCGGACATGCAAGGGTTCACTTTGACAGGTATGTGAATCTATCAAAAGTTGCATTTTCGAACACGTAAACAATGCCTATTGTTGTAAGATCAGTATCTTTTGATGAGTATTTTTTATCACGAATTTTCAGGTGATCAACTTCACCCCACTGATCAATTTCACCCCATTCCACGGTACAAAATTGGTGAAAATATGTTTTTTGACAGGGTTTTCATTGAACGTCAAGGAAAAAATACAAGAAAAATTATTTGTCTTCTGATGAATTCTCGAACTTTTCGTCGAATACATCGCATTAATTTCTGCACAGTGGCAACTTCAACCGTATCGGACATTTTTTCCACCAATTTGCCATATCAGATGATATTTTGATTGATTTGTCACACTTCTCCAAATACGCTTGACTATTACTAAATATCTTTCGATGGGACGAAACTGTGTGCAGTTTGGTAGTTTAATCCTTTTTTCGATAACATCCATATTATTCTGCTTGCCCAATACATTCCGGGCGTAGTGGCAGCTAGCTAGATCGATCCAGAACTTCACGGGGCCTTCGTGTAACTGGATGAACGGCAAAACTATCTTCTGAAGACACTTCTCCTTGTAAACTTGTCCATTCTTGGTTGCTCTAGTGATGAAAACGTTTGTCTTCTTTCCAAAGCTAGAGATGGCTTGCCAAGTCATCAACTTGCAGGCGAATTTATCCGCGAAAACAAATTTGAACCTACCTGGAGTATTCCCATTACTGTCAGCAAGGGGAAATTTCTGACCCGGGAATCGTCCAAAGTCCATTTTGACGTATGTTTCATCGTTCATCAAAATACAGCCGTTGTACTCTGTCAGGAATTGCTCGGGTTTTGGCAACCAGGTTCTGTTTCAGCGTCCTGTTGGATTGTTTGCTGGCATGATACGACCGTAATCTTTCACGCATACAGATTCGACCAACTGTACTATGTGCTGCATTGAACCTTTTCGCCAAATCACGGAGAGAGACCCCAGGATTATGCCAAACTGCGCTGATGACATTCGCTCGTAGTTTCCGGTCCAATGTTCCACTTTTTCGGCGCGACCTACCGTCAAAGCGTCCCGGTAACGTTTGAGCACGGTATTCACAGTCAATTTCGGTGCTTTGGCGATCATTCCTTCTGACCATGTAGAGTTTTCTCGTCTCTCGCGTTCCATCTTGGATAACTTTTGAACGCGTGTACCAACCCTAACGAAATTTCCACTACTAAAGCAGGTATTAGACGTTTTTCCACTCATACAAAGTTTGTTAAAACAGCTAATACTAATGAACTAGGATTCATAAGTGAAATGTTTTTCGAAATTGAATATCAGCTGATTTTTTGGTTGAAAACAAATCGATTTTATAAGGATACACGACTAAGCCTGTATTGGTGAGATCGGGCGTAGAAAGCTCTATACTAAGTGGACCACACCTCATACCACAGGTAACAGACATCCAAGCTAATTTTACTTCATGTGTAAAAAAATGCAACGGTTTTTCAGCATGTCGCAATACGCAGTATGGTGGCGCTAAGAACACTTAGTAGTCAATGATTTGGTAAAATCGATAGTTTTTCAGCTCTTATCGGCATTATCGCAATGAGAAGGGTTGCCATTTTTTAATGTAGAAATTTTGAGCAGTCGTAATTTGTACATAATCGACATTTTTATTCGATCCCAGTGTATATTTGCGATAAATTCATTTGTTTTAGTGTTGATTCGAAAAAAAGATAAACCTCACAGAATCAGTGTTATATCGTTGCAAAAACAGCGCCTGTTTAATCTGTGGGAATTTTCTTGCGTTTGGCAGCTTCGATTGTAATCCAGCACTGCCATCACGAAAGTGACTAAAGTCGCAAGTTGCAGAAAGATGTCGTTGGCATTCCAAACGAGTAAGAATTTGAAATCTTACACGCGACTTCTGGAGTTTTTGTTCTAGCTTAGATGTCTGTTATCTGTGCTCATACTAATTCCTTTCAATAACACTTGATGTAGTGGATTCTTCTGTCTCTAATAGCCGCAAGTTCCAAGCTAGCGTTACTTAAACCGCTTCCTCATTTGATCTTCATTGGAACAGACCAGCTAAGTTGTTCATCATAGAAAAAAATGAGATCACCTGCAGATGCAAACTGATAATAATTTTCACGCATCATTTCGGCTTTTCATTTTTTATGTAATTAAGTCGTTTCTGATCAATCGTAAGACCACCGGTATGGATATAGGGCCCAGTTCCCATCTGTCGTTCCGGCAATATTTTAAAAAAAGAAAAAGAAAATCAAAATAGTTAACAGAATCACGACGGTGGATTTGGCAGCTAGTATAAAATCTAAAACCCCACTATCTGTAATCAGCATGTACTTACATGTTATTGAAAACCAGACGCTCCACTTACAATTGTACCATACCAAGCTCATAGGCTTAAGAACCCTTCGAATATGCACCTGCCGTCTGCTTGTCTTCCTAACAATATGAACGCAACCTTTATACAGTACGGTGTCGAAAAGATTCCGATACGCATAAATCGGAAAATATTTTTGCACACCTTCCGCCGGCCTCTACAATTCTAGCAAACTGCGGAACGGGTTTGACAGTCGGCATTAAAAAAGAGTGGCAACCAACCAGGATAACTTCACACAAAAAGCGAACAAATCATTCCATCGAATAGCCTTTTACATTTCTTCAGATAAAATACTTTTGCCTCGTTTGCTTTTCCCTTTTTATGGTGATGACGAATTTCCATATATGCATGAAGGAAAAAGCAATCCTCTACAAGAGCAAAGCCAACACGAATGCGAACCCTGATAGGTATGTCAGTTACAGAGGTTCTTATTTTATAGATGGAATGAACAATTTTGTTTGTGTTGGTATAGAATCATTGTGGGCGAAATATTGACTAGTACCATTATCCAAGCGAAAATGCTTTTCAAGTTAATGCCCCACGTTTTTAGATGAAAAGCATTGCAAAAGTTGGAACCGATTCTTATAAACATTTCCGCCATATTTTTAATCGACGATTAAACGAGATGAAAAGTATAGAAGCGGTTGTGATTGAATTTTTCTTTTCGGACAAATGGGATGACAGTTTCGAATCCTTCCTCTCTTAGTATAGATAATTGTTTTATCCGCAACAAAAAGAACCTTCATTAAAACATACTTTCGGTGTTTCCTGGCTCTTTGAATTTACTCTTTGGCTGGTACGTTATTGGACCGTCATCAACATTATTCAGACAGTGACGTTCAAAACTTTGTCTGGTCACACGGAAAATCGATTATCATAATTTGATTTATTTTATTCATCGAATCGAACTCAATTTAATTTATTACCAAATCTTTTTGTAAGGCTTTTTCACATGTTTCCCAGCATGTCACACGAGTAAAACAAACGGAAAGCCAATCACGAAAGTACTGTCTATGAATGACATAGCAATCATTGGCGCACCCTCTTGAAATGAGACTTTAACTCTGATGCTGTGCTCTATCTTGCTAAAAAACAGCATACGTTGCTCGCGCATATGTATGTAGAAATTATCATCATTATTCTCTTTCTCATTATAACGAATCGTTGTTCGCCGTTTTTTCACACAAGCTGAGCTACCCAAAACAATCGCAAAGGTTGTCTCCTAACAACAACCAGATCCCTAACGAGGCGAATTTTTCCGTGAGTTGTGTAATCACAATATATAGCAAAAAATGAGAGCAGACAGACTGCGTTTATTTTCGCTCCGTTGGTCCTGTGGCCACCGCAGGACATTTCATGTCCTGTTTCAAAACTCAAAAGCCATTTTGCGTTTTAATCTCGTCAAAACACAACTGCCAGTTTCAATTTTGCGGTGTCGCAGCGTCGAAATTCATTTGATGTGACATAAAGCAGCTTCTCCCGGATACGCGCTCCGTCTCATGACGATTCCGTTCGTCAGCTTTGTAGGCTGCGTTTCTTTTTTCCCTGGCATATAGAAATGTCAGCTGCTCGCAGTGTTTAGCTGGCCATACGACACTCGACTTGTTATTCCATCGGGGGAAGTTACCGGAAATGGTTGAATGTAGAAGTTTTCAACCGGCTTAGGTAAACGTAACACGTGATGAAAATTGGCCTCGATCTCCCCGCCAGGGTGTTTCGGTCGTTTCCGTGCTATTGTCCTGAATTTCTACAGTCTATGGTACTAACTAGGTAACTTTGCATCATAGTATAATATTCAAATCTATCAGTTGGTATTGAGGAAATAACTTACGTTACGATTATTGTGATTATTAATACTTGGTTTATTAATGTTGAAATACCGAAATACCGTAATATTTAAATATTGCAAGGTCTGAAATGTACAGCTACGATAACCAAATTCGCTTTTGAGGTGATTGTACGACCGTTTCCCGTGCAGAAATATAATTATGCTCGACCGTCGTCTCATATCTCAGTTATTCACCCTCCAGTGTTTTTGCTGCAGAATGATTCCGGAAACGATACGCTGCTAGCTTAGGCTGTCATCTGCTATCAGTGGCCAGCTCGTGTGATGCACACAGTTTGGGAAATGATAATGGTGAAAGTAACAAGAACTAAATGGTATGTTTTCATACGAAAATATATGGTTTTCGTTGTGCATATATTCATAAAGTGGGTGATTTAGGACTGCATGAACGATATTCATGTTTGGATAGAAGTGTGCGAAAAAGCACTGATATCTATAGTTTTGTTTAAACATTCCTATCATTTTCTGCTTGATTCGAGGAAGCATGTGATTACTTAAGTGATTAATAAAAGAACTTCAAATTTATAAATAGACACAGGCAGGAACGATAAAACTTTTTCAAAAAGTCACATTTGCCATTATCTATGATGTTGAAAATGAAGAATGCAACAACAAGTGTTACATAAAAAGGGTGGCAAAGAGCATGAGTTTTGAGTTAATGCAATGATGTTTTTTATGTTTAATTACTATAAACAACGTGAAGTAGATATTTCAAATTCAATCAGCAATGAGCCTTCCGTGTTTGGTGCAGAAAAGATAGCCAGATGTGATTTGGCCAGTCTCACTTCTGAGAAGATGGACTACTCTCAAAAGTTAATGTGCGCTCTGTTGAACTATAACTTGATGTAAAAGGCTTCTTGAGCAGGTATGAAATTTACATTTGGAATAGTTACCGAATTGAAAATTAACAGTAACTTGAAATACTGCTGTCAATTTCTTAAACTGTAACGCAATTTTTTACAAAGACAAGCGCCTGGTCTCACAGCGAAGGTTGTTAGACGTTTTATTCTATCTCTCCTTTAGGGGACAGCTGGCCATGTAGGCATCAGTGATCCTGCATTCGAAATCACATGTCGCAATATTCAGATCGTCGGGTGTGCGTATATCGATTGAGCAGTAAGACCGGGAGTTAACTAAGTGTTCCCTGAACGAGAACCAGTTAGTCTTCTTCGGGTTTATGAATTTTTCGCTTTTAAAGGTTTAGCTCCGATGTTAAAGATGATATATCGGTAAGCTAAGTTCAACAGAGACATGCCATTTTATGACTTTCTCGGCAATGTTTGCGATGCTGAGAGTGAGATCGAAGACCTCGTCTCTTATGGCGTTATTAATAGTGGAACTGTTCCCTACGCTGCATATATTGACCTCGTTGGAAGTAAAATAGTATTGTAGGTATGCGAGCTGCCCCAAATCGTGTGGTGGGCATTCACATCGCATCCGATGAGGAAAGGTTCATTGACTGCTTTGCAGTCACATTGCTTCCGATGATGAAAGGTTTTTCGACTGCTTCGCAGTACCGCACGAGTGCGCGGACCTCGAGAGACGGAATATCGTCCAGGCCTCCGGGGAAGTAAGTGGATGCGATGACCATGTCTGGTTTCCCGTTGGTTGTCGGGACTTGCGCTATTTTGGCAACGACGTCACGTTGAATAAATTCTGTAATTGAGTGTATTTGAATACTGTGCTCAACAGAATTGCAGTCCCAGGTTTAGGCTGAGTGTTAAAGTAGATGAACCTACCTTATATGTCCGCGAGGCCGAGAACCCTTGTGTTTTTGAACCATGGACCTGGACCAGAGACGGTTAGGAGGCCCTTTTAGCGTGATGAAAATTCACCTGAAAGCTGCTGATTGCTTGTTGAATCCGCCTGTGGTGGGGTTGTAAAATCCAGTACCTGTCAGATAGTTGCCATCAGCAGAACTGCTAGTTTGAGTTGCCTATGCTCGTACACTGGCAAGCTTTGCCTGCTGAAAGCGAAACAGACACACGACCAGCACCGAAAGGTGGTTTCTGGGATCAAGGTTTGTGAGCTGAAGATGGTTGAGGCAATTAACTTCCTGAACTTACACCTGAGTATCAGAGAGTCTAGTGCCGCCGGAGGGGTAGTCGTCAAAGATGATGGCGCTGTTGATAGCCTTAACCATGTCGCTGTAGGTAACTCCCACCGAGTGTCCCAGAACCGAGGGACCATCACCATTGCGGACTCGATTTTTTTGTTCGCCGTACGATCGGCGCTGGTATTTGGTGACGGGACGTCATCCGATCGTTGCCGATAGACAGCAGGTCTGGCCAGCATTGGCGATTGGCGAGCATTTTGGCTTCATCCCTTGAGTGGACTTCTTCCAAGTATGCCGCGTACCTGTGCTTTCGTGCGTTGGAGAGATGCTTTGCCCAGCCCTCCACCCCCCCCCCCCCCTTCTTCCATTAATTCCTCGGCACGGGTGTCACATGACATCTTGGTTAAGGGGTTTGTCCATTCAGTCTAAAAACTCTCAAGCTTGGAGGAGTAGAAATTCCATTCAGTGAACAGGTTGAATTCTTAGGAGTTATCCTTGATGCCAAGCTAAACTGGAATGCACATCTGGACTATGCAATCAACAAGGCGGTCAGTGCATTATGCTTGTGCTCCAAAACCGTTAGAAGAAAGTAGGGCTTGAGACCCATCAAAAGCTCTTGATTTAATTCTTCATCTGCTGCCGTTGTACGAATACATGCAACTAGAAGCAGAAAACAGTGCCTTAGGGCTCAAAAGAACAAAAACAATCTTGTCAGGTGATCTTGTGGGTCACCTGACTATACTGAACTATTTTAAAAGAGGGCCAGGGATGAGTATGAATGGAGACTGGATGGCACCTCAGGACAATCATGATATTCCCTACAAGGTATGCGAAACGTCGCGTACAGACTGGAAAGTCGGAGTTCCTGATGTTCGTCCCGGTTCAACGATATTTTTCACAGATGGCTCAAAAATAGGTACAAAAACTAGTGCAGGAATCTTCGGCCCTGGAATTAATGTTTCAGTGGCAATGGGACACTGGCCAACAGTGTTTCAAGCAAAGATGTTTGCAATCCTTGAATGTGCGAATGTGTGTCTGACTAGAAAATACAAACATGTAAATATTTCTATTTTCTCTGACAGTCAAGCAGCACTGAAAGCACTTGATGCTTATAAATGTACATCCAAGATTGTCTGGGAATGTATTCTCACATTGCTACAGCTATGTCAAACAAACTCAGTAAATTTGTATTGGATTCCAGGACACTGTGGCATTGGTGGGAATGAAAAGGCAGACGAACTTGCAAAACAAGGATCTAACTCACAGTTTATCGGCCCAGAACCTTTCTGCGGTATATCAAACTGTGCAGTGAAAATGAAGCCTAAATGCTGGAAGGAACAAAAGGTGATAACCAATTGGTTGGATGTCAGAAAGTGTTCCCAATCTAAAAGATTTATAACACCAAACGAGAATCATTCGACAAAGCTCCTATAACTCAACAAAAGAGCTCTTTGTACATACGTCGGCCTAGTAACGAGGCAGTGTCCGAGTAGATATGATTTAAAGAACATTGGCCGGGTTGAGGATGATATCTGTCGCTTTTGTAATATGGAAAGCGAGAAATCGGAACATCTGCTGTGCAGTTGTGGTGCATTATTCAAACTCTGATCAAGGTTTCTTGGCAGTGGCTGTTCACAGCCCAAAGAGATTTGGTCTTTGAATCCTGGGAAGGTGATTGGCTTCAAAAACCATATTTTACCTGACTGGGGCGTGTCGGTGCAGGTACCTGATCACTCAACAATAGTGGTCATTGTATTTTGCGTCAGGACACGTATAGCAATTGACTGGGATATATTACAAAAGTTCACATCAATGGACAACGTAATTCTAATTCCATAACAAAAATACTACAAGGTATACAGCCCTAGGGGTTGTATGAAATGGTGACGTAGGACTAAATGTATATATTATATGCTGCAATAAACTGTTCATAGGCAACACTACCGATTATATTTGATGGTCGTTTTTGTAAAACTAACGATGCCTGAATACATGAAAATTTTACACTAGTAGTAGTTGCGACAATTCTCATAACTCTTATCTTCAAGCATCTATAGTTCTGAAAAGAACCGATTCCATAATCTTCAGTATAAAATTCGTGCTACAGAACGCTGATGATCGCACCATTGAATATTTTGCTTGACCGCGAATAAAGAAGTTTGCTCTCCGCTGTAGCTGTGCCAGCTAAATATTCTGCAGCGTACGATGGTAACTGTTGCTACCGTATGCAACAACAATTCAATACCCCATGCTATCAGTTAATGAGACTTGTTATAATAAAAAACACTCAATATTTAACAAACGGAAATTCGATAATTTTTACGCACATTAAACGATTACTTTGGCAAGACTCTTTATATCCACAAGACTTTATGGATTTGACGGTTTGACCCGAGCGTCAATGACATTTCTCATGATGGATTGGTATGATCGAAAATTTCTGCTCCAAAACCCTACTTGATTTCGGAGGATAGCGAAAAATATTTGATCGCGTAGATGTTCATCTTCCGTTTTCGTCTCATCAATCTTTTAAAATCTTGCAGTTCTTCAAACTTGGTTTGGGTTTTGAAGATATTGGGTGACATTGCGCAGCTCGATTCGAACGATTTTCACTATTTTCGAGTAGGTCACACACTGCCAGTTATGCTGGAGCAGTCATTGTCATTTGTCCTGCGGCTCATCTAACCCGCAAAGTCGAAAAATACGAAAAACGAAACATAACGCCCCCCAGCGATCATTTAGTTTTGTTCGAGTTGCTCGAAACGAAATGCGCAATGTCACCCCAGCATTTTGAACGTTTTCAGTTCAGTGTCTTAGAGGAACATTTTTCTGGCCTCTTAAGTTCTCCTCTAGTCCCAATACAATTAAGGCGACAGTTATGGTCGTTCAGAATTCCCCCTTTTGCTGGTCGGTTTCCTTGATGCCAGAAACGACAAACCTGTTCATATTCTGCTTCAGAAAAGCCACAAAAATGAATTGTGAATTGTCATAAAAAATCTTTGTTTTGTTTATTCCCCAGCACTAGCAAAACGCTTATATGGAAGTAGCCAAAAATGAGGTGTTCAATTGAAATATGACATTTTACCTACCTATTGGCAGCGTACAAAGGGTTTGAACGATCTATTTCTTGTTCCAAAAAGTGACAAAAATAGATCAAAACGTATACCAGTTTCAATTTTTTTCAATTTAGATCTGGTATAAAACAAAATTTACACCACCGGTGCAGTAGTTCCTAATGACGAAGGAATATTTTTATGAAACCTTTTTAAAGCTATAGCTATAACACGAAAATTCTGCTTTAAGCTTTTTTTGCTCAATTTTTATTAGTGCTCATTGTAAAATATGAAAAAACCTCAACATTTTTCGAAAAAAAAACTCAATTTGGAATGATAAATTTAAAAATCAAAGAAAGTCTCTAATTGTTTCTAGGAAACTAGCTACCCTGCAAACATTTTTTTTGGTTTACAGCTCAATAAGCTATTATTCAGCGGATTTTGGCTGAACTATAGTTGAACAAGCCGTTATCCAACAAATTTGTTCGTTGGGTAGACCAGGAAAAAAATATTTGTGACGTTGAAGCGCATGCTTAACCTGGTTGCAACATAAGCTGAGATCTTTTAGTGTCAAATTAGAGGTTTTTTGATTTGGAAACGGAATATTAGTTTGATTAAATGTTAGGGAATTCCATGAAGAAAAAAACTGTACGTTTTTTGTGATCTTACAACACTAAAATACTTCTGTTTTCATATTGGTTTAAAAGCAAATTGCTTATAATTTTATAACAAAACCTTTTAGGCATTGATGAAGCATTTATTTCGAGGCCATGTAACCTGAAACAAATATTATATATGTGTGCCTCTGATCATCTGCAATAATTTAAAAAAATATATCAAAACAGGCTTGTTTATTTGTTAATTTTACTTGAACTTAGCAATAAGTGTTTTAAAAATTCTTAAACATTATAAATTTGACTGTTACGTTTTTGGAAGGATCAAATTCTATATAATCTAGGAAAAATATTTACATTACTGGAATATACTTTTCAAAAATTGGTTTGTTGTTACTTGACCCGAATGAACGGTTTCCTAAAGGGAATTTAAAGTCTAAAGACTTTCTTATCGGCTCAGTAGATATTATAGTAAGGTGTTCAAGAGTGGATAAAGAGGAAAGAGTGAAAAAACAGGAAAAATTGCTCGTAATAATCTCGAGCACCGGCTACTGTGTAAGTATTGCGGTAAAACAAGAGCGCAAAGATGAAAATACTACTTCCCAGGCATTGGTAATCCTGTTGCTACAATTGAAAACAACAAGAAAACTCCATGGCTGTGAAGTATACACGGGTAACTGCATCCACCCTGCTTACTGCACCGTCGGTTAATTGTGCAATGTTGAGCCGCACAAAACATCGTACCCTACGGCTACGGGCATCGTTGGTGGAAGTTGTTGTGCTGAAGACAACAATGTTATTTTTAAATAAGGTTAAGATATTAGTGTGTCTGAGCTTATATCATCTTAGTGTAACTAAAGCCTTCTACTATGGAAAAAATAAGCACAAAACATAAAATTTAACCCAAACAACACGACGCCAACACGTTAGAGAAACTATGAATATGTAGTTTCTTTTCTTTTAGTCGCTACCGTATATCCACGATTTATCTTGGCCCAAAATTCACTGTACAGAATAGAATAATGCGCAGTATTGCGCTAGTTGTTGCCTCAGTAAATTTCCCCAGACAGTTTCGACAAGTGCTCCCACAAGTAAAATCGAAGACTGCGAGAAAGACGTTTACGTGTGGGAAATTCTCCAGCGTAAACGCCTTTCTTATCTAAATTCAATTTAATGCTAAATTGACGTTTGATTGCGGAAAACAGTCAACCTTGGGAAAGCAAGCAGGAGAAGATTAATTTCAAATCCCAGCAGCGACGTTGCGAGAATCAGAATCTGCACATTCGAGCGGACATCCTCCCTACAATTTATTCGGAAGCCATTTTCGCATCCTTCCAATCCCCCCGTACGTTGATGTCATTCATTTTTTGCTGACCACGGCTGGTGTGAGGCTAGTGTTTGCTGAAAGCTGACTGGTGCTATTTTTTATGTGGCTGAAATCTATTTTCCTGTTCTAAAAGCATTCCAAGTCCCCACTCAGGCCTGATAATCCTTCTGATTGTCATTGTTTGGCCTGCAGAGTGCAGTGTAATGCAGTGCGATGTTGCTCCCTCCGGAGCAGTCGTTGAGAAATAATCAGGTTTACAGTTTGCATTGGCTGGCAGAGTCCGTACTGCTACATACATCTGTAAGCTGTAACTTACGGATAGAAAATACCTCAAGTGACCACTTGTTGTGATAACTCTGGTTGGAATACACGAAGAGAGCATTTCTCAACTAGCATCAAGCGATAAGCTGAATGCGCTTCCGTCAACTAACTTTTGCTCTCAGCTATTTTCCAACCCTGCTTGGGGTGAGTGGATTGGCTTGGGCTGTTCGGCATTTGGTACGATTGGGTGCAAACAGTGTAACCACCTATAAAAATTGTTCTGTATTTTTGCAGATTCGTGAACAGATTATATATATTTTTCTGTAGAAACATACAGATTGATAAATGTTTTGTACACATGTTCAAGTTATTCAAATGGCATAGAATATTTGAAATTCAAAATACAAATGAAATTGTAACATCACTAGGTGCAATTTTTTTTGGCACAATTGGATCTAGATCGGACCATCCACAACAGTTTGGCTCTATTCATCAGGGCAAAGGATCTTCCAAATTTTAGCATGGTGGATAGACGGGAGCGATAGGAAATTGTGAACAGTCATAACGTACATTTATTTTAGGATTAAAATGGCCTCCCTTTGGGTTGTTCGTGATTTTGGCAAGGCTATCCTTTCCGGTACCACAAATATGGGAGAATGATTCAAATTTAAGTTTTGACACACCTTGATTGCCACCTTGAATTCCAATCAAATATGTGAAAGTTGGAAAATGTTCACATCAGGTCGGCAAAACCACAGCTTGGTCATCCAACGAAAAAAGGGCTATCATAAATTTTTATTGCATTCGATTGACTCTAGTGCGTAGAGAGAAAGAAAATTTTATACATGCTGAGGGCTTGATAAGAAACATAGTATATTGTGCCGTGTCAAATAAATGTTAAATAAAAAAAAATAAAAAAAAATAAACATAGTATCACTTCGTCTTTCTTAAGTAGGGCAGTGTATCTCTGTTAAGTGTGTTCTGTTTATGTTTAAATTTATTTCGTGTTGCACGACACGAGGATGCAAACAAACTGATTGAAGAAATTGCAATGATACTATGAAGAAATAACGTACAAAATTGGTAAAAATTTTTTGCAGGGTTTTTATTAATCTTTAAGGAAAAAAACAATAGCCAGCAGCTAGCAGTGATTGCTAGCTAGCTCGAGCCAGAACTTCACGGGGCCTTCGTGTGACTGGTTGAACGGCAAAACTATCTCCTGAAGACGTCCACCGTCAAAGTGTCCCGGTAACGTTTAAGCATGGTATTCACAGTCGATTTCGGTAGTTCACTCTAATGCTCCATCCTGGATAACTGTTGAACGCGGTTAGCAATCCTGACGAAATTTTCACCATACTAGGGCTGCGTATGTTATCCATGCCCGACCAATGGTGACCAGAGTGCTAATTGTGGGTTTAACCCACAGGTTTTGAAGAACAGTGTACTGTGTACTGGGCTTGCAGATAGTTGAAGTCGCCTTCTTGATAGCGTAATCTAGTTGAGCAGTTCAATTTAGCTTTTTATCCAGAATGATTCCAAAGCATTTGGTCTCATTGCTTAAACTCAGTCTTACCCCATTCAGTAGTGGTGGAGTGATTGAATGCACCCTTCGCTTGGTAAAGGGTATAATGACTGTTGTAGTGGGGTTAACGTTCAGCCCTTCTTCTAAGCACTACTAGGAGGTGGTGTTGAGAGCCGTTTGTATTCGACTAGAAAGAGTTGTATCCCATTTTCCCCTAACAATAAGGACTACGATACGGCATAACCAATAACTTCGTAGCCTAGCTGCGATAGCTTAGTGAGAAGAGCGTTTACCACCAGTGACCATAGCAGTGGAGAGTGAACTTTTTCCTGAGGACACCCTTTTATTTCCTCAACTGTGACAGTCGTATCTCCCAATGCAGTTGTGATATCCCTGCTCGACATGAATCTAGCTCATTGTAGTATCATAGACTCCTTTATTTTGTAGAACCGTGTTTTTTTTATGGTGGCGGGGAAATCTGCGAACAGACACCTGAGAAGAGAACTCAAGGTGGAGGGATGAGACTAGGGAAGAGATGCTGGGGTAGTTACACTCCCCCAAACACCTACTCATCCCTGTTCCAACCACTAAAACCCCTCCAGTCTCCAGCCTTGGTCTTACCGGAACGACGGTTAAGCATTACGTCGGGGAGTGGCTTTGTGCGTAATGCACCCTCTTTACACTTATAACCTCCTAGCTAACTACCTGGAGACTGGTAGTTAGCTACCACCGGCGTATTGGTGGTTGGCCCGCCACACACGTTTCAGCTCCAGTACAATCTGGGAAGCGGCCGCGATAATCCGGAGTAGTGCCAGACCCGCTCACAGCCATCATGTTGCTCCTCGCTCTTACGAAACGCAGTTAGCAGTTTCCTCCACCTCCACTCACTCGGGACATATGGGGGACCCCGCGTGCCCGAGCCCGTGCAGATATTGCCTGAAGCATCCATGGCCTGACAGGTGAATCTGTGTCAGGTCGGTGTGCCCATCTGCCCTTTGTGGACTTAGACCATTCCCGCTGCCAGCAGAGCATCGAGAATGACCTTCTGGTACCTCATATGCCCCTTGTGTCACGGTGGTCCAAACATTCTTTGTCCTCCTTGATGGCGATGCTGATAGGCATCATGCCGGACAAGACACAGATTGCATCATATGACACCGTACGATACGCACTCGCAACTCTCAGGCACATGAGTTACTTTCCAGTTTACCGCGGTTACTGTTAGTACCTAGCGCTCTGGACCACACTGGCCCACCATACCTAAGTAAAGATGAAATCACGCTGGCAAGAAGTCTTCGCTTGCTGCTATAAACCGCTGAGCTATGGGACATCATACGAGATAGTGCTGCAATAGCGGATGAGGCCCTCTTACATGCATAGCCGACATGACACACGAACGTGAGTTTATCGTCAACCATAACCCCTAAGAGCTTCAGAGATCACTATGAGGTGATGGTGCAGTCTCCGACTCTGACCACCGCCTGTTGGTCCGATTTGAGGTTGTCCACAACCGTAACTTCCGTCTTATGAAGCGCTAGCTCCAGTTTCCTGGAGCACATCCAGTCCTCTACCTTGCGTATATAGTGCGCAGCCGTTAACTCAACCTCCTCGATTGACTCGCCGTAAACCTCCAGCGTTATGTCGTCTGCAAAGCCGATGATCACAATCCCTACAGGGAACTTGAGTCTCAACACCTCGTCGTACATGACATTCGACAACACCGGACCCAGGATAGAACCTTGTGGAACTCTTGCGGTGGTTAGGACGCAATTCTGACCCTCCTCCGTGTTGTAGATAAGTACTCGATTCTGGAAGTAATTTTCCAGAATATTGTACAGCGACACCGGTACATGGATGCTCCCGAGCGCAAGCGCTATGAAGTCCCAACTGGTGCTATTGAACGCATTCTTCACGTCAAGCGTGATGATTGCGCAATAGCGTATTCCCCTTCTCTTACGATGGAGTGCTACCTCCGCCGTTTTGGTGGCGGAGGAGATGGAATTCATCGTGGACCTGCCTTTCCGGAAGCCGAACTGGTTATTTGCCATACCATTTACACCCTCCGTGTACCTCACCAGTCTGTTCAGGATAATCCTCTCAAGCACCTTGCACGCAGAGTCCAGCAGGCAGATAGGCCTATATACCGATGGGTCCCCTGGTGGTTTCCCAACCTTCGTCAATAAGACCAGTCTCTCCCGCTTGCACCTGTCCGGAAAGAGACAGTCATCCAGGCACCTCTGGTCTGTGTCTGTGCACCCCGGTCTGTGTCTGAGATACTGGAACGTCGGACGTGAGACTTGATGTCGAAGGCCAAGGACTGGGCTCGTGACATGGAAAGAGTCCCCCGATGATACGCTCCAGCATTGCCGGTGATCGCTCTGCAGGCGCCAGTGCGCCTTTGGTTTTGGCCAATACTACCCAGTAGGCATCACCCCACAAGTTTTTATTGGCACTCTCACATAGCCTATCAGAGCAGGCCCTCTTGCTGGCCTTTATCGCACTCTTTAGCATCGAACTTGCAGAACCGAATACCGCGGCGAACACCTCGCCATCGAGGTGCAATGTCTTTCACTCGCGGACAGTCGGAGTGTTGGCTCTACCCGTCGCTTGCCACCTCTGGTTCTTGTCTGCACTATAGAAGACTGGCTGGTGGCCGCTATTAGTGTAGGCAACGTCTACCCTCCAGTTCTTGGTCAGTCCTGGGCTGGAGAACGTCACGTCTATGATCGACTCCCCACCATTTCTGCTGTATGTACTTTTGTTCTCAACGTTGGTCAGATCCAGGTTGAGCTTTGCCAAAGCCTCCAACAAGATCTGACCCCTCTGTTTCGTAAAGCGACTTCCCCACTCGACAGCCCAAGCGTTGAAGTCGCCCGCCACCACCAACGGCGTTAGTCCCGTTAGGTCCATGGATAACTGGTCGACCATCTGGGTGATCTTTTCGGTAGATCAAGGTGGCGGAGAACACTCCGTTCACCTTGGCAACTTCGTACCCTTCTTTTCAATGTGAGACATCCGCCTGAACCGGAAACTTGCTCGTCGTCCATATTGACCGCAACACTGGAATCATCCGCAACCCAGTTGCCGTTTCTAGGAGGGATGCGTTAGGGGTCCGATATGATGGCGATGTCCGACAACGACTCAGTGGCTACTTGGTGTAGCAGCTGCTGGGCCGCGAATCAATGGTTTAGGTTCAGTGGCGTTACTCTTACGCCCGCAATTTCTTAGCCGGCTTACCGGCTGGGCACCTGGGGCATCCCATAAAGTTTTTGGCGTCCCGTTTCCTGGAACATACCATACACTTGGGAGACTCCCCACAGTTTTTTGCTTTATGGCCTGCACCTCAACATCGCCTGCACAACTGGCTACTAACGTGCCCCTTGCAGGTCCAGGACTTATGTCCCTTCTCAAAGCACAGGAAGCAAATGTCCGGTTGCTGTAGTATGCTCAGAGGGCATGCCGACCAGCCGACCTTCAACTTTCCTTTATTCAGGGCCAGGTTGGCATCCACCGACACTAGTCGGAAGGTACCTGGGTCCCTGCCGGACCTTTGCGAAGGTGGTCCTGAGGGAGTTTTCTAACGTACCTGCCTTTGCAACAGTGCCTTTCGCGCCTGTGTTCGAAGACTTCCTGCCAACCTGCCGCATGCGTGCTTTGCTGTACTTTCAATTCAGCAGGGAACATTGTACTGCTACTTGGTTCGCAGACTGTTGGTCCAGCTCCACCATCAGTTCGACGGTCTTTCCAGTGACGTTGCGATAGCATACTCGCCATGCACGTGTGGAGAAACCGTCCTTCTGGTTCTGGATTAGACGGAGATTTCTCTCGTTCGTGGTGTCCACACTATCCTGAAAGTACCCGCCGATTCGTAGTGCCTTTGGCAGGTCCTTCGTGTGAAATACAGGAAGGTGTGCTCGCTCCCATGGTTTGAAAGAAGGCGCCGTAGTCTCCAGCCATCTGACTGTGTCGCTGTCGGCACAGTGAAGTTGTAGGAGGCCGGTTTTTAGCCGGCAGCTCCTTAACTTGGGCCTGATGGCTGATGGTTTCTGGTTCGCAATGCAGTCCAGGATGGCCGTCTTGATTACTAGAGCGAGCAAGGTCTCGAGGCTCTGCTGGATATAGGTGTCTCTTCCTAGGGTATTATGGTCCGATGGTCTCTCCTCTTTCCCGCTAGGCGCACCAAGGATTAGTAATGAAACCGAAGGCCCTCCATCCAGCGATTTGCTGTCGAGGTTGAAGTCCTTTTCCAGTTCCATCTTCTCGGTTCTGCCTATTCCGTGCGGTATTGTAGGGCTGCACGCCATGGAGCTTGTTAACTCCACTTGTTCCGGCAGAGCAAGGTTGCCGGAACAAGTATTTGAAATTTGTTGTTCATTTATTGAATCCAGTTTTGATTCCACGAGTTTGCCACGAAAAAAGGGGGTCCTCTGCGTGTTACGGTGGCCTAACGCAGAAGGCTAGAATACTGTGGAAGGGCACCAGGTATTCCACAGGCTCCGTTAACGACTGGCAATTCGTAATAATTAAATATAATAACACAGTGCAACGATTTTTGTGCCTTGGCTCCTATGTTTGATTTTTTGATGAAGTTTGATGCGAAAATAAATTTCCCTAAGTTTGAACATATTTCAACTTAAGGGGCAACAATGGGGCCATTTTGGATTTTTGAGAAACCGGTAATTTTTGTGGTTTTTTCGACGCCATTTTGTTTTGAGGCCAAATATTAAAATTCTAAGAGTTCACATATAAGCATCTTTTTACCCATCTTTTGAAAGAAACAGATCTTAAATCGGACAAAAACTGAGCTCAAAACGGTGATTCTACGAAACCGGTTTTGGCATAGTTTTAGTATATTTCACAAAGCAAAATAATATCGATTATTTCTGAGTATTAATGGTAATACGCTAATATCTTAAAGCGGTAGTCAAATTATATCTTATTTTGAGTAAAAAGGTCTCAGAAATCGAATGGTAGTTGTCTGATCAACGTGAAATGTCAGCAAAATGTCGATTTTGCCCCAATTCCCCTACAATACTAAAATAGGTTTATCTGCTGACATTTTACGTAGATCAGACACCTACCATTCGATTTCCGAGACTTTTTTACTCAAAATAAGATATAATTTGACTACCACTTTTTTTTCACTCTGTTTTTTTTTCAAAAGATGGGTAAAAAGATGCTAATATGTGGACAAACTCTTAGAATTTTGATATTTGGCCTCAAAACAAAATGGCGTCGAAAAAAACACAAAAATTACCGGTTTCACAAAAATTCAAAATGGCGCCATTGTTGCCCCTTAAGTTGAAATATGTTCAAACTCGGGGAAATTTAGTTTTGCATAAAAATACACAAAAAAATTATATACAGAAGTCAAGGCAGAAAAAAAAGTCAATTTTTGTTGCACTGTGTAATTCATCACACATCAAAGACAGATTTTACTTTTTTTTTTTCTTCACATAAAGACAGATTTTACTTGTTTGATGCCAAATAATTCGACAGAGCACGAAAAATACTTGAGCACGAATTGTTCATGTGGAACATTGCTCCGATATATACACGGCAGGCGACAAAGTCAATGCCATTAATTGCATCGTTGCATTTTTTACATATTTTGCCATGTCTAGCGGGGAACAGGGCGCTTTCAAGCAGGCAGAACAAACAAAACAGATGATGCTAACCTGCTACTTTAACCAAACAATAGCAATACACTGTTCACTGGTGATCGAAAATCTTGAAATCTCTCACTATGACACTGTACGTACCTACTTCACTTTTCTGATTCAGGTTGATCAATAAAACGCACGACAGTGCAATTATCCTGCGCACTGGCCGTTGAAAACGAATGTCAAGTTTTTGTTATTTACAAGGTCCCGATTAAAATTACATGAAACTGCCATTCGCACATTTATTTAAAACTTTCCTCAATCCGTCAGAGATCGTGCCTGTCGTTGATACGAGCTTTTCCTGTGCAAAAAACTTGTCTACACTGTGTCCTAAGAAAAGTACTCTCGCAATTTCGCAACAGGAAAACTTTGGCCCCTGTCAAATTCTCGCATGAGACTAGCAAACTGTGTCCTCGATGGTGGAACCCGTATAAAGCAACGTACCTGATCCGGTACTGCAGGCTAAATGAAGCTACTTGGCTGATGGGCCACATTGCATCTAGCCGTATGAGCTTTGCACCATATACACTTCCTGGCTGGAAAAGCCAGCCAGCACTGCAACCGGGAGGTAAAGTTTTGCTAGCTTTTTAATTTTCTTCATTAGCTAGTTGGGCGGTGGGGCTATTCGGCTCGGTTAACATGGTTATTATGCAAATTGGGGGTAATCGCTGAAGGTGATGAGTAAATTTAATTGTAGATTTATGAAACAAAAAAAATGTTTACAATTTGTACCTCAAGCGGAAACACGCTGTAATAACAAACAATCTACGTATGAGATTTTAGCAAGAACATGGGGTTCACCGGATGAAGCTTGATGTTTAATTGTTTTCATTTAACATTTAACAGTTACGGAGGCAGACTTTTTCTGTTTCCAGAATTTCGTAGAACACACACGCACCATTTTGCTAGGTTTTAAACAAAGATTTAGCAATCGAACTCAATATTCGACAAATGTTTGATATTAGCTATCAACATTTCAAACCTGAAGCAAAACCCTTCCAATAAATTGCATATATGTGAACACTCCGTAATCATTCATGCGCGAAAGATTTTCGTGTATCGTGAGACTAGGGAAATTCACTCCACTTGCTTCTAATGCACCCATTTCGTTGACAATAGAGGGGAAATAAGAAGTATATTCAAACCAACGCCAAAATAGCGACGGAAACGAATAGTTTTGTAACAAGCGCTGCAGCGGCAGAAGCATTTGTATCGTGAGACGTTTTTATCGCCCCGGCATGCTCGATTTCACTTCAATTTATTCAGCATAAATCCTTATGCCTTCGGATGCATGACGTGTGGAGGGAGTGGCAATTCGCTATTACCACGGTGCATTTCGGTTTCTTCGACAGACAGCTTCCATTTCACGCAAGCTATGAAACCTTACATCACGGGAAACCGTTCAACCGTTCGACAGTAGTTTGATTTTTTTTCACTTCTCAACATTGAATCGTTGAGCGGGGGCCTAGTGTGGTTGGTAACGTCTCCGCCAACCACGCTCGACGCCTGGGTTCGAATCCCACCGCCGACATAGGTGTCGATGGTTGTGAGGTGGCGTGATCCACTCACAACCAACCCAACTGGTCTAGATTCAATCCTAGCCGACACCAGGAGATTTTCTGAGGCGAAAAATCTCTGGGATCACGCCTTCCATTGCATGAGGAAGTAAAGCCGTTGGCGCCGGTCCGTTAATAAACGGGTCGTGAGTTAGGGTCCTGGGTGTGGAGTCGCCTCCCTGGGCGTCGGTGATTGGCCACAACAGTGGCGGAACTAGACCGACGGAAAATAAGCGAGAGTAAAAAAAAAAACATTGAATCGTTGAATCTATGTTGTATACCATGAGCTGGTGTGGTTTTATTATTGAATGATTTTTCTGATAAGCATGTAAAAGCAAATTAAATATTTTTCTTTTTTATCCATACTTTTTTGTCTTAGATATTTGTTCAGCTAGTTTTTGAATGGTAGAAGCGATGCACTTGGTTATATCATTTCCATTCTAATGATGTAAAATTCTTGTGTTTTATTGAACATGAAATATACCATAAACTAAATTAATTTTCTCTACTTTCAGAGACATAACCCGTTTAAAAAAATTGAAATAAAAATATATCGAACATCTTTATCCAGTGTTTGTTGCCTGTTTTTTACTCTCGGGAAATAGCCCCACTATTGCCGCTGAATTGGAAGGAGAAGTTTGACGAGTGTGGTAAAAAAATTCATTTTTTAGGCACTCGTGTTTCAGTTATTTGTTTACTATTTTGGTAAAACGGAGTAGAGGTTTGATGGTACACGGGACGGAGTAATCTTCTCTCCATCAATTGCTACCGTACACACTTAAAATTTATTGCCGGGTCTTGGTAATTTATTGCCGTTCTCGGCACCACTGAGTGCTCGGTTAAAAAAATAATGACAGTTGTCACATTTTTCCGTAAATCTCGGTTCACCGAACTGAAATTTCGGCACACAATATCTGAAATCCGAGATTTCAGTGAGGTTGAACCGAGATTTACGAAAAAATGTGACAGCTGTCGTTTTTTCTTTTCTTCTTCTTTCCTCTAGAATTTTTAGGTGTGTACTTACGATCGGGACATTTCTTCAACACTGCTTTAAGGGAGATTTATTATCGTGTATTACATGTTAAAATTCCAGCTGATTCGAGCTCGTCGTTTTACTTCGATCGCATGTGGAAGCAAGTGGGCTTCGAACGGTGAGTTGACAACCTGAAGGGGGTGTCCTGACAAGTTCCCACCTCACACCTCCACGAATCATCGCATTACATTAGACTACCAGCTGAAACAACTGGTTGGTGTAGCCGTGGCAATGTTGTCATCCGACGAAGGTGCGACTCGATCATAGGAGTGTAAACCGGCGATGGAGGAAATGCTTCGCTAATCCGAGCGTCTGTTTACCAAGATGGTGCGGTTCAAAACAGCGTGCGGTCTCCATGTTAGGAGCGTCCTGGTGCCAGCGTGAGACTCTCAACAGAGCTGACACGATGATTCTCCGACTGGACTGGGCGTTGAGAAGGCCCAACAAGTCGCCACATAAAAATGAAAAGTGACGAACGATCAAAAAGAATAAACGAACTGGAAAAATTTGCAAGATTATGGCGACGAAAACTATTTGAGCAGATAGAACCCCTCATGCTGGGCATCGTGGCTCTGCAAAAGATCTGTCGCAAATGTGAGAAAGTGAGGAAAGTCCGTGGAGGCAAGGCCCAGTTCTACCAGAGCGGTGAAGCACCCAACAAGCAGGGAACAGGTTTATGTGTTATGGGCAGAATGCAGGATGGCGTGATCAATTGGAAGGCGATCAACGAGATGATGTGTCTGTTGAGGATTAAATGTCGTTTCTTCAACTACAGAATCATCAACGTGCACTGCCCGCACGAAGGTAGACCTGACGACAAAAAGGAATCTTTCCACGCGCAGTTGGAGGCAACATACGACGGCTGCTCTTCACGGGAACATTTGACATCAAGATCGTCATCGGGGATATGACGGGAAGCGATATATAGACCGGTGATAGGGCCTCACAGCCTACACACCTACACGAACGACAACGGTCAACGATGCATCAACTTCGCAGCTTCCCGAGGCCTAGTGATAAAAAGCACCTTAATTCCACGCAAAGATGTCCACAAAGCCACCTGGAGATTTCCTGACCACCGAACAACAAACCAAATTGACCATGTTCTCATTGATGGTCGAATTTTCTCGAATATTACTAATATTACTATGTGCGCTCAAAATTTTCCACGGTATTTCATACACGTCAAAACCGTCCTTCTCGGTCAAACATCCGGCAGTTGATCAACCCGCAGGCTGTCAAGAACTACGCGCGGCTACTCGATGAGGCATTACGCTCGGCCATTGGAGAGGCCGCAACCGCAGCACTAGGTGTGCCGAGCGAACGTCGAGCCGATAAAATGACTGGTTTGACGGGGAATGCCAGCAAGCGATGGAAAGGAAGATAAGAGCTTTTTAAAAACTATCTAAGCATCTACACAAGAGAGAACGCGGCAAAATACCGACGAGCTCGAAATGAGTTCACCATAATTCTGGGGAGGAAGAAGCACCAGCAGAAAGACAGAGATCGTGAAGAGCTGGAGCAACTGTTTCGGACTAACGATACGCGCAAGTTTTTTGAGAAGGTGAACCAATCCCGTAAAGCCTATACACCAATTCAGATATGTGTAGGGACGCGAAGGGAAACCTGATTACAAACGAGCGCGAGGTGGTTGACAGGTGGCAGCAGTTCTTCGATGAGCACCTCAATAGCGGAACAACGGAAGAAGGCGGAAGAAGGCCAGGCCCAGAGGAATCAAATTTTCACTCTCCGGCAGATTCTTCAGAAATGCCGGGAGTACAACGTGCCCACACACCATGTTTTGGTGGACTTTAAGGCACCGTATGATACAGTCAATCGAGAGCAGCTATGGCAAATAATGCTCGAATACAGCTTTCCGGATAAACTGACGAGTGATGTGTTACGTGTGCGTGTCGGGAACACTCTCGAATCCGAAACCCTCTGCGAAAGCCGCAGAGGGTTGAGACAATAAGATAGATTATCCTGCACGTTGTTTAACATTGATCTTGAGAGTGTTATCCGACGAGCGGGCATCGAAACGAGAGGCACGATTTTCAGCAAAGGTAGTCAACACATAGGCTTCGCAGATGACCTGAACATTATTACGAGAAACTCAACAACGGCGGAGACAGTCTACGCCAGACTAAAAGCGGAAGCTCGAATAGTGTGACTGGAAATAAATGCATCGAAAACCAAGTATATGAAAGGAAGAGACTCGAAAGAAACAAACATTCGCCTCTCACGGACGGTGGTCATGCACGGCGACGAACTCGAAGTGGTAGAGGAGCTCGTATACTTGGTATCACTGGTAACCGCCGTCGATAACATAAGTAAGGAGGTCCTACGACGTATTCGAGCTGGAAATTGAGCCTACTTTACCCTTCGCAGGAAGCTTCGATCCAGGAACATACGCCGCCGCACGAAACTGACGATTTACAAAACCCTAATCAGACCCATTGGTCATAAGCGAACTGGCCGTATTTGAACGGAAAGTGTTCCGGACAATATTTGGTGGAGTACAAACCGAAAGCGGAGAGTGGCGTAGGCGTATGAACCACGAGCTGCAGGCACTACTTGGAGAGATTCCCATTGTGCACCTGACGAAGGTCGGGAGGCTGCGATGCGTCGGGCATGTCGCGAGGATGCCGGACGACAGTGCGGTTAAATCGGTTCTCTTCAAAAACCCCACCGGCACCAGGAATAGAGGAGTCCAACGTGCTAAATGGTGTGACCTGGTTGAAGCGGTTATGCGAGTATCGAGACGTCTTGGAAATTGGCGACGAGTAGCCCAGGACTGAGTAGAATGGAGGAGAATTCTTGATGCGGCACGAGCCACTACGGCTCTAGGCTGCTAAAGTAAGTAAGCATGGCGACGAAAACGGACTTTGAGACCGGTGGATGGGCCAAAGAGCCTTCATGCCGTGTCGAACGACAACAGTCAACGGTACGTAGTTGCCCAGGGATATGCGCTGCAGCTGGAGCGAGTGTGAGGTTATCGAAAGGTGGAAACAGTACTACGACGATCATCTTAATGGCAATTTTACAGCAGACGAAGGTGATACGGCGATCAATTTAGGAGTACGAGCAGAAGACGAAAGGCCCTGACCCCAAGTCTCCAGAAGATTGAGAAGGAAACCGGCAGGTTGAAAAAAAAAACCAGTGGCAGTGACCGAAACGAGCTTCTAAAATCCTCTGGTACACACCATCCTCTGGTACACACCAGGGACTAAGGAGCAGTTGGAACAGTGTGCCTTACAGGGCAAACTTGTTCTGAAAAAAACGAAAACTTTTCCATTGGGATAACCACTTTTCCATTGGGATAACCACCACTTTTCTTTACGTTGTTATGGGGAAAAAAGACTCGTTCAATACAAGAAACGTAAGCCTTGTAAGCGATCTCTTGCGTAAGCGGCAGCATACTTCTCCAAGTACGACACGAGATATTTTATAAAATAGTAAACGAAATCAGGAACCGGACTATGATAATCCTCTGCTATGCTCCACGGCATGGAAGAGAATCTAAGGTTTGTTCCACTTAGTATTCGGCCATTACTTTTTATTTACTGCAACGCCTCTAGTTGTCGTACCGAGGAGCTAATGATAGTGTTTTGATCTTGAAGGCTTGTTTATATATTGTGAAAATTTCGTCAGGATTGGTACACGCGTTGAAAATCGAGAAACGAGAAAAAATTGTGCACACCTACTTTGAAAACCCAACATGTTAAAGAGAAATGATCGCCAAGGCCCTCAAACTAGCAAAATCGACTGTGAATACCGTGTTCAAACGTTACCGGAACACTTTGACGGCGGATCGCGCTAAACAAACGAAATGTAGAAGTGGAACATTGGACCGGAAACTACGAGCGAAGGTCATCAGGCGACACCTATAAATTACGTAACGCAAAAAATGCAATTTTTGGACCCCCACCCCCGATATGTAACGAAATGTAACGCCAACGCCTACTCCACATAAAAATAACGTAACGCAGTAGAAGAATTTGTCTACTAAAAATCCTAGTTTCTGGACAGTCTCCTCAGAGATTTGGACAGGGACAGAGAAAAAAAAACTGATTTTAGAGAGGGGTGTTCCACAAAAAACTCTATTTTGTCGTGTCCAACGTACAGATAGGACATCGCAATATTCAGCAATTGTTTATCTTTTGAAATTTTCCACAACTTTGCTGAAGGAAGCTATCTGGTATATTGAAAATTAGAAAAAATATTTTTTTTATCTAACTGTTAGGTGGATTGATCAAAAAACTAAAAACGCCAAAAGTAAGGTCTTGTTCTATGAAACAATTTTGCTGAAGACATTGGATACATAAAATCAATTTTTCACAGTCAAATCAAGAACGATCACAATTTTTCGAGTTTAGACCACTGTGTACTGTGATATTTTCAAATAAATCTTTTCACCAATTGCTAATGTCTTGAAGTATAACCCTTGGAATGTGTAGAAACTGTGTAGAAAAAAACGTGCATTACAATAAGTAATTCGTCGTTTTTTATTACTTTTTTGTACTTTACGACCTTCAAAAGGGCATTACTCAAAAATGTACCGTACGATGATTTTGATATTTTGACCAGAGATTCTGGACATTTTAATGAATCGAATCGTGTACTCAGATTCTTTGGTACATTTTTTTTATAATAACATGCTAGCATGCTGGTTGTATCGACTCATTTATCCAGTTTATAGGAAGAACCATCGAATTATTCGCAATTTTGCATACACAAAACTCTCCCGCATCTTGTTTCATAGGCTGAGGCCGTTGCCTTCGTTGGAGTTTTCGTTGGAGAGTGCAGTGAAGTTTTCGGGAAGGGTGATCTGCAACGGAGCAAATGTTCACCATGTGTCAAATCCTGGACAAGTTCAGGGAAGTAAATCTGCATAATCGTCATCTGTTTCAAAATTTCAAGGCGACATACGAATCAGTTGATCGCAGCGAGTTATAGCATATCATGCTTAAAGACGGTGTTCAAACTTTGTTTGGTCGTATAGATTAAAAGACTAAATGGAGTAGAAAAAAAATAGTAGAAGGGTGGTATCCAAGACACGACCGAATAGTTGACGTAGGACTACAATATTTTTATATTTTTATTTTGAAGCTTTGTTTGATTTGAGCTCGTTTTACCTTTGTAGTTTGCTTAATTTATTTCAACCAATTTAAGCTCAACATCTTCCAACGGGAAGTTATTTTGGTTCGGGTGGTAATATCAATTATCTAGGTCGTTAGCCCAAATTTATCAAGCGACACCTCAAACGACTTGAAACTAACTAGGTCATTGGTGGCCATTTCTACTGCTAAGGTCGTCTTTGACCATTTAAAAAGTCATGAAAAAAGAACCGTTCATTGTTGGCATGGTTCGGTTTTGGCAACAGAAAAAATTCTGGCGTTTTGCCAAAATCGAACGGGGTCTGTATTTTGATTATTTTTTGCAGCACTCTATCTTAGAAAAAAAAATATTATCTCTAACATTCACAATGGTCCAGAAACCAAATTTAGGGGGAAATTTGGGTCTAGAGCTCTATACAATGTTTTAGAAAAAAACTTTTTTTTACAAAGTTACTTAAATTATTGGACCTATAAAATTGTGGAACAAGGTATTCTATCTACAAAAATTAAAAAGTTAGATACTTGATAGCATCGAAAATTTTGGTCACCCTAATTTTTGATACTTTTTCAATAAGCGCTTTATCATATGTAACAACTTTGTAGAAGAAAGTTTTTCTCTAAAATATTGCTATAGAGCTTTAGACCCAAATTTCCCCCAAAAGTTTCTGGACCATTGATGAATACCTTTCATTCTAATACAGCGAGTTTTCTTTAATACGCAGAAAGGCAACCCTCTATAAAATATTTAATTGAGTACGATTTTGTAGAAATTAAACTTCCTTCTATATCTATTTGTCGTGTTGAAGTTGGCTCACTCACCGATCACAAAGCGGTAAAGATGTCACATTGATTTTTTTCCTGCAGTTACAAGCTCGTAGAAAAAATATCGATAACGAATTACAGTTTTAGTAGAAAATGTATATTCACAGAAAATTTGAAATTGAAATAGAAGTTTATGAACATGTTAGCATTTAATTTAGGCCAATTTAAATATTTTAATAGTATACAGAATCAATCAGAAAAAAAATGATCAGTTTCAAGATACCAAAGAACAACCATATTAACCATATAAAAATACCATATTCGAAAGTTATATGTCCGTTATCTTCGAAAATAAAGTGGGCTAGAATGATGAACAACATTAGCCTCAGCAATTAATGTTTGCATAGCGTTGTTCAATTACAAGTAAGGTTATGGAATGTAATATTTTCTTGCAAATGCTAATTCAAAAGAATTTCCAATTGAAAAATACAAATACTAATGTCGGAACTCTAATATCAAGATGAAATGAATTTGGTTTTCCTCTTGCAACTAGTTTCGTCATATTAGACTAAATTCATTTAGTTAGTTAAATATAATCATCAGTACAGCTTGTTTAACTACCTATTCAAAGATCTGTACGGAGCATTTTGGTTTTCTATTGTCTTTTTAATACCCTATATTCAGTTATTTGAATAAATCTGAAAAAAGCAGAGTGTAGAGTTCAGAAAAATCATATTGAATTCTGATATTTGCTGCTAACGAAACAACAAGAAGAAGAAGACACTTCAAACGACAATTCGATTGTGTTCCACGCCCCACTGTTCGTCAATAGCGGCAATGTAGTTTTCACTTGGCTTGATTGCACGAAAATGAATATTGAGTTTTTCTGCACTGATAGACGACGAGTAAACAGCGCATGCATTGCTCGGTGCAGTATTGTTGCCTGTGCCATCATATTTTCCTTCAAGACATCAGTTTTATTAACATTAACATATATATTAACAACAGAACGTAATACTGTCTGATAGTGGAGGTGGATACGAACTTTCCGAAAAAGCTTCACCTTCAAGACATCAAAATAGTCTAGGCTCATGGAAGCTAACATTAGTTGACCTATTGGGACGGGGAGATTCTGTCAATTTTTTTGCCACTGCTGTACAGGATATCACAGCAGGCAGTTGGTGTCTATTCATAAAGTCTGTGCCAGGCGTGCTCGCATATGATTGGTACAATGTTGGTGAGAATTCGACCTTGAAACTTTTATTCAATTTTCACTGTTTAACAATGAAGTGATAATGAAAATTGAAGAATTACAAAATTGTCCATCAGTTTATCAATCCAACGACATATTGATTATTGTGATCCATCATGTGGTTACATCAGTATAACCGTTTGAAATCTTTCATTCCGACGTTACATCTTGGTTTTAGTTTCCATGGAATGTATCTGGATATAGTGCGGTTAGACGTAGTCCTACGTCAAAAAAACGTAGGAAGCTGTCCTGAAATGTTTGAACTTCGACTGAATATGATAATAGTCAGTCTAAAGGCCAAAATGCAATATTAAACATTTTCAGTATTTACACCAAAAAACGTGATTTTTTTCGAAAACGTGATGGAAATGCGGTCGATATCTTCTACCGTTTTTGAGTTATTGAAGCAAGCAAAGAGCTTAAGAAAACCTAACTGCACATAAAACTTATTTTGACGAGGAGTGTGCCACGAAGAGCTTTATTTTACCGTGTTCAACGTACAGATAGAAGATTGGAATGTTAAGCTTTTTTTAAACTTATCTACAACTTTGATTAAGGAAGCAATCAGATTTATTTTATATTAGAAACAATATTTTTATATCTAAATGTTAGGAGGATTGATCAAAAAACCGAAAACGTCAAAAATAAGCCCTTGTTTTTATAAAACCAACTTGCTGAAGACACTACGTACACAAAATCAAATTTTTACAGTTAAATATAAAACGACCACGAACTTCCGAGTTTAGACCATCGTTCGTCCTTTAGATTTTTAAATACTTCTTTCTAGTTGTAAATATCTTGAACTATACTTGGGACATATAGAAATTGTTTTAATTTGAAACTTTTTAAAGTTATTTCATACATGAAGGTTGAAAAACGTCTTCACGATTACAACCATTGTCGCTTTTATATCGTTTCTTGTACTTACGACTAAGAAAATGGCCTAACTCAAAAATGTATCGTGTGTAGAATTTCAAACTTGACCAGAGAGGTAGATGATGTGCTCAGATGGTCTGGTGGAGTCACATGTATGTATTGGAAATTTTCGACAATTATTTTATTCGCTTCCTTTTAGCTGTTGATATATGATTAACGCTGTCGGTTACTTATTTCTGACGTATATGAGTTCGATGGTACAATTATATTGATTTTCATTAATAGCAGTCAAAATCCGAATTATTCCCACATTTCAAGCTCCAGCTAGCGGCCATGCCAGCTCTCTTGTTTGAATTCAGGTTCATGGAACATTGTTCAGAACGTTGCTGTACACTCACCACATTGCGGGTTACAAAAATGTGATTATTTTATTATTCTTGTTTGATTTCGCTGACCGTTGAATTTTTGTTGTATTCTGGGCACACAGATCCATTTTGCGGTATTTTGTGTATATTCAAACAGAATCATACATACATTAATATTAAAATGCAAAAATATCTTCAATGAGTGGTTTTTATAGTGTTCAGATGATTTATTGAAATATCTGGAAAAAAAAATGGATGGATTCGGGTAGCCATTAATGGATAACTGGATAGATTATATCACTGGTCGTCAAAATGAAAACAGTGCATTCCAAAAACTCAAACCGAAAAAAATGAAAGATTATAGCTATTTAACCATTCTTATGAATTTTGGTGCCCCTAACCATTACCAAAACGCGTCAACTTACGTTAGAGTTCGCATAGTAATTGGCGGGTTCGTCGCTTTAACGTTATGATTACGAGAAAACTCATTTATGTCTCTGAAAAAAAAAAACTGTAATGGCTAGGGAAACCCAAAATCACAGGGATGGTTGAATAGCTAAAATCCTAATTTTTCCAGTTTGAGCTTTTGTAGTGCACCTGTGCTGACCAGGTTAATTTATTGGTTAAATTATTCTTCTCAATGATACCAGCATAACAGAATTTTAATTTCAACTTTCGATCCGGGCATTCACTGAGTCAATGAAAAATTTTCTAGTGTTTAGAATTTTACAAATGTCAGATATGTTAAATATGAGTGTTGATAATATATAAATGTAAGCAATTTTCCCGAACGAATAAGATCATACTTAAGAGTATGACAAGGCGAGAATTTAACCAGTTATTAGCAATAAACTCTCAGTATCTGCTTTCATAAGTAGGTGAAACATTTAGCATGCTCTATGTTATACATCAATGACTTTTGTGTACAAAAATAATCAATCAGCTGTGAGACGTACAGGTGTGAGCCAAATGTACTGTTAAAGTTTCTCATCCCGCTACAAATCACAACAAGGTACGGTTGAAAAAGTGCATATGACGAGATGAAATAGAGAAACGTGTATGAGTACTCAGTCGCTTCGTAAAAACTATCTAAAGGCAGAACAAAAGATTTTTAATTTCACCGGGCATTCATCACAAAACGGATTGGATTCGATTCGATTTTACTGGTTATGGTTGTGTTGTAAAAATCATGACTATTGGTATGCTTTGTAATCACATGTAATCATATTACAAGATAAGACAGAGCTAAAGACTCACTTGCTACATGTCAATTTTGTCTACCCCCGGTATGTAATATTGTTGATATGCCACCTTTTGCGGCAGAACACATGATATAAATTTTAAATAGGGTATCGGCTCTATTATCGCCAGGTTTTACCCATTATCGTCCTATTAAGTCATAGAAAACTAATATTTTGCAGAAATTACGGATCTTGGACATCATTTGAAACGCCGCGATAATAGGTAAAACCTGAGCCGATTTCCGTGAATAATAATAAATAATTAATTCAAATTTCATCCAATATGGAATCAGGATGATGCTCTGAAAACGGAACTCAACTTCAAATGTAATTTAAAAATACAAAATAAAACTTTGTTAGTATGTAGGCTTTACTATCTTGAGCAACTTTGTATATTTTTTTTGTTTTGAGAATGTATTTGTACTAGCATTTGAAAAGGGCTAGAGTTTCTTGATTGATCGATTTATCTGAATAATGACAAGAGACAATGTAAAATTGTCAAAGAATGACTTTCAGAAAAGTTTCTGAACTCTAATAGAAAAATATTGGCAAAATTTATGTTGAAACTTCATACTGAAAAAAAAACTTTGAAAACAAAAAGAGATTTAAAAAGATCGGTCAACTCAGATTTTTTAAATAAGTTTTCAGATATAAAATTTAATAAATTATTCCTTGGATTTTCGGTATGTCCCCAGTCTGATGAGCCGAAAATCCTATTATTGCACAACACGTCACAGTCGACAGCATTCACATTACGATAGAAAAATTTAGTTACCTGAAACTCTTTTGAACGAACCGAAGTGGACACCCAGAAGTTTTATTAAATTCTGAACGCTTGATGGTCCTGTAGACGAATAATCTGCTTAAATTCAGATGTGACAGCTTCCTTCCAATCTCGGTGTTAGTCAATCCTTGCAGGGGGCAAGACCCCATTTGAATCCAATGACATTTTCTAGAGAGCGGAACTGAAAACTGACTGTATTTATCCCTAATAAACAGTAAACATGTCACTCTCAGATGTTTGTCATGCTATGATAGAAAATTCAACGAGGGGCACTCGAATACGTATATCACTTCTATGTTGCCACCCTGTATAGTCAAAAAAATTAGGAAAATAAGTTTTAATATAAAAAACTTAGTTGCGTGAAATTCTTTTAAATGAATCAAAGTGGGCAGCCACAAAGTTTCATTCAATTCTGATAGGTATAGCCACTCAGTCGAGTTGGCGTGAAATCCATCTATAGTATTCATGGAAATGTTACCATAACGAAAACGTCGTTCAGTAATAAAAGCTGTGACGGAACAAAGTTATCAATAATTCTTAACATTTGGAAGTTCAATTTCCACAGCTACAAGTAGCATTAATTTCAACTATTTTTATATTTTGATATTTAAAATGTTTTGGAGTGTTATTACAAATTCAATCGAAATAAAAAAACGCTAATTTTTTTCTCTGTCATTTTGCTTTGAAGGTCATCTAATTGATGTAACGATTTTGGTTGTAAACATACACGACAATTACTCTGTAGGTTGCCGGAAATGTTTCTGTTATCCTTCGAGTGACCAATAAGTTTATTTTAAGCAAAATGTTAAGCCGCAGAGATTATCAGATTTCGAAACACTATTGTAATATCAATAAATAATTTATTTCAACAAATAATAAATTTCATATGAACAAAACCAGATCACTCCGTTAGGTCGATTTAGTTGCGTTTTTGCTCTTCGACGTCCATCATTGCCCATACCGTACCTACTTCTGCGTCCGCAGTATCCGCTTGAGAGGCCTAGAAGAGTAGAGCAAATAGACTGGCCATCGGCTGACCAGTTCAATGCATAGCATACTCATTTCGTCAGGGTATTAGTAGTGTCGGATCTAATAGACGATTGTTGCCTCCTGGCTGACAGGTTTAATCAGCATGAAATAAGATAGGATTTTTGTCTTTCATTTAGGCCGAACGTGGCCTTATCGGCGAACTTGCACCGGGAACTTTGACCGGTCGACGTTGTTCCAGCGCAAGGTTTGTGTTTCTGCTCAAAGGATGATATTCCGGTCGCACAGACCACGCTGTACAGCATGATTCATTGCGGAGAAAAACGATGATGAATGAGAATGGCTTTTCCGAGAGGCGTGTGAATTAGTGGTATGCTGAACCAGGGCGTATTGAAAAGCTTCATCCCAGTACGATCATTTCGAGCCTTTCCACGCCGAACTCGCATAAGCAAAATGGCTGGATGTCTGACACGTTTTCGGATATAAATGGAGTTTGGCACATATGGTTGTTGTTTGCATCCAAAGACAGCGTATGATGTGTTACAACACGCTATACTGGAATCGAAGCTTCAGAAGTGTTGTGTGACAAAGGTAGGTGATATTTTTACAAATACTGTAGAGAAATTCCACTATAAACATCCTAGTTTTAATTTTTTTTTTCAATCGGCTTTTTTCGTATTGCTGAAATTTTACGTGGATGTTTTTAGGGGCAAAAAATGCCATTTTGTGCAATTGGTTATTTATTTTGGATCACGATTCGTTTTTGAGAAGCTATGTAAAAATACTTGTTAGCAAGCTAATGATGATTGGAAATATTTTAAAAGCCAAAACGGTTTGCTTGATCGGTGTGACTTTTCCGGCAAAACGGTAGATAATAATTTTGTCTCTCTGAAAAAATATGCACTGCAGAAACAAGTTCCTTCAAGAAAAGTTACAAAAAATTCAAAATTAACAATCTAGAGAAGCTCATCCTTTTGAGATTCATTTTTTGTGAAAAAAAACAATAGATTAGCAAAACATTGATAGCCACCCGATCGTGGAGAAATAAGAAACAGGAAGGTCTAAATTTTCCTTTAAAAAAACTCACTATTTATGAATCTGAATTTTTCCACGAGAACTACACATTACAAGCTAACCAACAGTTATTACCCGAACTTAGGTAAATAAAAAAAATCATAAAATTTGTCAAAAAAAAAACATTTAGTTTGTCAATTTCTCTATGGGATTATATTATTTTGGAAAGACAACATTATTATCTACAACTTTGCCGAAGACACTTTGTCAGCACAAACCAGTACGTCGTTTAATGAAGAATGATATAGCTTTCAAGATACGTTCAAAAAATAAGTTAAGCATAAAGTTTAACTGTGAAAGATCAAGAAAGTATTCGTGCAACTAACCGTAACTACCCAAAACGTGCGGAGTTCAGACGTATTCGCAGTACAACATCAACTACCCACCAAAATGGTCGTCACCGGAGGCCGCCCAGCCAGCACATGGGATCCAATATATAGTTGTCGATGCTAGAACCACATTCACTCTCGAACAACAATCAAGCCGATTGCGGCATCCTCGCGGCAAAGTTCTCTACACAGCCCACCTTCGCTCCAGGACTATCTTACGTAGGCGTTCTCACATAGGCCTTGCTGCAAACGTAGCACTGATCACCAAAAGTGGACCACAGGGTCCTCGCTATTGCATAATGAAACGCTTGTACTTTCAGGAACAAACATGTAGAACTCCGGAGATTACTTGGCGAGAACGGGGTCGATATTGCTGTAACGAAAAACTAAAAGGCCTTCAGCTTTTAATGAGTAACCTAAACTCTCGGCACAATATTTGTGTTAATCAGAAAAAAAACTGGAACGATATCATTTTGACGGAGAACCATGAAACCGGGCACTACAACGTTATGGTACCGAAATGCACTACCAGAATATACTAGAATCTACTAGTCTATCTTGGTCCTCTTCCTGACTATAAAAATAATCTCCGAAATCCCGGTTATATTAACGTTGGGTGCCTTTACCGAAACGGCCTTCTCGGCGAAACTATCACCGCGTATCGTTGACGATCATACGCTGAACACCCTTTGTGCTCTACGGGAGTAATCGATCGAGCGCAGGAAAACTTCCTTGAAGATCTCCGTACAGCAACTTCAAATTACTGCCTTCCTTTTGATTGACAGCACGACTAAAAATACCATTAGGTTGTGTAACATATATCGGGCTTGAGCGGGGGCCTAGTGTGGTTGGTAACGTCTCCGCCAACCACGCTCGACGCCTGGGTTCGAATCCCACCGCCGACATAGGTGTCGATGGTTGTGAGGTGGCGTGATCCACTCACAACCAACCCAACTGGTCTAGATTCAATCCTAGCCGACACCGGGAGATTTTCTGAGGCGAAAAATCTCTGGGATCACGCCTTCCATCGCATGAGGAAGTAAAGCCGTTGACGCCGGCTCGTTAATAAACGGGTCGTGAGTTAGGGTCCTGGGTGTGGAGTCGCCTCCCTGGGCGTCGGTGATTGGCCACAACAGTGGCGGAACTAGACCGACGGAAAATAAGGGAGAATAAAAAAAAAAAAAAAAAAAAAAAATATATATATATATATATATATATATATATATATATATATATATATATATATATATATATATATATATATATATATATATATATATATATATATATATATATATATATATATATATATATATATATATATATATATATATATATATATATATATATATATATATATATATATATCGGGCTCATACCATCGAGCTAGTGACCGATCTAAAAAGATCATTCGTATCCGACTCACCAACATTATACAGGATTGAATGCATGATCTGTGGGACCACACGTTTCATCACAAAACTTCGCTCCAAATTCAAAACCTTCTTGGTCTAGAAAAAGCAGCCCAAGCCCCACTGATGAATTTTAATCTGATAAAAAGGTGCTAGGGTAAAAATTCCTGATACAACATCGCCTGGCCTTTCGAGTTGGGTGTTTCTAAGGTAGTCGTCATCGTCGACAATTCAATGATTGCGGCGGAGGTAGCTACTTCCAGGATCATGTTGATTCCTGCTCCCGAAACAGGCGCCTTCTTTGCTTTGCCTTCGTTGTTTACTACTAATAGTTATTTCTTTTATTGACTCATCACTGTGGTTCTGGTTGATCCATTGTGATTTTGCCCAGGTTTCCGCAATTCATATTGTTAAAAATATCACTATGGCGAGTTAATGACACGTTTATCACTTATATCCGTGCTAGTATTTTCTTCGCTTATTTTCAATCGGTTCGGTTACGCCATTTTTGTTAAGTTAGTCAACGACTCCCGGGAAGGCGACTTCACCCAGGATCTTTTTTTTGTGGACTCATCACTGCGCCCAGGGACTAGATCTATTGTGATTTTGTCCAGGTGTTTTCTGTACTCCTCACTTCATGTTATTGGCAATTTAATTATTGAAGTAAGTGATACGCTTATCATTTATATTCGTGCTTGTGTGTAAGTTTTACTTTTCCATTTCAAGCTTAATACGCTACTATACCGATCCTCTGTTCACCCTAACAATATCGCCTAATTAAAATTCCCTGTAGAGAACTTTTATACGTTACTCACGTTTTGATATAATAGGGACTTATTTTTGTTAGGAGAGTCAACAGGGGTACTGTAGAATTCAGATTGGAGGAAGGGTGCGAGGTGAGGAGCCTGAGAATAAACCCATCCTAAAAGTCCTTTGAAAACCTAATGGCTTTATTCTATTAAGATTCGAGCCCATGACTACCAAAGCGGACTCTGTAACTTTGTGGCTACGGACCTTAACCTACGACCCGTCGATTAAATAACCGGCACCAATGGGCGTAAATAATCACAAGAATTTTCGCCTCAGAAAATTTGTCAGTGTTGGCTAAGATTCAGTCTAGACCTAGGACCAGTGTGTCGAACAGTTGACATTTTTGCATGACATCGTATCGAAAAGTACTGTTGGCTCTCTTGCAGACTGCGACAGCAGCGTTCAACTGTACGCTTCTCTATTTGAGAGAATCGTGTGACTAGAAGCCAACACGGATGGTTGACGATTCTCTTTTATGCCGATCTCCGACCTCTTCGATATCTCAACTGTAACATTGTGCGAATGACAATAATTAGCAATCATGCGACAGTTTAGTACAGTAATCAGATGGAAAATGAATAATTTCTATATATGTACTGCCGAAAAATATCATCAATCGTGTACACCAGAAGATTTGCATCCCAACTTCTAAACAGTCAATAACACACGAGCCAGAGATTGTCTATACAATAACAACAATATGAAGAGAAGTAAACGAGAGAATTGTTGTTCATATTGAATTCGTGACAAAAATCAAGAGATAAAGCTGATCGCATGAAAATTCGGTAGCGGCTACTGTCGCGTAGTGTTTCATTTTACAGTGGTAATTACAAAAATCTTGCTACTGTCGTGTGAATACTGTAGCGTACCAGTACATTTCCCCACCCTGCCTAGGACAGGACCTGACAATCGATGTCCGTTATATGATACCAAATCCGACCAGGCTGCTGATTGTCTGAATCTGACATAGGACCGTTACGTAAAAACTACAACCAGGTTGCTTTTAGATTGTAAAACAGTGTTGTTGGAAATCATAACTGTTAATGTTGTTATAAATGTTCATTGTCCATAGAGATGATATAAGACTATGCAAGCGTATTCATGGCTCATTTGTAAGCTTTTGTATCGTGCGATCGGAGAAGTTTATTCGTAATTTTGTAAGAGATTAGGATTTTTTTCTCAAATGAAATGCAGAGCAGTTTTTTGTGAGAAAACGAAGAGCAGTAATCCAGAGTTTCCAAACATATTCAATCTGGTATTGCCGATCCGGATCATTTCAAACATTTCAACAGGGATAGCGACCGTTACGAAAAAAAAACAAGAAGCCTATAGACCATTTTACAAACTGACAGGTGTCACGGATCCTGCTGATATTGATGTTGCTTTTACGTGCTTTATGTCAGCGGTTCCGACTTTTCTGTCAAAATTTTATTCATGAATTGAGTTTAGAAACGTCTCGTGAAATGTTCTATTGTCGCGTCTAGAGTGCCTGTAAATATATATAGAGTGGCGACACTGTCATAACTGGAATGAAAATAATCTATCAGTGTCATTCCAATTGAGCAAACAACCTATTAAACTTGTGTGGGGAAAAGAGAAAGGATGTTCAGTGTTACCGGTGTTACCAGCGTTACTTTTGATGACACGGCGCCACTCTAGTTATATTTATAGGCACTCCAGTCGCGTCTTGTCTTAGGTCTAGACAGGGGGATGGCAACATGCTTTTTGCAACATCTCTTTTTGTGTTGAATGATTGAAGAGTCTTCGCGAATAAAGTGATAAGTATATGGAACTTTTGCTGGGCGCCTGCCTCGGGGCTTCATTTTCAAATAAGGCTTCGATATGTTGCCTACTATCAAACGTGTAGAGTTTAGATAGGGCTGCTATTCCCTTGGGTCTAGACCAGCTCGGTTAATTTATGTTCTTACCCTTCCGTTTTGAGCTTACTGCTCAACTATTTCGTGTCTCCTTTTATTATAGGAAAGAGAACAAATATAGGGTTTTTTGGTTAGTTATTTTAAGGAATCATATTGGGGTTACTGTAGAATTCATCGCGAAGGCAGGGTATGTGATGGTGAGTTTGAGATCAAACTAATGTTAAGAGTACTTTGAGCCAAATGACCTGGGGTGACATTGCGCATTTCGTTTCGAGTAACTCGAACAAAACTAAATGAGCGCTGGTGGGCATTATGTTTCGTTTTTCGTATTTATTTCGACTTTGCAGTTTAGATGAGCCGAGAGACAAATTACAATGACAGCTCATTTTGAGCTTAAAGCAGAACTGGCAGTATGCGACGTGGTCGAAAACGGCGAAAATCGTTCAAATCGAGCTGCACAATGCCACCCCTGATTCTGTAACGATTCAGACTCACTACCACTCGCTCGAAACCTGGCAACTACGAAGCTTCTTTCTGCCAATATTTAGTTGTAATGCGTGGTTTGCGGGGTGTATAATGTGTGTTTGTTGTTATTGAGAGATAAATTTAAAAGTCAGAACTAAGCAGTGCCTCGAGAGGTGAACGAAAAAACTAAGCCTCCAGAGAAACGAAGAAATCTTGTATAAAAGATATGAGAAAATGTCCAAAAATTACAATTGATAACTTTTTTAGGAATTCTTCTCCTTCAGGTTCGAAAACAGACCTATTTATTGACAATCGAACTACCTTGTGAAAAATCTACGATCGGATGTGCCCAACCCGTAAATAAGAGGGGATTCTTTATCCCCGCTGCTATTATATCATAATTTACCTTTGAATAAACTACGAGTATGATAATAATCCCCCAAACCATATGTTATCGTCGTGCATATTCAAGACGTCTAGTATATCTAGTAGGATCAGCAACATTGAAATGTATGAACTCGGACCGGTTTGAACTTTCTGAATACGGTTGTGACTAAACCGTTGCTTTGGGTACATTATTGCAGACCAAGAGCATTTATTCTATTCCACAATTCATGGCTAACACCAATTGGCAAAAGCGGTTGTACCTGAATTCCAGCAAAATATCGACTTCATCCTGCCACATTTCGCTAGGCATTCGTCTACCTGAATGAAAAATCATCTTACTTCACAGTACGTGATGTCATTAAATCAGCCGCCGCTCTGGTTGGTGAACTTTGACGGTGGAATATGTACCATTTCCAGGTTCAGTAGAACTACTTTTACTGTGCTCGCACAGTAAAACCTTTCCGTAATACTTCGAGTTCTTTTGTCTCTCATCTTTACTCCGATGCGTCGCAGGAGGAAACGGGCGAAACTCAATTTGTGCCCTATGCACTAAAAGATAATACCCAAAGATTGCGACGTGTTACAATTTACCGGAAATAGGGATTTACATATATCCTCCAAAGTGCAGTAGTACCTCTCCAGTGCTTATATCCTCATTGTCGATCGTGGTACTAAATTTAAAACGGATCTGGATTGTCAGGTTGGGGGATATTTTCGGGTAGTGAAATTATAGCAAGTTTAGCGAGGCTCCAAGCCGGTAGACACAGGTCAAATTGCGACACTCTGCCACGCGAATAAATAATGATTACTCTTCGACGGCTCCGATATAGATTTACTGACGGCAACCTCCGGTCGACCAAACGAGGCAATAAATTCATGAGTTGCATACTCGCTTATTAATTTATTATAGTACTATAAATTACGGTAGCGCATACGTTGTTTGTTGTCTGGTGAGAGAGATAAAGCGAGAGACAGAGAGACGGGGTGAACCAGCTTTGTGGTGTAGGAGAGAGTATAAACGGCGTCAGGTAGCAGGTTGCATCTTCTTCCCATAGGCCAAACGAAGTGATGATATATCCCATCAAAGCTAGATTTTTGAATCACCAATCGGGTGTGCAACTAATGTAGACTGTGTTATTAACTTCTAGCAGTCCAAACAGTTGTTTTGTTTCAAGTGATATAACCCGTTGTGTTAGTTTCGTTACATTTATTATCAACATACGGTCCACTGTAAACCTCAATAATTTCATTGAGAGGAGTTACGGATAGGTAAACCGAGTTTTTAAATTAAATTGTAAAATAAATCGATAAAGATATAATGCGTGAACGCCCCATAATATTTTAAATAAAAAATTGTCGAAGTAAAAAGATGTGATTAATGGTGGCACGAATTCCCATTAAAGCTCCTGGTACTAACTCACGAAACTTCTGGGTAATGGTAATAGATGTTGGAATAGGGCTTAAGAGTGGATTTTTAAAAAGCGTAATGCAACGATATTAAAATTCCAGTTTATCGCCCATCTTGTAAATGGAACAGACAACTCTTTTCATCAACTCTGGTCATCAGATTTCCATCCACATTGCTACATATGTCGGTTTGCGGCACATAACCACTGCGAGATTGATTACCCTTCTCGCAAAATTTGTGCGTACGATTAGCACGGAACATCTCTTCGAGCTCTTCATAACCAAGATCCTCTTGCTCGCGCTTTTCTTTCAACGCATGCCCTTTTGGTCACATTCTCGCACGTTTTAATCTTCTAGGGCAGTGGCTCCCAACCTTTTCGGCTCCGCGGCTACTTCAGCTAAGCACAAAGAGCCCCGCAGCCCCCTTTTTTTTTCATCCTCTGTATGCCTGAAGGGCACTGGGTACTGAAATGCCACTGCGACATTCTTGCTGATTGTCTTTTGTGGCGGGCCCCGATTGCTGTGCACAGGTTACGGATTGTTCGTACTCATTGATGGAGTAGAACTGTTTTGTTGTAAGCCTGTACCCCAATTAGGTACAACATAGTTGATGAAACTAATGACCTGCTTGGGATTGGAGCTCCATGCTTGGTATGGAGTTAAAAGGTAACTTCCTAAGAAGTTGTACCTAGAGGAAGCAAGAGCTTCGCAAGAGCAAAGCAAATGCTCTGAACTCTCTGGTTCAGATTTGCAGAATCGGCAGGTGTCGTTCAACACTACGCCGATTTTCTTTAAATGATAAAAAGCGGGACAGTGTCCGGTGAGGAGTCCCGTGATTATCCGTAGGTCACTACGATTTAGACTAAGTAGCTTTCTGGCGGTTCCAGGGTTCGGATAGATAAACTGTTTGCCTTGTCTACAACCCTGTGCCTGTTGCCATTGGGATACTATTTCTAGCCTTTCCCAAGTTAATAGTTCGCTTTTGATAGCGGAAATGGACGTACCCAGAAACGGCTCGGGACCAATAAACCGCTGAGCTGATCCCTGTCTTGCTAGGTAGTCAGCGTGTTCATTACCCTCGACTCCGCAGTGTCCGGGCACCCAAAACAGAAAAACTGAATTCTGTCGGGAAAGTTCCCGTAGAGTTTCAATGCATTCCCAAACAAGTTTGGAAGCGCATTTGACGGACTTAAGTGCTAGTAGTGCTGCTTGACTGTCCGAGAATATACCGATTTTCGCATGTCTGTAGTTGCGTTGCAGACATATTTTTGCGCAGATATATATGGCATATACCTCTGCTTGAAAAACGGTGGGCCATTTTCCCAGGGAAAACGTTTCCCTGATACCGGGTCCGTATATACCAGATCCCGCTAGGGATCCCATTTTCGAGCCGTCCGTATAAAAATTGACGATGCCAGGTGGAAGATTAGGCCCTCCATTGTTCCACATAGAGCGGTTTGTTTCAATCACTCTATATGGAATATCCATGTTGGACCTAACGTCCATCCAGTCGGAGACTGTGGTTAATAGCGGAGTTAGTTTGAACTTCCTAAGTATGCGAAGGTGGCCGATTTGGTCCCCTTCAAGTATGGTTTTCCTCCTTTGCAACCTTAGAGCGCCAAGCTCTGCTTCCTTTTTCACATGAAGATGTAGAGGTAGTAGGCAAAGCATAGCTTCCATGGCTGCAGTTGGAGTTGTTCGCATAGCGCTGGTAACCGAAAGACATGCAAGTCTTTGAACTTTTTTGAGTTTGGCTTGCGCAGTCATTTCGTTCACCTTAGGCCACCACACTAGGGCAGCATAGGTGATTCTTGGTCGGGCAATGGTCTTGTAAGACCAGAGTGCCAAGTCTGGTTTCAGTCCCCAGGTCTTACCGAAGAGAGTTCTGCAGGCCCAGATCGCTGAGATCGCTTTCTTAGCGGCATGATCCAGTTGTGCAGACCAGTTCAGTTTCTTGTCCAGAATAATTCCGAGATATTTGACTTCATTGCTGAAGCCCAGTCTAACTCCACTCAGTATTGGAGGAGTGATGGAGATCGTCCTTCGTCTGCCGAATGGAATTAGGACTGTTTTTAAGGGGTTTATGTTTAGACCCTCCTGTAAACACCACGACATGGTGGTATTCAGAGCCGTTTGCATTCGGCTCGACAGAGTTGCGTCATCTTTACCTCTGACGATGAGGACGATGTCATCGGCGTATCCAATGACCTCGTATCCAAGCTGTGAAAGCTTGTTGAGAAGTGCGTCGACAACTAGTGACCATAACAAGGGCGAGAGAACTCCTCCTTGCGGACACCCCTTGATCACTGACATTGTTACAGACGAATCTCCCAAGGTTGCTGTGATCACTCTGCTAGAGAGCATTGCGTGTATCCAGTTCCTTGAAGTTTGGTCGATTCCCTTATTAGAAAGAGCCGTATCGATTGATGCAAAGGACGTGTTATCGAAGGCCCCTTCAATATCAAGAAAGGCACATAGCGCCGTCTCCTGATAACTTAGGGACTTTTCGATCAACGTCACTAAGCTGTGAAGAGCAGTTTCTGTTGACTTGCCGCTTTGATAGGCATGTTGGTTCCTGTTCAGCGGGGAGTCTTTAAGAAACTCATCACGGATATATTTATCCATTATTTTCTCCATCAACTTGAGAAGCGATGAAGTCAGACTTATGGGTCTGAAAGTTTTAGGTAGGGTTTTGTCCTTTCTTCCAACTTTGGGGATAAACACTACCTTCACCTTCAGCCAGTTATCCGGAATATGGCCCAGGATAAAGCTGGCTCTGAAGAGGTTGATGAGTTCGGACATGATAACTGCGGCCGATTTTTGTAGAAAGATGGGTAGTATGCCGTCTGGACCAGGCGACTTCATAGGGTCGAATGAGCTTAGAGCCCAACCTATTGAAGCTTCCGTGAACAGTCGACGGGCCAGCAGGATGGACTCCCGAGACGCCATATGTCTCGAATTGTCCTGCCGCGACCTATCACTATTCAGTTCTTCGGTCTCTGTCGATCCAGGAAAGTGGGTGTTTATAAGAACCTCCAGCGTTTCCTTGGTAGTGACAGTGAGGCATCCATCCTCTTTCCTCACCTGTCCTAAACCGTTAGTATGGTCTTTGGACATCGCCTTTTGGAGCCTCGTAGCTTCCGGCAGAGTTTGGATTCTTTCACAGAAACTAACTCTGGATTTCCGTTTAGCCTTGCGTAGCTCGGCGTTGTATTTAGTGAGGGACGCCCTGTAGTCGTCCCAGTTAGACGTGACTTTTGCCCTGTTGAACAACCGCCTAGTTTCCCGACGAAGGTCACTAAGTTGATCATTCCACCAGGGTACGTCACGGCATACTGACCGCTGTGTTAGTGGACAGTTAGCGTCGAAAGCATCCATGATTCTGTTTTGTAGATCATTTGCTGCCGAATTCAGGTCAACAGAATTTCGAATGTTGCTGTAACTGAAAGTTCGTGAATCGATCAGGCGTTCCTTAAAGGATTCCCAATCTGTATTCTTAGGATTTCTGAACAGCTCTCTTTTCAGAGGGTTAGCCTCTATATTAAAAACGATGTGTCTGTGGTCCGACAAACTAGTTTCATCGGAGACATGCCAATTTTTAATCCTTTCAGAAATAGAGGCGCTACACAGAGTGAGATCAAGGACCTCCTGTCTAATAGCGTTGATAAACGTGGGGTTATTCCCTACATTACATACATTGACATCGTTAGAAGTAAGGTATTCAAGTAGGTACTCACCCCTGGTGTTGGTGTCCGAGCTGCCCCAGATCGTGTGGTGAGCGTTGGCATCGCAGCCGATCAGAAACGGCTTGTTGATGGCCTTGCAGTACCGCACGAGCGCAGCAACTTCGGGTGGCGGTATATCACCTTGGTCGCCCGGGAAGTAGGCCGACGCGACAACCATTTCCTGCTTTCCTCTGGTTGTCGGTACTTCAACCGTGACAGCAACGACGTCGCGTTGGATAAATTCTGTAATAGGTAAAAATTTTAGTTCTCTATTTAGCAGAATTGCAGTCCTTGGTTTGGACTGCGTGTCACAGTAGATTAACCTACCGTTAGGAGCGTTAAGTCCGAGAACTTTGGATTCGTTGATCCACGGCTCCTGGATGAAAGCAGCCGCTAGCTGCTCTTTGGCGAATCTCCTGCAAAGAACACCCGAGGCGCCTTTTGCGTGATGGAGATTCGCTTGCACGCAGCGAAGGCTGCTCACTTTGCAGTGAAGTTGCCGTCTTTGTCCGGATCGGAAGATGATCCTGGTATTGGCTGACGGCTGCCAACAGCGGTTTGGCTGGTTGATGGAAGTTGCTCTTCCTCACTGTTCGGCTTCGGTTGCAGCAGTCGATTGGCAACAGAAGGTCGTCGCGCACACTGTGGTGGTTTTTGACTCCGGGGGGTGCGACTTTTCGGTGGTTGATGCTTCACACTCTTGCGAGTCTTCGGCGGAACCGTCCGAGCAGCCGCGGGGTTGCGTTTTTTGGGTGGTGACAGGGCACTTACGGGGGAGCATCCTGCGCGTACCTTCCCAATCGCAGGGTTGCGTTTGGGTGGTTGTGGGGCACTCCCGGAGGAGTTTCCCACGCGAACCTTTAGCCCATTCGCAGGATCGTTTTGCCTGGGTGGTGGCAGAGTACTCCCGGAGGAGTTACCCGCACGTACCTTCCCTGACATTGCGACGGAGTCTTTCCCGCCTGTGACGTTTGACCTTCCGCTTACCTTTCGGATGCGTGCTTTGCCGAAACCGTAGTGCAGTTCATAATTTCTACTCTCAACGAGTTTGGCCGATTCTTCGTCAATATCCAGAACTAGTTCGACCAAGGTCTTTACCAATTTGCGGTTACAGACTCGCCACATTTTGGTAGAGAGATGGTCGTTCTGATTCTGGAGTGAACGAAGAATCTTCTCGTCCGGAGAGTTCGCACTGTCCGCGAAGTAACCGACATACCGTCTGGCCTTCGGCAGATCCTTCATGTGGTATACACGAAGTTGTGCTCCCTCCCATGGTACGAGAGAAGGTACCTCCCTTTCCAACCACTGCACTGTGTCGTTGTCGGCACAGGCAAGTTGCAGGAAGCCATTTTTTAGATGGCAACCGTTAAACTTGGGCTTGGTGGTTGGATTTTCCTGGTTCGCAATGTGATCGAGGATGGAGGTCCGGACAGCCTGAAGCTGGTCCGTTGTGAGTAGGGAGCTGGGGTGGGTAGCAGAAGTAACCGCAAGGCTTATAGCTCCCACCATGTCCCTATATGTGGCCTTCGGGAGCGGCTTCGAACCCGATGACCCCAAACCAGTGCCGTTCCGCAGTTTTTTAGGCTGTGGACACTTAGTACTGGTGTTTGGTGACACCAAGTCGTCCGACCGCTGTCGCTTGACGGCAACTTGGTTCGATTGAGCAGGCTGCTCTGTTGGAAGGAGGGCCAGCTTCCTGGCTTCTTCGTACGAGAGACCGGAGCGAAGATTTTTGCTCAGTCGCCGCCTTTGCGCATTTGAAAGTCGCTTGACAAGGGGTGCCGATGATTCGGGTTTCCCTTCGTCATCGGGCCTTGTCTGTGGACCGGGAACTAAGTCCATTTGACTTTCGTCATTCCCTTGTGGAGAAAGTAGGATTAAGGATGAAGCCGAGGGTCCTCCGTCCAGCGATTCGCTGTCGAGGTTGAAATCATCCTCATGCTCCATCTCCTCCGTTCTGCCCGGTGCGTTTGTTTGTATTGGACTACGCTCCGATGAGTCCATGGGTTCCGGCAAAGAAAGGCTGCCGGTGGCCGAATTTTGTGAAGTTTTGTCGTTCATAAAATTCCCACGAGTCGCTGGGTAAAGAAGAGTCCGCTGCATCAGTGACCCGCGTGATGCAGTAAGGGCTAATTACTGTGAAGGGTGCCCTGGTACTCCACAGGCTCCGTTAGAGGCTGGGTATTTCTTAAACCCCCCCCCACCACGTCATCCATCGGCACGGGTCGCATAACACCTTAGCTTAGGGGTTTTAACCATTGGATTTTACGCAACAGCCATGGTTAAGAGCTGTTGCAACCATCCTCCTTTACAGGGGCTTTGGACCCTCTGCTACAGTTCTCAATAATTCAAGTCTATTCGTAAAGGCTAAACTGAACCAAGAGAATCGTAACAGGCGGAGTTGCAGCCCCCTTTGCGAAGCACCGAAGGCTTCGCGGCCCCCAAAAGAATTTCAGATAAAAGTTTTGCAATACAAGCCTGCATTTTCAGTCTTATATCGTTCTGTAAGCTTAACTTGTTTCACCTGTTGGTCCTAATACGCAGAAGAGTTGAAAATCCGGTTTGAAAGAGATACCCAAAACAGAAATTTTAACTACCTGTCAAATTTACCAAGAGCTTCACGGCCCCCCTAGATGAGTCTCGCGGCCCCTTTGTCGGCCGCGGACCCCCTGTATGAAACCACTGTTCTAGGGTAATCAGTTCACTTGCTCTAGGTTGAATCTTCGTCGAACAGAAAACTACAGTTTATAAACTAAGAATAGGTTTCCAGAACTCGATCTTTTATCTTCGTATTTATTTCCATAATCAGCATCTGCATATTCTTCCAGTGCTCTTGCCTTGTCATGATTACTATAAAAAAGCTATAGATTCTCTGTTCTTTGCAAGTATCTAAGAACTCTCCTAAGTCCAGTCCAGCGTTTCTCTGTTGCACAACTTTGGAACTTGCTCAGGATTCTTACAGCTGAGCTGATATCAGGAAGAGATCGTAATGCTAAATACTGCAAACATCCCAATAACGTATGCGGCTCCTCCGTTCTATTGCTTCTACATTTGCATTCATAAGTGTTGCAACTGACTTGCAATCATGTACCTAAAACAAATCGATATAAAACCTTACCAACATTACTGAATTGAGAAACTTTCATTTCTTGTTTCCCTAATTTCTGTCTATTTACAATCACAAGTTAGTCCTGACTTTTCCTAAATCTTTTGTTTGGAGTTTCTTTGATAATTTTTGCTTGCTTTATCAAATTAACTTAAGTAATATCATCAGAAAAAAATAAAGATATCGTCTAAATAAAGTACAACATACAATAAATAGTCTTTAGGTACGTAGCTTAACACAAAAATCACTGGATAGCTTAAAAAACCTCAACTTTATCATAACTTCGTTAGAGCATAGGTACCAGCTTCTCCCAGCATGTTTCAACCCATAAAGACTTCTATTCAAACGACAAATTGGATTTCTCTTCCTCTTCTTCCTGGGTTGGTTCGATGGGCTGCCATCGACGGTTCATGCTGATCCTCCCTGCTCTCCTCGGCACCCGAGAGAGGCTTTGGAAGTCGCCCAGTGACAAGAAGGGCCATATCAGTCTGACAGCTCACCGCGATGACATCCAAAATGGTCTTGTGCCGATTCGGAATGGTGGTTCTTCAACTTTTCGCTTGCCGAAATGACGCTGCCGGCTCTCTCAAGCTTCTGGATGTACCGCTCGTGAGCCATGGATAGCTCCATCAGGGTACGGTGGCATCCGTGGCAACGACAGCCAAAATAGGTTGATGAGCTTGTCATACTCTTTAAGCTGCTGTTGATACTTGGCCGCATTGAGGGTAGCCTCTTCTGGTGTGGCATCTCCACGGGTGTCGCCGCAGTCCACCATCGGCAGGATCCTCTCCAGGCAGTGTAGCAGACCCCGCTGCTTTGAGTAGGGGGTCACCCTCATCTATCGGGAGGAATAATCTTTCCCGACTGCTCCTTGAAGGTGAAGATCATTCCCATGCGACCCTAACAATTTTCATTAGCTTCAGTATCTGAAAAAAAATCAAACATTTACCAAAAAACCTAGTGGACTTTTGGTGCCTTCCGGTGGAGACCTGATTTTAGGTCCCCACCAAGACCAAAAACAAAACCAAATTCTAGTAGAAGTACTGTCTAGACTGGCACTAAGTAATATACATTGTCTCCTGAGTATCATGAAAAAACTATGTGCCACGAACTTTAGGAAAACTATGTTCCTGGGCCCATAACCTGTTGAATCAACATGTCAAACTAACTTTACCTTTAGTTCTGTCTGATTCGAAGAGACATCTTTATTCTGTACATTGTAACCTGTGCGGTTGCAATTTCAGCTTTAAATGGAAAATTTATCTAATTTTGGGTAATGCTGCAAGAGCGTGTTCACGTAAAAATAACCCTTATTTTGGGTACTTTTGCGAGGGAGTGTATTAGTGAAAATTACCCGCATTTGGACACTCCCGCAGCAGCGTGTACCCAGAGTGACAGTTCTCACCACTTGCGCTAAATATCGTTCACGTAAATTTGTTTAAACTCGTTCGTTTTTTTCGTTTGTGGACAATTTTGTCGCGTTTAGTAGGGCCGATAATTTTTTATTTATATTTATGAATTAATGTTTAGGGTTAGATAGGCCGAAACTTCCCTCTAGCTGTGGAAAAGTGGTGTGCTGAGTGCTGACTTCGACGTCACGGCGGGTTTGTTGTGGTCGGCAACAGAAGCATGCATCGCGGGAATGTTTTAGTTTAGCCTCGACCTTGGTAAACGACCACGTCGCGTTTGATTTTTGTCTCTGTGCGCGTTTTTTAACTGTTGAGTTTTTACAGTTTGTGTCGTGTGAAAGCGAAGTTTGTTCCGCTTTTGTGTAAGTCCAACGAAGGTTGTCCCGTTGGCCCGTGGATTGAGTGCTAACGTGTTCGCTCGCCGGATTGGGTTCGCAGAGCTATTGGCTGCCCCGGCTAAACAACAAGGAGCAGAAGAACTCCATCCGCCGAGGATTGTCGCAGCAGCTGGGAGTTTGGGAGCTGCAGAACAGCTGGAAAGCCACCCTAGAAGACCATTCCGGAAATTGCCACCAACGACAGCTGAGGAAAAATCATAAACGCGATAAGTTTTGTTTTGTTTATTTTATTTGTTTTTTCTTTAGTGTTCTAGCAAAAGTCCGAAATCCTATAGAGGGTATCCTCTACAGGGTGTAGGGGTACCTACAAAGATTTGAGGTAGACGATTTATCTATTAGATAATTAGTTATTACTTCAATTAAACCAGAAAGCAAAAAAAAACGGACTGGTTTTGTCAATACAGATATAAAATCCTCCATAATATTCCAATGCTTAAACAGCAGTATTACTGAATAAAAAAAATTTAAACACAAATTTCTAAGCCGTTCTACGACCAAGATTACCAAGTTCTAATTATTTTACTTCTTTCAATCAATTGGACATTATTCACATCTGAATTAAGCCAACACCCAATCTAGCCCACAGCTAGATACAGTCCCAACAAGGCCATTCCCCATTCTGTGCCGAACACGCATCAGTATCGGACGTGTGATCGGTGATCGCTCCGATAGAGTATAAAACAAAAGACGTGTGAACAAGTGTTGGCATTGTTTGCCTGGTCGAGTGAAATAAATCCGGGTTCAAGGTCGCGCCTATGTGCAACTGTTTCGCATCGTGACTACCAGCTGGTGCGTAAGCCGATTTGGCTGCTGGCTGAATTGTGCTACAGCAGTGGACGAGACACAAAAGAGGAAAAAGAAGAAGCCATCAGTTGACAGTGAGTTGTATCGCTGTGTGGAGTGATCTCACACCTGGCTCGCTGCTGGTGGCTGTTTGGTGATGCTGTATTGGTGCTGCTGGCTGTAACAGCTGCAACTTCGAACGATCGGACAACCAACCTTACTGGAAGGGAGAAGTAAAAAGGTACGTGCTCTTGTCGGCGCTAGTGCGCTAGACTTAGCGGGATGGATGTAGATCCCTCGCCTCCCGCGCCTCCATCCCCGAGCCCCTCTGACCCTGACCCTTCTGTTACCCCCTCCCCTGTTCATTCTTCAGTCCCCACTCACCCCAGGCTTTACCCAGACGGAGCCCAGGGCAGCTATACTGTCTATTTTCGGCCAAAGGCGGGACCGAAATCGAAACAGTTGAACCTCTTGCAGATTTCTAAAGACCTGACGAAGGAGTACAAGGGCGTGACCGAAATTTCCAAGGTCCGGCCTAACATGCTCCGTGTCGTGGTCAGTAACCTGAAAGAGGCCAACGATATAGCTTGCTCTGAGCTCTTCACACGCGAGTATCGCGTTTACATACCCGCACGAGACGTGGAGATTGACGGTGTCATAACCGCTCGAGTCTGTCCGTCGAGTGTATACTGGCAAGTGCCAAAGGGTGCTTTAAAAACAAAACCTGTCCCGATGTAAAGGTGCTCGACTGCAAGCAATTGCGGTCAGCATCGATCATCGGTGGCAAAACAATATACACCCCGTCAGACTCGTTTGGAGTTACGTTCGCCGGGTCAGCGCTACCAAGCCACGTCTCGATCCACCGGGTTCGTCTCCCTGTGCGATTATATGTGCCTCGCGTCATGAACTGCCTGAATTGTAAGCAGTTAGGCCACACCGCCGCCTACTGCTGCAATAAGGCACGTTGTGGCATGTGTGGGGAGAATCATGCGGATGATTCCTGCAGTAAAAATGCTGTGAAAACGGACTGGTTTTGTCAATACAGATATAAAATCCTCCATAATATTCGTATTGCTTAAACGGCAGTATTACTGAATAAAAAAAAATTCAAACACAAATTTCTGCAGTAAAAATGCTGAAAAATGCATTCACTGTGGGGAGAGTCAGCATGAGCTCTCGACATGTGCGGTGTACATGCAGCGCAGGGATAAAATAAAGAGGTCTCTCAAAGAGCGTTCGAAGCGTTCTTACGCTGAGATGCTGAAGAAGACCGTTACCACTTCTCCCATTACATCAAACCCTTATGATCTGTTGTCCTCTGATGAAACCGATTCTGACGATTCACCAGCGGGAACATCTTACGCCAATCCTGGGGAGTCTAGAAAGAGGAAAAATATTTCCTCTCCTAAACTTCTCAGAAAAGGTCCTAAGATTTCTCAAAGTGAAATGAAAGTTACAAGCAAACCAAACAGTGCTGCGGAAAAACCGAAGCAAACTCCTCCTGGGCTTGCAAATTTAAAGTCCCAGAAGGAGTTCCCAGCACTGCCAGGAACATCTAAAACCTAAGTTGTTCCTTTTGCACATCCAGTTGATGAAACAAACTCTGGATAAGTGAAATTTTCTGCCATTGTGGACTGGATTTTTGAAACTTTCAATGTACCCGATCCAATTAAAATTTTTCTTACAGCATTTCTCCCAACAGTTAGATCGTTTTTGAAGCAGTTGACTGCCCAATGGCCTCTCCTTGCAGCGATTGTATCCTTCGATGCCTAATTCAACTGCGTATATGAAGGATTCTATCTCTGTCTTACAGTGGAATTGTAGAAGTATTTTACCAAAAATTGATTCGTTTAAAGTTTTGATAAATAAAAACAAATGCGATGCATTTTCCCTATGTGAAACTTGGCTTACTTCAAATATTGATCTCATCTTCCATGATTTTAATATTATTCGCCTTGATCGAGACACCCCGTATGGAGGAGTACTTTTAGGGATTAAAAAGTGCTATTCTTTCTATCGTATTAACCTCCCCTCGATTCCAGGCATCGAAGTTGTCGCATGTCAAATGACAATACAAGGTAAAGAGCTTTGTATTGCCTCAATATATATTCCTCCCAGAGCACAGGTTGGGCAACGGCTGCTCTTTGATTTAATAGAACTTTCTTCCCTCGCCACGTTTGATTTTGGGAGACTCTCATGGCGTGGCTTGGGGTTCCTCTTACAATGATAACCGCTCCTCTTTAATCTATAACCTTTGCGATGACTTCGACATGACTATTTTAAACAACGGTGAAATGACACTTATCCCGAAGCCTCCAGCGCGCCCAAGCGCTTTGGATCTATCCTTATGTTCGACGTCGCTACGGTTGGATTGCACATGGAAGGTAATCCTCGATCCTCACGGTAGCGACCATTTGCCTATTCTTATTTCAATTAATAACGGGTCAACTCGCATGCGACCAGTTGACATTCCGTATGACCTCACACGGAATGTCGATTGGAAGTTATACGAGGAAATGATTTCAAAAGCGGTCGATTCGATTCAACATCATCCACCACTTGAAGAATACAACCTCCTCGCGGGCTTGATTCTCGACGCCGCGTTGCAAGCCCAAACGAAGAAATATCCCGGCGTAACGATTAAAGAACGGCCTCCCACTCCGTGGTGGGACCAAGAGTGCTCCGATGTCTACACGCAAAGATCCGACGCGTTTTGGGCCTACCAGAAGGGAGGTATACCTGGCGACTATTTACGTTATTCGGAGCTTGATACCAAGCTTAAAAGCTTGGCTAAAGCAAAGAAACGCGGATATTGGCGTCGGCTCGTGAACGAGACGTCGAGGGAGACATCGATGAGCACTCTTTGGAACACAGCCCGAAGAATGCGGAATCGCGTAACGGTCAACGAAAGCGAGGAGTCTTCAAGTAGGTGGATATTTGATTTTGCCAGGAAAGTATGTCCGGACTCTGTTCCTGAGCAAAATATTGTTCGTGATGCGTCTCCGGGCCACGACGCGATAGAATCACCTTTTACGATGGCAGAATTTTCAGTTGCCCTCCTGTCTTGTAACAATAACGCGCCTGGGTTAGATAGAATCAAATTCAAATTGTTGAAGAATCTACCTGGCAATGTTAAGAGGCGCTTGTTGAACTTGTTCAATAAGTTCCTGGAGCAAAAATGATACTCCGTCGTTTAGACCATTGGGTCGAATCAAATGGCCTACTATCGGATACTCAATTTGGCTTCCGCCGTGCCAAAGGGACGAATGATTGTTTGCGCTGCTTTCAACAGATATTCAGCTGGCGTATGCTCGCAAAGAACAAATGGCGTCTGCGTTCTTGGACATTAAGGGGGCTTTTGATTCCGTTTTTATTGACATTCTTTCGGGCAAACTTCACCGACAAGGATTTTCTCCAATTTTAAACAATTTTTTGCACAATTTGTTGTCCGAAAAGCACATGCGTTTTACGCACGGCGATTTGGCAACTTTTCGCATTAGCTACATGGGTCTTCCCCAGGGCTCATGCATAAGCCCCCTTCTTTACAACTTTTATGTAAATGACATCGACGAATGTCTGGCAAATTCATGCACGATAAGACAACTTGCAGACGACAGTGCAATCTCTGTTACAGGAGCCAAAGCTGCCGATTTGCAAGGGCCATTGCAAGATACCTTGGACAATTTGTCTGCTTGGGCTTTACAGCTAGGTATCGAATTCTCTCCGGAGAAGACTGAGATAGTAGTTTTTTCTAGGAAGCATGAACCTGCTCAGCTTCAAACACAATTAATGGGTAAAACGATTTCTCAGGGTTTGGTACACAAATATCTTGGTGCCTGGTTCGACTCTAAAGGCACCTGGGGTTGTCACGTGAGGTATCTGATGAAAAAATGTCAACAAAGAGTGAATTTTCTTCGTACAATAACCGGACAATGGTGGGGAGCCCACCCAGGAGACCTTATAAGGCTTTACCAAACAACGATATTGTCTGTCATTGAGTACGGGTGTTTCTGCTTCCGCTCCGCAGCAAACACACATTTGATCAAAATGGAGCGAATACAATATCGTTGTTTGCGTATCGCCTTAGGTTGCATGCAATCGACCCATACGATGAGTTTGGTGGTCTCAGCTGGAGTACTACCATTGAAAAACCGCTTTTGGAGCCTGTCTTCTCGTATTCTTATCAAATGTGAGGTCTTGAACCGTCCCGTGATTGAAAATTTTGAAAGGTTAATCGAACTTAATTCTCAAACCCGTTTTATGACATTGTATTTCCATCACATGTCCTAAAATATTAACCCTTCTTCGAATATTCCTAATCGTGTCGACTTATCAAATACTTCTGATTCTACTGTGTTTTTCGATACATCCATGATAGAAGAAACTCGTGGAATCCCGGATCATTTACGCGTGCAGCAGATCCCCAAAATTTTTTCCAATAAATATCGAAACATCAACTGCAACAATATGTTCTACACTGACGGATCACTTCTTGATGGGTCCACTGGCTTCGGTATTTTCAATAACAATTTAACCGTCTCCCATAAGCTTGATAATCCTGCTTCTGTTTACGTCGCGGAATTGGCTGCAATTAAGTACACCCTAGGGATTATCGAAAAAATGCCCACGGACCATTATTTCATCTTTACGGACAGTCTCAGTTCCATTGAGGCTCTCCGATCGATGAAAGATGTTAAGCACTCTCCGTATTTCCTGGGGAAAATACGGGAACATCTGAGTGCTTTATCCGAAAAATCGTTTCAGATTACCTTAGCGTGGGTCCCTTCTCACTGCTCGATACCGGGCAATGAGAAAGCGGACTCTTTGGCGAAGGTGGGCGCAACAAACGGTGATATTTATGAAAGACCAATTGCTTTCAATGAACTTTTCGCACTTGTACGTCAGAATACGATCATCAGTTGGCAAAATGCTTGGACCAGAGGGAAATTGGGAAGGTGGTTACATTCTATAATCCCCAAGGTATCGACGAGCCCGTGGTTCAAGGGGTTGGATGTAGGTCGGGATTTCATTTGCGTGATGTCCCGGCTTATGTCCAATCACTATAGATTTGACGCGCATCTCCGTCGTGTTGGGCTTGGGGAAAGTGGTATCTGTGCCTGTGGTGAGGGTTATCACGACATAGAGCATGTGGTTTGGTCATGCCCTGTACACCGTGACGCCAGGTCTAAATTAATAGCTTCCCTGCAGGCCGAAAGTAGGCAGCCGGCTGTTCCTGTTCGTGATGTCTTGGCGAGCCGTGACCTATCCTACATGTCCCTTATATACGTTTTCCTGAAATCCATCCACGCCCCAGTTTAATCCTATTCCCTTCCGCCTACATCCAACCAAACGACAAGAACACGTTAAGACCCTGGATCCGGAAACAGCAACTAGACCCGCACGATACTCTCAGGTCCCGAGGGAGACAACCCAATATGCCAGTCCGTAATATCTTGGCCCAGCAGCGGAACATATTCAATATGCTGCTTACCTATGGCGATGGAAAACCATCAAACAACAAATCAGTGCTTTTAATGCAAAACATTCTAGCTTTAAGTTAGATTTAGTTTCAGCTCGTAGCCGGCAGCGAGGATGAAAAATTTGCTTTTAGTTTTTAAGATACTTTAGAAAGTAAGCTACTAGATATAATTGGCGCCGTTGAACATTAAATTGTATTTGTGCCGTGTCAAATAAATTATAGATGAAGAAAAAAAAGGCCATTCCCGCCGAACTCAGCAAGCAAAGCACAGGTAAACCGAACTTAACATGAGACTCATGAGGATGTCCCCACCTAGGGAAGTCTAGAAAATTTCCAACCCGAAAAAGTCCTAGAACAGCTAGGAATTTCAACGTCCAAAGACAATCAAAAGTGTCAAAATTTTCCCGAGTAATCCGACGTATGTCCAGAACTACTCAAAAGTTTATTGTGTCACAAAAACTCAATTTTCATAACATACATCAGCATAATACATCTGTATGTATGTAAATAAAAAAAAAACCTTTATTTTTCAAAATGTCATATATCAATTTAAGAAAGGTAGTCAATTTAATCTGTGTAACGCGCGCGATTCTCAAACCTTTGTAGACTTCCCATTTATTTTTCTTTACTACTACATTAAATACAAAATCCATCATTATCATCGGGACGAACATAATAGTTTTTACAATGCTTAAATAAATACTAAAAAGCTATTACAGCAAAAGTCCACATAAAATCATCCGTTATGAAAACTTCGTCAATTTAGTGCGTGAATTGTAAAACATTTCTGTTTAGCTGCCTAAAAAACAGCTTTGACGTGTGAAATACATTGTATCTTGAACTCAAGTAGCGTTGCTGCACGTTTGACCTGTGTAGGCATCGAATTGAACACTTTAATTCCTTCAAAAAAAATGAATTCTGCGAAGTTCCAAAGATAAAATTTGGTGTTCGAATTTCTGTCGCGTTTCTAGTATTGTATCTATGAATATCACTTCCTCTCACAATTCGATCACACAAATATCGAGGCAACAATCCGTTAACTATTTTAAAAATGAACACCATAGTCATGAACACAATTCGCTGCTTCACAGATAACCATTGCAAGGCATCCAACATCAAGGCCGAGGAAGTGAATCTACTACATCTCAAAATTAACCGCATAACTTTATTCTGCAAACGCTGTAACCTCGATATTTGAGTTTCATTTGCCAAAAATAAATTGGAAGAGCAAAAGTCCAAGTGGGGAGAGTTGATTGATTTATAGAGATGAATCTTGCTAAAAGTACTCAACTCTTTATTCAAACGACAGAGAATTCCATATTTTTTGGCAATTTTCTTGATGACATTGTCAATATGAATATTGAACTTAAGTTTGTCATCAATAGTCACGTCAAGATATTTCATCTCACGTACGCGTTCAAGTGTCTCGCTGTCAATTTCCACAGAGACATTTTCAGTAACACGGTTGCGCGAAATAACCATAAATTTAGTTTTACTTATATTCAGTTTTAGTTGTTTGAATTTCAACCATCTACTCAGCGAACACAAGTCCTCATTCAAGCGAATAATAGCAAAATCGAGATCTTTAGCTGCAATGAACAGTACAGTATCATCAGCAAAAAGGTGAATATCACAGAAACGTAAAACTTGTCTCATGTCATTAATGTACATTATGAATTAAATGGGCCCTAATACACTTCCTTGAGGTACTCCAAGAATGTTTCCCATGGGAAAAGATGTAAATTCTTTGAAAATAGTCCGTTGAGTTCTGTCACACAAGTAGCTCTCAAACCACTTGTATGCAGTACCTGTAATACCAAAGCGCTTTATTGTTCGTAACAATAAGGGACTAGAAATTGTTTCGAAAGCGCGTTTTAAATCCAAGAACACTGCAACAATAGTTTCTTTACGCTCAATATTTTCTTTCTATTTTGCTAACACCAAATTCAACGCAGTTTCACAAGAATGACCTTCTCGATAGCCTGATTGTTCTGGTATTAACAAACTGTTCATATTAGGATAATTTAAAAATTGGCCTTTGATAACAAGTTCTAAAATTTTTTCTAATGCGTGCAACATGTTGATGGGACGAAACTCTTCGGCTTTACTCGTACCAGCAACCTTTTGAATAGGAACCACCAAAGATTCCTTCCAAACTCGTGGCACGTGCCCAGTTTGTAACGATTCATTGATTAGGCCAAGAAGGTCGTGTCCGATGAAATGAAAGCAATCTTGAATCACTTTTGCATTAACGTTATCGATTCCAGCCGTTCTTTGCATTGAAAAACAAATGTTTTTCAGTTCTATGTTTGAAATAGGGTGAAAACCGGTCAAAGTACAGTTAACATTGATTGGCTGTTTTATTTCATCAGGTTCATCCACCAATTCAATAGATCGATTGATATCTGAAACACTATCGATAAAATAAGTATTGAACTTAGTAGCGATTGCTTGTTCTGATCGTTCTTCTGTGCCATTAAAGGTTATGGACCGCGATTCGCAAACGCCAGGTTTCAACAATGACTTCAATATTTTCCATAACTCTTTGCTGTTATTTTTATGATGTTCAATTTTCCTCTGTATATATTCGCTCCGTGTTTCGATCAGAGTTTGAGAATATATATTACGCGCCATCGTATAGTTACGCCAGTGATCATTACTATTTGTTCTACAAAACTTTTTATACCATCCATCTCTCTTACGTTTAAGACGTAAAAGATCCACAGTGTACCACTTGTTGGAGTTCTTCACAACAACAAACTTTTGTTCCACTAACTGATTAGTACACGTTTTTAAGACGTTATTGAGAACACCGGTTTTATGATCAAGGCACTCCGATAATGGGAAATCCACGTTTCTCGCGACAAGATCCGAAACCTTTCGTTTCGAGTAATTTTTCCAACACTTTAGTTTAACTAAATTATCATCACTGTTTATACTCTGATTTACAGTAATAACAAGAGTCTCATGATCGGTTATTTTCAATTCAAAATTTACTGCAGCGCGAACAGAATCAAAGATTGTATAAACATGATCAATTAAAGTTTTACTGTGTCTAGAAATACGCGTATATTCAGTAACAACTTGTTTTAAATTGCAAAACTCTATTAATCTCTTCAAATGGCTCGAATTAAAGCTATCACGCCAGTTTACGTTAAAGTCACCAGCAATCACGTTAAATTTGCGGCTATCCACAAATAACTCAAACCAGTTTTCTAGTATTTGCAAAAATCGCTGATCACTAAAACTAGAGGAATGATAAACTACACCATAGTTACCAACCTTCATGCCTCGGTCCACTGTTACGCCCAAAAACCAATTTCCTTCAATTGCTTCATTGAAACAAACATTGAATTTTACTGATTCTTTGAAATAAATAGCAACCCCTCCAGTATATCTAGAATGTGACAAACAGGCAGCAATATTGTATCCCGGAATAGAATATTGATCAAATGCATCGATATCTACTATGTGTGTTTCTGACAAAAAAACTAAAAATGGACGATTCAACTCTACAATCTGACGTAAAGCTTCGTAGTTTGTAGAGAGACCAGCAATATTCAAATATATAATATCTAAGCTACGCACATTCCTGGAACCTGATTGCTATTTATTGAAATGCAGGCTGCCTTTTTTTTGATCATACAATTTTTTATAAACTAGGCACTCTGAACTAGATGCCGCATGGTTAACGTCCAGATTCATTTTACGATCTCTATTGTATTCAGAACAATTACCGCATTTCAATACAGTGGATGTGCATTCCGAAGTTCTATGATGCTCACTACACAAAGAACACGTTTCATGATTTTTGCAATCTGTACTCTTGTGGCCGAATTCTCCACATTTGGCGCATCTAAGGACATTTATCGCTGGAACTATAGGGCACCGATCCCACCCAACATTTACTTTTTTCGCGGATAATAAACGGTCATAAATCTTTTTATCGACTTCTATTACAACGTTGTACTTGTTATACGTGAAACGTGGATTTTCATACGTACGCAAGACTTTGACATCTCCAATTGCAATGTCTTCATTTTGACTTTTAAAAAAGTCAATGAAGACATCTGAGGAATATTGATCGCTCATGCCCAACACTTTTAATCTTGGCACCGGAGGTGTGAGAACAACAGCTGTATAGCGTTCACCCAGATTACCTTCAATGCCATTTTTCACAACCTCCACATTTTTTTTTTGTTGCACACTCAACAATAACAGAGCCGTCTTTCCCGGTTTTAAAGTTACTAATCTTGTGTGTTTTAGGATTTAATTTTGATTTTAAAAACTCCCGCGTAGCTTCGCTACTTTGGGTGGACTCTTTTGGTTTAATCACGATGACCGGACAAGCCTTACGTTTCTTACTACCGCTCAAAACGTTTGCATAAGTCATCGGTTCATCGCTAAAACTTTGTTTTTCATCTTCATTTAACTTTCGTTTTTTAACCTTTTTAGCTGAATTACGGCTGAGATCAGCCGGTTCAGATATCGCACTATTCATCGCAACTAAATCCCTATCACGTTTATTTTAAAAAAATGACCGAGTCATATTATTCATTTTTTCATGCATTAATTTTTCAAAATCGGCAACTCTTTCCTTTAGAGTACCATTTACATTTAATCTCATTTCTTCCATCCCGATCTTGAACGCGTTGTCTATCTGAGCAGCAATGTTGTTTTGCAAATCTGTAAAAGAGGCAGAAATTTTGTTAATCTCGTCTCTTATTACTTTGACATCCAAAACCGATACATTCTGCTCATCACAACACTGAACCGATAGACAATTATCACACTTGAACAGAAGATTGTCATTCGCATTGATCAACTTAATAGCCGACAATTGAAACAATTGAAAAAGAAAATAACAATGCCGACGGCAGCCAGCCGTGGCGGAAAGCAAATAAAATTGCAAAATTTATTCAAAATAAGCAGCAGTTATTTCTGCACTTCTACTTATCCTGATGAAGATTTTTCTATAGTACACTTTAGACACTAAATATTCTACGTGCACACACAATTTCACACGTAAAAATTCGAAAATATCACAGCACGTTATAAACAAACTATGATGCTCGTCATTACGCACACGTTTTAGTGTGTAGGCTAACCTCCACTAATAACATCCTAGCATCTTATATCTACATGGTACATGGTCAGTTAGCGATTGTTAAAGTAAAACACAAAATGATTGTTCCCAGCGTTTCTATGTACTTCTGTCGATTGCTTCGTGCTTCTTTAGGGCGTTTAATCATTATTTTGTTGGTGCGGTAATCGATAATTCAATTTTCTTCGGCAGGTTTTTTCGTTAATCTAATGCAAAACCTGCCAAACTTAATTATTCTGATGAAACTGAAAACCGGGTACCGCGTAGCTCCCTGCTCAAGCAACGTTATCGTGCGCTGTTTTGATTATGCTCAGTGTGAGTTGGTTAGGAGTTAGCTAGGTGTTAGCTAGGAGTTAGTTTTTGTTTCTCAGTTCAATGGCTAATTTGTTCGAGCTCAGTTAGTTTGTTATCTGGAGATTTGGTTCTTGTAGTTTTGTACAGTCTTGTTGTTCATTCGAATCTATACGCCAATAAGTACTTCTTTACTCACATAAATGACCGCTCGTCCTAAGACATGGCCTGCAAAACGTAGTTGTGCCAATTCACTCGGTCCATGGCTTCCTGCCTGGCTGATTTCCTCCGATAACACGCCTCCTAATTTCCCGGCTGGTATCGTTTTTCTCAGTTACCAGAGAGCCGAAGTACACAAACTCGTCGACTACCTCGAAATCATCCCCGTCGATTGCTACCGTATTGCCTAGTCGTGTCCTATCGTGCTCGGACCCGCCCACAAGTATATGCTTCATTTTAGACGTATTAATTTCGTCTGGCATTCTGGCTACATGTCCAGCCCACTTAAGCCTGATACGCTGTATTACCTTTACTATAACAGCATGTTTGTATACTTAGTACAACTCGTGATTCATGTGCCTGCGCCACACTCCATTTTCTAATTTACCGCCAAGTATCAATCGCAGGCCTTTACGCTCAAAAACTCTGAGCACTCGTCGAACAGCTTCCTTCAGCGTTCATGTTTCATGTCCGTGAAGGGCCAGCGGGAGTATCAGCGTCCTATAAAGCGCTAGTTTGCAAACTACGGGACCTTAGCTGGTTAGGTTTGTTAGGTGAAGGCTCTGTTTGTTTTGTTAATTAATTAATTTGGAGTTGTAGGTTCATGTCCCACCTGCTAGACTATATTTTTCGTGAATTTCCAATTAACTATTTCCCCAGTTGGTAAATTTTTTAATCGTCAGCACCACATTTATTGCTTGAAATAGATATAAAAATAGCTTGACTTGCATTATAGTCATTAAAAACAAGAAAGATAAGGTCTGAACTATTGAAAATTTTCGATATTGCTGAGCAACAATCTTCAATGTTTTCGATAATGTTTCAAATAGCGTACTGCAACTAGACTCAAATGAATGCCAAACTGTTGAATGAATCAAGCACAAAGCACAGCGATAATGATTGTGAATGAAACAATCTCTCAAATCTTTCGGTATCCTCGCGTAAGGCACAGTCACCTGTTCCGGGCGAGGATTTGGAGCTGAAATACAAATCACGTGCGAACAAAGCACTGCAAAGTGCAAAGGCGTTTATAACTACCAGGTTACGGTGGAGGTAAAACTTTTGCATTATTGCACCCTCGAGAAGAGCCGCTGAAAAATTACGCTCGCTATAGTGCTCTAACTTTTGTCATTATTTCGGAACATGATTTATAGCTCTGCATGCGACTCTGTACGGTCCCGATAGAGACCTCGCACCGGACGCTCGCTTTGTCGAAGATTCATACCGTCACAGCTTTCTGCTTTTTGTAAAGTTGAACGTACCACATAAGATTACCATTTTGAAGTGTTTTTCACAATTACTGTTGCGCCACCGATTGCTGATCCGGAGAACCGATTGTATAAGCGGTCAATCATTCTATCCCATGTTTACTAGCTCTTCGTTGAACGAGAAAATTGGTGCTCGGACATCTCTGTTATGCTTCGATTGCCATAAAACGAAGTGGTAACATCGAACTACATCGCAGCGAGCTCGTGTGAAATAGCAGGAATCGCAAACTGCTGTAAACAGAAGGGACGTACCTTTCGTGTGGAGTGCTCCTTTCTTGGTGTAGTTTTGTGCGCCTTTGCGTTGGAAACTTCTACTAGCCTCCTGTCGCAGTCATAGCCGTGCGCACGGAGTAGCTTTCGTAGTTAAATCTACTTTCATCCTAAAGAGGCAGCGAGATGAAAAAATAAGTTTGGATTTAATAGTCGGGAAAAATTACACAGCAACTAATAAATTAAACGAAAAAGCGATAATATTGATACAGCATTGCGAAATTTGGGACCGCGCTTACAGGTAAAAATTATGTTAACACAGTTAATGCAGTGTTACTTCTGTCCGACAGCTATACAATTTATCGACACACTAACAATTAAAAGAAAATATACAAAATGTCCAAAAACAGGACCAACATTGCCTTACCAAGAAACTAGGGCAAAGCCGAGAAGTTCAGAAAAAAAGTAATAGCCTGAAAATAATGTTGAGCGGACATTTACAAATTTCAACTCGGTTAAAAAGAGTTAGAACTTCTTGAAAAGAAATCCAAAAATTCAAAAAAGAATGATTGAAACTTCTATTGAGCTTATCCTTCTCCATCCCTCAAAAATTCAACAAAAATTCTGCGCACGGCTGTGGGAAACCTAGCACCGATGAGCAGAATATTCATTCTACGAAAAGCGTAATGAACTACGAGTGTAAAATATATTTTTACTAAGTTAATTTACAAGAGCATCCAGTTAAGTAGTAAACTCGGGACAAACCGGCATTTTTTTTATCTATATATAGAACAATATAGAAGCTAAACAGCACTTCTACAAAAATCTAATTTCCTAGTAAGAGATAAAGGGTGATTTTAAACAAGAACATATCTCTATTCATTTTGTTCAGTAGATCAAAATACTCTTCTACTCGGCTTCATTGCGGGAATCTTAAATTCACATTGTAGTTTAGAAATTTACAATTAGAGTTCCGGAGCACTGCACCTAGCATGCCCTTGTGTTTGGCTTACAAAAGTGAGAACTAAATTTTTAGACCACAAGCAAGCAAAGCTAACAATAGCAGCGTTCAAAAGCTAGAACAACGCATCCTGAATAGAACGACAAATTTGACCACATGGGACCTAACCGTAGAACACGGTATGTACGACACGTTTCGTATGCAGATGGAAACGAAAAGTGCATAAATGCCGCAAGTCGTCCGTTCCGATTTGCACGGATCGTCATCACTGCTGCAGTAGTCATTTCCTATCGCTGCTGGTGTCGGAAGATGCTTTAGACACCGTCGAACGTTACAAGATTAGCATCAGCAGGGCGTATCCACTTGCAGCGTTAATAGAGCAACAACTTCGTCTGTATTGCCAAATAGCGAACATGGCAACGCAGGAGATTCGTACATTTATCGTTTCCAGATACACGGTGAAGGGCAATTCCGTGCGTTGTTTGACGATACACTTTTCGCCGGATTGTTAAAAGTCCAACTTGCACTATTGTGCAGCAGAACGGTCATAGTAACTGAACCTTTGGTGACCTTTTCCGTTGTGCTTGTTTAATCAGTACCAGTTGAGCTATCGGATTTGATTAGCTCTGAAATCGGACATTGATCAAAATTATTCAAACTAAATTTATCAAGCAACGGTAGAATTTTTTTTCGACTATCATAATCTTGTAAGCAACACCTGAGCATGGAAAACAACAACAGTTAGATACACTATTTAGTTGATAATGCACTGCTATTATTTTGTAAAAACTGTTTACCACAAAAACGTCATAATTTCTTTGAATATAAAAGCTTTCCTATTAATATGGGCAAAACGCCCCAAATACAGTGTAATATGCTTCATGCAGAAGCTGTATATGACTCTACTTAGGCGTCGTACACAAATTACGTACCGCTGAAAATTTAGAATTTAGACCCCCTCCCCCCCTATGTAACGATAAATAACGTTCGACATGACTCCCTCCCCTAAAATTACGTTACTCTGATCAGCCTGATCCCCCTCCGGAATTTTTAAATTCGAGTTACGCCACTGTCTCTACTAGCCCCCCCCCCCCCCTCCCCCTACGTAACAATAAGTAACTCTGATTCAAATCCATTCCCCCCCCATTCATGCGTTACGTAATTTGTGTACGACGCCTTACAGCTCAGCGCGCGAAGTGAACCACCGGTTGAAGTCTCAGAGGTAAACGCTAAAGCAATGAAACATATCTAGAGCCCGACCAGGAAGGGGCATATCGCCCGAAGCTGTGGTGCAGCTGAAAGCATTGAATATAGGTAGAGTATGCGTTAATTTTTGTTACATAGGGGTCGTAACTTTGATGACGGGGGAGGGGCGAGTTGTTCAGCGTTACGTAATAATAGAGGGGAAGTAATATCGAACGTAACCTATTGTTACATGAAAGGGAGGGGGTCTGAAATCTAGATTTTTAGCGCAAGTAATTTGTGTACGAAGCCTTACCGTTTCTTAACTTGATGCAGAAGCTCATTGGTTCACTTGAGATATATAAGTGCAAATACCAGTTGATTAACTTTGTAAGCCAGCAATATAATCCTACGAAAACGCTGCAGAAAATTAGATCTGAAGCAAGTCAAATCAAATTTTATTTTGGTTTATTAGTTGCTGCTAGTGACAACTATCAAACTTACACAGAAGGGTGGTCCTATGGATTGTCAGGGATTCCCTTTTTTTTTTTTTTTTGTATGGACCCCACTGCCACCAGTAGTTTCTCGATCTTTTAAGGCATTGTCCAGACGTTTTTGCAGTTTGCACATTTTTTGTACCCTTTAGCAGTGTTACTGTTTCCAAACATTCAAACGTAGGAGCTACATATGGCCATTCCTCGATCGCATATCTCATACGACTCAGCTTAATTAGTTTCGTCGGAAAACCGTGTTCCACCATGATCTGCCACTGCTCGTTTCTTTTCATTAAGTCGTATGCCGCCTTGAAATCCACAAACAAATGGTGAGTCGGTAAGTTGAACTCCCGGAACTGATAGAGGATCTGTCGCAGGGTGAAGATATGATCCGTCGTGGAACGCCCCTGTCGGAACCACCCTTGTATCCGCCAATAAAGGAATCCGTTAACGGTGTCAATTTGAAGAACAGAATACGGGAGAGCACTTTATATGCAGAGTTGAGCAACGTTATGCCTCGATAGTTGTCACAATCCAATCGATGACCCTTCTTACAGATAGGGCATATGAGGCCTTCCAATTTTCCCGCTTTTAGAAATTTGGCCAGGATACCGTGCTTCCCAGCGGCCTTGCCGTTTTTCAGCTCATTGATAGCCTTTTACACCTCCTCCTGTGTTGGTTGCTCCCCAGCTTGTTCGTCACTCATGATCGTCATCCTGTTCCTGCTCTGCTCTTCCGGCTCCTCACCGTTCAATAGCACCTGAAAATGTTACTTCCACCTGCAACCGTCGGTTTATCAGTAAGCAGGTTGCCGTCCTTGTCATTAACATGACCGGTTCTCTGTGGCACGGTTCTTCTCATCTGTCGCTCTCTGGCACTCGGCATCGAACCAGCCATTACGCTGTCTTCCACGCGTCGTACCTACCATCTCTCTCGAAGTCGTTCCGATGACGCCGTGGATACTGCTCCACAGCTCATTTATGTCTTCCACTCCTTCCTTCTGCTGTTCTGCGATCCGTTGATCAAGCTCTCTAGCGTATTCTGCTGCCATGCAATCAGCTTTCAACCGCTGAATGTTGAAACGCGCCGTCTTCCCTGTGCGAGATTTCAGCACATTCGACAACCGTGCGCGGATCTTACAAACGACGAGATAACGGTCAGAGTCAATGTATGGTCCCCGAAAAGACCTGACATCAGTAACATCTGAAAAGTGACGACCGTCAATCAGTACGTGATCGATCTGGGAGCTGGCTTCTCCTTTTGGATGCCTGCAGGTGTGTTTTCAAACATTCAAACGTAGGAGCTACATATGGCCATTCCTCTGGCCGCTGCAAAGTTTATCAGCCTCAGGCCGTTTTCATTGTTTGACGAGTGGAGGCTATGCCTTCCAATGACCGGACGGAAGAATTCCTCCCTCCCAACCTGTGCGTTTGCGTCTCCGATGACGACTTTTACGTCGTGTTTTGGGCACTCGTCATAGATTCGCTCAAGCTTGTCATAGAACTCATCTTTGACTTCATCGGATTCGTCGTTTGTCGATGCGTAGGTGTTGATTAAACTGTAGTTGAAGCATTTGCCCTTAATCCTCAACACACATATACGGTCATCTACGGGCCTCCACCGGATGACTCTTTTTTCTGATTTCCCAGCACTACGAAACCGATGCCCCGTTCCGCTGCTTTGCCGCCACTCTAGTAGATATGGTACTTGAAAGAAGTGCGTGCAATAGGATCTACTGCACGGAATTCCCTTTCTCCGGAATTTGGCCACCGAACTCCTCCTGAAACGCTGAGATTCCCTTCTGCTGTAGTTCTCGAGCAAGCAAGCCAGCCCCCGCCGGTTCATTGAGAGATCGGACGTTCCAAGTACCCAGTTTCTAATCGTTTACCTTAATCTTTTTTCGTATTCATAGCCTAGGTCTTTGCCGATTGATCCGTTCCGTATTTCTGATTTCGTAGTTTGTGGTTGAAGAAAGGTTTCGGTATGCTACCTTACCAGGGTCGCGATACCTACATCCTGCTGATGGGGCTGCCATCTTAAGTGTAGCTGGCGGGATACAGCATTCCATAAATCAGCTGCCCGCTCCGAGTCAGACGCTGTAGTACGCCGCACCTAATATGGGGATACAGCCACGTACGACCCCCTTCCCAGTCAGCATACGACCCTAGTTCCCACCGGGGTTTGGTTACCCGATCTCCGCTAAGGTTACTCGTATCCCGGTCGGCACCACGTGGAGGTTGGGGTAGGAGTTGCTGGACAGTGGTTAATGACCACATTAGGGTCTCGAGTTACACGTGTCCAACCATTTGCCAACCAGGGCCTTAGACGAATTGCATAGCCAGCTGAGGTCCCGCAACCTACAAACACGTACTAAATTAGCACTCTATGAAACATTGATTCCAGTGGCCCTCTATGACCATGAAGTATGAGCACTGATAAGGGCTGATCGGCGAGCTCTTGGTATTTTCGAGTGTAGAGTCTTGCGCTGAATGCTTGGGGGCAAATTTTAAATGGTGTTTTTAGCGCAGACGCATGAATCATGAAGTGTAGCAGGCACACAAATCGGTGGATATTGTCGAGCGAATAAACCACGACAGGCTATAGTGGGCTGGGCATATAACTGAAATGCCGGAGAAACGACCTGCTAAAACTATATTTGACAGGAATCCCGATTCGTTGGATATGTGCTGTCGATGAAGATGCCGCGTAATAGGAGTTAGAGGCGACCGAGCGATATGGCAATGTTTTCTGGATTTGGCATTGAGTCGATATCATTGATCAACACAGGTGTGGCCCTAATGCTCAAACAAGAAAAAAATGAAAGATTATAGGATTTTTACCATTCCTGTGATTTTAGCGCCCCCTGCCACAAACATTTTTACAGAGACTGCTACACTCTCACGCATTTATACACTGTCAAGAGGCAACAAATTTTACAGGAATGGTTAAAAAGCCATAATATTCCTAGTGCAATTATTTCGAGCTTTATATCAGCATTTTTTTCGCTTTTGTCACAAAAGTAAATAACTAAATTGTACCTTACGAAAATCGGGCAGCTACGATAAGCTGTGCATGTCGCGAGAATGACAGACGGCAGTGCGATAAAATCATTCCTCTTCAAGGTCCAGAAAAAGAGAGGCCCATGGAGATAAATCGCTTGACCAGGTTAAAGCGGATCTGCGAGTTCCGAAGCGACTAGGAAATTGGCGACGATCTGAGACCGAGTCGAGTTGAGGAAAATTATTGATTCCTCACATTCTTGAGCCGCCACGCTCCCGTGCTGCTGAAGTGATTAAGTGATAGCTCTCTTTTACTGAACACTGATTTCGACCAATAAGACGTTGCATACAAACTACATAATACTAAAAATCTAGCGGAGGAGGAGGTCTCCTTCCAACCCCTTCCCCTTCCAATAACAATACGTATCGTTCAATATGACTCCCCTCCTTAAATTCACGTAACGCAAAACAGCCTGCCCCCTCCCAAATTTTTCAATTTTGACCAAATATCGCCGTTACCTAACTGTCTCAACTACCCCTGAGTAACGTAAACTCCATCCACCCCCCTTCTTGCGTTTCGTAATTGGTGTACGCTGCCCAACAGCCGAAAACAAAGCCAGATACCATCCAATATAAGTATTTCTAGGTATTTCCGGTGATTGGTAAACAGCTGGGCGGTCCATACTAGCAGTACACTCGTACTAGTTGGCATAAAATAGACCCCAATGTAGTCCATAGCATAATGCCCAGCAACTCCTTCCCGACCTCCACGTGGTACCGATTGGGATACGAGCTACCAAGGGAAGATCAGTGAACCGGTGGGAACTTAGTCGTATGTTGACAAGGAGGTAGGGATGGTGGGTGTGAGCAGCTTGCCTTTGTGTCTGTTCCCCAGGTTAGGGGCAGCTCAAACAGCAACTGATCCGGATCGGACGTCTGAACTATGAAATGCGATGTGTCTTCAGCTAGACCTAATAGGGCAGCCCCGTCGCGAGACTAGGCATCGCAACCAGAGTAGGCAGTGTGACTTTGCACTCGTATCCAAGTGAGTTTTAAAACTTGCTTGCACATTTATTTTCGGTTTGCATGTAAACCCTACTAACAGTGCATTACACTCGAGTTAGATTTGAGTTTGAATCCTGCATAACAACAATTGCATAGAAATCGAATTGCGATGAGATTCGAGCCGCGTCTGCTGCAACAGTTTGTTGAATTGTCCTTTGAAAGCATAAATTCAATCTAAAAACAAAACTCATCGCGTTACATCATCGCCTGCATCGTTGAATACATCGTGCACTGCATGCATTGCACGCATTTAAACTCAATCGATCAGAGTGCGCGGTGCAAAAAAACTCAAACTATCGAGAGGAAGCAGATTGAAGTCCATGAGACAGCCTAACAGATGGTTCGATGCCGAGTGCCAGAGAGCGACAGATGAAAAGAACCATGCCAGGAGCCGCATGCTCACTGCGGCTACGCGTCAGAAAAAAGAGAGGTACAGGGTGGCAAGAGCTGCCGAAAATAGAACCCACCGTCGGAAGAAGCGCGAGTACGAGGAGCAGGTGCTCGCCAGCGCAGAGGACAGCTATGCTCAAAACGACGAGCGGAAATTCTATAGAACTGTCAACAGAGTCAGAAGCAGGAATTTCCCTGTGCCGGTCATGTGTAATGACAAGGACGGCAACCTGCTCACTGATAAACCGATGGTTGCAGACAGGTGGAAGGTGCATTTTCAGGCGCTATTGAACGATGAAAAAGACGATTAGTGAGCTGAAAAACGGCAAGGCCGCTGGGAAGGACGGTATCCCGGCCGAACTTCTAAAAGCGGGAAGCGAGCGGCTGTACTATGCGATCCACCAGATAATACTAAGGATCTGGACGGACGAACAAATGCCGAACGACTGGTTGGAAGGCCTCATATGCCCTATCTATAAGAAGGGCCATCGATTGGGTTGTGGCAACTGTCGAGAGATAACGTTGCTCAACCCCGCATATAAAGTGCTTTCCGTATCCTGTTCTTCAGATTGAGACCGTTAACGGAATCCTTTGTTGGCGAATACCAGACTGGTTTCCGAAAAGGGCGTTTCACGACGGATCAAATCTTCACCCTGCGACAGATCCTCGATAAATTCCGGGAGCACAACTTACCGACTCACCATCTGTTTGTGGACTTCAGAGCGGCATACGACTCAGTGAAAAGAAACGAGCTGTGGCAGATCATGCTGGAACACAGTTTCCCTACGAAACTAAAAAAGCTGAGTCGTATGCCACTGGAGAGATCAAAATCGTGCGTGCGGATAGCTGGCGAGACATCAGCCGCATTCGTAACGTTGGATGGACTGAATCAGGGGGATGCGCTCTCCAACCTACTGTTCAACATCGCTCTTGAGGGTGCAGTACGAAGAGCAAACGTGGAAAGAAACGGTACGATCATCACGAAACGACATATCACGACATCGATATCATCGGTATCAACCGTTAGGCCGTGGAGGAGGCCTTCGTACCTTTTAAGAGAGAAGCAGCGAGATTGGGACTTGTCTTTAACTCTGCCAAAACGAAGTACATGGTAGCTGGCAGAGAGCCCGGGAGTCCCCGTGGTGTTGGTGCTGAGGTGGAGATAGATGGGGAACGATTTGAAGTGGTTGACGAATACGTTTACCTTGGTACGCTTGTGACATGTGACAACGATATGAGCCGTGAAGTGAAATGACGAGTTGCAGCTGCGAACAGGGTCCCGTAGTTTGCAAACTCGCACAAAACTAGCGCTGTATAGGACGCTGATACTCCCGGTGGCCCTTTACGGACATGAAGCATGGACGCTGAAGGAAGCTGATCGACGAGTGCTCGGAGTTTTTGAGCGTAAAGTTCTGCGATCGATACTTGGCGGTAAACTGGAAAATGGAGTGTGGCGCAGACGCTAAATCACGAGTTGTACCAGGTATACAAACATGCTGATATAGTGAAGGTAATACAGCGGGGCAGGCTTCAGTGGGCTGGACATGTAGCCAGGATGCCTGACGAGAGAGCCGCCAAAGCTATCTTCAGTAGAAAACCAGGAGAAGGCCGTCGACTCCGTGGTAGGCCTCGCACGCGGTGGATGTGCGCGGTGGAAGAAGATGCACGATCTGCTGGTGTACGGGGAGACTGGAGAACGGCTGCCCAAAACAGAAGAAGCTGGACATCTCTAATTTGTTCGGTCCTAGACCGGTGAACGGTCTGTTAGCCAAAAAAGTGAAGTTAAAGTAAAGTAAGTTGAACAGTGAGGAAGGTAGGAGAGTCGTCGAGAGGAACAGGATAGCAATTGGGGAGGACGGACAAGCTGTTGGCCCACCAGCATTGGACGAGGTGAAGAATGCTTGAACGGAGCTGAAGAACTGCAAGGCAGCAGGGTAGGACGGTTTTCTCACCCAGCGTTCTGAAGTCGGGCTTAGTAATGCAATTCACCAGATTATCCTAAGGGTATAGTCTGAGGAACAACTACCTACGGACTGGTTGGAAAAACTCATATACCCTATCTACAAAAAGTGGCATACACTCGCTTGTAGTAATTATCGAGCCATAACCCTCTTCAATTCCGTTTACAAAATTTTCTCTTCCTGTTACAGCGACTGAGGCCTTTGCAGGAAGCCTTCGTTAAAGAATACCAATGCGGTTTTCGAGTGGAACGATCAACAACGGATCAGATGTTTACCTTGAGACAGATCTTAACAAGTTTCAAGAACACAACTTCCAGACACATCATCTGTTTATTGTTTTTAAGGCGGCGTACGATACAGCAAAACGCAACGTGCTGTGGCAAATAATGCTAGAACATGGTTTTACAACATAAATAATTAAAATGTTACGTGCCACGCTTAACGGTGATGCGTCAGGGCAGCGGGTGAATTTTCGGACGCGTTTGTGACGTTAGATGGTCTGAAGCAAGGTGACGAGCTCTCGAACTTGCTGTTCAACACAGCTTTAAAAGGTTCAATACGAAGGGCATGTGTGCAGAGTAGCAGCACCATCATCACGAATCTACATGTTGAGGAGGTCTTTACGGCTCTCAAAATGGAAGCTGCGAGAATTGGACTCACCATAAACACTGCCAAAACTAAGTACATGGTGGCTGGCAGAGAGCGTGGTAGTTAAGCAGGTGTTGGTGCTGCAGTGGAGATGCATGGGGATACTTTCTAAGTGGTCGATGAATTTGTTTATCTTGGTACTCTCGTGACATGTGACAACGAGGGGAGGCGCGAGGTGAAGATACAGATTGCGGCAGCGAATAGGGCTTATTACGGATTGCATAGCCAGCTTAGGTCACGTAGCCTACAAATCCATACAAAATTTGCGCTCTATAGGACTCTTATCCTCCCGGTAGCGCTCTACGAACACGAATCGTGGACGTTAGAGAGGGCCGATCGAAGAGCGCTTGGGATCTTCGAGCGTAGAATTCTGCGATCAATACTCGGAGGCAAGCTAGAAAATAGGGTGTGTCGCAGGCGCATGAATCATAGAGATGTACGAAGAATACGCTGATTTTATCGAGCTGATGAAACATGGCAAATTCTAGGGGACTGACCACGTAGCACGGATGGTGGATAAGCAAACAACAAAGATGATATTTAGCAGAGAACCGGATAGAGGCCGACGACTTCGAGGCAGACCTTGCATGCGCTAGATGTGTGCTATCGATGACGATGCCAGACGGTGGGTGTAAGGGGAGACTGGAGAGGAGCAGCTCAAGACCGAGTTTTGTGGAGGCGTATTCTGGATTCGGCATAGAATCTCAACAGACTGTCGCGTAGAAAAGTAAGTAAGTTACGGTATTTCCGTAGCCAGAATAATACTCAGAGGCCGTAGATCGACTTAAGTCCCCACTTCCGGTTTCCAGAAAACAGCGACAAATGGTTTGTGAAATACAGCGAGAAATGGCTAAATAACCGAAATCGAGTTACCATCTCTAGATGCCATTTTGAAATGCAATATGGCCACTTCCGGTTCCCGGCAAACAGCCCAAAATGATCAAATAGCACCTGAAATGAGCATTCCTGTGATCGGAGGGTTTTTCGCAAACGTCAATCCCAAACGCCATTTTAAAATTCAAGGTGGAAACCAACGGATTCTGGAAATATGTAAAAATGGCAATGGATTTTCCGTTATTTTTATTTCCTGTCGAGTTGTTTTTAATTCCTGTTGTGTGGAACGCATAGATTTGATGTAAGCCTCATCAGAGTGTCGTACCACTATTTGATTGAGTGGTTTTCCCTTGCTGAATGTAGGCATCGGCCCAATAAGGCTTTTTTGCCCGAATAAAGTTCACTGCTCTATTGGGAGAAGTGATCCCAAGCTAATTAATCAAAAAAGTACTCCGTAGTACCTCCCTGTCGCCATTACATACGACGACAGTTTACGAGGGCAACACCATACTTCGAAAGCAGACTGATTAGGGACATCAGTAGATTCAATATCAATTAAAAAGCAAAGTTAAGCCTAGGTGTCACATTTCGTATCGGAACTCGACCTTCTGTTTTATTATACACAGATATCACAGCCAACTGCTAAATGTACAGGACAATTGCGGGGCTAGCGCTACGATCCTACTGACACTAACAGTATCTCCCAAGTCGGGGTTTGAACACCCGACAACTGGTTTGTTAGGCCAGCATCGTACCTCGAAACCAGCTGGGAGAATTTTATTGTCAATCACACTTTTCAAAAGACGAGCTCTCTAAAATACCCTTCCATTTTTTTCATTTTTTTTTTTTTTGATATCTTTGCTCATAATCATATGACGTGCAGCAGATTTTCGCAACTGATTCTCCCAACATTAGGATCCAACTGTACTGAATAATACGTTAGAAACGACAGTGCCGCAAAAGTTTTCCAATTTCGGGAAATTTTAATTTCCAGATAAATTATTTCACATCTAAGACAATCTGTGCTTCTTTCCATGACACGATGCAATGCATGCGAAGAACTTTACAGCGACATTGTTGCACCCATTTTATTCCTGCTACAGATGTTGCTATTGAAAATGGTTCCGACGAATCCCTCCCAACGTTAGTTAGGAGTGGTCCTCTTTTGGGGATTAAAAACTACACTTCAACTCGTACTTTCTGCTCACTTTGCAGCTAAAACATTTTAATTCCAACCTCACCCACATTCGTGACTCGATGAGTGACAAAACGAAACCTCGCACTGAAATGAGTGTTGGTTGAGTGGTGGAAATTTGGTACCGATTACTACATTCGTTACACATGTTGCAACTCCAATCGTTCCAGCGGTGGCAACGGAGTGCAGTAAAAGTTGGTCGGAGTTAAAGTAAGCTCTAGACGCATATAACATTTCTCTCTCTGTGTGTGTTAACGTAGGTTAGAGGTAAACCGTTCAATGCAATCCGAAAATAGTGATTGAATTGAAAGAGTGATTAAATAGAGATACCTACCCGCTTGTGACAACTTATGGCAACGAATTAAAATCAGAGCAAATGCACATCAAATGACCTATCGACTGATTCTGAATTGGTGCAAACTTTACACACGACTTTGGCATCCAAAACTGTTTATATAATTTGTTAGGAACATTATACTGCTGAAACTTTTGGTTGTATAAAAACTGCTTGGAAGAAGTTGCAATAGACACCAAGTTTTGTATATTGTAGAAGAATTTTTTCACCATTTTCTTGTTTTTAGCACATATTTTTGGGCTACTCAAAATTGATTTTGATGATTTTTCTGAAAAAGCATTTAATTTATGATGTATTTTTATAGAGCACAATCAGTTTCCTGTAACGCGATCTCAAACAGTTTTGAGAAGAATACTTGTGAAAAGTTTAAGTCAAATCAAACATGATCGACTGAAGTTTGCATACTTTTTGTCCATGCTGGCTAGCTTCAGTTATACACAACACCACCAACTCTCCCACTTGAAATCATAAGGCAATGCTCGGCGAACATAAAACCACAATTTGCTTTGTGTGTCAATCCGGCATATACCTATGACTAACAACATTGTACAGCACATATTCATTAGGCCCATCCAGCGGGATGGTTCATGTCAAAACAGAACTACAGGAGGGAACCCAAACAACACAAAATGATTTCATACCTCGTAAAACGATAGAATATTTAGGCATATTAAGACATCATTTGAGCTTAAAACATATTTCAGGTCGGCGGATAGAGCCTCTAACGAAAAGTGCTTTCACGCCTGTTAGTCACACCCTCTTTGATACGTGAAGCGATAAAACCTGCCGGCTTTGTTGCCACTGCAGACGTGAGTCTTTACGGAATGATTTTGTTGTTGTCTTTCCGCATTGAATGGAATGCTTTTGTTACCGGACTAGGGGGTATGGAAACTGTCTTTGGTTTTTATGCAAACCAAATTGGACACGATTTGCAAATAATGTAATCACATTTAAGCGGTACTTTTGATTTAAATTGTTGAAATTTTTGTTGAGAAAGTGATTTTAAAATTTTGGTTTTACCTATTTGAGTTATTTGTAAAATTAATTTATACAATCTTTTCCAGTAACTTAAAAAACGTCTATTCCGCCATTGTTGTTCCGTTTTTTGACATTTTGGTATCAAAGTAAAAAATTTTATTTCTCTGTGAAACAGAAAGTACTGTGATTTAACGAATAAGTGAAAGTTTATTACTATCTTCTAGCTTTGGTTTTGATTGTTTAATTGTTTTCATCAGGCTCAAACTTTGCACAGATGCTGAAATAGGCTCAAGATGTCATTTTGTTCTAGTATTTTTATGACGACAAAATTCTGAGAATAGTTTGTGTGAAACATATGTTTCAAGCCAGAATGGTTTGTTTGATTGGTGTGATGTTTTTGGAAAAGCTGGATGGATATTGATAGTATTAAAGAAAAAAAGTAGGTTAATTAGTTGGAGGCCGCCACAAGAATTTTTAACTGGACTAAAATAGCGGAACTTATAATCAAATAATGAGGACTGTCATACTTCTTGCAACTGATTTTCAGCCAACCGCATCGTATAAAATGCCTAATCCTTATCTCGAGCACAAATTCAAGCTACCGAGAAAGCACAATAATCAACCGTGCCAAAACCGTTTGAAAAGCGTCGAATAATAAAACCCTATCGCTTGTTCAATCAAAGCTGTAAATACATTGCAAAGCCGCCGTACGAAAGTGTTACAAATTAAAAAATAACACCAGCGCATATCGATTTCGTACTGAGTTTCAGCCAATCTTTGCATTTATGTATATAAATTAAAATTAAACTGACGCGCGAAATGGTGACGGAATCGGTGCATACAATTATGCAATCTTGTGCAGCTGACGCCATTATTCATTTTATTTATTTTCACATAGCCCGCGAGAAATTTGTGCCAAAAAAATGTATTCGAATAATTATAACAATAATTAAAACAGCATAATCACACAATCAGCGGTGGTGGTAGCGCCCTAGGGGATCATTGTTTCCATAACTGCAATTAACTACGCCACAGTCTATTAATGATGCAGCGAAATGTTTCTCGTTAATATTTAGATGTGAGATAAATCGCCGTAGTGTGATGGAATCCCACTCCCGAGAATTCGTACACACTGCAATAATCTATCATTTCTTGTTCTTGTAACTACTCAAGAGAATCTCTCGTCATAGCTTATGTTTGATCTATCTAGTTGTCAAAAAATCAAATGTTCTATTGATGACAAAAGGTAAATACGGTAGTCTCAATCTTCTACGAATGATAACAAATTCGCAGAACTACGCTGTTTTATTCAGTATAAAATCACTCTTCACATTATTTATGCTACGTTATAACTCACTACACTAAAAACACTTTAGTTTTTAGAACACACATCAAATTTTACAGCTAGTCTCGAGGTACAGTGCTGGCCTAACAAGTCGGTCATCGTAGGTTCGAGTCTCGGCTCAGAGACTGTTAACAAAAACAACAAGTTGTCAAGTTAACAGAAACAACTGTGTTAACAAGAAGACCGAGAACTCTGCCTGAAATCGAGAGATGGTTTTGGCAGCACTGTCTGTTGAATGAAGATAGAACTGCTGCATGCTAGTGTGTGTGCTGGTGAGGCAAATGCAATCCGAACGCACAGGCGCGATGTAATTATTATCACTTTCATAACTGTAGAATGTATTGGAGTAAGCGATAAATGAAAATGAAATACCCTTTAAAAACAAAAATAAAATGTAAATTTAAATTCTTGTTATTCAGAATTTAGCCATTTTGAAATGTTACTCGTGTTTTTGTTTGACGTCTTCTCGACGGCTCACGGAGGGGAAATCGTTTTCGTGAAGCTGATTGGGTAAAATAATACTCGATGCTTGGTGGTTGTTGAAGGTTTGTGTATGGTATAAATAAGAGCTACCTGCACCAGGGATACCAAATGCGCAGATTTGTCTGCAAAACGCAGATTTTTGGAGTCCGTGTGCAGATTTTTATTGATTTGCACATATTTGCAGTTTTTCCACGGTTTCTGCAGATTTTTTCAGAGTCTCCTTATATTTGCGCAGATTTTCGTAAAATTTGTACAGATTTTAACAGAATTTTGCCTGCGCGAGCGAAATTTTTCGGAACCCGGAAAGATTTTTTTCAGACTTCGAGCATATTTTTCTGGTTTTTCGAGCAGTTGCAGACATTTTTCAAAAATATCTGGCATCTCTGACCTGCACTTGCGTGCTCATTCTTGTGACAAATTTCGAGTGAGACACAACATCCCATTGAAGAAGCAGAACATTCCAGATGAATCCAGAAGAACAGCAGCAGCGAGAAAAGAAGACCGGCAAATGTGTCAGGTCGTAGGCTGCGAATCACGATAATAACAAGCTTCCACTTGTCCACTTGATCTGGAGTTTGTCATTTGTATGTGATCAATCAGAGATGCTATTCTTCTTGATACGATGTTTTTGCTGTTATACCCCGTTCACGCGCATATCACCTGATATCAGGCGAGTCGTGCTATGGGGGCCATATCACCTCATAACCAATACAATCGAGCTGTCATCGGATATCACCTCGGCTACACGCTATCGCGGATATCATGTTCGAAAACCAAAAAAACAGATTTGCAGCAGTTAGCAATACAGCCAAAAACATGCGATGCAACCCCACAAAATTTGCAATTATCGTTGCATGCGAAAGAAAAGGAAGGAAATATTATTGCTTTTTTCATCCCCCACATTTTGACAATTGCATATGATAGTTCGCGTTGGTGCGAGCCAACTAGCTGACATCTATTCTAATCGCATTGCTTCTGTTGTCTTGTTTTTGCTTTGACCTGTTTTTGTTAATTTTTTTTTGTTTTTTTGTTAGGGAATTAGAATTACGTTGTCTATTGATGTAAACTTTTGTAATATACCCCAGTCAATTGCTATACGTGTCCCCTCGCAAAATACAATGACCACTATTGTTGAGATGGTTAATGAAGCCAATCACCTTCCCAGGATTCGAAGACCAAATCTCTTTGGGCTGTAAACACCCACTGCCAATAAGCTTTGATCTGCGTTTAAATAATGCTCCACAACTGCACAGCAGATGTTCCGATGTCTGGCGTTCCATATTACAATAGCGACAGATATCATCCTGAACCCGGCCAATGTTCTTTAAATGATATCTTCTCGGACAGTGCCCCGTTACTACCCGCATAATCAATAACCATAACAACATGCTTAACAGCCTATTAGGGGTATAGTCCGAACTGTCTGGGTTATCGTTAAATCATATAGATTATCGTCCGTTTATGGTTCCTATTTATTAGAGTAGGCCGACGTATGTACAAAGAGCTCTTTTGTTGAGCTCTAGGAGCTTTTTCGAATGATCCTCGTTTGGTGTTATAAATCTTTTAGATTTGGAACAGTTTTTGACATCCAACCAATTGGTTATCACCTTTTGTTCCTCCCGGTTTTCGTTTACTTCTCTTCTCAATTACCAAAGCAAATATCAAACTATATCATCTCACAGTAGTGTGAACACCCGAAGTGATATCCGATATCATCTGGCAATATCAGGTGATATGCGGCGTAGTCTAAACAAGGCGTTAGTGTCAGTAGAACGCAATTTGGTCCTAAAGCTACACCAGTCACTTGAAAAATTTGCGTTTTCTGCGCAATGCGTGATGTTAAAAAAATGTTTATCATTGTCCTTGGATTTTTTTGGCGAAGAATAAAACACTGCTTGAAATGTATTAAATGAGAGTTCGCTCATATATGTGTGTAATGTAATTTTTTTAACTCGCTTAGCTGATACTTAAACATCAGAAACCGTGTAAAATTTTAGGCCCCATTGGTCCTGTACACTAAAACAATTGGGTTGTTTAGCTATATCAGTTTTTTTTTATCATCGGAAAGATCTGCATTTTCTAAGGAAAACGTGATTTAAAAGATTTTTCTATCGTTGTCCTTCGCTTTTTAAATCACAATTTAAAACTGCTCGAAATCGCTACAATGACAGTTCGCCCATATACCAACTGTCATTGTAGCGATTTAGAGTGAATTTTTATTCGTCATTTAAAAATCGAAGGATAATGATAAAATGTTTTGAAAAATCACGTTTTGCTCAGAAAATTACACTCTTTCAGATGATACATAAAAATCAGAAATCCGTGAATAGCTAAACAACCCAATTGGACGTTAAATCTTCGTAGAATAAAGAGAAGGACCAGTTTCGAATTGGAATGTAGCACCAAGGCTGTGCATTTTTATGTATATAAATCTAACATTCCAACTGAATGTTTTTCATACGTTGGAGAGAATCGTAATCAGTTTTCTTCTTTGACAACACTGTAGTGGTTTAATTACGTCCTGTTATTGTAACGGAGAGCCTTCATTCCGTCACTAGTGACAATGGTCTGCGGCTTATGATGCCTTTGAAATATCCAGCGCTTATCAGCTGCAGGGGTAGCTGCACAGTACCACTAGAAGTTAGATGAGAGGATAGGAGAAATCAACGTAACCGGCAACAGCAACAGTTTATGGGAGTCTATCCATAGAACTGTGGCTACAATATGGTTTTCCGGCGGAACTGAATAGACTGATACGTGCAATGCTGGCTCGAAATGATGGCTCGAAATCAAATGTTCGGATTGCAGACGAATTGCCAACTTCGTTTGTGACCTTAGATGGATTGAAGTAGAATGATGCGCTATCGAATTTACTGTTCAACATTGCACTCGAAGGTGCGATTAGGAGATCTGGCGTGCAGAGGGACGGCATTATCATCACGCGGTCGCATATGCTCCTTGGCTTTGCGGACGATATAGATATCATGGGAATCGATCGCAGGGAATTTGAGGTGGCTTTTGTACCTCTCAAAATGGAGACGGCGAGGATAGGCTTGACCAATAACTCCACCAAGACGAAGTACCTGGTTCCGGGTAGAGACAAGGGCAGGTCTAGTTGTATTGGAGCTGAGGCAGTAATTGAGCCCTGAACATTCGAGGGAACTGGAGGAGTATCACCCAGCACCGACGAAGATAGTGCTTTACGATACACACGGCATGTAGGTAATCTGGCACTTAAGACGCAGGCTGCAGCATTCCTACAACATGCTCTTTACAATGCACTCTTCCGGCTTTGGTAACTTTCTGAACACCATCCTCATATATCACGCATCTTTTGAAAACAACCAGCGTTATAAGTCCTCCTCGAGCATTGTGCACGTCTTATACCCGTAGAGAACTACCGGTCTTATAAGCGTTTTGTATATGATACCCTTTTCACGGAATCAAAACCTCCAACTACAATATGTATGCGAATTTCTCAACTGTAGTTGTTGTTGTATGTTACAATGATCAGATTACACAAATTCGTACACCGCTACGAACTAGTTTCCGTCAACTGCTACTCTTCTAAATAAATTTCTTTTTGAGCGTCTTAGTAGAATGGAATTGAATTTGAGAATAGGTTCTTTGGTAGTAGAATAAAATGGAAACATAACCTATTCTCAATACTATACGCTTCTGTCTATGTAAGCCATGTCGCGCTCGGTTCACTAGCATGGGATTTTCAAATAAATCTTTCCAACAATTGTTATTGTCTTGAAATATAACCCTTGGAATGTGTAGAAACTATTTTGGAAATTGTTTCATAAAATGGTGGTTGAAAAACGTGCTTTACAATATCACTTTTTATATCACTTTTTTGTACTTTACAACCTTTAAAAGGACATTACTCAAAAATGTACAGTACGATGATTTTGAAAATTTGACCAGACATTCTGGACGTCATAACGAATCGAATGGCGTACTCAGATTTTTTGGTGCATTTTTTTATAATAACGCCCAAGCAACAATTGAAACATAATAAAAAAATAAATTGTTATCATTTGTTGCACTAATGAAATTCCGAGGTTTTAAGAAACATTCTTTGTTACTACGATGAAATTGTAAAGAAACAAGCAACAACTAAAGTTGCATCGCTGCTTCAAAAATCTTCACACCAACAACGTAATTCGCGAGGTTGGATTTGTTGTTGAAACGTGTAAACGGCATTTGAAAACCTAACCTTCACTGAAGAGATCTAGTGGGTGGTTGCCAACGTGATGCTTGCGAGATACAAAAAACAAACATACAAAAATACTTCTAAAAGTTGCTGTCATGTTCTGAAGCCATGTAACAGCAACTTTTGCTCGATCGTTCGCCTTAAATTTGTTTTTGAGATGAGGTTATTTACTGCGTTGTAACTTTTGGGTACTTGGACTAGAAGTCGTCCAAAAAGTATGGGTCTCTAAAACGAAATGTGATAAATTGCTTTGAATTCCATTATCACGCTGAGGTACTGATGAATTGAAAAAGCAAAATTAAAACTGGTAATGACCATTAGCATGATAAGGGAAGCAATATTTAAAACTGAGCCATGAACTTGCAAGTGTTTCTACAGCAAATGACGTAAATAGTACAAACAAGAAAAGTGAATAGAAATTGATTACAGGAGTTGAATCCTCAAATTTCTAGAAATAATCAAAGATAAATCGCCATACAGACAATCTCTTTCCATTCTGACCATTTGCCGTTTTACAATCTTACCACAACGCCATGAAGTTTCTATTGCGCCCTAGTTGCTGTTACGATGCATCTTCGTAGCTGAAATTTTACCATGTAGCATTTACCATGTTGTTATTAAATTCCATGCATTAGTTCATACACATTGCGGTTTCATTCTTGAAACTTGTGTTGAAACAACGAAAATGTTGCAATTGGCTCCACCTCCTGCGCTTTTTTTGTCATTGTATAAGAAACTGAGATGTAACTGCAACTTAATTTCGCATAAAAATTTGTTGCTGTGATGCACAAAGTTCATAAGCGAAACAATTTTCGCTGCTTGGGACGGTCTGTGGGAGCACCGTGACATCTTACTTCAGGACTAATTGGCAGGTTTGAAAAGTACGCTTCCAAACAAACAATTTCGTTCAATAACGGCTACTTAAGCTACAGTTTGGCCAAAATTTGCTTAAAAATAGCTTAATAAGCTGTTAATCAACAAAATTGTTCAATGAGTTATATCATAAACTAATGTCTCTAACGATTATAAACAGTGCACAGCTTATCCTACGGTATTCCAACTAGTTATTTGACCTTAAGCAAAAGACCCATTATGAATTTGGAACATCACACATACCTAAGTGTTGATTGTCCAACCAGTTTTACATCATTTGCCAAACAACACTATCCAATTGGTAATTTCAACTCAAGTGACAGAAAATGTATGCTGATTTTCTGGTTGTATCAAAAGTAAAAGAGACTTGCGGTGCATAAAGACCCTGTGGCAAAGCAAGGACAAAACTGTCTCTTCTTGGTACGCTAGTCTTATAAATTATTTATTTAGACATATGCAAAACAATATGCGCGTCTCCAGTGTGGCTGAATTGTTTCAATGGAATAAATTATATGCAATTTCAGGAAGGGATAGAGCTTTCCAGGAATTGAATAAACCATCTGGGGGCGTACGCAGCTGTTGGAATTGGTAAATTTCTGGTGATTTAGAACCCGTGAGAAAATGCTGTAATATTCCAACTGTAACTAATTTTCTATGTGTTTAGTTTAGGTTACGTGCTAGAAGTATTAAAAATTATTCTCTATAATTTTTAAATAAGCTTAAAATGCTGATCTGTGTTTAGAGCGAACATGTTTGGCATATGAGTGTGAACAAATATAAAATAACTATTCGTATATAACTGATAATTTCGGTTCATACCTCTTTCTAGAAAAATCCTGTTTCATCAGAGCCCAATATCTCCCGATAAGCCCAACCCAGTAATTGAAAGAATGGGCAAGGCTTGGTTCAATATTGAAATTATTGGCTTCATTCTACTTTATCGAAATTTAATCATTGTGACATGATAACGCTGCATGAAAACTTTGTCAAATAATCGTGGTTTAGAGGATTTCACCGTTATTTTTTTTTTTGCTGAACGTTGCATTGGCCTTCGAATAGAGAGGGTAAAATTTCTTTCCAGAATCTTCGTTATTTTTCTGTTTGCAACAAGTTCTGCCAGTTCAGTGTTTTTGCTACTTCTTGGTTTACTTGTTAAAGGCAAACAGCAATTATTAACGCATTCCGAAAAATTTGGCTAAATCCTGCTCTTTTCAAAGTACGGCCGTGAAAGATCTGTTAGAGCACTTGCACAGTAACAAGAGAAATATAATACATTATTTTACCTTCTTCGGAAGAAATGTCGCACTTACAAATAATTTTTACGCAGGCTTTCATGAATGAAGAAACATCCACGGTAATCATAGAACAATAAGACGTTAAACTTATTCACTGCGAAATAACGAACAAGCACTTTTCTAACACATGCTACACGCAATCACTGTTAGTCCTAATTACGCTTATTGTTTCACGACGCACAGTGGGAGAAAAAATGAACTCGTATACGTAGGCGTTTAGAAGTAGATATCTTTTAAACGTTTTAGGGCATTTATTGATTGAAATAAATGAAAATCTTTAAATTAAAAAAAGCAAATTAGTAACTCTGATTGCATTTTTCAATGGCTAACGCCGTACATAAATTGCTTCAAATAATAAACATACTTCACTGCGAAAGTTACTTTTAGAAGTAAATTTTATTCGAAAAACATTCAATTGCCCCAATCCTGCCTAGAGTTCCTCTCTATGCGAGGCAAGTGCAGATTTACCTAGCGCTTTGGACCTTTAAGTGTGGACGAAACCACGCTTGCTGCCATACACCGCTGAGTTATTCGACATCATTCGAAATAGTGCTGCAATAGCCGGTGAAGCCCTCTTGCAGGCAAAGTTGACGTGACTCTTAAAAGAGTGTATCCAGTCTTCGACTTTGCGTATACAGCGCGCGGCCGTCAACTGGACATCTTCGATCAACCCGCCGTAGATCTCTAGCGTTATGTCGTCTGCAAAACCGACAATCACAACTCTTACGGGAAACTTTAGTTTCAACACCTCGTCATACAGGATATTCTGCAACACCGGGCCCACGATAGAACTCCTGCAGTGATTGTGACGATCTTCTGATCCTCCTCCGTGTCGTAAACAAGTACTCGATTCTGGAAGTAATTTTCCAAAATCTTGTTTAGGTACATGAATTCTCCTGAACGTAAGCGGTATGGATTAACAACTGGCGCTCTTCAACGCATTCTTCATGCATGACGATTGCGCAATAGCGTATGCACCTTTTCTTGCACTGGAGTGCCACCTCCGCCGTCTTAGTGACGGAGACGGTAGCATCCAGCGTGTACCTGCTCTATCGGAAACCGAATTAGTTACTTACCAGACCATTTCACCCTCCGTGTACCAGTCTGTTCATGATAATCCTCTCAAGCACCTTGCCCGCAGAGTCCAGCAGGCATGCCGATGTATGCCGATGAATCTCCAGATGATTTCTCAGCCTTCGGCACTTAGGCCAATTTCTGCCGTTTCCACCTCTCCGGGAAGAGGCAGTCATCCAGGCACCTCTGCATGACTGCCCGAAGCAACCCAGGGGCCGTTTTTATTGCCAGCCTAATTGCCAGGATAGGGATTCTATCCAGCTCCGGTACCTTGCTCACCGTTAGGGGGTTAGCGATCACGATGAGTTCCTTTTCCGTAACCGTAACCTCTCGTTCGATCTCGATATCATCGCTCATGGATTTGATATTCGGCAGGTTGACCGACTATCCCTGGTCTGTGTCAGAGATACTGGAACGTCGAACGTTAGACTCGATTGCCGGAGGCCAAGGACTAGGCTCGTGGCGTGGAAAGGGTCCCTCGATGATACGCTCCAGCATCTCTGGTGATCGCTCTGCAGGCACCAGCGTGCCTTTGGTTTTGGCCATTACGATCCTTTCGGTGACACCTCACGGGCTCAACGTGGCACCCGCGTATAACCTATCGAAGCAGGCCTTCTTGCTCGCTTAATCGCATTATTTAGCGCCGATTTTGCAGGACCGAATGCTGCAAGGCGCTCAATCCTCTGTTCGTCTGTTTGCGCACGCTGTGTCCTCTATCATGCACGGAGGTCTGCTATCCGCGTTAGGCAACCAGTAAACCGATGGATTTCCATTCCTAGGTTGGCGAGTCCTGGGCATGGTGGCGTCGCAAACCCGCAATAGTGTGGTAACTAGTTAGTCAGTAGTCGGGTCTACACTATAGCAAACCGACTGGTGCACAATGGTCGGAAAATTGAAATTTCCGGCCAAAATTCATTTTTTTGTGCTAAATTGTTGGTTTTCCATCACAGATGATTATGACATATAAGAAAAGTTTTGTACTGACAAGGGGCTGTCTATAAACCACGTAAACTGAGGTAAATGTCTTGTGTTTTCGAATAAACGTAAATAACTCGTTAGTGAAACGAGATAAACGACTACTGTTTTCAGTAAAGATGCACATATTAGTAAAACGCTTCTTATAGCTTTGAGAGTTAGTTCGCGATTTGCCCGCATAGATGGCGCACGAATCTAACTTTTGACAGGAATATCCAAGAGATATGGTTTCTTCAGCAAAGTTGTAAAGCTATTCAATTTAAACAAAACTACTGAAGACGAAACAATTTAGCAAATCCCGATTTTAGAGCCATCAAATGTTGATACAGTTATCTATCGTCTTGTTTGTAAGAACTGTTTTAAAACGGTGCTTGATCAATTCAATGCAATCATTTATAACAATTTCTGTTCTAGGTTGTATGCTCGCTTCTTCGTAAAACACTTGAATAAAACTTCAGAACTGTAAAGCACACTTAAAACTTTGTTTCCTCCACATACACAAGCAATCAGACCGACTCAAAGGTATGAAGTAGAATCAGTCAGCCATAAAAGATATTTGAGCCGCATGATTCAAGAGCATAACAATATGTGTGAGATTGCGGGTTTACGCGTGGGAGTAGGTGTGAGATTGACGGTTAACTCAATGGAATTTTGTGCATGACTGCAATGTTGGAAAGTTCGACCATGAGAACCTCCATTTGTTTTTGCTGTATGGCGACATATTCGGTACACAGCTTCTACTTCGGCTGTAACTTACGAGTAAATGCCCAAATGCAAGCTCGAACCATTTGTTTGACTCTGGCAGTGACATTTGTGTTTGGTGAGAGAAGTTTGCGTGTGGTGTTTCATGGCCGTGTTTTCATAAAACAAACACTGGGAATCATTTTTGGGATAATAATTCACTCTTTTATTCGGTTTAGTATGATTTCACATGAATAATCGCTAAGTCTCTTAGCGATGTTGTAATGGGTTAACAAAATAAATTTCAGAAAAAAACTTTGGGTTGATAAAAAAAAACATCGTTTGAAAATAACAAAGATACACGCGAAAATCAATTTATTGCTAATATTAACCATATTTTTTTCAAACAAAATGAAAATATATTTTTTACTTAAGTGTGTACAATTGAACAATCATCAAGTCTCCATAAAACTCTGAAAAATTACATAAAAAATTAAATATTTTAAATTTTATTTTCTACAAAAACGCAAATTTTACTCAAACTTTTAACATATGTTTTAAACAACGTATAGTCTAATAAACCAATTAATCTAATAATTTCACGTTTTTTTAGTGTGTTTTGAGCCAAATTGCTATAATATACGAAAAACTTTGTTGATAAATCACCCAAAAATTCAAAAATTGCAAAAAAATGAAAATTTTTAATCATCTTTTTCTACCAAAACGCAAATTTTCCGCAAACTTTTAAAACATTATCTTGAAGGGCACAAGTAGGGCTCTCAGACACAATATCAGGTGCTGTGCTTACACGTGCTTACATTTAATGTTTTTGATGGTCAAAATTAGGAAAATTACGCATGTTTTCAATGTGGCCTGCGACTGACTCTGTAGGGTTGAAATCCATTACCCATCCTGTTTTAGGAAACTAATTTAATAAGCTTTCAATCATATGTGAACATACTATGATAGCTTAAGTAGGTTTTTATATATTCCAAAATATTCAGAAAAACTATTTTTCTCCGTTGCTTAAATAGGTAACTTTGAAGGCATTTTTCAACATGCACCGTTTTTTGTATCAAGATTTCATTCAAAAATTATGAAAATATAGATTAAATACTACAAAATCATGTGCTCAAAACATCCTGAATATAAAATTCGCATTTTGGTAATTCTGGTCACTCTTTTATATAGGGACCGTCTTATGTGTGGTGGTCACTATTGGTGTAGCGATCGTCTACTTTCCAGTTCGTGATCAATCCTGGGCTGTAGAAAGTCACATCGATGAGCCTCCAACAGGATCTGACCCCTCTGGTTCGTAAAGCGATTTTCCCACTCAACAGCCCAAGCGTTGCAGTTAATGCCGCCACCAACGGCGTTTGGTCCGTTAGATCCAGGGATGATTGGCCGGCCATCTGAGTGAACTTTTCGGTAGACCAACACTCCTTTCACCTTGGCAACCGCGGAGGTTGAAATAACTGAACCGGGTACCTGCTCGTCGTCTATACGGCCGTCGTACTGGACTTATCCGTAACCCAGTTACCGTTTCCGGAAGGAATGCGGTAAGGGCCCAATACGAAGGCGATGTCCGACAGCAACGCAGTGACTGCTTGGTATAGCATCTGCTGAGCCGCGTAGCAGTGGTTGAGGTTATGTTGCGTCACCCTTATACCCGTGGTTTCGTAGCCGGCTTACCGGCTGGGCACCTGATGCCTCCCATAAAGTCCCGTTTTTCGGAACACTTTGTTGAGTCAAAATATGTAGGCAGTGGAATTTATTCCGTCCATGTTATTGTTATCCGCGCTAGGGAAGCAAGCCAATAGCGAGGGAAATGTATGGGAAAACAGGACCTTGGAACCTTTCACCTTTTTTCACCATTAAGCAGTAAAGCAACAATGTTACCATGCGTCGGGAGACTTCCGACAAATCTCGTCGCGAAATGCAGTAAGCTGGGTTGGCAACTGAATCTTAATGAGCCCTACGCGTTTATATCCCTAATGTGCACGAGTAAACAGTACACTAGTGACAAGGTCGGAACAGGCCTGGAATAATTCGATGTCTCGAAGGTAAACCTTTTTCCAAAAGTTAATAGTAATTTACACTCTCAACCAATTTTATAACCTTCTGTTGAAATATAATGGAAAATGAAGTCTTAAAGGAAAACAGACAGCCAAATTATCGCAAATAAGTTTTTGGAACCATAAATTATTCAAGAAGAACTTAATTGTTTTGTAAAAAGTTTTATTTGATGTTTGTTGCGGTGCCCATATCGATACTATATCGAAGCTTTTTTTTTGTTCTTAAAAATGCATACGAATAAAGTTGTATTCAAAAAAACCATTCGAGAAATACGTTGGAATTACAGAGAAGATTTTCAAAGACAATTCAGAATGTTTATGAATGTTTGTTGAAGAGACTGTTTGTACACAAATGTAAACAAACCAAAACACTTTGTTGAATCAAAATATGTAGGCAGTGGAATTTATTCCGTCCATGTTATTGTTATCCGTGCTCGGGAAGCAAGCCAATAGCGAGGGAAATGTATGGGAAAACATGACTTTGGAACCTTTCACCTTTTTTCACTATTAAGCAGTAAAGCAACAATATTAAACATTATATCAAACAATTGTTACACATTTTATCTATCCACCAACATATAAATGACTAAGATGCATTAAGTCGTTCGCTTGCTACAAATATTTGAAATATGACGCAACATTTGCCAGATTTTTTTTTTTACTTTCACAAAATGTAATCTGGTATAGAAAACAAATACGTAGTCCTACGTCAAAAATCAGGATGGGTAGAAGGGCCTTTGCAGCACAAATCAAAATTTACTTCATGAAGTAAGCAGAAATAAAGTTTTCACTTGTACAATGTGCTCATAGTATGTGCATAATATACCTGGAATATTGAAGGAGGGTTAGAAATTTTGGACTTTTGAGTTTTCTTGAAAATTAAAAAATAAATTTTCGACGCTGGCTTTCAAACGCGTATTTCTTCATCTATGATTTTTGAGTTGTGATAGTGCTGCACAAAACCGACGATATTTTTTAGGATTCTGCATAAGTATGCTTTTTTAAAAGCTTCAAAATCATTTATTATCTAACAAATTAGTGGCAAGCATTTTATTTGATCCGACCAATACGAAATCACGGGTCTAGAACTATGCTCGCTATTGCGAAGCATGATGTCAAATCGTCAAGGGTTGTCAAGGGCACGAATCAGCCTAATCAATATATTTTGGAAACTGTGATCAAGCGAAATTTACCGTATCTCTTACGCTCAACTGAATCGTACGCCTCAACTAAATCGTCTCGAAGCTTATAAACAGATAATGAGTCTGCAAGCTAACTTCTTGGTGCTTGTCGGAAGTTTACACATTACAGTTCCCTTGCACGGCCTTAGTCTATGAAGCAGGATTCGGTAGCAAATTGGAGAGATAAAAACGACAATGAGAAGTTTTTTTCTAGGTTTTCGGTAATTTTCAATGCATTTTGATACGATATACTTAGGTAAAAGCTACCATTAACAATAGCGTCCATTTATTAAAATTTTAAATTTAAATATTCCGAAAACGTAACATAAACTTAAAATTTTAAGTACGACTACGAGTGCGTTCTTTCCCACTGTGCTAACGGTTTGTATCGTAATCCGATATGCGGTGTTTTCCGACGGGCGGCAAATTAGGATCGAAACGAGCGAAAGATGAGTACAAAAATGCAAAAAACATGTTAATTCAGACTGCCGTCGTCTGGTGCTATAGCATGTAGAATTACGTCGGCCGCAGATGGGTGAAATCCCCGTCGGAACTCCACAGATAATTATACGATCTGCAATAGGAAAAACGCTCGATTCCATTAGTGACTGCTCGGGTAAGCCCTACTTACTGCGGATGAAAAAAATAAGTCTTTTAACGGGAACGAAATACATTCAACCATGGTTCAGGTTTCCTTCGCTTATCAATAAAAAGGTTCCTCGCAGCAAGGAACGTTGAGCGCCTTTGCGCGTGAGGACATTGGCAGGAGATTTAGCGGTAATAAGTTCGATTAATGTTTGATGACGTCAGAAATTGTATATTGTAAAAATGTATAAATTTGCTCTGTGATAGATATGTAGAGGATTCCTTTTGGGCGAGAGACAGTTTTGGTATTGAATTGCTTTTTGAGCAGAGAGATGAATTGGGTGGATTATTTACAATGCTTTTACTGATTTGATGTGTAAAGGTACAGGTTATTTTCGTAAATCAGCAACATAGAAAAGTATTCCATGTGTCTTATAACGGAAAGAGAATTAGACATTTGTTTACTTCATTCGTCCCTTTTCCCTAAAGGTGTCTGAAAAGTATCACCGTGCCCCATTCCACACTTGTTTCGAGTTGCGCTAACTTGTTCATAAAAATCCCGTCGTAATGCACTGAGGCATTGTTTTGAAGTAGAATACTTCTCTCAGGAAGTTCGGCTACATAGGGATGTGAAATGAAAATCTAAAACCAAAAAAAGTGAAAAATATGTCCAATTTCAAATGCAAATAAATCGGTTAGTATTCGATGGATTTCCTTCGTTCTTGCAGCAATAGATTGGAAAATCTTCTATAATTCTTCCCAAAATAAGATAATTGTAATTTTATTATTCACACTATTGTACTATTGAAAATAGTCAAGCCTTGTCAAAACGAAAAATTCGACCTCTGATTGGTCGTTATATGCTTGCTTCCCAAGCACGGTCGACAGGATCATATACCTTGCAATTGAAAACATGCTGTTTGGCCTATATAAGAGCCTGTTTCAGCCGGAACCGCTCATAATAGTTCTAGACAGCGACAACAGCAGTCGTCCTTCCTTAGCAGCAGCACTAGCCCTGTGGTTTGTCACCACGTCTCAGGAGCAGCGCGGTTTTTCTCAGCGTGTGTCGCCAGACTGCCATTACTCCCCCCGTGTTGGGGCAGCATGAAGATTGCCATCGGTAAATCCAATTTTGAACATCAAAATGCCTTTTTCAAGGCAAATAAACAAGTCATTGAAAGTTAATAATTTTTGTCAACGCAAGCAAGCATTCTGTGTTGCATCCTAGCAATTTAAATCTGTCGCACCCGTCGAGTTTACTGAATGTGAAATAGCTCCCACAGTGCATGTTGTCCGTGTATCTTAATTCCCCCAATGTTATGGCAGCTCAAAAGTTGTAAACAGCAACCGATTTTGGACCGCAAAATGCTTTTTTCAAGGCAAATAAACAAATAATTGAAGGTTAATAATTTTCTGGCATCAACACAAACAGACATTCTGTGCGGGATGCAATCAAATTCTTTTTTAGTTGTCTAATTTTGAAGTAGAATACTTCTCTCAGGAAGTTCGGCTACATAGGGATGTGAAATGAAAATCTAAAACTGAAAAAAGTGAGAAATATTTCCAATTTCAAATGCTAATAAATCGGTTAGTTTTCGATGGATTTCCTTCGTTTTTGCAGCAATCGATTATAAAATCTTCTAAGATTCCTATCAAATGCATAAAATTGGAATTTTATCATTCGAACTATTGTACTATTGAAAACTCTTAAGCCTTGTCAAAACACAAAATTGGACCTCTGATTGGTCGTTATACCGCGCTTTCCCAAGCACGGTCGGCAGAGTTATGGACCTAGGAAATTGGGAATGCATCATTTGGCCTATATAAGAACTTCATCAGATAATAAACAGACATTTCATCGGATATTAAATTGAACAACAGAAATTTGAAGAACAAAAATGAATATATGAAGAGTTAATATTTTCTCGTTTTGCGCTATATACAAAAGTTAATTATCTTCATCTACATGCATACTCTGACTATTATTACGTATTACGTGCGTCGCTTAGTGTTTGGCTACGGTCATGCAGAACGCAAATAACGGCGCGATGCGATTCGGCAAGACGAAATGTGTTGAAATGTATAGCTCTACTTCGCCTTAAAAAGAGCTGTACATTTCACCACGGTAAGGCGAATCGCATCGCGCCGTCATTCGCGTTCTGCATAACCGTAGCCCTTGTTCCGTTCCCGTTTAATGATGTCGTATTAAATGTGCATATTACAATTCGGTAGCACTTCAACTTCTCATTTGCACAAAATTTAAAAATATTCAATGAACTTCATTCAAAATATCAAACAAAAAGAAATAACAATACTGCCAATGAACGGTGCACAAAATTTAAAAATATTCAATGAACTTTATTCAAAATATCAAACAAAAAGAAATTACAATACTGCCAATGAACGGTCAACGTTTATTTACTAGAAAAAAATAACTGACACGCAAGCAGCCGAGTTATCTTTTTTGTAAAAGTATTCTACTTCAACCTTGCGGTCGTGGCTTTGCATACAACCTTCCTGTGATTTTTATTATTTTTGTTTGTATCTACCAGTTGCCGCTCTGTAACAAACCAATAAATTATTAATGTGATCCAGTCAGAACTGCCATTATCTTCCCAGTACGAACACTTCCGATTAGCAACATCTCGCCTTGATAAAACCACCAACAATAGGATACGGTAAACATCCGTTATCGTGTGAAGTCAAGAGCCGGCCAACGGCGGCGATCGTCGGCAAAGGGTCGCAATAAAACAAGACGTAAATCTGTTTCGCTTGAGATGTTGTAGCTCTTTATGAGTACGTGATGGCGATCAAATTGCCGTAACAGCTATATTAAAGTTCCACTGTCCTCTGTTTACTCTCCGTCGACCGACTTGGAACGGCTTCGGGTTAAGCTGGCCCCCCGCCCGATATGCCGCTGTGAGTTTTCCTTCTAATCAATTTGCACCCAACCACGCTCGCTCCGAGGACGGAACTCTCCGTCCACTTCGTGCCAGTGTGCCGCTCGAGACGACGACGGAAAGGGTTTCGCTTTGATAATATGGTGGCTTCCGGTCAGCTTCATGTACAACAGCTTAACTCGGACTGTCAGAAAGAGAACGGCCAATAATTTAATATCGATTTTCGCCTGCTTATCACGTTATATGTTGCCCGCAAAGAAGGGCAGAGGTTACAGATTTTCTCGTCCTAAGATTGAGTTTGGTCAGAAGCGATAAAAACATAACGCGAATGTAGACATTTAATAGTATACTTAGTAGGTTGTCAGAATTAGTTAATTCGATTTTATAATGCAGTGTGAAATCGTGTTATTTGACTTTCGGAATGTCGTGTTGGCTTTGGTCTGATAATTCCATTTGATATATGTATCGATTTCCAATCCTGTGTCATACTGCCTATACTGAAGATGTGCGCTAGGTTCATGGCTGAAGTTTATAAAGCCATTTTCATCCGAACTACCATCGTACCAGCGGCAGAAAGTGATTATATACAGAGATGAAACTGTGATCCAGGATACTTCTTGCAGTCACACAAGCATTCGAGCAACTTTCAGCATATTCATGCATACGGGGTCACTCTTTACATTAGCTAATAATACAAATACAGCTCACTTATGGTCATCGAATCGAATGGGCGTCTCGTATACAGTTCATCGAGTCCTACCAGAGGGGAAGGAAATACAACACACTATCTGTTTATGACAGAATGCTTTCAGTGCTGCATACGCAACTGCTAACGCAATATTGTGTACAGATTCAACAAGGTGCTATCAGAGTATTGCTACTGTTGCAAAAGAAAGGATCGGACGGACGTCAGTAAATAAATATATTTGTATGTAACAATGAATGCTTGATGTGATAAAGACCTAGGTATATGATAACGAAACGATGGCTCTCATACTATTGCATATGTGTATTGTTAAAGTTATCCTCAAAACGCTCTGTGAGATGGAAAGGGATTGATCTAATAATTTTAGTATGCAGAGAACTTTGATTGATTTCTTTACTGTGAGATGAGTTCCTAATGCAGCACTATGTAGATGCGATGATATCTTATGATTAATGATTATTGCAGTGTACGCAACTACAACCAATTAAGCAGAAAGTTATTTTTTCAATTCTTAATTTTATTTTATTTTAATTTTAATTATCATGATCATTATGGCAACACTGCTTATAGCCTTCTGTTGTGGTTTTATGCTCGCGATATTTTACTAGATTTACAAGTTAAATGAAGAAGTTGCATAAACGAGTGTTATTATCAAATACAGCAATTTGTGTACCGTATACGAAAAAAAGGTAAGACTGAGTAAAGTGAGCTACACAACTTATGATTGTAAGGCACAAGCAGACTGGCATTTGAGCCGTTGCGAACCAGAGTGGTCTAAAGACCATTTTTTTTCGAAAATGAGTTTTTTGCATATTCCGCATCTACACAAAAAACTGTACTTGGGAGATCAAAATAAAATATTAAAATGATTTATACCACGTTGAAATTGCGTCCGAAACAGAATGGCCATTCTGTTTCGGAACAGAGTGGTCTATGTACATAAATCGGTGCAATACTATCATGTAACACGTAACATGTAGCATATTACATGTGATAAGTAACATGTCATTTGTTCTGTACATGTCACACGTAATATGTAACATGTTACACGTAATGTAACATGTAAAATATTATGTAATATGTAACATTTTGTGTTACATGTAATGTTACACGTGACATCTTACATGTGACATACTATATGTATCATATAACATGTGACACTAGACATTTTATACGATTCACCGTCATTTTCATTGTCATTTACCAGGTTTGTGTACATAGACCACTCTGTTCCGAAACGATTCGAGGTTTCCAGTGAATATATATATATGAAGTCAGAGTGGTCTATGTACATTGGTGAGATAAAATCACCGATTTGGCAAAAAATGTTAATTTTATGTATCCCAATGTTAAACCATTTCATAACCTTTATATTAGAACATTTTGTTTGAAAGAATCCGTTGAACAGAATTTTATTCAGAGATTTTTCGAAAATTGCTTCTCCTGAGCAATTTGCTCGATGGCACATAGACCACTCTGGTTCGCAACGGCTCATTTGTCTACTAAGCAAACGCTTCACCACGAAAGAAAATAGCATGCGATTCATCTTGCATGTTATCTTAAATCGCGTACAAGGTATCTTGCATACAATATGGGAAACACAAGCAGTTTTTGCGATTTCAGGCTGTTTCCTGTAAACCGGAAGTCGTTGTTTTGGTGGATCATACATATTATGGAAATACTCGTATTTGGTGGTATTCGATTGTTCTGTGCTGTTTTCCAGAGATCGGATGTCGCCATCTTAGGCCTCTAGGTATCACTCTAATTCCGGAAATACAGATACTTAATAAGGCAATCCACGAGTGACGATTCACTGCTTGTACATTTGTTATTGTTGCTGTTTTTCAAACTGCAAAACCAAAACAGAGCGAGGATCAATTTCATTCATGGACGTTTCCTTGCAGGAATAATTCTCGAGATATGCAAAAAATTGCGATTCATTTGTATGAAACCCAAAGCCATACAAAGCCCTCTCTTTCAGAGGAGTGAGGGGTCTCAAACTATCATAAAAATCTTCTCTGGCCCCGAAAACCCCTTTATACAAATGTTAATACCGATCGGCTCAGTTAGTTCCAAGTCTGTATGGATCAGAAAAACACATATACAAAACTCCATTTTTATATGTAAAAATATCATTTAAAACATGCTAACCCTTTTTGTAAGAACCGTTCGCCCAATCGTTTTGTTGGACACAAAAATGAATATGATATTGGTCACACATTTCAATGAACTTATGGTTTTTTTCTGGAGACCACGGACAACATAAGAATAACCACAAAAGATAACCTAAACAATGCAACCAATGCAAGGTTAATATAAAAAAATAGATTGTTAAAAATGAGCTTATAAGGCAATTAATTTTTAATTTTTTTTTAAAAGTTTTTAAGAAAAAAAAAACTTTTTTTGGAGTGTAGATTTTTCTCGAAGAGATAAAATTACTATCTATTACTTTGCCGTATAGCACACCTGTAGATGCAGGATTACATAAAACGCCTATCAAAAAACCACACGATTGAACGAGGTAACCCGAAATATCAAAATATCAGTGTGTTATAATTCGGAAGGTATTGGTCTAGGAGACAAAGAGATTCCATCAGAGGCTAAAACAAAAGATATCTCAACGTTGAATCTGTTTTTTTTTATTTTTAAGGGGGGGATTTGTTAGTAGCTAAAGTATTTATGATAAATATTAGTAAATAATGAGTATGTGTGTCCAATCACAAATGGTGACTTCTCAACACTGTTAGAAATTTGTAATTTTAATTGTTAGGATTTGTTTGCTTTCGCAATTAGGACTTATCATTCGTAGGGATTTAAACCTACTTGTCAGAAAAGGGGAAGTAAACTTACAACTAACTTAATTGCTAACTTATTGGCTATAAAGAGAGCTTATCGTAGCAATTGAGGATTGCAACGATTTTTGTCGAATATTGTTAATAATTTTATTTGACATAGCTTCTAATGGTTCAACACCAGTAAGTCTATGTAATTCGAGTGTACCAAACCAAGGAGGACGCTTCAAAATCATTTTCAGAATTTTATTCTGAATCCTTTGGAGCGTTTTCTTCCTTGTTGAACAGCAACTTGACCAGATCGGTACAGCATAAAGCATTGCTGGTCTAAAAATTTGTTTGTAAATCAAAAGTTTGTTCTTTAAACAAAGTTTCGAATTCCTGTTAATGAGAGGATATAAACATCTCGTATATTTGATGCACTTGGCTTGTATACTCTCAATGTGCTCTTTGAAAATAAGTTTTTTGTCATGATTTAGTCCCAAGTACTTAACCTTGTCAGACCAACTTAAAATAATCCCATTCATCTTGATAACGTGATTATTGTTTGGCTTGAGGAAAGAAGCTCTAGGCTTATGCGGAAAAAATATCATTTGAGTTTTAGAAGCATTGGGTGAGATTTTCCACTTTCGCAAGTAGGAAGAAAAAATATCTAAACTTTTCTGCAATCGACTGCATATGACACGAAGACTTTTTCATTTGCGAAATGCTTGTGTCATCGCAGAACAATGACTTTGTGAATCCTGGAGGCAAATCAGGAAGATCTGAAGTGAATATGTTGTACAGGACTGGACCCAAGACTGAACCTTGAGGTACACCTGCTCTGACAGGAAATCTATCAGATTTTGAATTCTGAAAGACAACCTGCAGAGTTCGATCAGTAAGATAATTTTTTAAAATTTTGATTAGGAAAATTGGAAAATTAAAAGTTTGCAATTTCGCAATCAAACCTTTATGCCAAACACGGTCGAATGCTTTTTCTATGTCTCAAAGAGCAGCTCCAGTGGAATAACCTTCAGATTTGTTAGCTCGTATCATATTAGTAACTCTGAGCAATTGATGAGTAGTGGAATGCCCATGGCGAAATCCAAACTGTTCATCTGCAAAAAATTGAATTTTCGTTGATGTGTGTCATCATTCGGTTAAGAATAATTCTCTCAAACAGTTTACTTATTGAAGAAAGCAAACTGATTGGTCGATAACTTGAAACTTCAGCTGGATTCTTATCCGGTTTTAAAATTGGAGTAATTTTTGCATTTTTTCATAATTTGGGAAAATATGCAATTTTGAAGCAGCAATTGAAAATTTTCACTAAAAATTCCATTATGCTCTCAGGAGATGTTTGATTAGTATATTAAAGATTCCATTGTCACCAGATGCTTTCATATTTTTGAAATTTTTAATAATTGATTTAATCTCATTCAAGTTAGTTTCAATTATTTCTGCAGGTAAAAAATTCTGGGAAGAAATTAAATCAAATTGACGTGTGACTTCATTTTTAATTGGACTCACAAAATTCAAATTTGAGTTATGAACACTCTCAAACTGCTGAGCAAATCTTTGAGCCTTTTGTTCATTGGATACAAGAAAACGTTCACCATCTTTTAAAACTGGAATAGGCTTTGAAGGTTTCTTAAGAATCTTAGACAGCTTCCAAAAAGGTTTTGAATATGGTTTAAATTTTTCAACTTTAGTCTCAAAATTTTGATTTCGTACGTATAACGGAGGGTGTGTACTAGGGGCAAGACACTATTGTTATATTGCGAAATATTTCCAATATTCGATATTACAATATATTTATTATTGAATTTTCAGGCACCCCTCTACCTATATCACAACTCCTTCACGACAAATTATTTTCGGAGTCTGTCGGATTGATATGAATGTGAGAGATAAATGATAAATATCGAGATATATCCACCAATATCGTATAATGCTAACGAAATATTTCTTTTGTCTAGCTCTAGGTACCTCAATCCGCAAAAAGTGTTGAAAGTGCCTTCCACTTAAAGAGATACTGACAAATTACACAAACCAACCAGAATTCGAGCATACTACCGATGGCTTGCTGGACCTGGGGTGTGAACTCGCTAGAAGCGAATATAACAAAATTGAAACTATACAAAATTACAGTTTCACAAAACTTCCGATAAACCAATCACAAAAAAATCATACATGTATATTTTCTTACAATCGTAACAATTCTCGCAGCTTATAGTTATCACGTTCACACTTCTTTTCTGTTTTTCTTGAACGTATTGATAGAACATGTTCGAACTTTTGCTGCCGAAACTTTGGCTGGAAAAACGAGCAAACGAGGTGAGGTGAAATGATAACTAAGGCAATCATCATTATCACTGCCTGTTGGCTCAGCGTCCATCACGTGTTAATTTTTCCCCACGGTATTGCCATTCACGGTTTGCTGGAAGAATCCCAAATCACGTTTTATCGCTTTTTCCTTCCTTTCACGTACACATTCGCCGAAAAAATATTAATAAACCAAGCGGGGATGATTGAGTCGAATTAATTTGCTTTTTCCAGTGCGGCATCCATCCTGCCACGGCGTGTCGTCGCTCCGGACTGCGGTTCAAAACGCAGCTACTCGACAAACAGGGAATAACATACATCCCGTCGAGCAGGATCCGATGCTGCGATGTGATGTGTCCTGGCAGTGCAGGTCTGATGGCGGTGCTGGTCGCTGCGGTTGGCACTTAACGAGGGTCCGCAATTGCCACGAATCAAAAATTCCGTGCAAGTGCTTTTATGCTGCGCACCAAGAATTATGATTTTTTTGCAAACTGATGAAGTGTGAATTTATTAACAAATTATGTCTTGCGCGGCTGTTTCCCTCTCCTCTTCTTCTTTTTTTTTTGTTTCGGAAGCATTGCTAAGCGAATACAAAGTGATGATTTATCGCAAAATTCGTTAATTATAGGACCCGCATCATCGAACGGTTTTCCGTTGAATCTGCGCTACGTTTGAGCCAACATATTACTGTCGCTTTGTTTTTGTTTTCTTTTTTCTCTTAAACTATCATTACTCTGATTGTACTGTTAAGCAATATAACCGAACGTGACAATTATCCAGGAAATAATTTCGATGGTGTATTATTACAAACACTCACAGTGTAAGCAAACCTGAGAATTGTTGCTTTAGTCACCAGCAATGCCAGATTTGCTTCACTTTCGGACGTCTGCGAAGTTCATGCCGCTCAATGTCAGTTTTGCTGTTCCTAGACTGTTAATTGTGTTTATTGGTGTAATTACGCGGATCATGACTTCACCTTTGTGTTTTCTTCGGAAATATAACTGCTGTAGAAATACGGAAGCCTCCCCAACTGGATTCGAGGTACGATGCTGGCCTAACAAGCCAGTCGTCATAGGTTCGAGTCCTGACCCAGAAGAGAATGCTCATGTCAGTAGGATCGTAGCGCTAGCCCCGCAATTGTCCTGTACACTTAATGGTTGGCTGCGAAGTCTGTGTATAGTAAACAGAAGGTCAAGATCCGAATCGGAATGAAGCATCAAGGCTTTGCTTTGCTTTGCTTAGACATTACGGAATTACAGGAAGGGAAAGTTTTTATTGTCTGTCTGTCTGTCTGTCTGTCTGTCTGTCTGTCTGTCTGTCTGTCTGTCTGTCTGTCTGTCTGTCTGTCTGTCTGTCTGTCTGTCTGTCTGTCTGTCTGTCTGTCTGTCTGTCTGTCTGTCTGTCTGTCTGTCTGTCTGTCTGTCTGTCTGTCTGTCTGTCTGTCTGTCTGTCTGTCTGTCTGTCTGTCTGTCTGTCTGTCTGTCTGTCTGTCTGTCTGTCTGTCTGTCTGTCTGTCTGTCTGTCTGTCTGTCTGTCTGTCTGTCTGTCTGTCTGTCTGTCTGTCTGTCTGTCTGTCTGTCTGTCTGTCTGTCTGTCTGTCTGTCTGTCTGTCTGTCTGTCTGTCTGTCTGTCTGTCTGTCTGTCTGTCTGTCTGTCTGTCTGTCTGTCTGTCTGTCTGTCTGTCTGTCTGTCTGTCTGTCTGTCTGTCTGTCTGTCTGTCTGTCTGTCTGTCTGTCTGTCTGTCTGTCTGTCTGTCTGTCTGTCTGTCTGTCTGTCTGTCTGTCTGTCTGTCTGTCTGTCTGTCTGTCTGTCTGTCTGTCTGTCTGTCTGTCTGTCTGTCTGTCTGTCTGTCTGTCTGTCTGTCTGTCTGTCTGTCTGTCTGTCTGTCTGTCTGTCTGTCTGTCTGTCTGTCTGTCTGTCTGTCTGTCTGTCTGTCTGTCTGTCTGTCTGTCTGTCTGTCTGTCTGTCTGTCTGTCTGTCTGTCTGTCTGTCTGTCTGTCTGTCTGTCTGTCTGTCTGTCTGTCTGTCTGTCTGTCTGTCTGTCTGTCTGTCTGTCTGTCTGTCTGTCTGTCTGTCTGTCTGTCTGTCTGTCTGTCTGTCTGTCTGTCTGTCTGTCTGTCTGTCTGTCTGTCTGTCTGTCTGTCTGTCTGTCTGTCTGTCTGTCTGTCTGTCTGTCTGTCTGTCTGTCTGTCTGTCTGTCTGTCTGTCTGTCTGTCTGTCTGTCTGTCTGTCTGTCTGTCTGTCTGTCTGTCTGTCTGTCTGTCTGTCTGTCTGTCTGTCTGTCTGTCTGTCTGTCTGTCTGTCTGTCTGTCTGTCTGTCTGTCTGTCTGTCTGTCTGTCTGTCTGTCTGTCTGTCTGTCTGTCTGTCTGTCTGTCTGTCTGTCTGTCTGTCTGTCTGTCTGTCTGTCTGTCTGTCTGTCTGTCTGTCTGTCTGTCTGTCTGTCTGTCTGTCTGTCTGTCTGTCTGTCTGTCTGTCTGTCTGTCTGTCTGTCTGTCTGTCTGTCTGTCTGTCTGTCTGTCTGTCTGTCTGTCTGTCTGTCTGTCTGTCTGTCTGTCTGTCTGTCTGTCTGTCTGTCTGTCTGTCTGTCTGTCTGTCTGTCTGTCTGTCTGTCTGTCTGTCTGTCTGTCTGTCTGTCTGTCTGTCTGTCTGTCTGTCTGTCTGTCTGTCTGTCTGTCTGTCTGTCTGTCTGTCTGTCTGTCTGTCTGTCTGTCTGTCTGTCTGTCTGTCTGTCTGTCTGTCTGTTTGTCTGTCTCTCTGTCTCTCTGTCTCTCTGTCTCTCTGTCTCTCTGTCTCTCTGTCTCTCTGTCTGTCTGTCTGTCTGTCTGTCTGTCCGTCTGTCTGTCTGTCCGTCTGTCTGTCTGTAGAGCAATAAAAGTTAAGTGAGCCTAGCATCAAGTAACCTTCCATCCCATCGAGATTTTTAATAACTTAGGTCCAGTGCACAATGACATAACTCTTCAGCAGTTGTTGATATCGTGCTAGTCCCGTTTTTCGTTGACAAGGAACATCAACGACTCTTCCCACATATCGGAGAAGTTTATCTGTGTTAGAGAGGCTAATGTTGGTCTTCTTAATTGCAGTAGAATCATCACACGTTTCAATAAGCACGGTCAGTTATTTAGTCATAGATTGTTTTCAACATTCGATAGTTACATTTATGTAGTTTCATCTGGTCATCCGGAGATCCAATTATTTTTACTTCTTGATTACTTACTCAGCAGAACAGCTTTGTTACTTTGCTGTATTTTTTTTATTCTCGCTTATTTCCGTCGGTCTAGTTCCGCCACTGTTGTTGTGCGAAACACCGACTCCACCCAGGACCCTAACTTACGACCCGTTGATTATCGGAGCAGCGCCGACGGCTGTACTTCCTCATGCGTTGGGAGGCGTGCTCCCTGAGATTTTTCGCCTCAGAAAATTTCCCTATATCGGCTAGGAATGAATCTAGACCAGTTGGGTTGGTTGTGAGTGGATCACGCCACCCCACAACCATCGACACCTATGTCGGCGTTGGGTTTCGAATCCAGGCGTCGAGCGTGGTTGGCGGAGACGTTCCCAACCACGTTAGGCCCCCGCCTACTTTGCTGTATTGTTATTCTGGAAAGACATGACTGCGTCGAACGTCAACGTCGTCAGTACAACGATATTAAATAAAATATAGAAGCACAAAAACATCAGAATCTCTAATAACCCATACTACCCACCAATACCCCTGATAGAACAAAAATGGAATGTCGCAGGCACAATGCCCAGTGTTGAGATCGTCGAAATCGGATTTCTGTTCCGCTCTTTAGCGCAGTGCAGATGATTTATCACCACCAAAGCAGCCATTATAATGCAAAAGACGTGTTAATCTGTCCGGTGTCCGTCGGAAAACGAAACCGCACGATTTTTCCCGGTCCCGGGAGACTCCAGCAGTCAAAGGCGAAGCAGATAATTACATTCCGTCACTCACTATAGAGCCGGTCCAAGTGGCCCGCTAGTATATATCTTTCGCTGTGGATAATCGCAAAACCGCGCTCCGCCGCTCTGTTTGCCGCTCGTATCCGGGAGATGGCGATAGCCAGTGAGCTTTCAGACCAATTCACGGAGGGTGGGTTCGGTCGGGAAAATACTTGTAGAGATTGAAATATTTTCCGTGCAAGCTGATGTAATTTATTTAGTTAAGTTTCTAAGTCATCTGTGAAACTAGGTTTTGTTGGGGAATTGGACTTTTTTGCTAATGATGATTTAGTCTGTTGATTATTGTATGATTTTTACTCTGGCAACAAATTATTGAAATCCATTAGTTTTATGGAAATTGAAAAATAGAAGATTTAAAGCCTAAATTTATCAATATTTTTCATAGTTACTGCATGATTGTACTTCTATTAACAACAAATCCCTAAAAACATGTGGATAATGCGAACAACTTCAATGTATGTATTAAAATAAAAGCAGGAAACAAGAAATAATTTTTCTGAACCATTCACTCTCAGTTTCACATGCTTAATTTCACAGCACTATATTGAATTACGCAAACTAATTCTCAGACCAACCAAGCAAGTAATGCATCATTGTGTAGACTCATTGATCTGTTTTCATCGTCATCCATCCAATAATGTGAAAGCTAAATTCCTGCTCACAAGTGGAACTAATTCAGAGCCATTAATCCAATTGAAATTGGTTTGGTCTGCAGTCCCCAGTCCACAAACGATACTGCGAGTTACAATTGCCGCCGGAAATTGGTTTAATGAAATTGGTAATGAATAAGATTGTTCTTATCGGCCTCCTAGCACAATAAGCAGTATAGATTTCGTTTGAGCTGGCTAGATTTGCCCTACACGCTCACATCAACGTTGTTAATTAGAGGCTGAATAAAATAAACTTACGAGAAAATCGAGATTTTCCAGGTGTACTGCTTTGAAAGTTATTACCATTTTTGTTTAAACTCATTACTGGAATGTTTTACGGAAAATAACGTATTGCGAAGCGAGATTCTGGTTGTCAGAATATAAATTCTTTCATCAACATTTTTTCCAACCTATAAAGAAATATCAGGAAGTCATTGCAACAAAAAAGATATGAAAAAATACAAAACCAATCCACCTAACGGTGCGGTGTTTAGTGTGCTGTTGAATGGTGAAGAAAACAGTGTATTCGAAAGTAGCAGGATGGTGATAGAAGTTGATGGCAAAGCTGTGGACTCACCATCCATGGACGAGGTTAAAAAAGAAGTGAAAGAGCTGAGGAACTGCAAGGCAGCTGGTAAAGACAGTATTCCAGCCGAACTTCTTAAAGTCGGGAGCAAACAGCTGTATCGTGCTTTACACCGGATCATGCTGAGAGTGTGGTCCGATGAAAAATTGCCTTCGGACTGGTTGGTGGGTCTCATATGTCCGATCTACAAGAAAGGCCACCGCCTGGACTGTAGTAATTATCGGGGCATAACCCTTCTCAACACCGTTCACAAAATTCTCTCCAGTATTCTGTTCTATAGACTGATGCCGTTGTCGGAGACCTTTGTTGACGATCACCAATATGGTTTTCGAGGGGGACGCTCCTAGGTTTTGTGGACGATATCGACCGAAGAGGGGTGGAAGAGGCCTTCGGACCACTCAGGAGGGAAGCTGCGGGAATAGGGCTCATCATTAACTCTGCCAAAACGAAATACATGGTGGCTGGTAGAGAGCGTGGTAGTCCGACGGATGTTGGTGCTGAGGTGGTGTTAGATGGGGAAACTTTTGAAGAAGTCGACGAATTTACACTAGTGACATGTGACAACGAGGTTAGACGTGAGATAAAAAGGCGGATAGCAGCTGCAAACAGGGCTTTCTACGGGTTGCGTAGCCAGCTGAGGTCCCGGAGTCTGCAAAACCGTACTGAACTATATTTAGCAGAAATCCCGATAGCGGCCGTCGACTTCGAGGTAGACCTCGCACTCGTTGGATGTTTGCTGTCGACGAGGATGCCCGCAAAATAGGTGTTGGGGGAGATTGGAGCAAGCAAAAGTTCAAGCTTACATCAACCGATGTGTCCTCTCAAAACGCGCATTAAATGCTCTGGCTGTGCACAACAAATGTGTCAAAACGATAACGCAACAGTTGCGCAATGAATTCATGGACAGAGATCGAAATCAGAATATGCAAAATATACACAAAATCGTTGTGTTGCGGTAGACTTCGGTTTTTGGCAAACGATCAGTTTTGGGGCGCTCAAAAACCGCTGGTTACTTTCGCGAGTCGGCGCGTATCAAAGGCTCGTGCATCCCTAATCACCATCAGCAACCGAAACAGCCAATAGCGAGCCTTGTTGCAACAGAATTTACTGACGCTGGTGCCAGTATGCATATGAATAAAACCAGAGTCGTCGTTAAATGCAAAATGTTTTAAACAAATACAATGTATTTTTAATTGTTATTGATTCAATGATGTTTTTGAATGATTGGATTCATTATAGTGAATCGATCAGTTCACATTTGCATTAACCTAGTCAGTACCAAAATCATCAGTATTGATAACCGCTCGTACTGCTTTAACGATAGCAGCAAGCTGAAAAGTACTACCAATACCAGTACGAATCATCTTGGCAATACTAGCACCGGTTAACACTTCAAAGGTGTTTTGATTTTGAGCCGTCCAATACATTGAACATTTGCTAGGGCACCAAACGCGTTATGAACAACACACATTCGTTGTACTGGTTCCGAAACAGTACAAAAGCTGCTCTAAAAAGACGCAATATTGATGTGGTTAAGCACAGTCCAACTTTTGCGTGAGGATAGCATCCAAAGACCGAGTGACATGGCGACGTATTCTGGATTCGGCATTGGATCGATAATCGGTCTGTCGCCGTAAAAGTAAAGTACAGTAAGTAACGGTGCGACATACACGTAGCACAGAATACAACGAAGTCATATTAGAAGCATCATAGAGACAAGTTAATAAAATGACAGAATAGTTATAAGAAATGGACAGGACCTAGACAGAAGAGTAGTGAGAAGCAAAAGTACTCATTGCACTTTTCGAAACATACGGACAAAACAAACTGGCAACATTGCATGAATTTGCAGAATTATAACGTCAGTTAATCACACATGTAAACACATAAGTTTCCGTTTAAATGGTGCGAAGTTATGATGAAAATCTTGTTTTGACCTGTTTTGATTTAACTTTCTCAGTTTTGGGAATTATTATTTTCTTATTCAAAAACTACAGAAACTCGAAAACAACAGAACCGTTTCTTGTATAATTGTGGTTTGTAAGGTAAATTTATTTTGCCGAAAATATTTTGGTGTTTGTCATTAAAATCAAACCAGTTGCAAAACTCATTGTGGGGCAAAACTACACTCTAAGTTACTGTAACCGTAACGAAAATATGTATGTACTTACTTTACTTTACTTTAATGGCGACAGATCGTTGAGATCCTATTCCGAATCCAGAATACGCCTCCACGAAACTCGGTCTTGGGCTGCTCCTCTCCAGTCTTCCCTTACACCCGCTGCTCTGGCATCCAGCGCGTGCGAGGTCTATCTCTAAGTCGTCGGCCTCTATTAGGTTCTCTGCTAAATATTATCTTTCCCGGTCGCTCATCCGCCATCCGAGCTACGTGGCCAGCTAACTGTGATCTGCCGTGTTTCATCAGCTTTGCAATATCAGCGTGTTTGTATACTTCGTTCAGCTCGTGATTCATGCACCTGCGCCACACCCCATTTTCTAATTTACCACCGATTATTGCTCGCAGGGTGCTACGCTCGGAAACCCCAGCGCTAGTCAATCGGCCTCCTTTCACGTCCACGATTCATGTCAGTAAAGCACCACCGGGAGGATGAGGGTCCTATAGAGCGCAAATTCCGTACGGATCTGTAGACTACGGGACCTAAGCTGGTTACGCAATCCGTAATAAGCCCTATTCGCTACCGCAATCCGTTTCTTTACCTCACGGCTTACCTCGTTGTGACATGTCACGAGAGTACCAAGCTAAACAAATTCGTCGACTGCTCTACGGTTAACACCAATTATATCAAAATCGTCCGCGAAGCCTAGAAGCTTCGTGATGATGGTGCCACTCCACTACACACCTGCTTTTCATATTGCACCTTCTAAACAGCAAGTTCGATAGCCCGTCACCTTGATTCAGCATTGCACGTAAAAGTTTTTTAACTTGTTTTGTTGAAAAACCATGTTCTAGCAAAATTTGCCCAAGCTCGTTGCGTTTCACTGTATCGTACGCCGCTTTAAAGGAATAAACAGATGGTGTGTCTACAAGTTATGTTCTCGAAACTTGTCGAGGATCTGTCTCAAGGTGAACATCTGGTCCATTGTAAATCGTCCTACTCGAAAACCGCATTGGTATTTTTCAACAAAGGCTTCCTGCGACGGCCTCAGTCACTGTAACAGGATACGGGAGAGAATTTTGTATGCAGAATTTAGGAGGGTTATGCCTCGATAGTCAAGTCTGTGTCCCTTCTTGTAGATAGGGCATATGAGTCACACTCAGCATCGAACCACCCACTACGAAAAGATGTGTTTAAGGTCAAATACCATTCAATATAGATATTTGTGCAACCGAGATGATGCCCAAAGATTGGAAAATGATCAAGACGCCATTTTGGAATTCAAGGTGGCGACTTCCGGTTTCTCGGAAACAACCTAAAATGGTCGAGTATCCCCAATATGTGTACTTGAAATAATGCCCTGGGACCGGAAATCGAATTCAAATGCCATTTTCAAATCCAAGAAGGTGACTTTCGGTAGGTAAAAAGTTGTTTTCTGGTCTCATGGCGTCATTCTGATTCCAAAAGTACTCATATAAGGTGGTATTTGATTGGTTTTGGATATTTTCCGGGAACCGGAGTTCACCATCTAGTAATTCAAAATAGCATCCCATCGCATTGATGTTTCTAAACATCATTCCGATTTCGAAAGTATTCATATGAGGTGGTATTTGGTCAATTTTTACTGTTTTTTACAAACCAAAAGTCATCAATTTGAATTTAAAAATATCCACGGGAATTGATTTTTTATCTCGGCATCAATTCGATTCCAAAAAAAACCATATTTGGTAATATTCGAGCATTAATGGTTGTTTTTCGGTAACCGGAAGTCGCCATTAAAAAAAAAAAACCATTTTGGATCGTATTTGAATTTGTTTTATTAAACTATTTTTTTATCTCTAAAAGCCCCAGTGAAATATATTCTGCAAGGTTGATTTTAGGGCCATATCATCAAGACACCCAAAACCATAAAAAACCTGCCTCTAACGCAGTAAAAATCATCGGTGCAAAATTAGCAAGAAAAAAAATTTGCTTCAACAGGGATAGCAAAAAATTCGCTTGCGAACTTTAGCCCCGTAAACTGCGTACTTTTGCACCGCATACGGGGTAAAAGTTCTGATTGAGGATTTTTTTTCAAAAGTGGAATTCTCATGCTACAAACAAAATTTGAAAATATTTGGTAATACGCTTTAAATACAAAAGGTGTACATGAAACAAAATCGAATTTTATGATAGTTTCTCAAAAGTTCTCTAAAATTGAATATTAACTTTTGCCCCTCACGTCACTACGTTTATATGACAGATAAACCAGAGACAAGATAGAAAAACAGATTTTTTTTTCTCTATCTCTATCTTTATCTTCATCTCCAGCTCCATCTCCATCTTCATCTCTATCTCTATCTCTATCTCTTTCTCTATCTCTATCTGTATCTTTATCTCTTTCTCTATCTCTATCTCTATCTCTATCTCTATCTCTATCTCTATCTCTATCTCTATCTCTATCTCTATCTCTATCTCTATCTCTATCTCTATCTCTATCTCTATCTCTATCTCTATCTCTATCTCTATCTCTATCTCTATCTCTATCTCTATCTCTATCTCTATCTCTATCTCTATCTCTATCTCTATCTCTATCTCTATCTCTATCTCTATCTCTATCTCTATCTCTATCTCTATCTCTATCTCTATCTCTATCTCTATCTCTATCTCTATCTCTATCTCTATCTCTATCTCTATCTCTATCTCTATCTCTATCTCTATCTCTATCTCTATCTCTATCTCTATCTCTATCTCTATCTCTATCTCTATCTCTATCTCTATCTCTATCTCTATCTCTATCTCTATCTCTATCTCTATCTCTATCTCTATCTCTATCTCTATCTCTATCTCTATCTCTATCTCTATCTCTATCTCTATCTCTATCTCTATCTCTATCTCTATCTCTATCTCTATCTCTATCTCTATCTCTATCTCTATCTCTATCTCTATCTCTATCTCTATCTCTATCTCTATCTCTATCTCTATCTCTATCTCTATCTCTATCTCTATCTCTATCTCTATCTCTATCTCTATCTCTATCTCTATCTCTATCTCTATCTCTATCTCTATCTCTATCTCTATCTCTATCTCTATCTCTATCTCTATCTCTATCTCTATCTCTATCTCTATCTCTATCTCTATCTCTATCTCTATCTCTATCTCTATCTCTATCTCTATCTCTATCTCTATCTCTATCTCTATCTCCATCTTTATCTCTATCTCCATCTCTATCTCTATCTCTATCTCTATCTCTAGGACTACCTCTATCACTATCTCTCTCGATTTTTCTCACTCTTTCTTTCTGTCTTTCACTTTCTCTCACTGTGACTTTCTCTCTTTTCTACTCTCTCTTTTTCGCTCTATTGCTCACCCTATTTTTCTTCTTCATTTTTCCCTTTTTTCCCTGATTCTGCTGCTCTATATCTTCTTTTACATTTTTTGCTTTTTGTTTTTGATTTACCTATCTCTTCAGTTATAAAAGGTACTATGTACAATAATAGAAAACTATACAAGCATTTCATGTAAAACCACCCCACAGGTGACACAAGTCTTTAAATAATGTTATTTTTGTGTTTAAAAATAATAAATAAATAATTAATGATAAAATGAGAATACTACTTTGGTTCATATTGATGAACTCCTCGGGCACCAAGGGGCCAAACAGTTATTTAAAAAGTTATTTTTCGAGCAATTCTTGATCTTTTTATTGAATATTTTTTTCAAATTTGTCAGTAAACCCTCTGAAAATAGCACGTTGTTTGGATGACAAATTATAAAGTTTTAATTTGAAGTAGCAAACAATTGATCACACCACATCCGCATAATTTTCACATGGTACAATTTGTGGTTTAGACATACAGTATGTTTTCGTTTTAGATATGTTTCGTTTTTGGCATGCTCCGTTTTTGGCACACAAAAGGGTTCGGTTTTTGGTAACATTTTATAGTACATAGTATACAATAACTATAATTGACCTGATTTTGGACCCGTTCTAGGTTGAAACTGATTCTGCTGAAACTGAAAACATCTTACTCCTTATGAATTTTGACTATTGATTTGCGTAAACATATACTCATTTATATGGGAGGCTGTTCTGTCAATGATTTTGTGACGATAGAATTCCTTCACGAGGTCTTCTTGTCTTCTATTTTCTGTTTGTTTGCACGAAAATATATGTTTTTCATAATGTATTTCAAATGAAGAGAGCGCGGTTAAATACAGATCCCCCATATATCACAAAGCGCAAAATTCAATTTTTGAAAATCAATTCAAAATTTATCAAAGGTTAGCTGTTAATCATCAAATGGGTTAAAAAATTTACTCAATAAGAAGTCGTGCTACTTTTTCAAAAATGGATGAAATTCCTCTCACTAATGGGTAACTTAAATTTAACGTGTACTTGACTCCAACTGTAAACAACGCACTGTCGTATATGACAGGTCTAGCAATGTTGAACCAGCCGTCGTTTTTACTCACGTGCTTTCTAATGGAACAAAGAGTTTGACGTCACACTCGCCATTGTACAAGTGATGCGGGAGAATAATGTACGTTATATACGACTGATTTTGTTAAAAACCTATTAGGGCTGATACAAATTTCGAATTCTTTTTATGTCCATGGTTATCAAAGTTAGCAAAGGGGGTGGCAAAAAATAATTAACACCGAGACGAAAAAAAAGAAATATCTTTGATCAAAGTTTGTGTACAAGTTATGACGTTTTTAACTTGCACTCAAAAAAATGTTGAAAAATAATACTTTATTATTATCATTATTTTTTTCGATTGCCTTTCGACGACACTCTCTCTGTCACTGGACTTGTTTGTTGCCAAATAAAGCATTTATGCTGTCGGAAAACCAATAAAATGAACGAAACGGTTTAAGCTTTTGTTTTATTCCCCTTCCATTATTCAAGATTATTGAAGACGGGGGGTGGGGGGGTGACATAAAATAAAAATAAAATTTGTAACGGCCTAAATCATAAAAACAAAAAAATTCTCATAAAAAATTTGACGTCTCAAATTGAATAGGGTTTCGAATTTTTTGTCGCAATTCACATTTGTTGGACAAAATAAAAAATCATCGATAAGCCTCCAAAAGTTACACACTGGCATTTCGATGTAAAAAGCAAGGGAACTTGTTTGAAATGAAAACAAATAACATAGATCTGATCACGAGATTCACAGAGTCGATTACTAGTTCCCGATTAAATTAATTTCTTTGGTGCAAGCCGAAAACCGACTATATCAAAAAGCATAACTATAAGATAATGGTGGTTATTATCATATAACTGTGAAAATCACTAACATTTCAAAGCTTTAGGGCAGGCTCAAATTTAGCTGCGTCTATCCGTCGTAAACCGGTGAATTAAGCTATTTAAAAGTGTAAAAGAAAAATTAAAACTGGTATTAACAAAAGATTTTAAAAATATTGATATTTTATTTAGAATAATTTACTAAAACTAGGATAACATTTGCGAAATAAAAGAGTCATGATTGGTTATTAAGCTAAATCACTAAAACCCTGCACTAAGTAAAAACAGATGGAAAGGACTGCCCACTCCCCATTTCTTTCACCTGAACCCCCTTATCTACGTCTATGTTTTTTTTGCTGCTTCGCTGAATTCTTCAGTTGATGAGCTCTCGGCAATTAAATTCAACTGTACATATTCTGAAAACCAATGACAATGATAAACTATGTTTTTATTTCTTTTCTGCTGCACTTCAACATCAAGCAACCATCTAAACCTGCTTACAATCGTCGTAACACCCAGCAAAAAACTCATCCAATTTTACAACAAGAAAACGTCCTCGTTCGTCAACCAATAATAATGAGTAATTAAAAGTAAGCTCATCTCCAGTTATTAAAAATGCAAAAGTCAGTCCAGAGTAATTAATGGCGGACCCGGGTCGGCCTATAGCACTCTGGTAGCTACTAAGTTTAAAATCATTCTCCCAGGATGGCAACAAACAGTGGCAACATCAACAAGGAAAGCATATTTTTCACGTGGTAGCTAAACAAATCAACAAGCTCGTTATTGTTGCTTATGTTAATTAACTTTTTCGCTTGGATCTTCCGTCAGCACTTTCCCGCTTCCAACTCCGAAGGCAGCTCGGGCGCCTCGTTTGCTCGCCGCCGCGGATCTAGCACTGGCTATGAGAAAGGTCGTGCTGACTTTTCTTACGAAAATCATCGTACGTTTGACGAGATGCGAGAAGAGTCTTACTTGATAAAGCCATTTTTCCACCATAGCAAAGGATTTCGTATGCCGGCACGGCAGTTGCTGAAGATAAATATGCGCGGTGCCGAGCGATTATTTGTATTTAATTTCAATGTTTTCTAAATTGGTTGGTGCTTGCGGCCAGCCACTGTTGTTGAAAAATGAAGTCCATTTACGGAAAAATGCTTGCCAACTTGAAAGAGCGTGGGATTACTCGAAAAGTATTTCGTGAACATGAAAAACTGTTTGCGCTTAGTGATGATTGATTAAAATAATACTTTGAAAAGTTATACCTATACATGCAAAAGTTGGATGGTGCAAAATCATAGCAAACTTGTGCGAAATGAGGACAATTTTTAATGAATAATTGTTTCGGGATATTAACTGGCTGCTGGTTGGACCAAGAGTTCGAAACTGTCTGCGGTGTTTCGGAATCTATAACAATTGGTCTGGCAGCATTAACGATGTGTGAAGGGTAGTGATTCCAAATGATTATCTCGCGGAACGCCCAATACAATGACCACAAACAAACAGACGTGCCACTCGATGACGATTTCATCGACCAGAAAAATAACGATTATTTTGAAATTTTGCTTAGTGAGCAGTAATGCCGCTAGTGTCGCTATAAGCAAGCATGCACATTCATTATCAAAGACAAAAACCGACAGTAATGCCGTTGGTGTTGATTTAGGCAAGCGTGCACACCTATTAGCAAAGACAAAACGAAAAGAAGTTAGTAGGCAATAAGCTCACATGGTGGCGCACGAGTGTAATGTTCCAAATAAGGGCGAAGATTTTTCGGGATTTTTCTTCGAAGAGGCACGTCTGTTTGTCGGTACTATGACGTTGGTATGAACAAATGACTGTTAAAGTTATTTAAAGGGTTTGCGTCAGAAAAATAGGACAACTAGCATGATTGACTGCTTGTTTCTTTGAGGTGTAAAGACGACAAACACGTCTGTCTCCACACCGAATATTTTGGTAAACGTCCCTTGCTAGTCCAGACCGTCGCAAAGTGGATGAACACGAGACCAATAGTGGCCGCGCTGTCCGTACAGTTAGATGCGATCCCCGAGCTCCTGGCGATCAGGCGGGATATCGCCGGCAACCAGATGCAGAGCTTCCTACTGCAGAGTACGCGGAACTCGTAGCTTGAGCAGGGGCGGTCGAAAAGGAGGCTAGGACCAGGAGGGCGACTGCTTCCAAGCAGGTACATATAGACGCCCCATCGTTCGCGGCAGTCTGTTCTATGGAACAAAAATGCGGCAGTCCCCTGGGGAAGCTGCTCCAGAGAACAGAAAGAAACAGTTGGTTGTACTAATCCCGCAGGATAGCACAACAATCGGTTCAAGGTTCGCTGAAAATTTGGCTGAAGGGTTGGCCTTTGAACCCTTGTGATACCGAGTAGGGAAAAGGTGCCAAAAAAGCAGCAAGCATCAAAACCAGCTAGCACTTAAAAGATCGCAAAAGGTCATGGAAGGGGGGGGGGGGGTGGGGGGGGAAGAGACGCCCTAATACTCAAGACAGGCGGTCCATGTTCTCCAAAGACTTGAAGGACATGAGAGGCGAAACCCAGCTCAAACACTTCTTACAGCGGGCGGTGAGATGGTTTTTGAGCTCCGACAGGATGCCAAAAAAACAAGGACAAGAATACGGTAGCAGAGAATGTCTTGAGAATTATCCGACAACAACAATATCGCACGATAGCCTGGAGGGCTAATAGCGGTCTCGATCAACTAGATTAATTGAGGGAATTCGTTATCGATATTGCATGTTTTAGGATAAGCACAACGATACACCGTGCCTCAGTGCTGAGTCGAGAAAGTTTCCAGCTCGAAAAGATCCTTGACCTGATCGGGAATCGAACCCGACATCACAATATAAAATCAAACGAAACAATGTCCTGAGGAAGGATGTGCAAGTTCAGAGGTGACTCTGTAACTTGAAAACCTAGATGAAAGCATCGAAGGATACGACATTGCACAAACCCTCAAAGGACATTACGGGATGTAAGTGACCAACAAGGTGATTCGCCCCCATGAGGGTCCTGCGGGGACTAAGGGGGCTACTCTCCTCTGGACATACTCCAGCAGCCTAACGGTTGCTTCGAATGTGCTGTTATTTCCTGTGCGTCCGTCGAGCTTTATTTGTGGTGGAAAGTTAATGTTTTTCATTTTTGTTTTTGTATAATTGAAAAAAAAATCGGGTTAGATTTAATTTAATTTTCGACTTTACGATTATAATTTCAATGTTCAGATTGGGAATCCTTTAAGGAACACCTGATCGATTCACGAGCTTTCAGATACCGCAACATTCGAAATTCAGTTGACCTGAATTCGGTAGCAAATGATCTACAAAACAGAATCATGGATGCTTTCAATGCAAACTGTCCATTAACACAGCGGTCAGTATGCAGTGACGTACCCTGGTGGAATGATCAACTCAGTGACCTTCGTCGGGAAACTAACCGCCTAGTTCAACAGGGCAAAAGTCACATCTAACTGGGACGACTACAGAGCAGCGTTGTTAAACTCGCTCGCAAAAAGCATGCGCTACTCCAAGTGGCGTTCTCGCCGCTACCGAAATCTCACACTAGAGATACTCCTGTCGTACTGTTTCTCATTCTCTTTTCCTTTTTTCACACTACCGCCCAGTCAGAATTTCATGGAACGCGAGTCGGGCCATCGGACCCATCTCTCTCAAAATTCATGCGGATTGAACGAAATTCGCTCGAAATACACGATCTCTCGTATTGGTGTGTGCGCTAAACGCTCTATTTCTGTTTTTTCGTCTTTCTCTTCTGGCGCCGGGCATTTTCTTTCGGTTTTGAAGTAGAATATTTCTCTCAGGAAGTTCGGCTACATAGGGATGTGAAATGAAAATCTAAAACCGAAAAGAGTGAAAAATATGTCCAATTTCAAATGCTAATAAATCGGTTAGTATTCGATCGATTTCCTTCGTTCTTGCAGCAATAGATTGGAAAATCTTCTAAGATTCTTCCCAAAATAAGATAATTGTTATTTTATTATTCACTGATTGGTCGTTATATGCTTGCTTCCCAAGCACGGTCGACAGGATTATATACCTTGCAATTGAAAACATGCTATTTGGCCTACATAAGAGCCTGTTTCAGCCGGAGCCGCTCATAATAGTTCTAGACAGCGACAACAGCAGTCATCCTTCCTTAGCAGCAGCACTAGCCCTGTGGTTGGTCACCACGTCTCAGGAGCAGCGCGGTTTATCTCAGCGTGTGTCGCCAGACAGCCATTATTCCCCCCGTGTTGGGACAGCATGAAGATTGCCATCAGGAAATACAATTTTGGAAATCAAAATGCCTTTTTGAAGGCAAATAAACAAGTCATTGAAAGTTAATAATTTTTGTCAACGCAAGCAAGCATTCTGTGTTGCATCCTAGCAATTTAAATTTGTCGCACCCGTCTAATTTACTGAATGTGAAATAGCTTCCACAGTGCATGTTGTCCGTGTATCTTAATTCCCCCAATGTTAGGGCAGCTCAAAGGTTGTAATTAGCAACCGATTTTGGACCGCAAAATGCTTTTTTCAATAATCGCGAACACAGACGGAACACGACGAGTGATCAGACAAGACACTTATTGCTCTTACAGATATAAAAGGATAATATAATAATTACCTTTCGTCTACCGGTTTCGGGCTACATATTGCCCATCGACAGGACGAGATCCCATGTCCAACTGGTTAAAATTCTCGTACGTTGTATCGCACGCGTCGAAGAGAGTGAGCTGGAGATTACTTTCTCCCCGTTGTCAAGTTGAAGAGAATTGAGTTGATCGGTGCATCGTCGTCGTTCATCAATGGTTGTTTGGCCGACGCAATGTACATTGACTCCCAAGCATTGAGGAGACCAATTTTATTGATGCTTTTGATCAGACCCGCCTTATCCCAATCGATCTCGTGTTGGTTACTCACTGTATGTCTTGCTACACTGGATTCACTCGTTTTGTTCATTTCTACTGCTCTTCTATGCTCTTTAAGCCGCACTTTAACTTTTCTTCGTGTTTGCCCGATATATACCGCGTCGCAGTCTTTGCACGGTATTTTATAAATTCCAGCTTGTTCGTCTTGTGGAACTTTGTCCTTCAGGTTAACCAGAAGTTCACGTAAAGTGTTAACGCTTTTATGTGCAATATTTATTCCATATCTGCGGAGGGTATGCTTCAGTGGATTCGTGATGGTGGGGTGATTGAGGAAATAAGAACGAAACATAAAGAAGTGTCCATCGTAGAAGAAAAGTTGTACTCGCTGCATTTACAGTTGCTTAAGCTGGTTGAATACCATACCGCGGCAGAATGTGTTGTGTTTGGATGTATGGAGAAGAGAAAAAAGTGTTGGCAACAAGTGCTATGTGGTGTGCAAAGAAATTTGCGCAAACGCGTTAAACTAACAAAGCAGAGGCACCGAAAAAAGCTACATTGCCTAGCACGTACGCAAAAGGAAGGAGAAAAAACAACCCGATCCCCGCAGATGATCGATAATTTTGTGATTAATCTCTCGTCCATACAATTCACTCGCGAATAGCTACATTTGCTTAACAAGGGGCTAAATTTCGCAATTTTACCCGTTAGTGCACCAATAGCCGATGTAGTGAATAATATTGAAAGTGCCATTCAGTACCAGTGTCACTCGATAAAATCCGCGGTTCGCCTTGACGTAGAAAAATGCATTTCCCGCTCAATAAATAGTCAAAACAAATCTAGAAATATTGATTTTGATACGTGGTGCGTGGTACGAAGGTTGAAGTCCCGTAAAGTGGGTTACTCCCGTGCGGACAAAGGAAACGCGATCGTAATTATGGACAACTCAGACTACGATTCACGTGTCTCCGACATGATATATTCGGGTCCGTACGAGGAATGTAAGTATAAAAACGGAAAACCAAGAGATCCACTAAACACTATGGTAGAACAGGCAAATATTACTAGGCGACAAGTAGCACACCTGATGGGAGAGGAGAAGTTGGATAGAAAACTACATGTTCCGAGTCCTAAAGTAGCATCCCTCTACTGCCTACCAAAAGTCCATAAAAACCCGTTAGCTACGCGTCCTATTTCGTCCAATATCTGCACACCCACTGAAAAAATGGCTGCATGGCTGGTAGATGAGCTGAGAAAGTACCCGGTGACACAGGGGAAAAGCGTAAAAAACTCCGTAGAATTGGTTAAGCAGGTGGAGAATCTGGAAATCCGTAGGGGGGAAATCCTAGTATCCTTCGATGTGACTGCCCTGTTCCCAAGTGTACCTGTGAATGAAGCCATAAAATACTTGCGCACACACCTAGAACGTTACCGCGCCCCCCCAAATCGCATTGAGGCCTATATGTCAGTGGCCGAATTATGTATGAAACAAAATTTGTTTATGTTCAGAGGAAAAATTTATAAACAGGTCTTCGGTCTAAGTATGGGTAGTAAATTGTCTCCACTGTTAGCCGAAATTTTCATGTCCAATTTCGAGGCTGAAGCTGAAGGAAATAAACTCTTCCCTCGGATATGGAAACGGTATGTGGATGACATTTTTGCTTTGGTGAAGGAACGCACGCTAACACAGACTCTCGACTTTCTTAACTCACGGCACACCACAATCAAGTTCACGATTGAAAAAGAAGTCGAAGGAAAACTTCCTTTCCTTGATTTACTTATTACACGGAAGGATAACAATAAGCTAAAATTTGGAATCTATCGAAAGCCAACTTCAACAGATCGTTACATCACAGCTGACTCGAACCATTTCGGTGGTCAAAAACAGGCCGCTTTTCATTCCATGGCCCATCGCATCTTCAACATACCGATGGAAGAACAAGAGTTTTTAGCAGAAAAATAAACAATATATAAAGCAGCCGAATTGAACGGGTACGACAAACAGTTCGTCGACAAAATCCTCCGTAAGCACGAAAGAAAGAAACACAGACGAGACGCTACCACTTTAATACCGGAAAATGAGGAGATTCGAAGAGTCAGCCTCCCGTTTTACCCTACCATCACGAATCCACTGAAGCATACCCTCCGCAGATATGGAATAAATATTGCACATAAAAGCGTTAACACTTTACGTGAACTTCTGGTTAACCTGAAGGACAAAGTTCCACAAGACGAACAAGCTGGAATTTATAAAATACCGTGCAAAGACTGCGACGCGGTATATATCGGGCAAACACGAAGAAAAGTTAAAGTGCGGCTTAAAGAGCATAGAAGAGCAGTAGAAATGAACAAAACGAGTGAATCCAGTGTAGCAACACATACAGTGAGTAACCAACACGAGATCGATTGGGATAAGGCGGGTCTGATCAAAAGCATCAATAAAATTGGTCTCCTCAATGCTTGGGAGTCAATGTACATTGCGACGGCCAAACAACCATTGATGAACGACGACGAACGACAACTTGACAACGGGGAGAAAGTAATCTCCAGCTCGCTCTCTTCGACGCGTGCGATACAACGTACGAGAATTTTAACCAGTTGGACATGGGATCTCGTCCTGTCGATGGGCAATATGTAGCCCGAAACCGGTAGACGAAAGGTAATTATTATATTATCCTTTTATATCTGTAAAAGCAATAAGTGTCTTGTCTGATCACTCGTCGTGTTCCGTCTGTGTTCGCGATTATTGTGCTAGTTCTTACGTTAGCGTTAAATCATTGTAAAGTGCTTTTTTCAAGACAAATAAAAAAATAATTGAAGGTTAATAATTTTCTGGAATCAACACAAGCAGACATTCTGTGCGGGATGCAATCAAATTCTGTTGTGGTTGTCCAAGTTTTACTTTATTTAGTAATCCCCCAACTGTAGGGGCAGCGCAAAGGCTGCGTTCAGCATGACCAACTTTGAATAACAAACGGTTAAGTTTATTCACTAAAAATTCATCCAATTCAAAACAGGTTTTTGTCTGAGTACAATAATTTGCACAAAAAGACATTAAAAATTTTACCGCATTATTAGACGCGTTACTCCAGTCATGCCTGGTGAACGTGAACGGTTCCCTATCACAGACATAGATTTCGTGCTCCAGCACGTTACAACACGTGGAAATTGTCTTTTTACTAGTGAGTGCAACATTTCTTGGAAGTGGTTTATTATTCTTGGGTAAGAGACTACGAGTGCATTCATTGCATTTATTGAGAAATCCATCGGAAGTGTATTCAGTGCTATGTCTAAATATATAAACGCCAAATACAAGCGTGATGCTCGGAAACGCGCGAAGGACCGGCATGGGGGAAGTGCATCTTAGAAACCAAGTACCAGTACGGAGGTCAATTTAAAAGCAGCCAGAGGTAACACGTGTCCAATCTCTGGTTGGGACGCTGGAGAAGGGCCTTCTACTAGAGGTAGGAGAGATCGAACCATTTTTAGGACAACCAAACAAATGAATGGAAGATTTAATATTTTCTCGTTCTGAGCTTTAACCAAAAGTTAATTATCTTAATTTGAATTCACATATACATATACTCTGACTGTTAAAACTTGTTTGCGCCGCAAAGAGTTTGTACTTTTCCTGTTCAGTGAGGTCGTATTTATATGTGCAAACTGAAATTGAGTAGTACTTCAACTTCGTTTGCACAGAATTTTCAATACTGCCAATGAGCGGTCAGCATTTATTTACTAGGAAAAATGACTGACACGCAAGCAGCCGGGTTATCTTTCTTGTAAAAGTATTCTACTTCAACCTTGCGGTCCCACGCTCGACGCCTGGGTTTGAATCCCACCGCCGACATAGGTGTCGATGGTTGTGAGGTGGCGTGATCCACTCACAACCAACCCAACTGGTTTAGATTCAATCCTAGCCGACACCGAGAGATTTTCTGAGGCGAAAAATCTCTGGGATCACGCCTTCCATCGCATGAGGAAGTAAAGCCGTTGGCGCCGGTTCGTTAATAAACGGGTCGTGAGTTAGGGTCCTGGGTGTGGAGTCGCCTCCCTGGGCGTCGGAGATTGGCCACAACAGTGGCGGAACTAGACCGACGGAAAATAAGCGAGAATAAAAAAAAAAACCTTGCGGTCGTGGCTTTGCACACAACCTTCCTGTGATTTTTTTTTCTGTCTTTCTCGCTTTGGCGCAGACTTTATTCTCACCGATAGCAACGTCGCGCAAACAGATGCACGGTTTATTGTATTGGTGTGTGTGTTGAACTTTCTTTATTCTCATCGATAGCAAACGTAGCGCAGTTTTAATTTTGAATCGAGTTTTTAATAAAAGTTCGATTATTTCGTGTCGCGTTGGAAACTTGTTTCGCGTGTTTTGATCGTCGCGGTTCTAAAGTATCAAAAGTGTTTTCCGGGCTGCTGGCAAACAGTGTGTGTTTTTTTTAGTGCTAAGTTTGCTGAAATGCAGCAGTGTGGATTTTTTTTATATTAATATGAATAAAATTGTAAAACTCACGGAAAAAAGTGTCGTGTTTATAATTCGTGAGTGTAGTGGAAAATTTAGCAAGTTCAAAACGGATTGTGTTGTGTATTGTTCTTGTGGCATATAGAAAAAAGGTGGATGTTAGGTATCCTGGAGGACGAATTTCTTAGATGTTTTCATCGATCCTCCTTCTACTTCAATAATTAGTGCAATTGCACTCGCCAGGTTAGTGTTTCAGCCAAAATCAAAATTTAAACCACAACAATAATTTTAATGTCCGGCAACTTTAGTCGGCTTCTTCAGACTGCTTATCGAGTCAATCAGTTTTTTTTAGCAAGTGTAACCTTAATGGAAATAAGTCATAAAATTTTATATTCATGCTAGAAACAAGGCAATTTTATTTTTATTTTCGTTACGTTATGTTGAGTCAGGTTATATCGAAGCAAAAAAAAAATTTTTTTTTTTTGCAAAAATGTTAATGGTTATTTAAAGATGCGCAAAAACCTATATTCCATAACCTATCAGTATTGTTAAACCTTTTTTATGGCTGTTTAAAAATATTTTCAAAAGCAAAAAAAAATTTTTTTCATTTCATACAAGATAAAATAAAAAAGCAAAATACAACAATAATATGAATGTCTGGTAGTTAAGTTGTTGTTTTTTTTTTCAAATTGCTTATCAAATCAATAAAAAATGCTCTAGTTGTTCAATGTGTGGGACGAAAATTGTCAGTTTGTTTGGCAAGCGTAATCTTAATGAAAATAAACTATAAAATCAAACAGGTTGATCAAATTGAAAAAATGCAAAACAATTTAATTTTAATGCACTCCGTTAAGTATTTTTTGTCGAAATAAGAGTGCCAAGTTGTTTCTCATCCACTGATAAGTGGACTTTGATTAATTTTATTTTAAAACTTAATGAAAAATTCGTTTTTGTATATTAAATTAAGCTGCAATATATATATATATATATATATATATATATATATATATATATATATATATATATATATATATATATATATATATATATATATATATATATATATATATATATATATATATATATATATATATATATATATATATATATATGGCAGAGCTGTATGCCACCACGGGTCGGTATTTGGCGATTACCGTAGGCCACGGAAGTGCTAACTGCAAGAACGCAGTCCCGGACCATCAGCGAGAGCTAGCCTAGGTTGTGGTGAGACTCAGGCATTGGGCCGCCGAATTCTCACAAAAGCCACATTATCCGGAAGCAGCTCTGACGGAGCGAATAGTGCCGCTCCCACCACCCAAATGCACTTATTCGCCCATTGGGATTGATGCCAGTAAGTTCCCAATTACGGTAACTGGTCGCAACGCCATATGATAAGAGTCGGATTTCGTTTTCGTACCACGATTCTGGGCTGGCACCTGCGCCGAGCTCCCTTAGTAAGGTCGTGTGACAACGGCTTGAAACGGCGAGACAACAACCGGTGCAGGGGTCTCCGTCCCGTAAAACCTGGCAGGCCTTCCAGTACGTTCCAAATTCATTGCCCGGTGGGAACCGGGCAGGAGTGGGATCAGATGTCCTTTCCTGACTTGCGCCGGTCGGGGGTGTCATAGTTGCTCATAAGGCGCTATGGCAGCCGCCCCTAGCCATGGCCTCACTGCTTCGGCATAGACTACCATGGGACCAGATAGGCGGCCACTCCAGTATGGATAAGGATAGCGGCTGGAAGGGGGACCCACTTAACAAAAATGAACAAAAATAATGAAGATCAACAATTGGGCGCAGATGGGTTGAAAAACCCGTTTGCACGAGGAGGCATCCAGAGGTCTCCGCCGAGAAAGGCGGAGATGGATGCAGTAAAGGACGCCTGCGAAGACGGCAAAGGCAGTACGCCTACCGGATCGACGCAAGACATCGCAGTGGCTGGTCCACTGTTGATAAAGGCGGTCGGAAGACAGCGAGACACGCTACCGAAGGTAGTAGCGCTGTCGGAGCAGCTCGATGCCATAATCGAGTTTGCGAAAAGTCGCACCAACACGACGAAGTACCTGAAGCAGGCTCTCTACATGCTTCGGTCCTCCGGCGATGCTGCGAATAAGGAGCACGCCGAGCTCAAGGCAAGAGCGGTGGCTGCAGAGAAGAATGCAACGGAGGTGACCGGAAGGGCGACGAAGTCGGTCCAAACGGACACCTGCATGTTTGCAGCGGTTTGCGCCTCCGGGTCAGCCGCAAAAAGAGCAAGGCAGTCTCAGGGGGAAGCCCCCGAGAACAGCAAGAAACGGTTGGTTGTGCTAAGCCCGCGAGATAGCACACCAACGGCCTCCAAGTCCGCCGAAAAGTCTGCCGAAGTGGCAGCTACGGGAAACCCTTGGGTTACCGTGGGAGGAAGGAAGCGCCAAAAAGACAGCAAGCGCAACGACGAGAAGGCGACAAATCGTCCAAAAACGGGAAAGAAGGCGCGAAGCAGGGGCGACGCCCTCATACTCAAGACGGATGGGTCCAAGTACTCCGAAGTCTTGAAGAAAATGAGAGGCGAAACCCAGCTCAAGGATCTGGGAGTGGATGTGCGCACCATCCGTCGTTCTCGCACCGGCGAGATGATCCTTGAGCTCCGTAAGGATGCTATAAACAAGGATGCTGCCTACAAGACGGTAGCCGAGCAGGTCCTCGGGAAAGATGTGCAAATTCGGGCACTCACCTCAGAGGTGACTCTCCAGCTCAAAAACCTGGATGAAATCACCGAGAGGTGCGATATTGCACAGGCCCTCAAGGAGAAGTGCGGAGTGGAAGTAGCCACTGAGGTAATTCGCCTCCGAAAGGGTCCAGCGGGGACCCAGGTGGCCACTTTACGGCTTGCATCGGCCGATGCAACTCTGGCCCTGAAGACAGCTAAACTTAAGGTTGGCTGGTCAGTATGTCCCCTGAGCATACTCCAGCAGCCGGACGTTTGCTTCAGGTGTTTCGAGGGAGGACACAAGTCCTGGACCTGCAAGGGGCCCGATAGGAGCCAGTTATGTAGGCGTTGTGGTGGTGCTGGCCATAAAGCTAAAGACTGCGGGGAGCCTCCCAAGTGCTTGGTATGTACTGGAAAACGGGACGCCAAGCACTTTATGGGAGGCCCACGGTGCCCAGCCGGTAAGGCGGCCACGAAACCACGGGCGTGAGGGTGACACAATTGAACCTGAACCATTGCTATGCGGCACAGCAGCTTCTATACCAAGCAGCGTCTGAGTCGCGGTCGGACATCGCAATCGTATCGGACCCCTACTGCATTCCTCCCGGAAACGGTAATTGGGTTGCAGATAAGTCCAGTACGGCGGCCATATGCACGACCAGCAAGCTCCCGGTTCAGGAGGTTGTGTCAACCTCAAATAAAGGATACGCGGTTGCCAAGGTGGACGGAGTGTTCTACTGTAGTTGTTATGCTCCGCCGCGTTGGTCTATCGAAAGGTTCACCCAGATGGTCGATTTGTTATCTATGGAGCTGACGGGACTAACACCCTTGGTAGTGGCGGGCGACTTCAACGCTTGGGCTGTTGAGTGGGGAAGCCGCCGCACGAACCAGAGGGGTCAGATCTTGTTGGAAGCTTTGGCAAAGCTCAACCTAGATCTGGCCAACGTTGGAACCAAGTGTACATTCAGCAGAAATGGTGCGGAGTCGATCATCGACGTGACGTTCTCCAGCCCAGGACTGATCGTGAACTGGAGGGTAGACGATGGCTACACCTATAGTGACCACCAGTCGGTCTGCTATAGCGTAGTCCAGAACGTGAGGCGGCAGGCGACGGGTAGAGCCAATACTCCGACCGTCCGCGGGTGGAAGACATCGCATTTCGATGCCGAGGTATTTGCAGAAGCAATGAGAAGAGAGCGCGAGGGGGGCAGTTGGCTCCGCCCGAGTGCTGACCAATTAGTTGCCACATTATCACGGGCGTGCGACGCCACCATGCCTAGGACCCGCCAACCTAGGAATGGTAAGTCACCGGTATACTGGTGGACCGACGCGATAGCGGACCTCCGTAGCGCGTGCCTCCGTGCAAGACGGATGTTGCAACGTGCACGTACCGATGCACAGAGGGTAGAGCGCCGTGTAGTATTCGGATCTGCAAGATCGGCGCTTAAAAGTGCGATAAAGGCGAGCAAAAGGGCCTGCTTCGATAGGCTATGCGCGAGTGCCAATACGAATCCGTGGGGCAACGCCTACAGAGTCGTAATGGCGAAGACCAAAGGCGTGTTGGCGCCTGCAGAGCGATCACCAGCGATGCTGGAGCGTATCATCGAGGGACTCTTTCCACGACACGAGCCAAATCCTTGGCCTCCGGTTGCTGAGTCTCACGTCCGACGTTCCAGTATCTCAGACACAGATCAGGGATGGTCGGCCAACCTGCCGGGCATCCAATCCGTGAGAGACGGCAGCCGTGCAGAGGTTGTGGAGGAGGTAAGGGTTACGAATGAGGAACTCATCGTGATCGCCAACTCCCTAAAGGTGAGCAAGGCACCGGGACCGGATGGAATCCCGAACTTGGCCATCAGGACGGCCATGAAAGTGGCCCCCGATCTATTTCGAGCAGTCATGCAGAAGTGCCTGGATGACTGCCTCTTTCCGGACAGGTGGAAGCGACAGAGATTGGTGCTGTTGCCGAAGGCTGGGAAACCGCCAGGGGACCCATCGGCATACAGACCTATCTGTCTGCTGGACACTACGGGCAAGGTGCTTGAGAGGATTATCCTCAACAGACTGGTGAAGTACACAGAGGGTGTAAACGGTCTGGCAAGTAACCAGTTCGGCTTCCGGAAAGGTAGATCCACGCTGGATGCTATTCTCTCTGTCACCAAGACGGCAGAGGTAGCACTCCAGCGTGAGAGTCGGGGCATTCGCTATTGCGCAATCGTCACGCTTGACGTGAAGAATGCATTCAATAGCGCCAGTTGGGACTCCATAGCGCTCGCGCTTAGGAGCATCCACGTACCGGTGTCGTTGTACAAAATTTTGGAAAATTATTTCCAGAATCGGGTACTAGTTTACAAGACGGAGGAGGGTCAGAAGTGCGTCCCAATCACCGCAGGGGTACCGCAAGGTTCCATCCTGGGCCCGGTGTTGTGGAATGTCATGTATGACGGGGTGTTGAAACTAAAGTTCCCTGTAGGGATTGTGATCGTCGGTTTCGCAGACGACATCACGCTAGAGGTCTACGGCGAGTCGATCGAAGAGGTCGAGTTGACGGCCGCGCACTGCATACGCAAGGTCGAAGACTGGATGCACTCTAGGAAACTGGAGTTAGCGCACCATAAAACGGAGGTTACGGTTGTGAACAACCGCAAATTAGAGCAACAGGCGGTGGTCAGAGTCGGTGGCTGCACCATTACCTCAAGGCGTTACTTGAAGCTCTTGGGGGTTATGGTTGACGATAAGCTCACATTTAAGAGTCACGACGACTATGCCTGTAAGAGGGCTTCAACGGCCGCTGCAGGACTATCTCGAATGATGTCCAATAGCTCAGCGGTATATGGCAGCAAGCGTAAACTTCTTGCCAGCGTGGTTTCGTCCATACTTAGGTATGGTGGGCCAGCGTGGTCCAAAGCGTTAGGTACCAACAGTCATCGTCGAAAACTGGAAAGTACCTACAGGCTCATGTGCCTGAGGGTTGTGAGCGCGTACCGTTCAGTGTCATACGACGCAATCTGCGTCCTGTCCGGCATGATGCCTATCAGCATAGCCATTAAGGAGGACGTAGAATGCTTCGATCAACGTGACACAAGGGGTATACGAGGCACCAGGAGGTCATTCTCGATGATCAGATGGCAGCAGAAATGGTCCAATTCCGCAAAGGGTAGATGGACGCATCGACTTATTCCGGACGTATCCGGATGGGTCGGGAGGCGCCATGGAGAAGTTAACTTCCACTTGACACAGATTCTGTCAGGTCATGGTTGCTTCAGGCAGTATCTACACAGATTCGGGCATGCGGGGTCCCCCATGTGTCCCGAGTGCGCGGATGCGGAAGAAACTGCTGAGCATGTCTTCTTCGTGTGCCCTCGTTTTGTGCATGCGCGGAGCGACATGATGGTAGTGAGCGGGTTAGACACCACTCCGGACAACCTAGTTCGGAGGATGTGTAAAGACCCAAACATTTGGAGGGCGGTTTGTACAGCCGCCTCTCAAATAGTTTTAGAATTGCAAAACAGGCGACAGGTTGACCACCGACACGCCAGTGTTAGCTAACGGCCAGTCTCCAGGTTAGTTAGCTAAGTTAGCAAAGAGATCTATAGAACCAAGAGGGTGCACAGAGCACAAAAGCCGCTCCCCGAAGCAATACCTAGCGGTGGTCCCGGGGAGTATTATGGGCTGGAGACTGGAGGGGTTTTAGTGGGTCCGGTCACTGATTCAAACCAACCCCACACTCCCTGAGGTTGGTCACCTCAGGGGTTTGGATGCAAATTTCCCCTCCACCTGAAACAAAAAAAAAAATAAAAAATATATATGTATATATATATATATATATATATATATATATATATATTATATATATATATATATATATATATATATATATATATATATATATATATATATATATATATATATATATATATATATATATATATATATATATATATATATATATATATATATATATATATATATATATATATATATATATATATATATATACATTTTGATATATCTAAAAAAATCGATTTTGAAAAAGTCAAGGTGCTCAGCCCTAAATTGAAAGATAATGTTATTTATAGCATTTTTGTAGAACATTTCGACTTACTTAAAGGTCCTTTTCAGGTTGCATAAACGAGATATCTGTATAAAAAATACGCAAAAATCTGTATAAGTACTGAAAAATCTGTATATGTGGCATCTCTGCCTACTCGTCGAAATATTTTTTATTTTTTGCCACTTCGCTCTGTCGTACTTTGTCAATCCGTATCGTCATAACCCAGTCAGAGTTTCATGGAACGCGAGTCGGGCCATCGGACCCATCTCTCTCAAAATTCATGCGCGGGTTGAACGAAATTCAATCGAAATACACGATCTCTCGTATTGATGTGTGCGCTGGACACTCTATTTCTGTTTTTTCGTCTTTCTCTTTTTGCGCCGGGCATATTCTTTCGGTTTTTGAAGTAGAATACTTCTCTCAGGAAGTTGGGCTACATAGGGATGTAAAATGAAAATCTAAAACCGAAAAAAGTGAAAAATATGTCCAATTTCAAATGCTAATAAATCGGTTAGTTTCCGATGGATTTCCTTCGTTCTTTCAGCAATAGATTGGAAAATCTTCTAAGATTCTTCCCAAATGCAGATAATTGTAATTTTATTTTTCAAACTATTGTACAAGTGAAAATAGTCAAGCCTTGTCAAAACGAAAACTTCGACCTCTGATTGGTCGTTATATGATTGCTTCCCAAGCACGGTCGACAGAATCATAGACCTTGCCATCTGAAATGTGCTATTTGGCCTATATAAAAGCCTGTTTCACCCGAAGCCGCTCATTATAATTCTAGACTGTGACAACAGCAGTCCTCCCTTAGCAGTAGCAGTGCAGTGCAGTGGATACAGCAGCAGTAGCAGTGCAACGGATATAGGCCACAGCTGTGTTATGGCAACGGATTGCTGAGCGCGTCTCAGCATCGATAGCAGGACCAGGTGATGCAGGACAGCGGATACCAATGGCAACGGAAGCGTCCACTACTGTGGCAACGGGGATAGCGCAGCGGTTGACGTTGGTCTCAGCATCAATATAAGCAGGGCCAGCTGATGCAGTGTGGCATTTTAGTGAAATGCTGTCTCTGAGCGATTGCAGGCACACCAGCAAATGCATCCAATGAAAACATTCTGGAAAGCTTTTGAGTGTTTATCTTCCCTCAAGGAATACTTTATTCGCACTGCCAGTGATAACGCAAAGATGTGATCGGCATCTCATCAAACATTGAATTAAACAACAAATTGTCCTTTTCAGGATGAAATAAAAACCTAATTGAAGAGTTAATATTTTCTCTTAAATCAATTAACACTTTCAAGAAATTTGAAACAGGTATATATATATATATATATATATATATATATATATATATATATATATATATATATATATATATATATATATATATATATATATATATATATATATATATATATATATATATATATATATATATATATATATATATATATATATATATATATATATATATATATATATATATATATATATATATATATATATTTGACTTCATCTCCGTGTCTCAGAACGTACTGAATTATCTTTTCCTTCAGTCATGAGCACAACATCCGAAAAGCTTTCATTATCAGCATAAAAATTAATTTTTCGCATAATTAAAATTCAAAAATTATCAAGTCCAAATCATGACAAGCAACTATATTATTGAGAATGGTCAATCCTTGTTGAAGCGCGAAATTTGACTGATCTGATTAGTCGTTAATATGATTGCTTCCCAAGCACGGTCGACAGAATCATAGACCTTGGCATTTTAAATTTGCTATTTGTCTGTATAAGAGTAAGGAGGGGAATTATCGACTGAAATGGCTATCGATAGTTATCGATGATTGCCTACTACTATCGATAGGTTTTTCATCCTTATATAAGAGCCTGTTTCAGTCGAAGCCGCTCATCAGGGACGAATGACCGTTTGGGTTAAAGTCCCTTCAAAAGAAATCAACGTCAACAGCAACGAAGCCGCTCATAATAGTTCTAGACAGCGACAACAGCATTCTTTCCTTAGCAGCAGCAGTAGCAGTGCAGTGGATACCAGGCGGATAGCGGCCACAGCTGTGGCATAGCAATGGATAGTGCACTAGTTGCAGCGAATCTCAGCATCGATAGCAGCTGGGCCAGTTGATGCAGGGACAGCGGATACCAATACCAGCGTGTAGTGGCCAAAACATTGGCATGGCTACGAATAGCGTAGCAGTTGCAGCGGGTTTAACATCGATAGCAGCTGATGCAGTGAAGCACTTTAGTGGAATGCAGTCTCTGTGCGATAGCGGGCACTAGTAAATGCATCCAATAAAAGTTGACATTTTGACAACACATGAGCCGTCTAGTTTTGAGTTTTAAATCAGCTTTTCACTGTTTATTTTATCACAAGGAATACTTTAATCGCACTGTCAGTGATAACTCCAAGATGTGATCGGTATCTTATCCGATATTGAATTGAACAACAAATTAAAAAATGACTGACACGCAAGCAGCCGGGTTTCTTTCTTGTAAAAGTATTCTACTTCATCCTTGCGGTCGTGGCTTTGCACACAACCCTCCTGTGATTTTTTTCTGTCTTTCTCGCATTGGCGCAGACCTTATTCGCACCGATAGCAACGTCGCGCAAACAGATGCACGGTTTATTGTATTGGTGTGTGTGTTGAACTTTCTTTATTCTCATCGATAGCAAACGTAGCGCAGCTTTTATTTTCAATCGAGTTGGTAATAAAAGTTCGATTATTTCGCGCTCGGCAAAAAAATAGTTTCGTTGTTTAAAAAACAACAAGACTGTCGCGGCGGTTTCAAAAGTGTTTAAAGTGTTTGTCCGGCTGTTGGCCGAAAGTGTGTGGTTTTTTCGGTGATAAATTTGCTGAAATGCAGCAATGTGAAAATATTTGTTTTTTTTTTGTGAATAAAACCGTAAAACTTAGGTGGTAAAAGGTGAAGTGCGGTGGATATCATCGGTCAGTACAGTGCAGTTTAAAATCTAGCGGATTAAAAAAAAGTGATACGAGCTAGATAAAAAATGCTGGTTGGTAACCAGCAAGTGTGTTGTTTGGGTGTTAACTCTTCTGTAACAAGTGCAATTGCACTCGCCAGGTTAGTGTTTTAACCAAAATCAAAATTCAAACCACAACAATAATTTGAATGAAATTTGAATTGGTTTTTTTGAGTTGGTTTCTTTTTCCCGACTGCTCTCATATTCATGCTGGAAACAGATTGATCAAATTAAAACTTTGCATTCAAGTTCTGTTGTGAATTTTACTGTGACACGTTTTGTAGCCACTGATTGTCGTTGTTTAATTTTATTTTGGAACATTTGATAAAAATTATTGGGAAATTCGATTTTGTATATAATAGGAAGCTGACAATATATATATATATATATATATATATATATATATATATATATATATATATATATATATATATATATATATATATATATATATATATATATATATATATATATATATATATATATATATATTTATTTATTTATTTATTTTTTTTTTTTGTTTCAGGTGGAGGGGAAATTTGCATCCAAACCCCTGAGGTGACCAACCTCAGGGAGTGTGGGGTTGGTTTGAATCAGTGACCGGACCCACTAAAACCCCTCCAGTCTCCAGCCCATAATACTCCCCGGGACCACCGCTAGGTATTGCTTCGGGGAGCGGCTTTTGTGCTCTGTGCACCCTCTTGGTTCTATAGATCTCTTTGCTAACTTAGCTAACTGACCTGGAGACTGGCCGTTAGCTAACACTGGCGTGTCGGTGGTCAACCTGTCGCCTGTTTTGCAATTCTAAAACTATTTGAGAGGCGGCTGTACAAACCGCCCTCCAAATGTTTGGGTCTTTACACATCCTCCGAACTAGGTTGTCCGGAGTGGTGTCTGGCCCGCTCACTACCATCATGTCGCTCCGCGCATGCACAAAACGAGGGCACACGAAGAAGACATGCTCAGCAGTTTCTTCCGCATCCGCGCACTCGGGACACATGGGGGACCCCGCATGCCCGAATCTGTGTAGATACTGCCTGAAGCAACCATGACCTGACAGAATCTGTGTCAATTGGAAGTTAACTTCTCCATGGCGCCCCCCGACCCATCCGGATACGTCCGGAATAAGTCGATGCGTCCATCTACCCTTTGCGGAATTGGACCATTCCTGCTGCCATCTGATCATCGAGAATAACCTTCTGGTGCCTCGTATACCCCTTGTGTCACGTTGATCGAAGCATTCTACGTCCTCCTTAATGGCTATGCTGATAGGCATCATGCCGGACAGGACGCAGATTGCGTCGTATGACACTGTACGGTACGCGCTCACAACCCTCAGGCACATGAGCCTGTAGGTACTTTTCAGTTTTCGACGATGACTGTTGGTACCTAACGCTTTGGACCACGCTGGCCCACCATACCTAAGTATGGACGAAACCACGCTGGCAAGAAGTTTACGCTTGCTGCCATATACCGCTGAGCTATTGGGCATCATTCGAGATAGTCCTGCAGCGGCCGTTGAAGCCCTCTTACAGGCATAGTCGACGTGACTCTTAAATGTGAGCTTATCGTCAACCATAACCCCCAAGAGCTTCAAGGAACGCCTTGAGGTAATGGTGCAGTCACCGACTCTGACCACCGCCTGTTGCTCTAATTTGCGGTTGTTCACAACCGTTACCTCCGTTTTATGGTGCGCTAACTCCAGTTTCCTAGAGTGCATCCAGTCTTCGACCTTGCGTATGCAGTGCGCGGCCGTCAACTCGACCTCTTCGATCGACTCGCCGTAGACCTCTAGCGTGATGTCGTCTGCGAAACCGACGATCACAACCCCTACAGGGAACTTTAGTTTCAACACCCCGTCATACATGACATTCCACAACACCGGGCCCAGAATGGAACCTTGCGGTACCCCTGCGGTGATTGGGACGCACTTCTGACCCTCCTCCGTCTTGTAAACTAGTACCCGATTCTGGAAATAATTTTCCAAAATCTTGTACAACGACACCGGTACGTGGATGCTCCTAAGCGCGAGCGCTATGGAGTCTCAACTGGCGCTATTGAATGCATTCTTCACGTCAAGCGTGACGATTGCGCAATAGCGAATGCCCCAACTCTTACGCTGGAGTGCTACCTCTGCCGTCTTGGTGACAGAGAGAATAGCATCCAGCGTGGATCTACCTTTCCGGAAGCCGAACTGGTTACTTGCCAGACCGTTTACACCCTCTGTGTACTTCACCAGTCTGTTGAGGATAATCCTCTCAAGCACCTTGCCCGTAGTGTCCAGCAGACAGATAGGTCTGTATGCCGATGGGTCCCCTGGCGGTTTCCCAGCCTTCGGCAACAGCACCAATCTCTGTCGCTTCCACCTGTCCGGAAAGAGGCAGTCATCCAGGCACTTCTGCATGACTGCTCGAAATAGATCGGGGGCCACTTTCATGGCCGTCCTGATGGCCAAGTTCGGGATTCCATCCGGTCCCGGTGCCTTGCTCACCTTTAGGGAGTTGGTGATCACGATGAGTTCCTCATTCGTAACCCTTACCTCCTCCACAACCTCTGCACGGCTGCCGTCTCTCACGGATTGGATGCCCGGCAGGTTGGCCGACCATCCCTGGTCTGTGTCTGAGATACTGGAACGTCGGACGTGAGACTCAGCAACCGGAGGCCAAGGATTTGGCTCGTGTCGTGGAAAGAGTCCCTCGATGATGCGCTCCAGCATCGCTGGTGATCGCTCTGCAGGCGCCAACACGCCTTTGGTCTTCGCCATTACGACTCTGTAGGCGTTGCCCCACGGATTCGTATTGGCACTCGCGCATAGCCTATCGAAGCAGGCCCTTTTGCTCGCCTTTATCGCACTTTTAAGCGCCGATCTTGCAGATCCGAATACTACACGGCGCTCTACCCTCTGTGCATCGGTACGTGCACGATGCAACATCCGTCTTGCACGGAGGCACGCGCTACGGAGGTCCGCTATCGCGTCGGTCCACCAGTATACCGGTGACTTACCATTCCTAGGTTGGCGGGTCCTAGGCATGGTGGCGTCGCACGCCCGCGATAATGTGGCAACTAATTGGTCAGCACTCGGGCGGAGCCAACTGCCCCCCTCGCGCTCTCTTCTCATTGCTTCTGCAAATACCTCGGCATCGAAATGCGATGTCTTCCACCCGCGGACGGTCGGAGTATTGGCTCTACCCGTCGCCTGCCGCCTCACGTTCTGGACTACGCTATAGCAGACCGACTGGTGGTCACTATAGGTGTAGCCATCGTCTACCCTCCAGTTCACGATCAGTCCTGGGCTGGAGATCGTCACGTCGATGATCGACTCCGCACCATTTCTGCTGAATGTACACTTGGTTCCAACGTTGGCCAGATCTAGGTTGAGCTTTGCCAAAGCTTCCAACAAGATCTGACCCCTCCGGTTCGTGCGGCGGCTTCCCCACTCAACAGCCCAAGCGTTGAAGTCGCCCGCCACTACTAAGGGTATTAGTCCCGTCAGCTCCATAGATAACAAATCGACCATCTGGGTGAACCTTTCGATAGACCAACGCGGCGGAGCATAACAACTGCAGTAGAACACTCCGTCCACCTTGGCAACCGCGTATCCTTCATTTGAGGTTGACACAACCTCCTGAACCGGGAACTTGCTGGTCGTGCATATGGCCGCCGTACTGGACTTATCTGCAACCCAATTACCGTTTCCGGGAGGAATGCAGTAGGGGTCCGATACGATTGCGATGTCCGACCGCGACTCAGACGCTGCTTGGTATAGAAGCTGCTGTGCCGCATAGCAATGGTTCAGGTTCAATTGTGTCACCCTCACGCCCGTGGTTTCGTGGCCGCCTTACCGGCTGGGCACCGTGGGCCTCCCATAAAGTGCTTGGCGTCCCGTTTTCCAGTACATACCAAGCACTTGGGAGGCTCCCCGCAGTCTTTAGCTTTATGGCCAGCACCACCACAACGCCTACATAACTGGCTCCTATCGGGCCCCTTGCAGGTCCAGGACTTGTGTCCTCCCTCGAAACACCTGAAGCAAACGTCCGGCTACTGGAGTATGCTCAGGGGACATACTGACCAGCCAACCTTAAGTTTGGCTGTCTTCAGGGCCAGAGTTGCATCGGCCGATGCAAGCCGGAAAGTGGCCACCTGGGTCCCCGCTGGACCCTTTCGGAGGCGAATTACCTCAGTGGCTACTTCCACTCCGCACTTCTCCTTGAGGGCCTGTGCAATATCGCACCTCTCGGTGATTTCATCCAGGTTTTTGAGCTGGAGAGTCACCTCTGAGGTGAGTGCCCGAATTTGCACATCTTTCCCGAGGACCTGCTCGGCTACCGTCTTGTAGGCAGCACTCTTGTTTTTAGCATCCTTACGGAGCTCAAGGATCATCTCGCCGGTGCGAGAACGACGGATGGTCCGCACATCCGCTCCCAGATCCTTGAGCTGGGTTTCGCCTCTCATTTTCTTCAAGACTTCGGAGTACTTGGACCCCTCCGTCTTGAGTATGAGGGCGTCGCCCCTGCTTCGCGCCTTCTTTCCCATTTTTGGACGATCTGTCGCCTTCTCGTCGTTGCGCTTGCTGTCTTTTTGGCGCTTCCTTCCTCCCACGGTAACCCAAGGGTTTCCCGTAGCTGCCACTTCGGCAGACTTTTCGGCGGACTTGGAGGCCGTTGGTGTGCTATCTCGCGGGCTTAGCACAACCAACCGTTTCTTGCTATTCTCGGGGGCTTCCCCCGGAGACTGCCTTGCTCTTTTTGCGGCTGACCCGGAGGCGCAAACCGCTGCAAACATGCAGGTGTCCGTTTGGACCGACTTCGTCGCCCTTCCGGTCACCTCCGTTGCATTCTTCTCTGCAGCCACCGCTCTTGCCTTGAGCTCGGCGTGCTCCTTCTTCGCAGCATCGACGGAGGACCGAAGCATGTAGAGAGCCTGCTTCAGGTACTTCGTCGTGTTGGTGCGACTTTTCGCAAACTCGATTATGGCATCGAGCTGCTCCGACAGCGCTACTACCTTCGGTAGCGTGTCTCGCTGTCTTCCGACCGCCTTTATCAACAGTGGACCAGCCACTGCGATGTCTTGCGTCGATCCGGTAGGCGTACTGCCTTTGCCGTCTTCGCAGGCGTCCTTTACTGCATCCATCTCCGCCTTTCTCGGCGGAGACCTCTGGATGACTCCTCGAGCAAACGCCCAATTGTTGTTGATCTTCATTATATATATATATATATATATATATATATATATATATATATATATATATATATATATATATATATATATATATATTATTATATATATATATATATATATATATATATATATATATATATATATATATATATATATATATATATATATATATATATATATATATATATATATATATATATATATATATATATATATATCTATATATATATATATATATATATATATATATATAAGATGTAAATGAAAATAAAAACTATCTCGCTTTGAAACATTATAGAGTGCGTTTACTAAAATCAGTGTGCACTTTGTAAAAATGAAATCTTGCAAAAATGGTTGTTACTTTGCCAAACTTCATTGTAGAATGAAAAATATGTGATTAGTTGATCGAATCTGCTATTTTTTTGTTTCACGTAGTTGACGGGGACTACTGACTCTCAATCCTTGAAGCTTCAAGAAACTTAGACTTGATCGACTGAACGGAAACTTTTTTGTCCAGTTTTTTTTTGTCAAATAAATTTATTTTCTGTAAAATAATGTAATGTAAAATACAATATGTTAATATTAGTTTAACACAATAATGCCCATAATTCAGAAATTGGCTAATATGCCATTTTCACCAAAATCGGGAAAACAGTTTCTCAAGACGGTTAACACCCTAAGCAAGGTCCCTACGGAAGCCGATTGTCGAAAAATGCATTTGGGAAGGCAGCAGAGGTGAAACAATTTTGTCTAATATCCAAAATAATTCAGAAGTTGGCTAATATCCAATATGTTTCTACCTGTGGCATGTTCACGAACCAGTGTATTAATACTGTACTTTGTTTCATCTAACTTTCGAAAGTGTGTTGTAGCCTGGTGGTTACTGGCGACAGGTAAGCGATCGTAAGGCCCTTGCATCAAATTTGACTATTTACGAACAACATATTTGATGCAACAAGAATTTATTTGCGGTGCCGCGAAACCCAATGATCAAAACGCGTGACTGTTTCCTTCTGTCATAAATCTTTACATTCTTAAAAATGCTATTTAGCTCTTTGGTTAGAAGTAATATTGAAGAGAAAATTCAGATTTCATTTTATATATGATGTGAAAAAATAGTAAAGTGGATTGTGAGATTATCATGAATAATAATATTTTCGTTATATTATTGCACGAAACAATTGTCTCGTCGTCCTTTTCGCCCTCACTGGTGCTTCCGTGTTGTTCTACTAAATTACAAACAATTTTCATCACCAACGAGCACGATATAATTCACATCGTACGGATATTAGCCAAATTGCACACCGGTTTGTCGACTGTCCTTACGTTAATAATTGAAAAAAAAAACGACTACTGCGTTAAAAATACGTGGCGGATGGAATTTTCCTGCAGATTTCTTTGTTTCAACTCAAGGGCAAAGTTCCAGCATATATGAAGGGTGATATACTCAATAAAATGTTGTCATCGACAGTCAAAATATGTTGTACCGACGAAAAACTTTAAAATGCGTTTTTCTCGATTTGATGCCTATGACGTATTAGCCAATTTTTGAATTATGGGCAGAATAGCACTTGTAGAAAACTGCAATTGTCAACAGGCCCAGGGCATGCTAAGTTTAAATGATGTTTAAAATTGGCTACAGGTAATATCATGCCAGTATGAGCTTGATGTTTTTTTTTAATTGTCGGCGTTTTATATAGTTTCTTAACTTTTCGACTGTCGTGGTTCATCGTTACAGGCCGGACTCGATTATCAGGAACATAGAAAAAAATCATTCTGGATTATCGATTTTTCCGGATAATCGAATCATAGAAAATATATTCAAATTTTTATTTAACGGATATAAAATAAATATTTCTTTTTTTTTATTTTACTTTACTTGGAATGCCCGATGCACTGGCGTTTAAATCGCTTTTCACGCGGGGAATACCCGACACGTGGAACAAACATGGAGAGTCCGGAATCATCATTAATTCCAAAACTTTTCTAAATACTTCAAAAGTGGGTAAACAACGAATTTTGGAATTAACGCGTATTTTACTCGAATTTCCCAAAAAAGTCGTTATTTTACGAGATATGTTTCTAAGGGTTTTTTCATATATAGTCACTTTTGGCCTTTAAGATCATTTTGTTTATAAAACCATCAAAATCCATCACAAAAGATATTTTATTGTTGTAAAAGCTTGATAATAAGTTATTTTATTGGGTCGTGATGCATTTTCATGCAAAAGTAATAAAAATAGCCAAAATATGGACTGACCCACCATTGTGCACCGCAAAACGTAACATCACTACAATTATGGGTTACTTCACTTATTGCACCGAGCAGAATAAATGTTTTTAGTAACATTTTCAACATTAAATCATTTCAATCGTATGAATCCGGTTACAATTGAGTTATAAAAAATACGACTGCCAATAAAAATTGCTCAATTTCGTGATCGTAGTGTCGTCTTCGGCAAAGTTGTAGATAATATTTTTTTTCCGAAGAAAATACCCTGAAAAAAAATTTTCTTTCAAAAAATAGTTAGCAGAAAAACAGAAACTAATTAGACTGCTCTATTGGTGATTCGAACAATTTTTAAAGCTAAAACGTTTTCTTTGATTGGCATAGTGTCTTCTGCACAGTTGCAGATAACAATTTGGTCCTTCCAAATATAATAAATAAAAAAAAAATCCAAAACATCTTAATTTGTTTTTTATTTCTCCACGATTGAACCAATTTCAGTGTTTAGGTATTTTATTGTATTTTTATAAAAAAATCGGTATTAAAAAAATGAGCTTTTTTAGATAATTTTTTTTGTTTTTCTCTTCCTTTTTTTCTCAAACAAAAAATATTATAGTTATATTTTCGGAAAGACAATATTTGCCAAAGACATCATACCTATCAAAAAACCTTTTAAGCGGCTCTAAAAATATTTGTAATTACCAATACCTTCCCAAAATAGCATTTTTAAATAGCTCCCCAAAAATGAGACGTGCTTCAGGAAGTTAAACCCATAGCACAAAATTACATCTTTTGCCCATAGAAACAACAATGCAAACTATGCAGAAACAACTATGCTATTTTCAGCCAAATTAAAAAGGGTCGAATCAATTGGGGACCCGTTCTTGTGGAATTGCTCTTTACAAAAAATACAGTCACCTATCAGGGAAAGTTAAGTATGCGTTCATCATTTTTACAATAATAAATTTATCTATACTATAAGGGGTAACTCTCATGTTAAGGAGAAAAAATCGATATATATTTTTTATTTCTCTTATTCAAAAGGATACGGAATTTCAAAAAATTGCAATTAAAAATATTTGATGTTTTAGACTAGATTATCTTTCCTTTAAAAATCAGAAAGGTCTGAGCAGTAAAAAAAGCAAAGCCTTGGTGCTACATTCCGATTCGGAACTCGACCTTCTGTTTATTATACACAGACTTCGCAGCTAACTGTTTAGTGTATATACGGGACAATTGCGGTGCTAGCGCTACGTTCCTACTGACACTAACAGTCTCTCCCGAGTCGCGACTCGAACCCACGACGACTGGTTTGTTAGGCCAGCATCGTTCCTCGAGACCATCTGGGAGGAGTCTGGAGCAGTAGAACCGATTTAAAGGATGTCTGAGCAGTAGAACCGATTTAAAGTTAATGATGCAAAATCCTTCGTTCCGGTATAGCGTACAGGATTTTTCGTGTTTCTGACAAGTAGTTCTTTCTGTATCATGCTCATTGCGAGGAATGTCGAAAAAATTATATTTTGGTACATGAACTCCAGTGAGTCCAGTTATTAATATTTTCTTTTGAAAAAGAAAGGTAAGATCTCATTATTTAAAAGAAAACTCATTAACTTTTCAACTCTAAAGAAAGAAAAAATACTTTTGATCGCGAGCACACAAGCATATATAAACTCTTAAGAACTTTGAATTCAAATCCTTGTTTAGGCGTTTCTATTGAAACAACAAAAAGTGCATCAGTTCTAGAACATAGCCGAGGCGCAAAGCAGATGAATAAATGCAAGGTTTTTAAACCTGATTCGAACCAGTTTCAGTTTTTTTCATGATACACTTTGATTGATCTCAGTTTCTTCTCAGTCATCTTCTAAATTTCAATGGATTTACTTCTGATGACAGAGAAAGAATGATCCTGGTTCGAATCACGCTGAAGTTGGTTCACTGATCAAATCGAGCAAACAATTTTTTACTCTTGTAAAAATGAAATATTCTATCAATGACTCAACGAAATACTGCAAAGCATACTAATTGAATAATACGTTTGATAAAAATAAATTCTTTATCGAAAATATTTAGGCTATTTGACTGAAATATAAAAAATGCGTACCACGAGCATCGGTAGTTCGAAGTGGGAAGCTGCATAGCCGCAAGGCTACAAAGTCCGCTTTGTTAAGCGGATGCTTTATATTAGCAGGATCTGTATGTGGCCGCAGCCAACAGGAAGCTGAGACCTATATCTGGTGTGCTTCAAGCTTCCCAATGCCGAACTTAAGTGAAACGAATCAGCACAAGGGCACCCGAAAAAAATAACATAAAAAAAACTTAAAAGTTGCTATAATTGTACATAGTTCATGTTTTTCATTGTGGATACATCAATTTTACATTAAATATCATTGTTCAGAACAATAAAAACACTGTGTTTGTCATTTTCATTCATTGTTATGTATCTTAACAGCAATTTTTTAGACATTTTTCATAAATTTAGAAGTCACTGACAATGTCTTCCAGGGTAAAACTATTGTCGATGGTAGACAAAAGACGTTGAGACTACTGCTGCTGCTGGGACTATTGCGACTGTTGCTGGAACTGGTACCGACGATGAATTTTTGCCTCTAAGCAGCTCCGTGGAAACTCTTGGAACAACATTACAGCATGGTTCAACAATCAACTGGAAAGTTCAGAAAGCTCCAAAGGGATTGGTAGATTTGACTCTGCGGGAATGCCAAGGTAAAAATTTAATGTTCCCGTTATGAGAACAGTTGCTTATGTTTTACTTTATTTTACTTCTTAGATACGAACGATTCAGCGATTGCGACATCGATCGGGCAAACAAGCCAACACAATTGAAAAGCTGCGTACATACACATGTCTTACCAGGAAATGATTCCAATAAATAAACAAAAAGAATAAATCTTAATTTAATTCAATTTAATCTGTTTACGGTATTTTAGATGTTAAAATGATCAAAATAAACAAGAAGAGTAAAAACTAAATTTATTGTGAACTTTTGTTTAATGATTACAATACCCTTTTCGACAAGTCTAGCGTAGTAGTGAAGTTTATTTATTTTGCTCGTTTAGTTCAGCGTTTACCGGTTCGTTTGGTTGTTCTTGCTTCAGACTCTGCCCCACGCTATCTATCCACTCTTGTCATACCTGTCCACTTCTGGGTTGTATATATAAAGTTATATGCTAATTAAGCGCTACTCCCACTGCTTCCGGGCAGTGTCCAAGCCGTGGTGCAAATGCAATAAAAAAAAAGAAAATATTTCACTGCCACATAGGGTAATCGTTCCATTATTCATTTCAGCACCTAGGTGCACCGATATTAATCTTATTTCTCTCATTTGTTCAATTTCCCGTCAAATTTCTGCAAATTTTGAAAGTAAATCTATTTGCTTCTCGATTTTGTCAAGTGGTAGAAAGTTTTGCGTTGCAAATATGGTAAAATTTGACGATAAATTGATCAGAAAGGCGTGATGAGATTAATATAAGAGCGATTATCCTAGTAAAAACTTCGCAAGTTACTACCGTGCACTCTCCGGGAAGCAAAAAATATCGTCGGCAACGATATTTTTCATTCGCACGGCGACAACACGACACTGTCCCGGACATTACACGGCGGTTTGGTGTGAACAAGATCGAATTAGCGCTGTATTAATAATTAGAGGCACGTCATCACTTCGGCTGTCGCACCTGGATATGCGAATGACCTACACAAGTCTAATTATTCATGAACTCAAACACCTGCGACGTTGTAATATTGATACACACTTTTTGATTATCCTAAAATAAAATAAAGGGGAAACAATGTAAATTGTTCAAACCTTCAGAACAATCAATTATTTCTAATACACTCGCGGTATAATCAGTTCAAAACCGATTTATTAAATATAATAATTGATTCGATATTATTTACTAGTTGAACCATTTCGGCGATGCTCGGTATAGATTCAAAATTAACCGTTATGTGCTCGACAAAAAAACACCCTTAAATGCCCGACGGGTACCCTGGTATCCATAAATTGAAACTCTTGTAACTTTGACAATTTTCATCTGATTTCAATAGTTTTAGTACTCAAAGACTCAGCAACTCTACTATCTCCATTGGAATCAGTGTCAGCGGTGCTCCGAAAAGAAATTCTCATTCTCGGAAGTCCGTTTTTTTTTTCGGTAATATGTTTTGAAACTAAGGATTTTTATAAATATTTGATAATATTATTGGAATAATTACAATTGATGCCTCACGTTCCGGATATACCCATCTTGGCTGGCATTCGGCCATTTTTTAATCTTTTACAGAAACCGGAGGTCGCCATTTTGATACTCTAAATGGCCGCTGAGGTCGTTTTCAGGTCTCCGGACATAATTTCGATTCCGAAAGTACTCATATAGGGTGGTATTTAGTCAATTATGGCTGTTTTCCAGAAACCAGAAGTCACCATCTCGGTTTTCTAAATTGCGTCTGGAGTTGATTTCTGGTCTATAGGCACCATCCCGATTTCGAAATTATCTATATTCGATCGTGTTCGGTCAATTTGTTCCTCTTCCAGATAGCGGAAGTGGCCATTTTGGAATGCAAAATGGCGTCGGGGGTCGTTTGACAGTCTCTAGATATAATACCGGTTTTGAAAATATTCATAATGGATAGTATGTGACATTGTGTTATCCAATTGTTTCTATGTCCACTAGAAGCCCCGGTGGAATCTGTTCCGTAAGGGCCATTTCGAAGGCATATCACTATAACACCATAAAAATGGCCTATGGAAGTAGTTTTATAAACTTCGGACCAATAGTTGTAAGATTCTGCTCGAAAATTCATGAAATTCTTCAGTTTTGCAACATATCTCCGAAAACCCAGATTTTCGGCAATGAGAAAATTCTTTCGAGGCACCGCTGAATCTGATTTCAATGCAGAGAAGTAACTGAATCTTTTGATGCTAAAAGTGTCGAAATCGGAAGATAATTGTCAATGTTACAAGAATTACAATCTATGGGTACGCGGGTACCCCGTTAGGCATATTGTTATTACATAAAAATTAATGTTATCAAAAGTTCCCTTTTAATGAGCTTTGATTGCAGTGAACTATGAAATTCCGTTTTATGAAACTTTAAAAGGTACCCGGGTACTCCGTCAAGCTCATAACGGTTATACGAATCATTTTTTTTTATATTTCTCTGCCGCACTTCACTTCAAAAATATTACGTTTCACCTCTGATACTCCAATCGTCATTTTAAATACAAAATCTATTGGGCTGTTGTGAATAATTTCTGGCCTCTGGGCATCATCCTGTTTCTGAAAACACTAAAATTGGATGGTATTTGACTACCTTGGGCTGTTCGCCAAAAACCGGAAATTACCATCACAAAATTAAATATGGCAGCTGGAGTTGATATAAGATGACCATTTAGGGTTGTTTTTTTTTTTATTCTTAAGTTTAGGTCTAACAATCTGCAAGATCAATCACGATTGTTACAATGTTTGTAGTTACGTATTTGATGTAAATAGCTTCGTGTCTGAGATTGGCGGCACACATTTATTTGTCATATATTATACCGTTCCAGCAGAAAATTAAAAAAAATGTTTTGCGTGCGACATTAGATTTTTTACTTTATGCACAATGCGCATAATGTCGCATCTAGTGCACCGTTTAGCGTAAAAAACCGCATTAGTTCGAAACGCGGAAAAATAAGATCGGTGCTTAGAATATGGATATTCAAAAACATCACTTCGCGTGCACATTTGAATCAACGATTTAATGTGATTAAAATTTATCAATTTTGGGGCTACTAACTTTCATGATTTTACATGTCTTCGTAATATTATGAATAGTATCTCATTCTTATTTATCATATTGAGTTATTTGCAATATATTTCCATATTTTCTTCATTTGTCAGATATCCTCAAATTTCATTGCTAAGCATTACCGAACATTTTAATGTAAAAAATCACTTTATGTCATTGCTTTGAAATTCGAGTTAGAGGCGAATCACGCAATAAATATCATCATTATGAATGTTTTATGTAGTTAATAATATCTCAATTTTTAATTATCAGGTACCTGTTGTTTCTCCTCAAATGTCTCTTCTAAACATCATCAAACATTTTTTTTTGAAAAAAAAAACACATATCATCGCTTTTAATTTTGATTTAGACGAAGTTTGAGCATTAAAAGTCATTATTCACAAAACTGCGTGAAATATGCGTGAAACATATTTCTCCTCAAATATTTTTGCGAACATTTTAATGTAGAAAAAAAAGAACTACGATTTAAAGGAAAATTGAGCATAAAACGACATGATTTTGCATTATAAACTCAGTTTTTAGTAAAGAAAATACTATAACTTTCCCACACATGTCTATCCGAAACAATAACAAACATTTTATTATAGAAAAAAAAACACAAATCATCGCTTCAGACTTCGATTTAGAGGTAAATCAAGCATTAAAAGTCACGGTTTTTCATGTTTTTCGAAGTCTTGTGAATTATATCTTTAGTAATCAAATACCTATAATTTCTCCTCGAATGCCTCGTCTGAATATCAACCACATGCCATCGCTTTGAATTTCGAATTATATGGTGAACGTTGAAGGTTGAACGATAAAAAATTCAGGTTTTATTCATGTTTAATGTTATGTGAATGATATCACAATTTTTATCATTTAGATGAAGAAAAAAAAAATCACAATTTTTATTATCACAAAACCGTAACTGTTTCACAAATATATTGCCTCGACCTCTACCAATATTTCCTTGCGATAAAACATACATGCCACAGCTTACTTTCTTGATAAGGACGATTTAAAATCATGGTGCTTACTGTGTACCTTAGAACGGCGGGAATAGTATCAATAAGCTCGGCGTTACGAAATTTCATTTTTATATAGTAGATAAAAATAATTAATCATGCACCATCCTATAAATGAAGTGCTCTAATCCAATACTGCGCTATCAAAATAATCGAAACAAAGCAACCTGCACATCGTCCTTGTTGCGTCGCACCCCAGTAGGTATAAATCGCACAGCCCCGCCGCCACGTTTTACATTATGTGAATGATATCACAGTTTTCATTCTTAAGAAACCCTACATGTTACACAAATATATTCTTCAAACTCTACGAATATTTTCTTGTAAAATAACGTACATGTAACAGCTTACTTTATTTTGATTTGAAACAATTTAAAATGATGGTGCTTATTGTGCACCTCAGTAACGGCGGGAATAATATCAATAAAATCTGCGTTAGGTAAATCCATTTTTATATAGTGGATAAACATAATTAATCATGCACCATCCTATAAATGAAGCGCTCTAATCCAATATTGCGCTATCAAAATAATCAAAACAAAGCAACCTGTAAAATCAAAACAAACAAAGCTACATCGCCGTTGCTGCATCGCACATAACGAGGTTTGAATCGCATAGCCCCGTCACCACGTTTTACGTTATGTGAATAACATAACAATTTTTATTATTAAGAAACCCTAAATGTTCTACAAATATATTGTTTCGAACTCTACGAATATTTTCTTGCAATAGAACGTACACGTCACAGCTTACTTTTATGACTTAGAACGATTTAAAATAATTACCATTACCATTGCACCTCAAAAATGGCGGGAATGATATTAATAAGATCTGCATTACGTAATTCCATTTTAATATAGTAGATTAATCATGGAGCATCGTATGAATGAAGCCCTCTAATTCAATACTGCGCTATCAAAATAATCAAAACAAAGCAATCTGTGCACCGCCCCTGCTGTGTCGCATACCACTAGGTATAAATTGCACAGCCCCGCCACCACGTTTTACATTATGCGACTGATATCACAATTTTTATAATTTAGAAACCCTAAATGTTTCACAAATATATTGTTTTGAACTCAACGAATATCTTCTTGCAATAAAACGTACATGTCACCGCTTACTTTCTTGATTTTAAACGATTTAAAATGATGGTGCTTATTGTGCACCTCGGTAACGGCGGAAATAACATCAATAAAATCTGCGTTACGTAAATCCATTTTTATATAGTGGATTAAAATAATTAATCATGCACCATCCTAAAATAAATGAAGCGCTCTAATCCAACACTGCGCTATCAAAATAATCAAAATAAAGCAACCTGCACATCGCCGTTGTTGCATCGCACACAATGAGGTTTGAATCGCACAGCCCCGCCACCACGTTTTACGTTATGTAAATGATATCACAATTTGTATTATTAAGAAACCCTAAATGTTTCACAAATATATTGTTCCGAACTCTACAAATATTTTATTGCAATAAAACGCACATGTCACCGCTTACTTTCTTGATTTGAAATGATGGTGCTTATTGTGCACCTCAGTAACGGCGGGAATAATATCAATAAAATCTGCGTTACGATAATCCATTTTTATATAGTGGATAAAAATAATTAATCATGCACCATCCTAAAATAAATGAAGCGCTCTAATCCAAAACCGCGCTATCAAAATAATCAAAACAAAGCAACCTGCACACCGCCGTTGCTGCGTCGCATACAATGAAGATTGAATCGCACACCCCGCCATCGTGATCTCTTTGCGGCAGGAGAAGTTTGGTTGTGTTTGTTTTGACCAAGTCCGCATGCCAGCCGCACCGGACTTGCTTCAAAACAAACACAACTAAACTTCCCTCTCGCCCGCGACGCACGAAGACGAATGAACCCCTAGGAGCGAATGAACCCTGGTCCGACATTTTTGTTGCATTTGAGCACGACATCGGACCGATGTTGAGCGAAATGTCGACCCGTTGTTGGACCGATCTATCGGAGAATCGGACGCGAATTGGTCAGACATCGGCCCGACAATTCTTACTGGGTGGATAACAAAGAGTTTCTCGAAAGTGTGTGTGCGAACGACTGGAGAAGCGTAGCAGTGCTACGGTAGCACACATCTCATTCTCGAGCAGAAAGGAGTGGATATGTTTTGCTTCCCCCTCGTTTAGCAATGCTGCTAAAGAGCGTCTCTCACTGAGTACAACGCCGAGCTACGCAAAGATAAACGAAAATCCAGAGTTAGTTTCTGAGAAAAAATCCAAACTCTGCCAGAAGCTACGCGGCTCCAAAAGGCGATGTCCAGAGACCATACTAACGGTTTAGGACAAGTAAGGAAAGAGGATGGATGCCTCACAGTCACTACCAAGGAAACGTTGGAGGTCCTCATGAACACCCACTTTCCCGGATCGACAGACCGAAGAACTGAATAGTGGTCGCGGCGGGACAATTCGAGACATATGACGTCTCGGGAGTCCATCCCGCTGGCCCACCGACTGTTCACGGAAGCTTCAGAAGGTTGGGCTCTGAGCTCACTCGACCCGATGAGGTCTTCAGGTCCAGACGGCATACTACCCATCTTTCTACAAAAATCGGCCGCAGTTATCATGTCCGAACTCATCAACCTCTTCAGAGCCAAATTTATCCTGGGCCATATTCCGGATAACTGGCTTAAGGTGAAGGAAGTGTTTATCCCTTAAGTTGGATGAAAGGATAAAACCCTACGTAAAACTTTCAGACCCGTAAGTCTGACTTCATCACTTCTCAAGCTGATGGAGAAAATAATGGATAAATATATCCGTGATGAGTTTCTTAAAGACTCCCCGCTGAATAGGAACCAACATGCACATCAAAGCGGCAAGTCAACAGAAACTGCTCTTCACAGCTTAGTGACGTTGACTGAAAAGTCCTTGAGTTATCAGGAGACGGCACTATGTGCCTTTCTTGATATTGAAGGGGCCTTCGGTAACACGTCCTTTGCATCAATTAATACGGCTCTCTCCAATAAGGGAATCGACCACACTGCAAGGAGCTGGATACACGCAATGCTCTCTAGCAGAGTGATCACAGCAACCTTGGGAGATTCGTTTGTAACAATGTCAGTGATCAAGGGATGCCCGCAAGGAGGAGTTCTCTCGCCCTTGTTATGGCCACTAGTTGTCGACGCACTTCTCAATAAGCTTTCACAGCTTGGATACGAGGTCATTGGATACGCTGATGACATCGTCCTCATCGTCAGAGGTGAAGACGACGCAACTCTGTCGAGCCGAATGCAAGCGGCTCTGAATGCCACCACGTTATGGTGTCTACAAGAGGGTCCAAACATAAACCCCTTAAAAACAGTCCTAATCCCATTCAGTAGACAAAGGAAGATCTCCATCACCCCTCCAACACTGAATGGAGTAAGACTGGGCTTCAGCAATGAAGTCAAGTACCTCGGAATCATTCTGGATAAGAAACTGAACTGGTCTGCACAACTGGATCATGCCGCTAAGAAAGCGACCTTGGCGATCTGGGCCAAGAATCACCTACACTGCCCTTGTGTGGTGGCTTAAGGTGAACGAAGTGACTGCGCAAGCCAAACTCAAAAAAATTTAAAGACTTGCATGTCTTTCGGTTACCAGCGCTATGCGAACAACTCCAACTGCCACCATGGAAGCAATGCTTTGCCTACTGCCTCTACATCTTCATGTGACAAAGGAAGCAGAGCTTGGCGCTCTAAGGTTGCAAAGGAGGAAAACTATACTCGAAGGGGACCAAATCGGTCACCTTCGCATACTTAGGGAGTTCAAACTAACTCCGCTATTCACTACAGTCTCCGACTAAATGGACGTTAGGACCAACATGGATATTCCGTATAGGGTGACGGAAACAAACCGCTCTATGTGGAACAATGGAGGGCCTAATCTTCCACCTGGCATCGTCAGTTTTTATACGGATGGCTCGAAAATGGGATCCCTAACGGGATCTGGTATATACGGACCCGGACTCAGGGAAACATTTTCCCTGGGCAAATGGCCCACCGTTTGTCAATCAGAGGTATATTCCATATCTGTGCAAAAATATGTCTGAAACACAACTACAGACATGCGAAAATCGGTATATTCTCGGACAGTCCAGCAGCACTACTGGCTCTTAAGTCCGTCAAATGCACTTCCAAACTTGTTTGGGAATGCATTGAAACTCTACGGAAACTCTCTCGGCAGAACTAAGTTTTTCTGTTTTGGGTGCCCGGACATTGCGGATTCGAGGGTAATAAACACGCTGACTACCTATCAAGACAGGGAGCAGCTCAGCGGTTTATTGGCCCCGAGCATCCCAATGGCAACAGGTACAGGATTGTAGACAAGCCAAACAGTTTATCTATCCGAACCCTGGAACCGCCAGAAAGTTACTTAGTCAAAATCGTAGTAAACTACGGATAATCACGGGACTCCTTACCAGACACTGTCCCGCTTTTTATCATCTAAAGAAAATCGATGTAGTGTTTAACGACACCTGCCGATTCTACAAATCTGAATCAGAGAGTTCAGAGCATTTGCTTTGCTCTCGTGGAGCTATTGCTTCCTTTAGGTACAACTTCTTAGGAAGCTACCTCTTAACTCCATCCCGAGTATGGAGCTCTAATCCCATGCAGGTCATTAGTTTCATCAACTATGTTGTACCTAATTGGGGTACAGGTTTACAACAAAACAGTTCTCCGCCATCAATGAGTACGAGCAATCCGTAACCTGTGCACAGCAATCGGGGCCACCCACAAAAGACAATCAGCAGGACTGTCGCAGTGGCATTTCAGTACCCAGAGCCCTTCAGGCATACAGGATATATGAGGTGGGACCGTCATCATCATCATCATCATCTTTCCATGAATTCACACTTGTTCGTGAGAAGGTTGCCGTTCACGCCCCTGCACATGTCGGCTTGTGGCGCATAGTCTTTGCTGGAACTTTTTCGTAGAACTTTTGTGTGTCATTCACACGGTACAGTTCCTCCATCGCTTCGAGATCTCCATCTTCCTGCTGGCGCTCCTTCTTCCGTGAGACCGAGTCCTTGTGCATCGGTAGCACTCCACATGAGCCCGCGTTTGGTGTTGAAGCATTCTCGCTCGTGCTGCATTTTTCTTTTCCATTAATTGTTTGAATCTGTCTTAAAACCAGTCGATTCTTCTGTTCGGAGCCAGTAGTTCGCTACAGTAGGGCTACCTATGGCTGATCGAATGTCCCTCCATCTTCAAGAGTAGCTGCGCCAAGCTGTTCTTCCGTTGGTAATTGCTTTCTGTGCCGATTGTTCCGCGGAACAAAGCAGAGTGGTCAAATCTTGTTGGATGCTTCATGAACTATAAAGTAGACGATGGTAACACTAATAGCGACCACCACTCGGTACGCTATAGTGTAGACCACATCCTAAGGCAGCAAGTGACGAGTAGAGCCAAAACTCCAACCGTCCAACGTTGGAAGATATAACATTTCAATGCCGAGATATTTGAGGATACGGGTGTGTGACGCCAGCCTAGGAATGGAATGCCACTGCATTGGAATGGTGCATTGAGGCGAGAGCGAACGTCCGCAGTGCGTGCTTTCGTGCAAGACGGAGGATGCAACGTGTATATAGCAGAGTGCCGTGTCGGCATACAGGCATATCTGTCTGCCGGCCAATGCTAGCAAAGTGCTTGAGAGGATAATCCTCAACAGATTGGTGAAGAAACCAGTGTGGTTTCTGGAAGGAACAGGTCCACACTAGATACAATTCTCTCCGTCACCGAAGCGATGGATGGATTAGATGCGCATCCCAGCACAAAAGAAGCGGATTTCGCTTTTGCGCAATCATCCCGTTTGACGTAAAGTATGCGCTCAAGGGGCCAACTGGGATTGAGCGTCCGCACTTAGGAGCATCCATATACCGATGTCGCTGTACAAGATGTTGGAAAATTACTTCTAGAATCGAGTGCTAGCCACAACAAAGAGGAGGATCAGGAGTACCTCCCAATCACAACAAGGTTCCATCCTAAGCCCGGTATTGTGGAATGCCATGTACGACGGAGTGTTGAAGCGGCATAACGCCAGAAGGTTACGGCGAGTCGATCGAAGTGGTCGAGTTGACGGCCACACACTCTATACGCATGTTCGAAGACGAGTTATAACAGTCTCCAAGTTACCAGTGCAATTTTCGGAAAGGGCGAACCACAACTGACCAATTTTTCACCTTGCGTGAAATTTTTAACACATTCAGAAAGGTAAATTTGCAGGCTCATCATCCATTAATAAACTCCAAGGTGGCATACGACTTTGATTCGATCGTGAGCGCTTGCATACAAGTCTGAGCAGGCAGATGCTACATCTATATTCACAACCTTGTATGCAAACTGTTCAAATCGAATCGCTTTTGCGAAGTCAATGCAAAGTTGTTATGCTTCGCTACAATTTGGCAGAGATAAATTACGGCATCTTATGTCATAACGACTATAAGTATATCGTTCGATTCAGTGGGTTTTCTTATTCGACAAGCCTTCTCGTATTACATTCCATCCAGACTGTGATTGGATAGCTTTTTTTTTAATATCAATAGGCTTCACCTCACATCAAGTTATGAAATTAAAAAAAAATAATTCAGTAAATATGCCAAGTCGGTTCGATTAAAAGCGACATTCTCTAATGAGAACCCCTAACACTCCTTTGCAAATATTTTTAAAACTAACACGATCACTCAAGATGCAGATAAAATCGAAGCACTAAAAGAACCTTATTGTGAATTTTCCCCATCAAGAAAAGTATGAAGGTTAGATATCAGATACATTTTTTGGTCCATGTTGCAATTACCAAAACACAAAAATTAATGATGAATTTTTCAATTAGATATCAGATATTCTCTAAAGGTAGTACCATTTTATTCTAATAATTTCAAGTCGAATACCAGAATACCCCCTCCATATGAAACGTTGAAACAGTGAACGCTTCATCGCATAACAACAGTTCACCAGTGCAGTGTGAAAACGAATGTCTGCGTTGTTACACGGCAAACATCCCACAGATCCGGTTCCATTCACTGCCAACTTCCTCCACCTACCCGCACTTAGAAATCCTATCGAAATTTTCTGCTAGATCGAACATCATCCGGTCTTTAAATTATTGTTTCAACACACCACAGAATGACTATTTAATTTCCATTCATAGGCCGATGGATATGTTCAATGAAATTGAAAATTGCTGATCCTCTTGGCCGGTGCTCATTTCCAACCGATCACTCACTCTTACTGCATGAATGAACCAGTAATATGGAACAAAGAGACCGTAGACTGATTCAAAACTGTTGATAGATTCACGTACACTGAAAGTATTCTGGTAGATTCGTTCACAGTGAATCTTTTCGTTCGAAACTAGCACCAGAACCAATAACATTACATTTTGCTTAAAAACCTACAAACTCGATCGAAGTTTCAAGAGGAATGAAACATTCAAATTTTCCACACGCATTGAAATTGGACGATTCTATCGTATAGCTGCAATTGCAACTTAGTTGCTGTGGGTGTCCAGGCCCTTTTGTCTCGTTGCCGCATTTCAATTATGCATTTCACTGCAACCCTTTCAGCTAACATGTCCGAAAGCACTGCTCGTTAGGAGCAGTTGGAATGCAATTTTGGCATTGCTTCAGCACGAGTAGCCGGCGGCTGCGGAGGTTGTATTGAGGAATTCATAATCACTGTCTGTGTGTGCTGCTAAAATAGACAACGCTGGTAAGATTTACCTACATTCGATGCAGTTTATTTATCAAACTCAACCTGGCGAGCTTTGAATGGACGTTACAGAGTTTTTCGTTGATAATCGAATTCCGCAACGAATCAAAAGTTATGCTCGTGAAAAAAAATTCAACATATTTTGCTGTTTTGTTGAAACAGTTTGCCGAATTATTTATTGGTATATTATGCTACTGATAAAATGTTTTATAAAAAAATAGTTTGATTGATTCTTTTTGTCAACATGTAGACTGAAGAACCTTTTCCCTTCCTTTCAGTGATTATTTAGGATAGTAATGATAGGATTATGTGTACATGATTTCGGAACAAGATGTATTATCTCTTGTATTCCTCCCGGACAGTTACCCCTTTAAGCACAACCAAACTGTGTGGTTGAACGTGGAAGTAATTAATCTCCGTTTGTCGACGGAAGAACAGCAAACCTACGCTACAAAGATATTTCTTTTGGAGTGCAGAACTAATGATATTTTTTATTTTTTTTTTTATCTGTACAAACACAGTAATTGAAGATTTGTTGATCTATGCTTTCACTTCATTTGCTAATTGTTTCACGTGTCTGTTACAGTAGAGGATGTACGATTGAGTTTCTGGTGAATCCTAGACAGTCGGATTGCCATTGTTCACTGGAGAAATATTTAATGAATGCTGTTCTTAACTTGAGCTTATAAGTAATTGATTTGGTAGAAAGATTTTACGGCTTTCCACTCTTCTATATTCCACTCTTCTATATGCATTCTATATTCAAGTGAGTCAAAACTGTTCGAACTGCAAACAGAAAGACTCTTAACGGGATCAGTGTTGTTGGAAGTTTACAATTCCAGTACACAATACCTAAAGGTTTGAGGAATCCAGTTTCTTGTTGAATTTATTGTTTTGAAATAATTGAATAATTAGGACTTAAAGTTATGTCCAGTTATATTCCGGAATCAATCACATAAAGTTATTCCAGATGGAAGCCGAGAGGAGAGATGATATTCTCAAACGTTTCAGGGAGCGAAGAAGCGTGGATCGAGTGCCTAAAGGTAAGCGTCGTAGTATAACATATGACTGCAAGCTGAACCAGAAGGTGTTGAGAACCGTCAGAGCAAACCCTGGACTATCAGATAATGAAATCGCAAAAAAATACGCTGCTGCTCGCGGTACCGTTCGAAGAATTGGTTTGCGAGCAGGATATCGTTCTTATCGAGCCAGCAAGCAATCGAACAGAACGTTGAAGCTAAGTTTCGTTACCAAAACTCGAGCTCGGAAATTGTACCAGCAGGTTTTGACGAAGTACCAAGGAAGTCTTTCATCGACGATGAAACCCACGTCAAAATGGATTTCGGACATATTCCTGGCCAAAAGTTCTACATGACGACGGCAGAAGACATGTTCCTGCGAAGGTTAAGTTTGCTTTTATGGATTAGTTTGCCAAAGAACTGATGATCGAGAGATTTTGAGTAATAATGAAGCGGAAGTTTAAATTTTTTCCATAAAGTACAATAAAATTACTTTCGTTTTGATCAATCCATTACCGAGCTACAAATGATTTTATTATTCCGGATTCTAAATCATCTATTTGGAAATGCTGAGTGTTCACTCCGGGCTATAAACATGACTTTTTAATTTCGATAATAACTAACTTGATTTTGGAATACCCAGAAAACCTTGCTATTTTTGACATAGAGCTAATTCGAAGTTTTCGCCTTTTGCATGGATTTGATATGACCGTTATCAGTTGGACACAGTTGAAACTTAATTCCTTAGCGTTTTCCTTCTAGTTTAATGGTGTCTTCGAAACAATTGTTTGTACAAATAATTCGCGCGATCTCAAAGTGTCGAAAGTTATTTTAAGCCGAGATATAAATAAACTAGTTCGCTGTGTTCAGAGATAGAGGAATGATTTATTCGGCATTGTCTAAGAACGTGCCAATTTCTGAAGCTTTGCTAAATAAATAAAACTCTTATCTTCATTGGGTACAGAGTTACACAGTATTTTATATGAAAGTTACTTGCAATTTAGTTTTTTATACTTAACTTTTGTTAGCTGCATTTTACAAGAGAACGTTGTTCTAAGGAAGCATTTGGGGCCCACAAAACACACGTTGTTGCCAAAAACCACACATATCTATGACTTTCTCTTACAAAGCATGTTTTAGCTTTTTTCGATAACTTTAAGAACGTAAAGGGTAAGAAGGGGCAAGTGGAGGAATAATGGCAATACTTTCTCCTAAAGCTTAGGTTAAGTACTACAAACTCTTATAGGTTCAATTTGTTTCAATCCATCCATTTATACAAATATTTGTTCAGAAAACCATTACCCCTTATTAAGGCAGTGGCAACTATATTGCCGCCAACAAAAAAACATTTTTTTGTTGTACCAAAAATATCGTTTACAAATTTTGCATAAAAAAGGTCTTCTAAGGGTTTCTCGCAACACTCCAAGTTTCCTTAAACTGCTAGAAAAGTTCAATTTTAATTTGAAGATATTTTTTACACTTTATTTACCTTTCACTGAACTTGTGTCGGCTCCTAGCGCAGTATACACAGCCTTATAAAGGGTTAAAGGGCTGAAGGTGAAAACTACACTAAAGATTAATGTACATGTTGAATCCTGCTCAAATGAAGACACTTCTTTGGTACGAATCGAGCCTAGATTGAATATTTTTGCCCAAAAACAGATAAGTTATCGAGGGGGTAAATGATATCCTAGAGATTTATATTCTTGTGTTTCCTTGATATTCATATTTCTGCAAAATTCTCTATGATTGAATATAATGGAACAAACCTGACGACAACAGAACTGACACCCCACATATTATTGAAGAAAACATTCCGCCAAAATCGAATGAAAAGGGTTTCAATGAACGCAGTTCTTTACATGATTCAACATGAGTCACCAGTTCCACTTTAAGTTTGCCAAAAGTGTTTTTTTTTTGTAAGCAGCTTAGGCATCTCCAGCGATTTAAAGTTAGTTCATCGAGTTCGGGCGAATACAACGAACAACGATTCCAAGCACTCTTATAAGCTTTGTCATGGATTCTAGGACGATCTCGGCAAGAAGGTAAAACTGATAAACATGTAGAAGCTTGCTCAGTCCCTAGACTTGAATAACGTTTGCAGTAAAAAAACGGACAAAAATTGCCGATTTTTCACGCACTGACGAAACTATGCATGCAGCATCAATCATATTAACCCACGAATCAGCAGAAAAAATTGACAGCTCTATCAAGCTCTATCAACTCTAACAGTAATGGCGAAAACAGTGGAGCTACTCAGTTCAGAAGTGTGCGCGTTCAAAGAACGGACCCGGTGCGTCGAAAACGGACATTGTGCGGCAGTTCGCGGACACGGAATAGGCCCGTCCCGGCATCTACATATCTTGGCACTATTGGACTAAAATCAGAGCATTGACAAAAAGTCCGGTTTCGGACGAACGACAACCCTGAGCGACAAGAAGCTCCAAAGGAAAAGGAAGACCGAGGGAAAAGCGGCTGCGTTCGCTTGGCCGGGAGGTAGGTGCAACTAGGGTTTGCAATATTCCCGGAAATTGATTTCCCGGGAATCGGGAATGAAAAATCGCATTTCCCGGGAGTTCCCGGGAACCGGGAATGAAAATTTTTGTTTTACAAAAATTAAGATTCGATTAAGATTCGATATTAAAAGTAGGTAACAAAATAACAAATAAAAATCATTCACTTTTTGTAATCAATGATTTCAAAAAACTTAGTATATTAAGGTTTGCATCGGAAACCCGCAAGCGGTTTTTGTTGCAAATATTTGCAGAAGAGGAGAACACGCGTTCGCTGTCCGTTGAGGTTGCTTTCAAGGTCTTTATATTGTCATAAAGACGCTTCAAATTCGTTGACAATTGTCCGTTGAGCTCGAATAATGCAAGTTCTTTGTGTAAAACTTTGCTTAAGTCCACTGCTTCGGTATCCGATGTTTTACCTCTTGAAAACTCTTGAATTACTGATTCCAGCTGTTGCTCAAGAGTAAGCATTGGTGATTCCTGTAAACAAGTGTCCTGTTCAAGTGATCCTTTTGCTGCTTGATCTGTCTTGATCAAGTTGTGGGCTTCCTCCTTTATAAATTTGAACAATTGCGCTCTAGTTGTGATAGGTAGCTCTGGCGTGGACGAAAGGTTGTTGTTGTTTAAGAACATCATGATTGATACAAGCTCTTTGTTCCGCCTTTCACCGATTCTCTTCACAAGGGCGTCATACATTTCGTTAGAAATAAGAGTGTCTAATTCCTTCAGCTTGTTGAAGAGAAAGCTGAGAGCTCCTTCAGCTGTGAGCAAGTTAGCATCGCGGCGCCCAAGAGCTTCCGATGTCAGTTTAATGGGCTGTAAGGTGTTGAAAAGATCTCTCAAGACTTTGATTTCCTTGGTGGTAATAACATCGCCTTGGCCCAAGTCAACAAGAACCTCCTTGATATAATCGCATACCCTAAGGAATCGCTCGATCATCGCTTCAGTACTATTCCAACGTGTTTTTACATCCAACAGAAGGTTCAGGGGCTGCTGGGATGACTTCTTTAGTTTTTCTTGCAACAGGTCATTTTTGATCGGAGATTTTCGAAACATTTTAACAATTTTTCGGACCTGCTTGAAAACACCTCTGAAGCTGCTGTTGTACAATCCTAAAACAAACCAAAACAAAACATTAGGAAGTGTAAATAAGAATTCTAGAAATCAGAATTTACCCAAGTCTTCGATATCATCTTCATCTACGACATCCTCTTCACCATCATATTCATCATCGTCATTATCTTCTGAATCATCTTCGACTTCTGGCCCCTGGGGAGCTTTCTTATAGATTACGTGGCACACAGCCAGATGAATCCCATGATTATAGCAAAGCTGGTGCCAGTATCCAGATGTCTTTCCAAACTTTACCATAACGGAAGCTGCATCTGTTGTGGCTCCAAACACATTGCCTGGGTTGACACCAAAATCATTTAAAGCCCCTTCAACCGTTTCGACAATTTTTTCAGCCGGAAGCGATCCTTTGACCAACACCAAGCCAAGGTTTATAACTTCTCCGTCCGTGAAGTGTATATTGATGTTCATGTACCGCTTATTGTTCAAGCTTGTCCATTCATCTAGAGTAAGACTAACAAACTGTTCATTATCAATTCGCGTTTTAATTCCTAACACAGTTTGTGTCTTGGCTTCATTTTAGAATTCTCGTATCAGCTTCATGACCGTATTGTTACTAGTGGGCAGTACTATACCTCGAGCAGCGAAAGATTGCCGTATAAATTCGCTTTTGGTTATGCCATTCACGGAAACCCCGTCTTTGGCTGCAAGACGTGCTACCTTTTCAATCAAACTTTTTCGTATCACATAATTCAACATAGATGGTACTTTCGACGAAGACGGTCCGGCTCCATGGTTCTGGTCATTTGTTGGTTGAGCTTGGCGTTTGGATAATATGTTGTGCTTTAACTGCAAGTGACGCAGCAATTCACTTGTGGACGAACCCTTGCACATAAGTATTTGCAGGCATCGGACGCACTGTGCTTTCTCATTGTCAGATGGAAGTTTTTTGAAATGCTTCCGAATTTCTGCCATGCCTGTGAGTAAACGAAAATATCAGTGAATAAGCCACAGTTTGCTTAAAATTTGCATTTATCTTATGTCTTCGGAAGAGTATACTTCGATATGTCGTAATAGAGCAAGATCGCGTGAAATGACCTATGGTCGAATATCGACCATTTTTGATTTGAATGAAACTTTGCACACGTATTTGGCTTAGCAAACTGAGCATTTTTCACAGATGGAGAGATTTTTTACACCCATGAGTTACATTCTAAAAGGGGGTATGCCTTTTGGCATAGGTTTTATTCGAAGCATTGTAGCCCAGAAACCGTTGGTTGTATAGAAAAACTGTCTGAGAATGAGTTGTAGGGAATTAAAAATGCACCATAAAAAAAATATACACTGTACAAAAAAATTTTGATTTGACCGAAAAAATTAATAATAAACAATAAATTCCAATTTAAAAAAAAAGAGTTGAATTTATTTTTTTTTTTTTTCAAAGAAACTTGACGTTAATACACAACTTCTAAAAAAAAAGTCCAGGATGGAGAAATGAAAAATAATTTTTTTATGGTAGATTAATTTTTTTACAAAAAATCTAATTCAAACATTTTCCAAAATATTTGATGATTTTAAAAGATGCAGAGAGTCATTTTAAATCAAAAAGCTCTTGGTAGTAAACATTCTAAAGGCATCGGTTTTCGAGTTATTTTAAATTTAAGCTCAATAAATTATTAATATTTTGGAATATACACGTTTTTTTTTATTTGTCCATGGTTCTCCAGCAAAAACCATACGTTTATTGAAAGGATTGATCAAAAATATACAATTCATTCTTTAACAACAAAACGATTGGATAAATAACTTAAGCGCTAAACCGTAGCCTACCTACACGTTCCCCCTTGCTGAATGATTTATAAAAAAATATGTTTGTCGTGCAACACTACCTACTTGTTTACTAATAATCACTGTTTGTAAAGTACGCAACCAATAACTACTGGGTTACCTATAAAATCTGTTTACGTTTATAAATACGATTGTACTACTCCAGATGTGTTAGTAACAGTTTGCATTTTGTGAAGATGAGTAAAGTGAAAATTGAATACACCAAGCCCAAATGCTGTAGACCCTTTCCTGATCATCGGTGCTCATCAAGCTTACGCAAATTAAACGAAAACGTTACTGCAAAATTAAAAATATTGAACAGTCAAGCTCATTTTAATACGTCTTTATCAATTTGTGATTCGTGTAGTTATTGGAATGATAGTCAAGTCACCATTCATCCCTTCGTTGTTTACTATTCAAATCTGGAACACTTAAGAATATCAGCTTCATCATAATATCGGGAGTACTCCATCATGATACTGTTGCGGTTCAGGTGTTCATTGCCAAATTAATGAGTTTTTTGAAAACAACAATAGAGTTGAAAAAAGCGATAATAATGTCTGATGGAGCTGCCCCACAATATAAAAATAGAAAAAACTTTGCAAGTTCGAAACAAAATATGTCTTTGCAAGTTCGAATCAAAATATAACGTCGATGCAGAGTGGCATTTTTTTGCGACTTCTCATGGTAAAGGCCCATGCGATGCAATTGGTGGCATATTAAAACGAATGGCAGGAAATGCAAGTTTAGCTAAAGAACATGAACATCCCATTACAAGCGCAAAAGAATTGTATGATTGGTCTAATCAGAAAAGTAATGAAAAATTCATCAAAAATGTCATTTAGTTGGGTATCATATGAAGAATATGAACAAGGAGTAACAGAATGGAGCAATATTTTCAAAAAATCTATAATAATAGCTGCCACACAAAAGTATCCGATTTCAGAAAATAAGATACAAACGAAGCTGTTTTCAAAAGAGGACGAATCATTTACTTATGATGTATATAAAATATAAGGTGAAACTAGTTCTGTAAAGTATCTATGTCATAAAAAAATATGTTCTTAAGATAATAAAACTCGAAAATAAATATTTGATTCTTATATATATTTGTATCACTTAGAACATTTAACTCTTTTCTTGAGAACCGTTCGCACAATCGTTTTGTTGTCAAAGAATGAATTGTATATTTTTGATCAAGCATTCCAATGAACGTATGGTTTTTGCTGGAGAACCATGGACAAATTGAGAAAAACCTGTATTTTTTTAAATAATTATAATTTTTCGAGGTTTAATTAGAAATAACTCGAAAACCAATGCCTCTAGAATGTTTACTACCAAGAGCTTTTTGATCCAAATTGACTCTCTGCATCTTTTAAAATTATCAGAATACAAATATTTTGAAAAATGTTTGAATTAGTATTTTCATAAAAAAATTAATCTACCATAAAAAAATATTTTTCATTTCTACATCCTGGACTTTTTTTTAAAAGTTGCGCATTAACGTCAAGTTTCTTAAGAAAAAAAAAATTAAAAAAAATCAACTCTTCTTTTTTTAAATCGAAATTTAATGTTTATTTTTAATTTTTTTTGGTCAAAAATATTTTTTTTTTTGTACAGTGAATATTTTTTTTATGATGCATTTTCGATTCGTTGAAACTCATTCTCAGACAGTTTTTCTATACAACCAACGGTTTCTGGGCTACAATATTTCGAATAAAACCTATGCAAAAAGGCATACGCCCTTTTAGAATGTAACTCATGGGTGTAAAAAATCTCTCCACCTGTGAAAAATGCTCAGTTTGCTAAGCCAAATACGTGTGCAAAGTTTCATTCAAATCAAAAATGGTCGATTAAATTTTCGCGTATTTCCAGGCGATTTGAAATGGTTTTGCTCAATAGGTTCATTGTTTCTTCCACGCATGCATTTGTTCGATTCGGGTGGATGGTGTGATGAATGACGGAATAACTTAGAGCAAGCGCACCAGGAGGTTGCTATTCGCGTTGCTGATTTCACTGTTGGGGCCGTTGCAGTTTTTGTTAGCATGCGGTTCTTGCATCTTTCTTTGGTTTTGATTTTGCTTACGACACAAGCAAAACAATATTTAGTCTACTAGCAACAGATCTGTTCGTTGCAACTGCGTTGCCAAAATTATGAATTGCTGCTGCCCGAGCATTGTTATTTGCGGAGGTTGCTGTTTCCAGAGACAAAATAGCATTTCCCGGGAAATCGTTCGCGGGATTGCAAACCCTAGGTGCGACCGGCCAAACAGTGAAAAAGTACCTTGCGAACATACATACACGTCAGGAAGCAGCAGTCCCGTCGACTAGTCTCGGAGCTGCAGGCAGCGACGCAGCAGCAGTGCCTGTATAAGGTGGTCAAGTCAACCGTCCTGGCAAATCACGACGTGGTGGTGGTGATGGACGAGACTGGATGACAACGACTGGCAGGGCACTTCGAACTTTACTTCCACCACGAGGTTAAGTATATTTCACACACCAAGTTCTCCAAGAAGGTGCTGCTGTGGCTGACAATCCGCGAAAAGGGATATCGAAGCTTCTCTTCTCTTGCTCCGGACTGATCGTGAACGGGGAAATTTATAGTGCGAAGTACATGATGGAAGTTCATCAAGAAATACCATAAGGCTTTAGACGCGGTGTATTATCCGGATCTGGTGTCGGCCCACCCAAGTTGACGAACCCACCCAACATCCCCAAGTTGCGTCCCAACGAGGATTTCTGGGCTGGAGACTGGCAATTAGCTACCACTGGCGTGTTTGTGGTTGACCCGTCACACACGTTGTGTTTGCATGACTCTCTGAGAGGTCGCTGAACAAACCGCGCTTAAGATGTCCCGGTTGATGTGTGAAGATCTTCCGCACTAAGTTGTACGAAATAGTCTCTAGCCCACTCACTAACATCATATAGCTCCTCGCATGCGCAAAACCAGGCCATACAAAAAAGACATGTTCAGCGATCTTCTCTACATCCACGCACTCAGGATACATGGGGGACCTCGCGTGCCCGAGCCTGTGTGGAAATGTGGAAGTTTTCGCTTGCTACCGTATACCACTGAGCTATTTGACATCATTCGAGATACTGATGCAATTGCCGTTGAGATCCTTTCATAGGTATAGTTGACGTGGCTCTTGAGCGTAAGCTTGTCGCCAACCTTAAGCTTGACACTAGCTTCTATAAGCCGGGGCCGGAAACTGATGTTACTCTCCAAGCGATTGTTTTAATCATACTTGTGAAAACCGTACCCTACATGTGTCTCCGGATCACATTCTTTCAACATTTTTGTAAGATCTCCAATGAAACATATTTGGCACGCACGGTAGCACTGTCTTCTTATTTGTCCATATATGGTACTGGCCCACAATTTTGTTGATCAAGGCATTTCTGAGAGAATCTCATACGCAGCGTATAGAAGCGTGGTACCCCAATATTTACAGCAATCGAGATTGTGGCTAATTTTGTGAATGGGGCACACTGCTGTTCTATACATAGTTGTCCCAGTTTCTATGAAGTTCCCCATTAACGTGGGAATGCTATACTTTGAACGGCATCCTTCCATCGATTCTGCTGATAGTTTCCTCTAAACCCATCCCAAAGATATGTTACATTGAATATCTATAGAGCCTACTCAACAGGTAGTCTTCGCAAGCAGGCTTGTTGCTCTTCGACTTTCCGTTCTCCCATCTGGACGTCGACTGGTAGTCGGTCGTCTACTGCTCATCGAAGTGCAGCCTCAACTTCTCAATCAACTTTTTTCGTCCGTGATCAGTCCTACTTCCATATCCCTGTACAAATCAGCTTCTGTCACATGGCCGTTACGAGGTTGGTTTATTTTTCAGTAGTATTTTTCCGTCCCGCTATTTCACAATTTAATCGTGCCGTGTTGTGCCTGTTTTTTGGCCCAGTACTATGTTGTTGCGTGCAACCATTGATATGTGCAGTCATATAAGCTAAGCTAAGCTAAGCTAAGCTCTCTGTTGTAGCGAAGCTCCTGGCGCCCGGTTCTTCTCTACCACCACTGTCTTGTCCTCTCCATCATACCAGACGATCCTGCCAAATTGTGCCTCCACCATTGCAGCTTCATTTTCATTACGGGTTCGACGATGTTGTACGCCACCCCTGACAGGAAGAAGAATAGATGCGAGCTACCTGCTTCTCAACTTTCGTGTGATCAAAGGTTACTTTTACATCAACCAGCACTGCGGGGACGTTGAGATAGGAATGGATGGGTAGAGGTTATTGGCTGCAGAATTCGTGCCAACTCGATGTTTTCAGAATTCAATAAATACTGTCTGCTTAATGAACTTGCGTGTTAATGGGTAAAAACCGTTGTTAAAAATAGAAATTTAGTTCGAAAAATTTAGCCGTACGGAGCACCTTCTGTTGTTGTGTCGCAGACTAGCTTTGGTCTCGATAACACAGGTCCCTAAGAGTTATCAGCATCAGCTGACTCTTCTGTGTGTGATGAGACATTCCTTTAAGTCTAAAAATGACGCTTGCACAGCAGTGTATTTAGTTAGGGATGAGCAATAGAATAATTCGGCAGTGGAATGTGATACGATATAGATTGTGGAACAGTACCACCGTCCCCCGTAGTTTAATTGGTCAAAACACCATGCCGGAGACAGGCAGATTGCGAGTTCAAGACCGGTCGGGATGCGGTATCTTTTTCCAAATCTGTATCATATTTCCAGTTCGCTTATTATTCGCTCTCCCTATTTCACATACTGTCTGCTTAAGAGCTTTTTTAGTCTGACTTTTGAAATTTCTGTCACGGCCTTGTATCGTGACGTCAGATCTTCCGAGATTTGTGAAGCGTTTGGCAATTTCCCTCCTGCTTTGGGCCTCACGTAAAGAACTAGTGAAACCGTTGATTCTTCTGCGTAAAGCCTGGGACGAGGATTGACTAAAGTAGGAACAGAGAGGGAGTGAGCAGGAGGGACAGGGCCGAGTGGATTTGGAAACGGAGGCTCGGGGGCTAAGAAATATACAACCATTGCACACTGGGAAAAAATGGACCCAAATTCCCACTAATAAGAAGCCGCTGGGTTGGCAACCTGAAATATAGCAATTTTATGTAAAATTGGTCAATAATTCGATTGGTGATATTTTCATTCTTTGCATGGCACGGGAAAGGGTCTATATCACCGAAAACACGCAAAAATAGCGTGAAAAGGGGCAAAACAGACCATTTCCCGTGCCCTGCCCAAAATGAAACCATCACCATTCGATTTTTTAACCAATTTTACACAAGAAATGCTATATTTCAGGTTGTTAGCCAAGCGGCAATTATTTAGAGAAAATGTGGGTTTCGGTTTTTCCAAAAATAATCGCCGTTAGACTGGCAACCTGAAATATAGCATTTCTTATGTAAAATTGGTCAACAAATCGATTGGTGATGGTTTTATTCTGGGCAGGGTACGGAAAATGGTATATTTTGCCCCTTTTCGCCCTATTTTTGCGTATTTTTGGAATAACCAGAAATACCCTTTTTGGGTGGTAATTGGTCGTTCTCGGCCGGGTGTCACGAATAGGGTGCTCTGCAAACTATGACATCTTCTGCTTTTTAACGTCCTCAGGAACTTCGAATTAATGATGAATGGTGAAGTACTCGAGCTCCGGAAGCTGCCGGAAGTCTGCTTTAACATATGTCTCGTCATCCGTAATGAGGCAGTGTGGCTTCTGTGCACGTGTTTTCGCCACCGTATTCTGCCGTTCATTACGATTCGACGCCTCCTGAACTTTGTACGTTTGTAATCCTTCACGTTTTTTCGTATCTTGAACGAAAGTTTTACTCAAATGAAGTTTTTTAGCTACATCTCTAACTGAACTGTTCGGATTCCTCTTAAAAGCTTGAACTACTCGCCTATGACCCTTTACACTATATGGAGATATATGGAGATCCATTTTGGACACCTTTTTCTTTCCGGTCGATGGTCAAACGCTCGTTTCACCGATTCAAAACTCGAGTTACCCCAGATTCAACCATTCCCAGCTTCCTGCTGATTGCACAGTAGGAAAGATTCGGATTTTCAAAGTATGTGCGCAAAATTTCTTTACGCCTCTTCTGTTTTCCGACTTCATCTTCGCAACGATTGCAATAGCAGCTGAATGCAACTCAGTGTCAACAATACACCAATTGAACCAATTCTATGTGTGAATATGTTTTATACATATTTGAGACATATTTTAATGATATTATTAACCTCGTAAGTGTACCGATCTGATCAAGTTGTTGTTTGACGAGGAAGTAAAAGCTTCAAAGGATTCAGAATAAATTTCTGAAAATGATTTTGAAACATCCTCCTTGGTTTGGTACACTCGAATTACATAGACTTACTGGTGTTGAGACATTAGAAGCTATGTCAAATAAAATTATTAACAATTTTCGACAAAAATTGTTGCAATCCTCAATTGCTACGATAAGTTCTCTTTATAGCCAATAAGTAAGCAATTAAGTTTGTTGTAAGTTTACTTCCCCTTTTTTGACAAATAGATTGAAATCCCTACGAATGATAAGTCCTACTTGCGAAAGCAAACAAATCCTAACAATTAAAATTACAAATTTCTAACAGTGTTGAGAAGCCACCATTTGTGATTGGACACACATACTCATTATTTACTAATATTTATCGAAAAAAATAAGCTACTAACAATTCCCCCCATTTAAAATAAACCTAGTAAGTTCACAAATACGGGTATGAAAAGCATTTACTGTGAAGTGGATTTAGATATTCAAGTGACACGTAATTTTGTAAGAATCTCTTTAGTTTTCCAATTGATATTTTCATATACTCTTATTTCTTTCATGTAAAACCAAAATGGTAACGGTAGTGGCATGTAATGACTATATTTCACATGTTACTAATGAGACATATTGTTGCGCATGTGGAAGTTAGAGGCTTCTTGGTCATACTATTTTAAGCCTAAAGAAAAATGACAACTTCGATTTAAATAAATCGTCATAAAAAGCACCCTGAAATTTCACTTTTTCAATTTATTTGGAATATCCTTGAAACTCTTGAAGTGATTGCCATTGCTCTTTCAACCAGAATTCACGTTTTCGAACGATACCTCAGCAACCAATGATGAGCAATATATCGTACATCTGTCCCTTTGTTTTTTGTATAACACGTAATTTTTGAGTACAACACATAAAAGATAACCGGATTATTGATGTTACATAATTAATGGGCAATTAAATAAATATAAAATGATCACTAATTGTGATGTAGTGTAGGTCACTTTTTCATCACCTAGAAATTATTTAAACATATTTTTCAAACCTTTTATCCGAAAATGGATAATATTCTAGAAAAATTATCATTTTCTGCTTCTATACGAAAAATTGGCGTTTCAGACATTTTCGCGATTATGTATTCAATATACTTAATTTATGCAAATAGTAGCTTTTATCGGTATTAAACATTTTTCGTGTTACACCAATTGAACAAATAATTAGAATGGCTGTTTAGATTTTTGTCCCATGTTCCCCCAAAATCAACGCACTGTGGGACGTGACTGGTTTCAATATTCGAAAAATAAAAGTATATAAGATTGCCATCTTAGAGCTGCTCAAAATCAACAAGTAAGAAGAAAGATTAAAAAACCTGAAAAGTCATCCCAAACAATAAAATAGGTATACCAATCTCAACCGGTTTCTTAAAAAAAATTAGGTTTCATTTGGGCCGAAAACCTGATTTCTCATTTGAAATACGGTATGATTCGTCTGGATTCGCCTGGCTCAAATATCCTAACGCTTTCGCATCTAATTCCTGCCATCTGTTCTCGACATCTCAACAATAAAGCTGTTCCCATGGCTATGCTACACCGCACCTGTCGGCGTTACCGGTCTCCAGCAGCGGGTGTAAAACCAACGTGCAGCTCCGAATTTCTTGCGATTGTCACATAAATGCCTGCCATCAATTCGCCTGTGATTCATTATAATTCACTGCTTGCAGAGCAGTTTCCATTGTTGCAGAGTGAGATGGTTGAATAATAATTTATGCAAATAGGCTGAAAATGACGAACTCGGCACAATTCTCAGACGGGAAATTTTCCTGGTTGGTAAGCTTCGAAAACAAAGCCGGCGACTTCGCAATTGGAATAGTAAACGAAAGTTAGCATACAAGCTTTATTCCAGTTTTCTATATTTAAAGCATTTGTTTAGATCAACTCAGAATCTTACTGTTTTCTACTTTATTTGAATTACTGTGTTATACTTTTGAAAAATAGAAACAAACACCGAGTAGGCGACAATTTCATACACATGGTTAGCGATATAAACTTATTACATCAAGAACCAATGCTCACCGCAACACTGCTAAGATTAATACGTACGGCCAGAAACCAATCATTGCGAACAATTTATTCCGAAGGCAAACCGTAACAGTCTGGGACCACACATAATCCACGGTCTACTGCAGCGAGGTCACTCGGAGCAAACTGATTGTCGTACAGGTTGGCGAGTACGTGGAATTGTGTATCCTGCAGCAGCACGAAACCCGCCCCTTTGACCAGCATAAATTACAAATCGATTAGTGCGCAATTTATGACGATCTGCTAATAACATAATTGTCTTTCGTATGGGATAACACGCATCGCTAGCGGCAATATTTGCCATATTTCGCCACTCCAGCTTACGCAGTGCTCAGAGGGGAAAAACGAGTTTCCGAAGGCCAGAATCATCCCTTTTTAGAGCACCATTAATTATCGGCTTAAACACTTGCGTGTCCCATTAACGACAATAAACAAAAAGATGCCGAGCAGATTATAGCCTCCCTTCTATGAATGTGGCCAACATCGCCATTGCTTTTCTGTGTTCTTCCTCGGAAACACGCGGACAGCATCGAACAAAATGCCAGGGCAAATAAACTAGGGACTGCGACCTCAATGAAAAATTCAAGCTCAGCTCCGGTTGAGTTTCTTCTTGACTGAGCCGTTGTCCCTGTCTTGAACTGGACTAAATGGTGTAGGTGGTATGGTTGGAGGACACTGGGTGGCGATTTGCGCTGTGCTGCGCTGTGGGTCTCTTTTATGGACTGCTCTGGTTGCAGTGTACGAGCACATCTGCCCGAGATGAGTCTGTTGTTCATAAGGTTTAAAATATGGCTATAATTACGACGTTTATTGGATAGCTTTTAGCTTGTGGCCTGCGTTGCCGGTCCGAGTCCGGTTTTTTTTTTAATGTTTCCTTAATGCTGTTGAGCGGCATTGTGCATGCATTCAAATGGTGTTCCGTGCGATTATAGGTTAGCTTGGAGTGCAATGGCACGAACGATAATGTGGTTGTTGGTAAGTGCCTTATCTCGCACTTAGCAATTGCCACAAGCAATTAATGAACATCAAGTTATTGCTAATCGAAGTGAACCACGTTTCGTAGACTAATGGATCAGATAGTATGTTTACAAGTTGTGACTGTATAATTGAGGATACCTATAGCATTTTTACAACGGAAGTGCAAAAAACTATTTCAAGTTGAGCATCACGAAATGATCCATAACTCGAGACACCAACTCTTGATTTTGTTCAATGATATGTGTCATTCTCGTACCGTTTTATACCGTTCTTTAAAAAGTTCAAACTTTTAGTTGCTTTATTTCTCTACCTCAAAAGCACAACTTTAAATAGATTACGTTACATTACAGATCATTTAATTGAATTATCACTTCAAGCAAAAAATCAATCAGTGGTCAGTTTTGATTTAAAATGGCGTCTTGAATTGATTTCTATCCTCTGGACGTCATCCCGGCTCCAAAAGTACCTATATTAGAATGTATCTGGCCATTTTTGCCTACATTCGGAATCCGACATCTTGGATTTTAAAATGGTGTTTGCGATTCTAAAAATACTCATTTGAAGATAAAAAGCTGTATTCCACATTCCAGAATCTGTGATTTTAGCGTTTATTTTCCGTCTAGTTCCACCCCAGTTGCTGAGCCAACCACCGACACTCAGGGAGGGGACACCACCCAGGACCCTTACTTCGGACCAGCGATGGAAAAAATTCACCTCGAGCGATTTTAATAAATACACATAAAGCAAGCCTAAGATGCGTTGTCATGCAGTCAAATCATTTTGTCGGGTGTACCTTTGCTGCACAATTGAAAATTTCTTCATAAAGTTAGTAAAAATAAGGCTTCAACTTGTACAACGTGCTCATAATATGTGCATAATAGACCTAAAACAGTTAGATAAGGATTGGAAATCTTTAACTTTAATATTTTCTTGAAAATTGAAACATAATTTTACAACGTTTATTTCCAAACGCGTTTTTCTTTTCGAAACTTCGGTTTTTGTGTTGTGCCAGTGTTGCACGAAACCGACGATGTGTCTGTTTTCTCCCAGAAACCAATACATCAAATCATTTCATCATGAGTTGAGAGGATTCAGGTTTAGTCGCGATATGTTACGCATCACGAGTTGTACAGACCGAGATAAAACAACGATTGCGTCATATTCGTCCTATTTCCATCACTGCCTACGACCCATTGATTACCGTACCGGCGCCAACGTGATCCCAGAGATTTTTCGCCTCAGAACATCTCCCGGTGTGGGCTAGGATTAAATGTAGACCAATTGGATTGGTTGTGAGTGAATCACGCCACCCCACAACCATCGACACCTCTGTTAGCGTTGGGATTCGAACCCAGGCTGTCAGCGTGGTTGGCGGAGAGGTTACCAACTGCGCTAGGCCATCCTGGTTTCAGTAATTGGTATTTCACTATTTTATGCTGTATAAAAACTAAATTTCCGACATTATGGCATCATCTCAATTCTAGAAATACCTCATTGGGTTCAGGTATATATTGCTGACCATCATCCCGATACCAAAAAACATCCATATTAGATGATATTTGGTCACTTTAGGTTGTTTTCCATAAACCAAAAATCACCGTTTTGGGTATCAAATTGGCGTTTGGAGTTAGTTCCCGGTGTTTTACCAGGAGGATGACAGCATGATATCTCTTTATACCGTAGGAGTAAAGACTAAAATGATATGTATATGAGATTTTTATTGGGCATCTGCCTCTGGGCTGTATTTAAATAAAGCCTCGATATGTGGGCTACTGTCAAATGTAAAGAGTTTAAATAGGGCGGCCATCCCCTTGTGTTTTACTATTTCTTGCTGTTATTATCAAACCAAAAGTCACCATTTTATATCTTTTAAGCCTTTGCACTCTACGGAATCTGAAAATATCCACGTTGGGTAGTCCAAATCGTTCTAGGCTCTTTTCACAAACTGGAAGTCGGAAGTCAATCGGAAGTAGACAATATACAATATTCTGATATTCTAATACAATGTTAACTTACAAACCATTTTTTTTATTCAATACTAGTTGAACGTTCCCTGCGATGCTCGGGGTCAAAGATTCCAGAATTGAGAATCATTTTTTACATTTCATTGATGCATTAGCACAACTCACTTCAGAAATATTTCGCATCGTATACATCAATATTCTTAGAACGCACAGAACGTAAATACCTAGGGGTAAGACACTATTGATATATTGCGAAATTTTTCCAATATTCAATATTAAAAAGAATTTACCGTTTCATTTTTGGGCACCCCTCTATCTATATCATAGCTCATTGATGTAACGGCAATGAGCTATGATATAGATAGAGGGGTGCCCGAAAATGGAACGGTAAATACTTTTTATTATTGAATAATGAAGCGTTACATTATCGTTGGAGGATGTCAATTGACAGATAAACGATAAATATCAAACTATATCAACCTATATCGTGTAATATTATCGAAATATTTTTCATAAAAATAAAGATGTCTAGCCCTTAGGTAACTACCCATTTCGGGTTGCACGTTGTGATTTTATGCTGTTTAACAGAAACTGGAAGTCGCCATTTAGTATTTCGAAATGACGTATAAAGTTCTACTTCCGGAATACTGAAATTGTTGGTCAAATACCACTTTAGGCTATTTTCCTGAGACCGGAAGCCGCCAATTGAGTGGAGTCATACCACTTCCGATTATACCTATATTGGGTGAAACTCAGGCCATTCCACAATCGTTTACAGTAAAACCTCTTTTTATGTAACTTTTGGAAGAAAGAAATTAACGTAAGAAGAATTGAGCATGACCAGCACTGCTAAGTTTTCCTCTACAATGAAATCTAAAGAGATGGCATGTGTTTTTTTTTTCAAATGAAAAGGCTTGTTAGTGTCCAAGGAATACGTCTAAGAAGAAGTTAAGGTTTTCTGATAACAAACAATTGTGCTTTAATTCACAAAACTACGTAGAAATGGTCTTTCCTCCAATCAATCTCCCAAAATCTAGTTTGAATAAAAGTAAAAAAAAACCTAAATTATTCCACCTAGCGGTCAGACCCAATCATTCTCATTCAAACTTTTATTTGTAAAAATAGATTTACATGAACGCTTCAATCCAATAAATGCATATTCACTCTTTAGGTTTTAAATATTGATGTTATTATCTATACATATAAAAATGCAGTACGGTCTGTTTGTCTCTTCTGGAAGCACATGTTGTCTGATCCACATAGGCTCGAAAACTACCGAACCGATCGACGTGAAAATTTGTATGTAGGGGTTTTTGGTGCCCATAAAGGTTCCTATGATAGTTTGAGACCCCTCTCTCTTCTGGTAGAGAGGGGTTCCATATAAATGAAACACAAATTTCTGCACACCTCGAGAACTAACCAACTAAATGGAACCAAATTTGGCAGGTGAATGTGGTTCGAAGCCCCTCCCTCTTCTGGAAGCACATGTTTCTGCACAAATTTCTTTACACCTCGCGAACTAACCAACTAAGTGGAACCATATTTGGCAGGTGAATGTTTTTGGTGGTAACAAATATGTTCCATAATAAACCTCAAGCAACATTCTAGATTGTAAGATGGCAACTTCCGGTTTCTGGAAAACAGCCTGAAATGGACGTTTCCCATTAAATATGAGTATCTCCGGAAAGATGCACAGAAGCTGAAAATTGTTCACAGACACAATCTTGAATTTTAAGATGGTGACTTCCGGTGTCTGGCAAACAGCCGGAAATGACTTCTGGTTTCTGGAGAACAGCAAAAAATGGCCGATTTCCGTCTAACATGAGTATCTCCGGATCTAGAATGATACACAGTCCCTGAAATCGACCACAGACCCCATTTTAGATTCTAGGTTGGCGACTTCCGGTTCCTGGGAAACAGCCGAAAATGATCGAATAACACCCAATATGGGTGCTTTTTTTGCCGATTTTTTGTAAATCAATATAATTCAAAAACGGTAAATTCTACAAAAAAGTGTTCTATAAGTAACTTTCAGGAAATTGTCTGAATTTTCATAAAAAATTTGAAAAAAAATTGTATTTCAAGTCATACACTGAAAGAAATGTAATTTAAAAACAAAACATCGATTTAAAAAAAATGGTCATCTCCGAATTGGCTAAAAAATTTTTTGGTGAAAGACAACATTACAGCTACATTTTGTTTATACATCGCAACTTGAGCATATTTAAGGCAAAAAAGTTATTCTATAAAATAAAAAATTAAAATGCAAACTTAAACCAAGTATATATTTTTTTAGTGTAAAACGCCTTGATAGAATGAAATACTTGTAATCTTTTGATCATTTTAGTTTTAAACAATTTAAAACATGCTAAACTCAATGCCTAATTTCAATATATTATGTGTATGCATTAGGGTGGGGAATTGTTAAATGGAAAAAACGAAACTTGATAGCAGAAAACCGGAACCAAGCTTTTTTTGTTCTATTTTGAGCTCCAAACAATCTACTTTTATCGGAAGTCGATTGGTTTTGTCTCCGCTTGGCGCATTGCATTTCAAATTTACATGGAGATTTGTATGGAAAACCAACGTTTTTGGATTTTCCATTCCAAAGAGAGCTCAAAGTGGCTCAAACCATAAGTTTCATGACTTCAAATGTTAGGTTTTTTGATGCCTAACAACTTGGCCGGAGACATCAAAGAGCTAGAGTGTTTCAAAAAAATACTGGAGCTGTTCGAAGTTGAGTATGTCGAAATTTATGTGGCAAATCATTTTTTCTGCCAACACTGCCAGTGTACCGGCGTTAGTCAGATTTCCATCAGAAGTAACCTCTGAAACTGTTGTAGATTCTACCTACGCATAGAATATTGACCTGAATTTGTTTGTTTGATCCATCTGAGTGTATAAACTCGTTACGACAGGTTATTTATGATGGGAATCCTGCTGGCGCCGGTACATTGGTAATGTTGGCAGAAAACAAGATTTTCTGCATTCAAATCGACATACTCAACTTCGAACAGCTATAGCTCTTCTCAGGGACATACTAGTGCCTTCTGCAAAGTTGTTAGGCATCCAAAATACTATACTTTTACATAATGTAGAGCATTATTAGATCATTATTGAGCTCTCTAGAAAGTTAAATGCAAGAAAGTAGGTTTTCCCATATTGATTTTCATACAAATTCGAAATGCAATGCGCCAAGCAGAGACAAAACCGATCGACTTCCGGTAAGTTTAGGGTTGTTTGGGGCCCCAAAAGGAACCAAAAAAACTTGGTTCTGGAAAATCGATCACTTTTCCCCACCCTAGTATGCATGTACCTAAAGTACATCATACAATGATTTTATGAGCATGCAACGTGCTTCATATGATGGAACAGGAAATGATGTTCAACCCAATTAACGAAGAGCATACCATATAAATTGCTTTTGTACTGATTCTATTCTTTTTTCGTGTGTGATTGTATAGGGTGACCATACAATGCTGCAGTTTTCCAGTATTGATTCTACATAGGCTGTATATAATGTTTTGATGGTATACGGATCCTGAAAGTTGTAACCAAAGCGCTTTATAAAGCCTAGGATGTTATTTGCTTTGTGGATTATTGAGTTGTAATGATCAATGAAGGTAAGTTTGGGGTCTTAGACAACTCCTAAGTCCCTAACTCTTTCACAATTTGCTACAGTTTGATTTTCTAATGATATTGTAATTTTTGGTGTTGTTTTTTTTCGACAGAAAGATATTTGGTTGCATTTTTTTTATTTAACTCTAGTAAGGTTTTTTCCCCAGATGGTCTCATGATACGATGCTAGCCTAACAAGTAGTGCTGGGACTATACGGATTAAAATATCCGGATATCCAACCTCGGATATCCGACAATTATCCAAAATCCGGGTCAACCGGATATCCGGATATAATCCGACAGGATATCCGGATTTACGGGTAGTCGGATATCCGGATATCCGGATATTGTATCCGAACATAGTTTAATGAGAATTATGTAAATAATTACTTACGAGGGGATGGGGGATTGTGGAAAAAGCGATTTTTCGCGTTACATTTCATTCGAACGGGCTTAAAAGAAAGAAAAAAAAATCCGGATATCCGGATATCCGACTATTCGATTATCCGTATCCGGATATCCGGACATCCGAATAGTATTCGTTTACACATCCGTGATCCGAGATTCGGATAACCGGATCACGAATATATCCGGTTAAAAGTCTCAGCACTACTAACAAGCCAGTCGTTGTAGGTTCGAGTCTCGGTCTGGAAGAGACTGTTAGTTTCAGTATGATCGTAGCACTAACCCCGCAATTTTCCTGTACTTCAACAGTCGGCTGTGAAGTCTGTGTATAAAAAACAGAAGGTCGAATTCCGAATCGGAATGTAGCACCAAGGCTTTGCTTTGCTATTAGTGAATTTATGTAAGGGCTACGATATTATTTTCACAGTATGATTCATACGAAATTATAGACTTAAAGAGCGTTAAATAAGACAAAACCATTCATTATGATAACTCAAGTATTATTAGATCTGATTTTTGAGGAAATAGAGTTGATTCTGATTTAGACGAATAAAGACAAATTTTTGGTGCTCTTTCAACAACAACGATACGCTTGTGCCTTGTCAAATAAATGTTGTTTACACAAAAAAAAACACTACAGGCACAATATTGCCAAGTGTAAACGATATTCTTTCGTTTGTTGATGAATATATTTCTAAGAAATTTAAAGGGGAGCTGAAAATAAAAATTACATATTCAGTCACTGAACGAACGAATTGATTCTCTCTACGGATTGTGTAACCTTTGCATGGGCGTAGCCAGAATTTCAATCAGGGGGGGGAGTGGAAGTTCTTCAAAATTTTAGAAGTAAAAAAATGGTATCTTGAAAAGTGGAAATAAATACTAGTAGTTAGTGACCAACACGGATTTGCCCGATACTTTTGCCGCTGCAATGTTCTTAGTAGATCAACTGAAAAACTTTTGCAATTCCACGCAACATAGGCCAAGCATTACAATCACTTATTTTTGATCTGGCTGATACTTCACAGAGATGTTACGTCAACGGGGCTAAAAATATCGTTTTGTGCTAACGTATGCGTTAAAAAAATGGACTTTTTTCGGATGGTGGTAAAAAAATAACTAAGACAGATAATTAAGTTTCATATATTTCCTATGGAAATTAATAATGTTAGCTTACTTACAAAAAAATATACGATCTTGAGTGCGGCCTTCAGGCAGTTAACCGGAACATTTGCCATGGCGGACGAAAACATACGAGCAGGAATGTTTTTTAATTCTTTTATAGTTTTATTTATCAATTCCTCCTGAAATTTCGCGACAAAATTGTTGAAGTAGTTCTTAAGCTTCAGGCTTGCCAGAAATCCTCGATGAGACGCAACTTGGGAACGTTGGGCGGGTTCGCCAACTTGGGTACCACATCGACATTTACCTGTTTCATCTCCTCAAACGATCGCCTCGAATAGTTAGCCGACTCCAGATCCGGCCAAAACTTCATGTCTTCGGCCTTATCGTATTTTTTGGTGAACGACGCAACTTCCGGCAGGTACTTCGTACTATAAGTTCCCTCGTTCGCAGTCAGTCCGGAGCGAAAGAAGAGCAGCTTTGACATCCCCTTCTCGCTGATTGTCAGCCACAGCAGCACCGTCTTGGGGAACTTGGTGTGTGAAAGAAATTTCACCTTAGTGCTTACTTCTTTCCAGGTGGAGGTAAAATACAACGTGCCCTACCAGTCGTTGCCATTCAGGGTGAGACAGTCGTCCATCACCACCATCGTGAATTGCCGGTAAAATCGATATTACCATCTTATTGAGGCGCTGCCGCTGCTTCATTGCCTGCAGCTCCGAGACTAGTGAACGGGTATTTGCCGTCCATGTTCGCCTGACATGTATGTCCATGTTCGCCAAGCACTGTTTGATCGGTTGCACAGACCTCCAGGCCAAGCGCACGCAGCGATGTAGTCACTTTTCCCTCGGTCTTCCTCTTCAGTATCCTTTGGAGTTTCTTGTCGCTCAGGGTCGCCGGCCGTTCGGAACCGGGCTTTCTTTCTGATTGGTGTCCAATAGTTCCAAGATACGCCCCCCATCCCTGCCCCCTCTGGCTACGCCTTTGCTTACAGTCCCTGAGAATGCTCACTGATATTTAACCATTTTGAACTGATTTCACCACTGTGGAGTACCAAATGTGTCCAGAGTTGATTTCCGTCCAGTGCCATTATTTCGATCCCAAAGTTCCCCTTTTCTGTGGTATTTGGCCATTTTAGACTGCATTCGAAATAACGGAAGAAACTAGAATGGAATTCAAAATATTATTCTGGCATCTGGCGTCAAAAACGAAGGGAAAAGTATAGTAAAATAGAATAAAGTGCAGCGTTTTGGCTATTGATTAGGATATATGAGAAGATGTATTTTGATTCTAAAACTGGTTTGGGTTAACTAATCAATTGCTGACCAAAGTTAATAATCTATGTATTATTATCGAGTTATCTCGCCAGAACTTTTGCATTGAGGTCGAACTGTCATGAAGCCACGAATAGCTGGCTTTGAGCTACCACTTCAAATTTTCAAAGGCACCTGAAAACTCTATTTTATGTTTGCTGCTGTGAAGCAAGCATAAAATTGCGTTTTCAAAAGGGATGCATTAACTATTTCCGAGTCTTGTGCCTTTAAAAACTCGAGGTGGTGGCTCGAAGACGGCCATTTGTGGTTTTAAAACAGTTTCACCTCAATATAACTCTGCAATCTGGAGGAGGTCGGTAGCCGCAAGGTTATGGAGTGCGCTTTATTAAGTGGGTGGTCGTGGGTTCGAATCTTAGTAGAATCAGGACATTTGGTTGCCAAAGGACCTTAACATGGGTTTATCCTCAGGTTCTCTACTACATGCCCTTCTTTCAAGCTTGATTCTATAGCACCTTTATTGACTTTCCTCCTGACAAAAAGTAGTCCCTCTTATAATGAAACTGGTCTGAGTAACGAATAAAAGTTCACTTCAGGGAACTGTAATCATGGCGTGGTCTTGGCTAGAGGAAAGAGGTTTCGATAAGACTCCTTTCTCTTTAAAAATATCCTAGTCCCTGTAATAAAACTGGCAAGAGGTAAAGCATTTAGAGCCTCTTCAGGGAATTGTGATTGTGACGAGGTGTTAGGAAGAACGAGGTTTCGATAAAACTCCTTCCTCTTGACAAAGTAAGTCCTTCTTATAATAAAACTAACCAAAGAAATATTAACCCCAGCAGCAACTGATTGATTCATTTAATTGGAAAGATGTAGCAGTAATGCTGAAGAAGAAGAATTTCACTTTTCACAGAGGAGTATCAGAGTCGCGACTTGATCGATTCTATGTTCAAAAATATTTTTCCGGGAACATTCAAGATTTCAAAACTATACCAGTACCTTTTTCGGACCACTGTGGAATAGTTATGAAAATAAACGTAGAAAGAAGGGCAATCACTGCAAAAGGTAGGGGCTATTGGAAAATAAATAGTACGATTTTGATAAATGATCAAGTATATCAAGATTTTGCAGAAAACTATGAAAATTTGAAATTAAGAAACCAATACGTTACAAAAATGTAAATGGTGGAATGAAACTTTCAAAACTAAATGTAAACAGTTTTACAAAACAAAAGCTGGGAGTTGAACAGTCAAATAGCTGCAGGAAAAAACTATTTCTATTGTAAATTGAATGAATGGATGGATAAGAAAAGTAGAGGAGAATCCACTCTACATGATGTAAAAATGATCAAATCTAGATTACTTGAAATCGAGTCAAACAGGCTAAAGCACCTTGGTAATAATATGCCAAATGTAAACCTCATGCAAGAGGAATCGGTGAACATTTTTCAGATTTTCGCACAGATTAAGAAAACGGATACGAATGGTAATTTTAAATTGACAGATAATAATGGTGAATCTATTACTGAGTCAGCAAACCCAAGAAAAATTGTACACCAACATTTTTCAGAACGGTTTAGCTCAGAACAAAGTTCTGATGCTTTCGTTGATACTGATGATCCCATACATAGTTTAACTAACAGGTTAGATGATAACGATAGAGGTGATTTGACACGCCCTATCACTTTCATCGAGTTAGAACGAGTTTTAAAGATGTGTTCAAAGAAAAAATCCCCTGGCCCAGATGGCTTTAGTTATGAATTTTATATAAAGAATTTTGAATTTATCAAAGAAGATTTATTGCAGATATTCAATTCATATCTATCGGGATCCTTCTGTCCAACAAAAGGTTTCGCAGATGGAATAATAACTCTCATACCAAAAAAAGGAACTCCGAGCAAATCATTGGACGATTATCGCCCAATCTCTTTGCTAAATAGTGATTATAAGTTATTCATGAAAATATTAGCAGAAAGGATATCGGTACATGAGCATGAGCATGAGCATGATGCATGAGCATGATTGACCGCCCGCGGTTGCTACTCCGTTATTGCCAGATTAGCTGTAATTACACAAAGAACCAACAGATGATGTCTGGGACCAACATGCATCCTCAATGTGTAAAAACAGGTGACCTTAATCTTTATATTAGGCAATACCAGCGCCGGCCGCATCCGAATGCAGGTCAAAGAAGGAGTTTGTATAGGAATATGTTGACGTGATACTCGCTTTATTGGAAGCCGAGAACACCTCTGCACTTCCACGAGAAATCACTGGGATGTTGGATAAAAGGGAAGGTATACAGCAGGGTTCGTTTTGGTAAACGATGCGCTAATGCGCTAATGTCGGGTTCTTCAGAACAAGTGCCGCGTCTACAAGTTTATTACATCCGCCACGATATTCATAATGTGACTCGAACTTATTTAGTTTGACAATGTAACACCGCAACAATAAAACGTACGCGAGGATACAGGATTTTTGACTAAACCGAGACAACTTGAAATTACCGTATATCTCCTCGTAAGGTGATGCTCTTTATACCTAAAACTATTGCGCGTTGTTGATCCATCTGTAGATAATACGACCTCATGGAAGGTACCGACGCGGGGGTTGAAATGATATTTATCGACTGAACGAAATCGACTTCGATTTCCGATGTAATAATTTAGATGCAACGCGCGAGCAGTCTCCGACTTAACGTTGATGAAGATGAGAAAGATATGATGAAATATCCGGGTTCACTTCGCGAAATCACCACACGCCGGAAGTCCATATATCAGCAAAACTCGCCCGGGCTGAATACGCGTTTACACCGAAGCGTTACGAACAACCGCTTTAATCCCCCCGGCCGACACATACGCGCAGGAACTCGGCGTTTACGTCGATTATCTCTTAACAATGTACGCCTAATACGCCTAATAAATATGAAAATTGGCAATGTTCCATGCATCCAAAGCCTTAACAATTTAATAAAAGCAAATAAACATATAAGCCTGAATATATTTTTAAATTTATTGACAAAGTGCCGAACTAGTCATAAATATAACAAATTATGTAAAACAACTGGTCAAAAGCTAAAACAATCAAAAAATCAAAGCATATGATTCCTGAGAAACACTTACTCCAAACTCCACAAACCACACTAACACTTTGTGGACAAAAATAAAACTTGTAACTGAAACCCTGCGGAAAAAAATACCGCGCACACAATTTCAACGATGAAATCAAAATCTCTCTGTATCTATTTTCTCACATAAAGTAAAACTAGAAACAAGCATCAAAATATCACTTTACAATACAGACAAGACAAAACGTATACTTAGCTTTCATCTCTTCATTTTCTAGTTGTTTTCATCGTTTTTGGACTTTTCTTTAAATGGAAGTACAGTGGCAACATGCTTTCATTCGTTGAAAAGAGATAGCACATAAACACTGTAAACGGCGATGCATGGTTTTGATCTTATTGGCAAATTTTCACTTCAAGTTTAATTAGATACAAGCCAAATATAATTTGCACTATGCCAATGAATAAATCCCTAATGATCACTATAAAACTATGTGGAGCAGCTGCTCGAAAAACACTCTCCTTATTGTATGTAATAACACCACACACTCCACACTTTCAAACCGTCGCCAAGACAGCGATAGAAAAAAAAAACAAGAAAAAATAAACACTTTGGTGAATCTAAAAAGCAACGCAATAATATTCAATTTTCACAATTAAATTCACTTTTTTTTCACTTTTTTTGTGGAACTTCACACTTTTCGCACTCAGCACATTTCAATAGAACACCTGTATATATGTTTAACAATTCTTTAGGTGTAAAATAACCGAAAATCACCAAACAATGTGATGATTTCAAAGCAGGAACCAGCTGGCCAATCTTGATCACGGCCTCGCACAACCATCCGCGAACTTTTCCAAGAAAAAACAATTTTAAATTTAGAAAATTAACTCACTCCGCGATAACATCTATAACGAACATGCACAACTAAATTTAACAATTTTTCTTCCGATATAACATGCGAGCGAAAAATTTTTACGTCCGATTTCCTTAGCAGAAAGGATATCGGTACATCTGGAAAAACTACTGTCTACTGGACAAACAGCTTGTTTAAAAAATAAATCTTGTGTGGATAACCTGAAGGATCTTCGGAAAATACTAACGAAATCTTGCGAAAACAAACGTTTTAAGGGGTGCCTTGTAAGTATCGATCTAAACAAGGCCTTTGATCGGGTCAATCATAACTATTTGTGGAAAGTTTTGAATAAATATGGATTCCCACAATCCACCATAAATTGTGTTAAAAACATCTATAAGAGTGCCTCGTCTAAAGTGCTGTTTAACGGTTTCTCACAGAAGAAATAAAAATAGAGAGTTCAGTGCGACAAGGCTGTCCTCTCAGTATGATTTTGTTCACATTGTATATTGAACCGCTTATTAGAGAAGTTTCCAATAACGTGGTTGGTTTTTTAGTATATGATAAATTCATAAAAGTAATTGTTTTTGCAGATGATTTCAATATTATCATACGTAATGATAACGAATTCGATCTTCTGCTAAAAATTTTTGAATATTTCACCAGGTACGCCAAAATTAAAATCAATTTTACAAAATCTGCCTTCTTAATGATCAATAATGCAAAACTTGTACCTCAAATGATTAAAGAGGTAGATAGTTTAAAAATACTGGGGGTACTTTTTTATAAAAGTTGGTACCTAACAGTAAACCACAATTATAATACAGCTATTAACAATATAAAAATACAATTAAAGAAACACAGTTCCAGGAACTTAAACTTGATTCAAAAATGCTGGATTTTAAATATATTCATTCTTTCGAAATTGTGGTATCTTGCACAAATTTTCCCCCCCTGAATAAACACATTGCGCAGATAAGAAGATCCTGTGGTATGTTTTTGTGGAACGGATATATTTTCAGGGTAGAACGCAATCAGTTATATCAAGATTATTTAAAAGGAGGTTTAAAATTAGTAGACCCTGAAGCTAAGATGAAGGCCCTCTTTTTGAAAAATATATTTTATAACCCCGACGGAAATGGAGGTTTTGTCGAAGAAATATATTTAACCGAACTAAGATCTTCAGAACGGTTGACAAAAATGCTAGAGAATGGATAATGGAAGGGGCCCAAGTAAAAATAAATAATAATTACGATAACACAAAGCTCTTTTATAACTATTTTGTTAACATAAAAAACTGTACACCAAAAATAGAGCAAAAGGTTATTTCAAATTGGCCAATAATATGGGAAAATATTAACAGAAACTTCATAACAACAGAGGATCGCTCCACCTTGTTTTGTTTCGTTAACGATATAATCGCCAATGGTTTTAAACTCTCTACCTATAACATTCGCAGCGGTCAAGGAACATGCAAAAAATGTGGATCAGTAGATACTAATCAACATAGATTAAAAGAATGCCCAATGGCGAGGTTCATTTGGGATTGGTGTGTTTCGGTTATTTACTCACGCTATAATCTGAAACTCAACGAGTTGGAGGAAATTCTCCAGTTCGCGATATGCGAAGCATCACAAAAACAAAAAGCTGCATTGTGGTTGGCTGCAAGAGTGATATCGTACAACTTGAGGGCTGCGGAGCCGTCTCTATTTGTATTTTAAAAAATAATAAGGGAAACAAGATGGAACAACAGGAAATATTTCACAAAAATTTTGGGAACTAGATTAAACATATGTTAATTGACTGATTACATCAGGATTACCTTTAGGCTAGATTTAGGATTATGTTTGTAACACAACTTATATTTATATATAAAAAAAAACCCTATCAACGGAATTGTAATTGGCAATATTAGCACGGGAAACGAGGTTTCGATAAGACTCCTTCCTCTTGACATAATAAATCCCTCTTAGAATAATCCTAGCTAGAGGTCTCTCCCAGGGAATAATTATTCGGTGATATTGGAAGGATTGAAGGAGACTCGGTTTAGTAGAGCAGTAAGCTTAAAACGGAAGGGTAAAACTTCACACCCAAGCACGGATATAAGTGAAAAGCGTAACATTTAACTCAATAGTGTTTTTATTTTATTTAGCGGTGTTTTGATTAATTGATATAGACCGTTCCGATAATTATAAATACACTTACGATCAACCGTCATTTCAAATAAGGTGCAGTATTCAACCAAACGTTGGCTGCGTCCTGTTGTTTACATCCAAAAGAAACAGATGCTGTCATTTTTTCTAACATTTAGTGCGAAATTTTGAAAATGCGTGGCCTTTCTCTCGAGCAAAGAAAGCGAATTGTGCACAAATGGGGCACCGTGAGTGGTCTTTCTATAAGAAAATTGGCCAGAGAAGAAGGTATAAGTGTCGGATCAGTTCAAACCGCATTGCGGAAGTATTGTGAAGAGTGCACATTTACTGATGCCCCAAGACGTGGTAGAAAACCCGAGCCTGTTGATCCCACAATGGACATAAAGATTAAGGAATACTACAAGCGGCATTCTTCAGTATCAGTACGAGATGTGGCGAGAAAGCTTGGAACCTCGGCGAGTAACGTTATGCGTGCCAAGGGAAGAATGGGTCTGCGGACCCGTCGGAAGCAGAAGCAGCCAAAACGAAATCCAAAACAAGCTGAATCTGTGAAACCGAGAGCTCGGAAGCTTTATGACAAACTTCTGACCAAAAAATGGGGTGTGTTATCATGGATGACGAAACCTACATAAAACTGGACTATAAGACTCTGCCAGGACCGCAATTTTATACATCACCGAAGGGAAAGGATGTCCCTGGACGAGTGAAAGCCATTTACACCGAAGAATTCGGTAAGAAGGTAATGGTTTGGCAGGCCATTTGTAAATGTGGGAAAATATCTCGTCCATTCATTACGAATGACACAATGAATGGTAAAATTAACGTGAAAGAGTGTTTGCAGAAAAGGTTGTTACCCATGGTTAAGCAGCATAACAATCCTCCAATCTTTTGGCCCGATCTTGCTTCCTGCCATTACTCTAAGGATGCACTAGGGTGGTATAAAACAAATAATGTCACATGTGTCCCAAAGTAGATGAATCCTCCAAACTGCCCTGGAATTCGCCCCATTGAAACTTTTTGGGCTGTGACCAAGGCAAAGTTGAGGAAATATGTCAAACCAGCGCACAATGTTGAAAATTTAAAAAAGATTGGCTTAAAGTGGTAAAAATGGTAGAAGAACACACTGTGCAAAAGCTTATGAGTAGTGTTAAGAGAAAAGTTAGAGAACTCGTGATCCAACGAAAAATAATCCCAACTTGAATTGGAACTGGAAAGAAAACACTTATTATCTATATTTCAGAATAAAATGACCCGAAAAATCCTGTATTTTTTGTTTTATTCAAGAAAGAAGATGTATTTATAATTTTCGGAACAGTCTATAATTCGGTTCAATGATGGCGATTTTGGTCACGGGTTACTTTCAAACACGTCTATTTTCTGTCTAGGCCATCATTGAACCGATTTTATTTTATTCTCGCTTATTTTCCGTTGGTCTCTTTCGCCACTGTTGTTGTGCCAATCACCGACGCCCGGGGAGGCTACTCCTTCCAGGATCCTAACTTACGACCCGTTGATTGACCGACCGGCACCAACGGTTTTACTTCTTCATGCGATGGAAGGCGTGATCCCGAAAAAATTAATTATTTTTTAAAAGCGTACAATTTTTTAAGGAAGGACGAAACTATTATCTACATGTTTTCCAGAAAGACTATTCTTAATTTCCCACATATTTATTTCTACAGCCAAAACGGTTTGTTTGATTGGCATAGTTTCTTCGGCAAAGTTGTAAATAACGATTTTGTCCTCTTTGAAAGTGATCATCTTTGAATTCAAAATGGTGTCCAAGTTTTCTATACAGGATCTCGATAAGAGAAGTTTCCATATTGAGTAGTATTTCGTCGTTTTCGACTGTTTCCCAGAAGTTGTCATCTTACAATTCAAAATGGTATCTGAGGTAAACGTTTAGCTCCTTGCATCATTCTGGTTCAGGAAATACTCATATTGGGTGGTAATTGGTCACCTTAGGCTATTTTTTCAGTAATCGGAAGCCGCGATCTTGGATTTAAAAATGGCAAGTGGAGACGATTCCTGGTCCCTGACTTCGGAAAAAGTGACAGAACTGTGTGAAGACGAATAATAAGTGCATTCAGAGTACAATATTTCCACCTTTTTCATTCTATTCTATCCCTGATACAGCATGCTCTGACAAAAACTTTTTACCGTGCTTGTAGCGGTGTGAATCTCGCGTTCGTTCAAATATCAACTACCTTGCGCTTGCTTGACTGAAGTCTCTGTTCAAAATTCTATCAATTCGCTGGATTGATAGTTTCATTCTGTACAGCACATCATTCATTACTTTCTTGAACGAATGAATGGCAAAGCATGACAAAAAAGTAACACCAGCCGAATCAGTAAAACGTTAAATTTGAGGTAAGGGTAACTAGGTTCAATTCAGTATCACTGCAAAGGATGAGAGTGAGTGCACATTTAGCTTCATTTCAGGTGTCTTCCAAGCATTGAATGTGAGATTTCGGAGCTCTGTCCCTGAGCGTCATTCGGCTGTTTTCCAAAAACCAGAAGTTGCCATTTTACAATTCAAAATGTTGTCTGAGGTCTATCTGTGGCTTCAGTGCATCATTACGATAAAGGGTGGTAGGATAATCGCTCCTATATTCATCTCAGTACCTATACTCATCTCATCACGCCTTATTGATCAATTTATCGTCAAGTTTTACCATATTTCCACCGAAAAACTATCAACCACTTGACAGAATCGAGAAGCAAATAGATTTACCTTTAAAATTTTGTAGAAATTTGACGGTAAATTGGACAAATGAGAGAAATAAGATTAAAATAGGTGCACCAAGCTGTTGAGATGAATAATGAAGCGATTACCCTATTTGGTCAACTTTTGCTGTTTTTCAGAAGCCGGAAAACGCCATCTTGGATTTAAAAATGGCGTTCAGAGATATTTTGTGGCCGCTGGGCGTCATTCTGGTCCCGTAAACACCCATATTAGAAACCGGAGGCTTCCATCTTAAATTTAAAAATGGCGCCTGGAGTTTTGGCTCCTGTGCATCGAACCGGAAACCGGAAAACCTGGTTATATCTGTTTAATTTCCAGAGTACGGAGGAGTGTCAAATCACCATAGCAATTTGTGTTTTTATGAGACCCCTTCCATCCAGAAGAGAGAGGGGTGTCGATCCATCATGAAAATATTTTTTGCTTCCAAAAACCTCCACATGCCAAATTTGATTCCATTAACTTGATTAGTTCTTGAGTTGTGAAGAAATGTGAGTTCCATTGGTATGAGCCCTCTCTTCCAGAAGAGGGAACAAACCACCATGATTTTTTTTTTGCTCTTAAAAACCGCAGAATATCAAATTTGGTTCCATTTGTTTGATTATCTCTCGAGATGTGCAAAAATTTGTGTTTCTTTTGTGGGAAACCCGTTTCTTCTAGAAGAGAAATGGGTCTCAAACTATTATGAACATATTTGTTACCCTTAAAAACATTTACCTGCCAAATTTGGTTCCATTTAGTAAGTAAGTTTTCGAGATGTGCAGAAATTTGGGTATCATTTATATGAAACCCCTCTCTTCCAGCATTATGATCATATTTGTGACCCCTATTCACATGCCAAATTTAGTTGTATTTGCTTGATTGGTTTTCGAGATGTGCAAAAATTTGTGTTTCATTTGTGTGGGATCTCTCCCTCCCAGAAGAGGGAGGGGTCTCGAACTATCATTGTAACCTTTCTCGGCCCCTGAAACCCCTAGACACAAAATTTTACGCCGATCGGTGCAGTAGTTTCAAAGCCTACATGGATCGAACAGACAGACAGACTGGACTGCATTTTTATATGTTTAGATTCTAGCGGTACACTTCTATTCGTTCTGTAGCGGTACTATTTGTATTGCAGAGTTACTCTTCTATTCGTGTGCAATCGAGAAAAAACTACAATGCTGCTGCTGATGGTGATAAAAAGTACAGTAAGGCCTTTTTACACGTTTTTTTTACGCGATTTGCATTTCCTAATTACTTAAAAACGGTACAAGATATCGACCTAATTTGAATCAAGTTTTCCGTTTCAGGCCACCAGGTACCATATATCAGTTGTCAAAAAAATTCACAATTTTTGGTGTAAATACTGAAAATTTAAAATATTGAATTTTGGTCTCTAGATTGACCAACGAGTTTCAAACATTTTAAAACGGTTTTCTTCGTTATATTCGCAACTCAAAAAAGTCTTTCTACGTGAACCCATACAAATTTGGAACGCATTCCTCGTGTAAAAAAAGACCTTACTGTACATCTTATGAATACGTTTACCATAAATTACTCAACTAGAATTGAACATTTTCGCAACGGTTATAAGTTATAAGTTATTTTTATTTTATTCTATAAATAATCGTGACCGGAAAAATATCGAAAGAGCAAATCCCTGAAATCCTTAAATACAAATTTGTATAAGAATAAGAGTCGACTAATGCATGTGAATTTTTGGTCCATTTACTTAGATTTATTCAAAATATTTTTTGCCTTTCTCCTAGAAAGGTATAGCAATCACTGGAAAAACCAAAGGTATAAAAGTGCTCCAAAGTTTCGAATCTTGTATATCAATCGACTTAGTTTGACGAGCTGAGCATTTTCTGTATGTGTGCGTGTGTGTGCGTATGTGTGTGTGTATGTGTGTGTGTAACGCTCTCCCAATCTCACTCAATTTTCTCAGAGATGGCTGGACCGATATTCATGAAATTAATTGCAAATGAGAGGTCTAGTTGCCCCATAAGACCCTATTGAATTTCATTGCAATCGGATTTTTAGGTTAGAGGTTATGTTCAAAAATGTAAAAAAAAAGAAACATCATTATCTCAGAAACTACTCAACCGATTTTAACAAAATTAGTTTTAAATGAACGAGCTACTTAAAAAACCCTAACTTTTGAGTTTCATGAAGATTGAACGTGCGGTTCAGAAGTTATTTAAGAAACGTGTTCTGGAGAGTGTTTAATCTCACTCATGTTTCTCAGAGATGGCTGAACCGATTTTCATAAAATCAGTGTCAAATGGAAGGTCTAGTTGCCCCATAAGACTTTATTGATTTGTTTTGCAATCGGACTATTACTTTGCCTGTTATGTATAAAAATGTATATGTGTATAAACATATTCCGATAACATAAACATAAGGGACTACTCAACCTCACTCACTTTTCTCAGAGATGGCTGAACCGAATCCCATGAAATTAGTGTCAAGTGAAAGGTCTAGCTGCCTCATAACACCCTATTGAATTTCAATGTAATCGGACTGTAACTTCGTCTCTAAAGTACCAGAATGTGAAAATCACGAAACTTAATTATCTCAGAAAATACACAACCGATTTGATCAATATTGGTATCAAATGAACGGGCTAGTTAAAGGTTAATTGATGAATTTTAAAGTGATTAAACACGTGGTTCAAAAATTGTGAAAAGAAACATGTTCCGGTGACTTTTCAAATTCACTCGTTTTCCCGAAAATGGCTGGACTAAATTCAACAATCTGAGTGTCAGATGAGAAGTTTGGCTTTCCTATTGGTTCCCATTTTATTTGACTATAATCGTATTTTTATTCCAACCGTTATGTATTATATTATAAAAACAACGGAAGTCTATTATCTCAAAGATCACACGACTTATTTGAACATATCTAGTGTCATTTGAACAGGTTGTCTCTCAAACTCACAAGTAAGAAATTTCATAGCAATTTGATATGTGGTTCAAAAGTTATGAAAAAAAAAACGAAATTCAATGACTATTTAAAACTGTAACTGCTTTGATCAAAACATATGGCCTCAACAAAATTTAAATTTGGTATTGTGCTATTCGTACGTTCTCGGTACTGCTCGTGATTGAAGTGTACGAAATTCAAAGTCATTTCTTTTATTTCGCTTTTTCTTCAGCACAAATATTTTACTACGAATCAATAATTTTTTTAACTTTTTGCCTTTCTCCTAGAAAGGTATAGCAATCACTTGCGAAACCGAAGATATGAAAGTACTCCAAAGGGCCGAAAGGCATATATCACTCGACTCAGTTCGACGAGCTGAGCATTTTCTGTATATGTGTGTGTGTGTATGTGTGTGTATGTGTATGTGTGTGTATGTGTGTGTATGTGTGTGTATGTGCAGATTTTTATTTTCACTTACTTTTCTCAGAGATGGCTGGACCGATTTTAATGTAATTATATGCTAATGAAAGTTATAGTTGCCATTGTAATTGGATTTTTGTTTTAGAGGTTTTGTTTAAAAATGTAAAAATCACGAAACATCAATATCTCAGAAACCACACAACCGATTTCATTAAAATTGGTATCAAATGAACGGGCTACTTAAAAACCCTTAACTTTTGAGTTTTATATAGATTGAACATGTGGTTCAAAAGTTATGATAAGAAACCTCTTTTAAAGACTGTTTAATTTCACTCATGTTTCTCAGAGATGGCTGGACCGATTTCCACAAAATCAGTGTCATGAAAGGTCTAGTTACCCCATAAGACCCTACTGATTTTTTTGCAATCGGACTATTACTTTGCCTGTTATGTTTAAAAATGTGAAATCTAGCTATGAAAAGAAACATATTCCGAAGAATACATAAACTAACTCACTTTTCTCAGAGATGGCTGAACCGATTTTCACGAAATAAGTGTCAAACGAAAGGTCTAGCTGGCTCATAACACCCTATTGAATTTTACTGTAATCGAACTGTAACTTCGTCTGTAATGTACCGAATTGTGAAAATCACGAAACTTCATTATCTCAGAAAGTACACAACCGATTTGATCAATTGTATTATCAGATGAACAGGCTAGTTGAGGGTTAACTGATGAATTATGATTCAACACGTGGTTTCAAAGTTTGGCTGCCCTATACGTTCCCATTTCATTTGATTATAATCGAACTGAGCAACCGTTATGTATTAAATTGTTAATAAAACAACGAAATTCTATGATCTCAAAGATTACAAGACTTATTTGAACATTACTAGTGTCATACGAACGAGTCATCTCTCAAACTTACAAATAACAAACTTCATAACAATTTGATATGTGGTTCAAAAGTTGTGGATAGAAAAGAAATTCAAAGGCTATTTAAAACTATACCTGCTTTGATCAATATATGTGGCCACAATATAATTTAAATGTGCTATTGTACCATTTGAATGTTCTCGGTATCGTTCATTACTTTTATTTCGCTATTTATTAAGCATTTACATTACGTCGAATTTCATATTTTATACTTATATAACAACACCATTATTTTAGAACCCAAAAAGTGAATACACATTTATTGGATTGAAGCGTTCATGTAAATCTATTTTTACAAATAATAAGTTTGAATGAGAATGGCTGAGTCTGACCGATAGGTGGATTAATTTAGGTTTTTATATTTCAACATTGTTGGATGAAATTTTCTTATTTTCAACTCACTACAAATAATATACTACACTTCAAATAATATACGTATAAGAACAAAGAAAAATTAATCTTTTTAAACTTTAACTTGTTTGAAATTGTTTATTGCTACGATTTTTCGCTGGAACTTGTTGATCATTTTGTTTAATAAATCTTCTTATGTTTGTTAATTAGTGATCCTGTGTAAGAGCTACGATATTATTTTCAGAGTAAGATTCATTCGAAAGAATAGATTTAAGCAGAGTTAAGTAAGACAAAAATATTCATTATGATACCGTAAGTAATATTTGGTCTGGTTTTTGAGGAAATAGAGTTAATTCTGACTGATTTAGACGAATTACGACAAATTCTTGCTGCTTTTTCAATAACAACGATACGCTTGTGCCTTGTCAAAAAAAAAGTTGTTTGCACACAAAAAACACTACAGGCACAATATTGCCAAGTGTAAATGATATTCTTTCGTGTGTTGTAAACCTTCTAGTGCCCAATGCCGCCATTTGGCGGGCTTCAGTCGAAGTTCTGAAAAGCTTCAATAAATAATTAAAAAGTGTTTATAATGATTCATAGTGATTTTACCGAAGCCCTTCTAGAAATTAACTTGGGCACTAGACGAGGCCCTCTGAGAGGGTTGAATATATTTCTAAAAAAAATTGAAGGGCGGCTGAGAATAAAAAAAAGGAAAGCCACTGAACAAACGAATTGATTCTGTCTGCGGATTCAGTAACCTTTGTATCAAAAAATCCCTTTAACTACAGTGTTTAGTCCCACGTCACTATTTCATACAACCATAGGGCTGCATACGTAGTAGTATTCGATAATGAGGTCGTTTCATGATATCCCCTGTTCATGGTGACTCACGACTGCTGTTTCAAAAGGGCCTATAATCTCTCATTTTTTACCGGTTTGAGCCTTTGCAGTGTGCACCTGTGGTCACCAGTGTAATCGATCATTAAGGAACGTGTGACTTTGATTCAACGGGCAGTTGCAGAAAAACAATTTCTAGACGATAATGAGGAGTAGAACGCGGAATTTGAAGTGATGCGTGATGCTGACATAGTCAATGCTGTGCTGAACCATGATACAATGTAGTTTTTATGAAGTTTAAAGTGAAACTAAGAATTAAGTTATCAACATTTAAACGGTTAGTAACGATCCAGACGAAAACTGCGAACCGATTCAAAATGAAACAGCGTTAGCCAGCATTGACAATCGAACCACTTTCTTCGCATGATCGAGCCCCGAATAATAGAGCCCCCGGATAATCATACCTCCGGAGAATTGAGTCCGATCTGTAACTATTATAGAAAAACTACTATAGGCAACTCTCACCGAAACCAGACCGCTAGTGACACAAGGTCTTCAAAATTTGATTTTTATGTTAGTTCAATTAAACGCAGTTAAGAATTTAATTAGTGCAATTATTTTGTTTTCTGCGTTTAAGTAAACTGACACAAGAAAATAAAAAATTAAAGACCTCATGTCGCTAGTGGCCTGGTTTTAATGAAAACTGACCCAAATAAAACATTTTAGCGCTGGTCTTCAACAATAACTACTAGTATATAGGGTGTGGGACTAGTTCGTCATGGGTTTTCTTCGTCATAATTTCTGCTTCATTCTAATGAGAAATTTATGACAAAGAAAACCCCTGCCGAAGTAGTCCCACACCCTAAGTATAATGAGCGGTAAATTGAGGGACTCTTAGGTTTTCATCGTTTGATCAAATTGGAACAATCAACAATTCTTGTCTCGTTTGAAGCGTTGATCTCTGAATCTGATTTTATGTAACAATTTTCTCTTGAACTCTTTAAGAACACCTTTAAATCACGCAGTAATAAAGTACAACAACATATCATTTCTTGTATCTAAAAATAAAAACAGTTTCCGTGTTCTCTCTGTTTAACTTAGTTGTGCGTCGCAATGAATGACGACGGACAACAAACTAATAATGCGGTTTTGTGATTCTCCGTCGATTAAATTAGCATTAACATTCAATCACTCATAAACAATATAAGCTTCGGCAGGAGGAATGCTGAGTCATCGGTAGGAGCTGGGAGGCTACAATAGTTAATTGAAATAAATCACGAGATCTATTCATTACTATACTTGAAGCTCAACAGGCCCAGTGATGGCCCGGGGGATCAAAAATCATGTTTGTATGACCTTAAACATACATTCATATCGATAAGGAGATGAACATAAAGGGCCTGTCTATAAAGCAGAACCACACTAACTATATGGCTGACATATCACAATGCTATCATCGAACGGAGTCTATTATAATGGCAGGGCACAATTAGATTCGATCATGTTTCATTACGTGCTCATGAAAATCAATTTGCCTGACTACAGTGGTTAGCATCGACTGCGAACCCCTCGGCTGCCACGGCAACTGATTATCGTACCGATGCTGCATTCATTGGTCGCGACGTATTTTACGCAATGCCGGTACGCGATTTTGCGTTACACACAAAAGATGGGGAATTCTATTTTCCGCGTATTTGCCTTCGGGGTTGTGTGTATTCAATTACTGAGAGCGGTGCGTTTCGCGGCTCTCCATACACCATCAAATTACACTCTGGCACCAGTCACCGGAATCTTCCTAAGCGGGTACTTCTGTGGGAGGGTGTAATCCAGACTAGGCAAAAGGAGCAACCAAACACGACGTTGTAGGTGTACAAGTCAGCTCCGAAACAAAAGAAGGAACGAAACGAAAATGTGTACGGGATGGCACGAACGTTGACGTGACGTTGCAGGAATTTTAATTTCCTCTGCCGTGGGAAATTCTGCTGGGGAATTGTGTTTGTCAACGTAACCGAGCTTTGCGAATCCCGTAGTCGCGGTTCGTTTGCAAGAGTCGGTCATACGAATATAAGCCACATATTGTAAAATTGTCAGACATTTAAATACCCGCAATAAGTATGAAATAATTATACCTACCTTCTCTATGTTATAGAACATCATGTCCTTTTTTCTCTACCCACAACACAGGTTATGTAGTTTTAACTCAATTATTAATTTGTGTAGGACGTTCTAAAATCAAGTTTCTTAAAATTCGGAGAACTATTAATGAGTACTTTATAAAGAGACACGAAACACCAGATATGCAGAACATGTCAAACAAACAACAATTCTCTGTGGAGTTCTCATTATTGAGGAAGAATTCCCCTAATCTGTTGAGTCATGATCCCACCCCCATCCTACGTTTCCACATCCAAAAGCAACAGGCTACCTCACCCAGTGTTTGTGTATCACATTTTGTACTTTTAACCGATCTCATTTTCTTATTATGTTCCCTGGATAAACATACGACTGATACAACTTTAATATTTTCCCATGTCTGGGGAGATCTCTTATTTCTTGGTAAAAATGAAATGCCAGTTTGTCTGTCAGAATCGGGAAGACATTTTTTAATTTATTCTCCTCGTCGGTTTGCGGACGGAGCGCGGAGTACCTCCGAGGCTTTTTTTTTTTTTCTAACTTTGAAGCGGCAAAGGTATATTATTCCGTGCCGAGGCTTATCTGCCGTTTGCCTCGGTCCGACTTGACGACCGAACGCGCTCGAGAACTGCTGAGCGGCTTCCTTGTGAATGGTTACAAATCCCTGTGGATGGTTGCTGAGCAAAGAAATGTAAAGAGTTTAATCAAACAACGTAGCACAGGCTGTTAAGCGTATTGCTGCATGCTTTTCTGCAGTGGATGAAATTTGTTTTTCTCCATTCCACCCAATCCGAGGATTCAAAACTAATTGTGTTGTTGTTGGTTGCTTCAGCATTTATGATTTCAGAAACTCATAAATGATATATAACGTGTTATGATTGTTTTCACTTCAGCGTTGCAAAAGTTCTAGAAAGTTGCATTATGTATAATAAAACAATCGTACGTTTCGCTTGAAAAAAAAAATTTTTTCAAACATGAAACATGACTCTGAATCTGCAAAATATTACTAACGATAGCGTTGTAGGATTGTTACTGCGTAACACTGGTATAGGGTAGGTGAGCCAGTTATAGCAAATGCACCAGGTGTGGCTATAACGCTTCCCTGATTAAAATTTGTTCTAATGTCTTTATCTTCGTTTGAAGGTTTTTTTTTTAAACTAGCCCTCATTACACGTTCACGGTGTATTATCTCAGCAGTGCGCCCAGCGGTGTACATCTATGTATTCTCACTACAGTAGGCATCTTTATTTTCGCTTAGCTGTAATGTAAGCAGCAAGTGTGGTTATTTTTTGCGAGCGGAAAAGACATAGCACAAAGCAGAAGAAAGAAGTGTGGTGCAAAAAATTGCTATATGAAGCGCTCATGCTGGAAAATTTGTGCGAATTATGTTGTCCTAGAGCTTTGATTTTGCTGACAGATTGTAGGGCATCTGACAGCAAAAAATTAGATCTATATGCCTTTTTAACCCGCCGATGATAATAGAACAAGTCTGATGATAATAGAACCGAAACTCTAATTAAATAAAGCCAATGCGAGAAAAAATACAATAGTCTGTGTTTGGGAATTGCACCCGGAAGACTGAGAACCGTCGTCAAATGGATGTTCTACCATCGGCCGATGTGAAGTTTGATTTTCTGCTATGAGAGCATCTCTATTATATTATAAAGGATAGTTAACAAAACTTCTTGTGCCGCACACAATCGTACGTGTAAGCAAACAAAAAAAAGCGCCACGAGAATGTTTGAATCTAATCACTGCAAAATTGCACATCTACGTATAATAATACATTCAAGAAGGATTACTACAGTAATTATTAGTTTTTTCTGGTCTTAAGGCACAATTTCATATGCATAAGTTCAAATAACTTCTTACAAAAACGTCCAATTATAATAATTTTGGTTTCCCTTGAAAAGTACTTCTGGTGCTTTTCGTGATGAAAAACCTGAAGAGCTTTCATGTATCTGAATTGGGTCCTAAAGTTTTACACGGTTTTGTGATTTTTATATATCAACTGAAAGGATGCAACTTTCTGAGCAAAACGTGATTTTTTAAAAATGTTTATCGTTTTCCTTCGATTTTTAAATGAAGAATAAAAAACTGCTTGAAATGCCTTAAATGACAGCTCTCCCATATACCGCACATGGGCGAAATGTCATTTATGACCTTTCGAGCAGTTTTTTTAATGTTCATTTAAAAATCGAAGGAAAACGATAAACATTTTTTTAAAAATCCCGGTTTGCTCAGAAAACGCGGCTTTTTCAAATGATATATAAAAATGGTATAGCTTTAGAACCCAATTATCTTTTTCAACACATTTTAAAGTTGGAAATTTACAAATTTCTATGCCAAAATATCAAATAAATCGCGATGTCATTTCGTGCCGTTCAACTTAATAACTCGTATAAATATGCTGTTAAAAAAATAACGGCACCTGTTTACAAAACTTTAATTTCGCCTGAATGTGCGAATGTTACTCAAGCATAAATAGCTTTTTTCCGTACCAAATGACGAGTTTAATTTCACAGCAAACATTGCGGTAGCGATAAAAAAAAGAGTAGCTAAATTATGAACGTTTCATTTGCTGAATTCATCTCCTGTTACTTCACTACCTGATCGACCCGTCGATTGTTCATTGGAAAACAGTAAAAAAAAATCTGTCCGAAAAACGATAGCACACCACCGCAGCAATCAACCGATGACCGCCAACCTTTTTGTTACTTGTTCTCCAATTCACTGACTGTACCACTGGTGTTAATCAATGAAATTACTTCTCCTCTCATCTTCTTTGTAAATCAAAATGGATTCTGGTCTTACACCCCCGCCCAGTTGGCAAAGTGCTGCAGGCAACAGTTACACTGTAGTTTAGAGGACGGACAGACAATCTAGACAAAACAGAAATTCCGAAGGCTGAGAGTATGATATCTACATATGCTTTGTCCTTTTTTTATGATCATTGTTATCCTACGATATTGATTTTTTTTCTTACTTTTGAGATTAAAGCAATAGAAAATTTCGTATCAACTACTAAGCAAATTATTCTACTGTGGACAAAAATTAGAACCATCCTAGAAAACCAACAGAATCTCTTTCCTTCCTTATAGGAGGATACCTCAATTAGCTGTAAGAACCAATACGAAAAACGGAAAAGCAAAGCTTTCCGAGTCAGCCGGCCTGTTACTGTCCCAATATCATGGCTAGATCAAACGTTTCTACTATTCCGCTCTCAATCGCAATCAATCCGAACCATCACCGCCCATATCATATTGCCATGGAGCGTTTGAACTCAATTGTATGTTTGAAGTGGCAAACTGGACCCAGTAACGCCCTTCCTACCACCGCACGGTCTGCAATGCCACGTGATTTGCTGACCATGCGACGATAATGAGTGCAATTGATGCGCCCCGTCGGTGTCGAAACGCAATTAAAAAAGTTTCCTGGGGTAGCGAGATAATTTTGGTTCCACTTTTTGCTGAACGTTTCATGAGTACGTAATGGAAAATATCGGTTTGTACTTCTGGTGGAGATGCAAGCAAATGTTGAAAATCTGTATTCGTCATAAATTTGATTGCCTGCCCGCGGAATGGCGATGGTGAGAATAATAATTTATTTTCTGAGCAGTAGAAAAGCTAAAGAGTCTTGAACAATATCTATATTTGATGAAGGAATACAGAAAACAAATCTATTAACAGTTTTCATTCCTGTATGCGTTTGTAATTTATGTGTAAATATTGTCTGTTTCTTTTAACCCTTAAATGCGCAACGTTGTTTTAAAACAAAACTATATATTTCGGTTTTTCTCAAAAATATAATTCATTAGAACAGCTCTAGGCTCTAACGAAGAAAACATAACAGCTGGAATAACTATATTTGTTTGTTTTGTTTTTATGTTTTCTGTTAAAATATCTGAAACGAAGAAAAATGGCGAGTTTTCCGACTGGTGATGATTTTTCATATTTTTGTTTTCTTTCTCTTTTTCTTTCTCTTTCTCTTTCTTTTCCTCTTTCTCTTTCTCTTTCTTTTCTCTTTCTCTTTCTTTTTCCCTTTGAACAAGTCATTTTGCATTGGCTCTCTTTCTCTTTCTCTCTCTTTCTTTTTCTCACTCTTTCTCTTCTTTTCTCTCTCTTTTTTGTCTCTCTCTTCTTGTTTCTCTCTCTTCTTGTTTCTCTCTCTCTCTCTTCTTTCTCTCTCTCTCTTCTTTCTCTCTCTCTCTCTTCTTTCTCTCTCTCTTCTTCATTCTCTTTCTCTCCTTCTCTCTTTCTTTCTTTGAATTCATTGTTTGTTGTTTTATCGCTTACAATGTCAAACAAATGTATTTTATAGGAATCCCTTCCATTCAGGTTTTGTTTTCCGTCATTTTTTACTAACACAATCGTGTGTACTCGGACTGAAAAGGATATACGCTTTGATTTTAACGTTCAATCAATTCAATAATACACAATAATATTGCCGCTATGGTTTTTGCAGTTCGTAAACGTCGTTCTTCAGCTCCGCAGTATGTGTAGGATCCGCAGGTCGCCTTCCTGATCGATCCACCTTTCGCGACCCGACGGAATAGATTTAAAAATCGGTTGGAGCGAACTAAATTCTTAAACCCGTTTTATGACTCCTGAACGAAACTCGTGGAAACCCGGATCATTTACGCGTGCAGCAGATCCCCAAATATTTTTCCAATAAATATCGACACATCAACTACGAAAATATGTTCTACACTGTAGGATCACTTTTCGATGGGTCCACTGTCTTCGGTATCTTCAATAACAAATTAACTGTCTCCCATAAGCTCAAGGACCCTGTATATGTTTACGTCGCAGAATTAGCTGCAACTCAGTACACCCGAGGGATCACCGAAAAAATGCCCACGGATCATTATTTCATCTTAACGGACAGTCTCAGTTCCATTGAGGCTCTCCGATCGATGAAAGATGTCAAGCACTCTCCCTATTTCCTGGGGAAAATACGGGAACATTTGAGTGCTGTATCCGAAAAATCTTCTCAGAATACCTTACTGTGGGTCACTTCTCACTGCTCACTGATGCTGATGCAACAAACGGTGACATTTATGAAAGACCAATTGCTTTAATGAATTTTTTGCACTTGGACGTCAGAATGCGATCATCGGTTGGCAAAATTCTGGGACTAACGGGGATCTAGGAAGGTAGTTACATTCCATTATCCCCAAGGTATCGACGAGCCCGTGGTGCGAGGGGTTGGATGAAGGTCGGGATTTCATTTGCGTGATGTCTCGGCTAATGTCCAACCGCTATAAATTTGACACGCATCTCCGTCGTATTGGGTTCGGAAAAAGCGGTATCTGTGCCTGTGGTGAAAGTTATCACGACATAGAGCATGTTGTTTGGTCTTGCCCTGTACACCGTCGCCAGGTCTAAATTAAAAGCTTTCCTTCAGGCCGGTGGTAGACAGCCAGCTGTTCCTATTCGTTATGGCTTGGCGAGGCTTGACCTAAATTAATCCATGCCCCAGTCTAGTCTCGTTCCCCTCCGCCTGCACCCAACAAAACGACAAGAACACGTTTGAACCTTAGGCACAGAACCAGCAACACAGAACCCCGCACAATACCTCAAGGACCCGAGGATTATAAGCCCCTGTCCCAGCTCATGACATCGTGGCTGAGCAGAACATACCAGACATGCTGCATATTCTCGGCCATTCGAAGATCATCAGACGCCCATTTAACGACAAAACACTGATTGAAAAATCCATGTTAGTTTCAAGTTAGACTTAATTCCAGCTCGTAGTCGGCAGCGAGGATGAAAAATTTGCTTTTAGTTTTTAAGTCATCAGATATAATTGACGCCGTTAAACATTAAATTGTAATTGTGCCGTATCAAATAAATGGTATGTGAAACAAAAAGAAGCAACGTACGCCGAAAAAATCCAAAACAAGCTGCATCGGTCAAAGCGAGAGCCAGAAAGTATAACTACGACATCTTTTGCAAAAATGATGCCTGAATTATAATGGATGAGACCTACGTGAAACTGGACTATGAAACTTTACCAGGAGCACAGTTCAACCTGGAACTGGAAAGAAAAACCCATGAGAAAGAGAAGTCGTCCAAGGTATACCAAGTAATAGAGCTTTCTACTCCAGATCTCACCAATACAGGCTGAGTTGTGTATCCTTATAAAATCGATTTGTTTTGAACCAAAAAATCAATTGATATTCAATTTTGAAAAGTATTTCACTTATGAATCCTAGTTCATATGTGCTTAGTGTTTTAGTAAAATTGACCACAGATAGGAAGATAGGAAGGTCTATATGCGAGTGAGGTAAATTTTCTCAGCCCTTTATTACAACTGATACTATGAACACTGAAACATACATTAAAGAATGCTTGCTAAAGAGATTGCTTCCCATGATTCGTCAAAATACAGGCTCAGTAGTGTTTTGATTTGGCATCCCGAAAAAAAAATCACATCAAAAAACCTTTAAAGATGCTGTAATTGTACATAGTTTTACCATAATTTAACCATATTTTTCATTGTAAATATATCATTTTTACATTAAACATCATTTTCCAGAACAATAAAAAAAAACATGGTTTTTGCCTTTATTACCATGAAAAAAGGGGGTTGTTATGTATCTTAACAGCATTTTTCCCTTACATTTAGAAATGTGACAATGTTTTTCATGGTAAAATTATCGTCGGTGGTGGATTCAACAACAAAAAACATTGTGAATACATGGTAATAACAAAAAACGTTCGCAAGCTTACAATAAAAATACCATGTTTTTTATGGTTAAAATAAAAAATATTGTCCATTTACTGCTCTCACCACTAAATATATCGTAAATTTTTTTTCGGGATTCTGCCATTATGCGAAAGCCACAGTCAAAAGTGGTTTGAAGACAACGAAGTCATTTTTGTGCCAAAACATATGAATCCGCCCGATATTGCGCGGAAATACATCCAATTGAGACAATTTGGGCATTAGTGAAGGTGAACCTCAGGAAACATGTCAGAGCAGTAGATACAGTGGAAAAATTTAAAAAAGACTGGATCAAAGAGGCCAGTTCCATTGGAAGAGCGTCTGTGTAAACCCTTATGAAGACCGTTAAAGGAAAAGTCCGCCATCTTGGATACAGAAAATGATGAGAAACAACATAAAGCAGTGCAGCAGAATTGTGAGTGAAAATATTAAAGTAACTGTTTGCAAAATAAAAGTTGAACTCAGAAATCAAAATACTTATTATTCATTTATTCCTTATGTGTGCCCATACTTTTCGGTGCGCATACATAACAGACATTTTGGAATTAAATAATGTGAATTAGTTATGAAGTGATATGCTTTAAGAAGTTTTGTCAGTGTTATTATGCCACGTTTAACTAAACAAAGATGGGCCGCGGCTTTTCGCGAAAACAAGAAAAAACTGTAATATTTAGTTCTTATTAGTTTTACATACTGCATGGGATAGTGCTATTGATCATCGTAAATTTCATATTATTCATGTTTATATTATTGAATATGTTAAAATATATGGCGCACGAAAAGTCTTATGATCTGGGAACCATGTGCTGTTCTACCGCACGTTGCACCAATGTAATCACATTCGAGCGTAAGGATGAAGTAAATTGTTTTAAATATTACACCAGGTCAATTTTAGTTTTACTACTTGTCCGACTCGTGTTTTTTGTTTAATGGGAGTTACATGGGTAAAGATTATGCCAAGTTTTTTTTTTATTTTTTCAATGTTATTTTGATCTCATCAGCGGTTTGATCTTTAGTGAGAGCTTTTAGAATATTTCGAACGGTCGGTTTTTGAGTGCCACTAACAAAATAATGATCAATCATCGATTCGAACACTGTGCGGCCTCTGTCTCTACGTTAAATTCAATAGGTAATTTAAAAATCAGGATCAAACGTTACATTCGGTTCTTAGTTACTCAAATTCGACATTGAGATCTATCAATGCAATCTTTTCAAAGTTTTTCAAGATCGGAAGAAACATATTCTAGGAGATTCATTGAACTCTGTGATACAAAACATTGAAATTAACAGATATATATATATATATATATATATATATATATATATATATATATATATATATATATATATATATATATATATATATATATATATATATATATATATATATATATATATATATATATATATATATATATATATATATATATATATATATATATATATATCACTCATTCATTAAAAGTAAAAATCGGTTTCAAATACCATAAAAATATTGCAGTAAAGATATTAAGTCCATGAGAATGAATCATTGGAGTAACAAATAGACAGCAGTTCTATTCCAAATTTCAAAACGGCGACCGATAACTGAAGAGGTTTAGTCAAGTTAAAAACAACGATATTGTTTTGTAAATTATTTTCAATCAAAAATGGAATTATAATGCTTTTGTTGCGAATCAGCTGAATAGATTAGATTTATTTTTTCAGAAAAAAAACAAATGCTTGTCAGGGGCTTTGGGGGAGGGGCGGGGGAGGGTTGGCTAATGTCCACGGTCCATCCATTTTTTTTAGAAATTATATGGGTAGTTGCCCACGGAGGGGGAGGGGGGGGGGTCAAAATCGTTAAAAATCTGTCCACGTGATATGTGGATGGCCCCTTAGTCGGAGATGTTATTTATTTTATTGGTTTTTTGAGTTGAACACACACACAGGAAAATATTCTTTTGTTTTTATATGAACAAACATGAGAAGAAAAGGTAGTTCAAAGAAAAAAAAACAAAATGGCGAATAACGTGTCAACTTTACTAGCTTCGAGTAGTAACTTGGTTGTTTTTAATGCCATTCGTTAAAGCTTATTCCTTGACTTCAGGCCTGTGTCTAGTAGAACGTTCTCTGTAATGTTCACCCTCTCTAGATCGATCGTTGGTTGTTCTATTTCGTTCGTGAATTCGTTAAAGTTATCTCTTTGTTTTACTGCGTTCAGCTTTGCAATTATCGTATTTGGTGCAGGCCAGCAGCGTGCATGTTTACACGAAAAATTAATTACGCGTTTGATACAAACTTTTTTCGTTATAGATATAGGGTGATAGATCGTGGTTCGCACCTGTCTCATTGTTTTTCTTTACACCCTAGGAATTAATGCAAGATTTTTCTAAAACTGCAATACTTTTCAACTAAAAATTAGATTGAATAGAAAGAGCAACTATAGACGATTAAATTTGTTGACTTTGACAACACCTGATGTCTAGTAGATATTAATAATATGAGTTTTAATGCAAGCGAAATTTTGATCCTGGTTCGTGCCATGTTGATCGTGGTTCGCATCATTCATGATCTTAGTTCTTTCTAATATAAAATAGAAGTGGAGCATTGTAGATTGAAGGAATCTACGTAATATAAACGCACTTGTATGTCAAATACAGTTATATTCTCAATTTATGCTTTCAGCAGTGTGGAAGAAACTTGTACATAATTAGTATTCAGACTATTTCTAACAATATGAATTCAGACAAATTTAGTCACATTTATCCCAAACGAAAAAATAAAGACAAAACATAGAACATATTTTTTACATTCTGTGCCGAACACGCATCAGTATCGGACGTGTGATCGGTGATCGCTCCGATAGAATATAAAACAAAACAAAAGACGTGTGAACAAGTGTTGGCATTGTTTGCCTGGTCGAGTGAAATAAATCCGGGTTCAAGGTCGCGCCTTTGTGCAACTGTTTCGCATCGTGACTACCAGCTGGTGCGTAAGCCGATTTGGCTGCTGGCTGAATTGTGCTACAGCAGTGGACGAGACACAAAAGAGGAAAAAGAAGAAGCCATCAGTTGACAGTTGAGTTGTATCGCTGTGTGGAGTGATCTCACACCTGGCTCGCTGCTGGTGGCTGTTTGGTGCTGCTGTATTGGTGCTGCTGGCTGTAACGGCTGCAACTTCGATCGATCGGACAACCAACCTTACTGAAAGGGAGAAGTAAAAAGGTACGTGTTCTTGTCAGCGCTAGTGCGCTAGACTTAAGATGGATGTAGATCCCTCGCCTCCCGCGCCACCATCCCCGAACCCCTCTGACCCTGACCCTTCTGTTACCCCCTCCCCTGTTCATTCTTCAGTCCCCCCTCGCCCCAAGCTTTACCCAGACGGAGCCCAGGGCAGCTATGCTGTCTATTTTCGGCCAAAGGGGGGACCGAAATCGAAACAGTTGAACCTCTTGCAGATTTCTAAAGACCTGACGAAGGAGTACAAGGGCGTGACCGAAATTTCCAAGGTCCGGCCTAACAAGCTCCATGTCGTGGTCAGTAACCTGAAAGAGGCCAACGATATAGCTTGCTCTGAGCTCTTCACACGCGAGTATTGCGTTTACATACCCGCACGAGACGTGGAGATCGACGGTGTCATAACCGATTCGAGTCTGTCCGTCGAGTGTATACTGGAAAGTGCCGAAGGGTGCTTTAAAAACAAAACCTGTCCCGTTGTAAAGGTGCTCGACTGCAAGCAATTGCGGTCAGCATCGATCATCGGTGGCAAAACAGTATACACCCCGTCAGACTCGTTTCGAGTTACGTTCGCCGGGTCAGCGCTACCAAGCCACGTCTCGATCCACCGGGTTTGTCTCCCTGTGCGATTATATGTGCCTCGCGTCATGAACTGCCTGAATTGTAAGCAGTTAGGCCACACCGCCGCCTACTGCTGCAATAAGGCACGTTGTGGCAAGTGTGGGGAGAATCATGCGGATGATTCCTGCAGTAAAAATGCTGAAAAATGCATTCACTGTGAGGAGAGTCAGCATGAGCTCTCGACATGTGCGGTGTACATGCAGGGCAGGGATAAAATAAAGAGGTCTCTCAAAGAGCGTTCGAAGCGTTCTTACGCTGAGATGCTGAAGAAGACCGTTACCACTTCTCCCATTACATCAAACCCTTATGATCTGTTGTCCTCTGATGAAACCGATTCTGACGATTCACCAGCGGGAACATCTTACGCCAATCCTGGGGAGTCTAGAAAGAGGAAAAATATTTCCTCTCCTAAACTTCTCAGAAAAGGTCCTAAGATTTCTCAAAGTGAAATGAAAGTTACAAGCAAACCAAACAGTGCTGCGGAAAAACCGAAGCAAACTCCTCCTGGGCTTGCAAATTTAAAGTCCCAGAAGGAGTTCCCAGCACTGCCAGGAACATCTAAAACCCCAGTTCCTTTTGCACATCCAGTTGATGAAACAAACTCTGGATTAGTGAAATTTTCTGACATTGTGGACTGGATTTTTGAAACTTTCAATGTACCCGATCCAATTAAAATTTTTCTTACAGCATTCCTCCCAACAGTTAGATCATTTTTGAAGCAGTTGACTGCCTAATGGCCCTTCCTTGCAGCGATTGTATCCTTCGATGCCTAATTCAACTGCGTATATGAAGGATTCTATCTCTGTCTTACAGTAGAATTGTAGAAGTATTTTACCAAAAATTGATTCGTTTAAAGTTTAGATAAATAAAAACAAATGCGATGCATTTTCCCTTTGTGGAACTTGGCTTACTTCAAATATTGATCTCAACTTCCATGATTTTAATATTATTCGCCTTGATCGAGACACCCCATATGGAGGAGTACTTTTAGGGATTAAAAAGTGCTATTCTTTCTATCGTATTAACCTCCCCTTGATTCCAGGCATCGAAGTTGTCGCATGTCAAATGACAATACAAGGTAAAGAGCTTTGTATTGCCTCAATATATATTCCTCCCAGAACACAGGTTGGGCAACGGCTGCTCTTTGATTTAATAGAACTTCTTCCCTCGCCACGTTTGATTTTGGGAGACTTCAACTCTCATGGCGTGGCTTGGGGTTCCCCTTACAATGATAACCGCTCCTCTTGAATCTATCAACTTTGCATTGACTTCGACATGACTATTTTAAACAACGGTGAAATGACACGTATCCCGAAACCTCCAGCGCGCCCAAGCGCTTTGGATCTATCCTTATGTTCGACGTCGCTACGGTTGGATTGCACATGGAAGGTAATCCTCGATCCTCACGGTAGCGACCATTTGCCTATTATTATTTCATTCAATAACGGGTCAACTCGCATGCGACCAGTTGACATTCCGTATGACCTCACACGGAATGTCGATTGGAAGTTATACGAGGAAATGATTTCAAAAGCGGTCGATTCGATTCAACATCATCCACCACTTGAAGAATACAACCTCCTCGCGGGCTTGATTCTCGACGCCGCGTTGCAAGCCCAAACGAAGAAATATCCCGGCGTAACGATTAAAGAACGGCCTCCCACTCCGTGGTGGGACCAAAAGTGCTCCGATGTCTACACGCAAAGATCCGACGCGTTTTTGGCCTACCAGAAGGGAGGTATACCTGGCGACTATTTACGGTATTCGGAGCTTGATACCAAGCTTAAAAGCTTGGCTAAAGCAAAGAAACGCGGATATTGGCGTCGGTTCGTGAACGAGACGTCGAGGGAGACATCGATGAGCACTCTTTGGAACACAGCCCGAAGAATGCGGAATCGCGTAACGGTCAACGAAAGCGAGGAGTCTTCAAGTAGGTGGATATTTGATTTTGCCAGGAAAGTATGTCCGGACTCTGTTCCTGAGCAAAATATTGTTCGTGATGCGTCTTCGGGCCACGACGCGATAGAATCACCTTTCACGATGGCAGAATTGTTCAATAAGTTTCTGGAGCAAAACATTGTACCGCAGGATTGGAGGCAAGTGAAGGTGATCGCCATCCAAAAACCAGGGATACTAGCTTCTGATCACAACTCTTATAGGCCGATTGCAATGCTATCCTGTATCCGGAAATTGATGGAAAAAATGATACTCCGTCGTTTAGACCATTGGATCGAATCAAATGGCCTACTATCGGATACTCAATTTGGCTTCCGCCGTGCCAAAGGGACGAATGATTGTCTTGCGCTGCTTTCAACAGATATTCAGCTGGCGTATGCTCGCAAAATACAAATGTCTTCTGCGTTCTTGGACATTAAGGGGGCTTTTGATTCCGTTTCTATTGACATTCTTCCGGGTAAACTTCACCGACAAGGATTTTCTCCAATTTTAAACATATTTTTGCACAATTTGTTGTCCGAAAAGCACATGCATTTTACGCACGGCGATTTGACAACTTTTCGCATTAGCTACATGGGTCTTCCCCAGGGCTCATGTTTAAGCCCCCTTCTTTACAACTTTTATGTAAATGACATCGACGAATGTCTGGCAAATTCATGCACGATAAGACAACTTGCAGACGACAGTGCAATCTTTGTTACAGGAGCCAAAGCTGCCGATTTGCAAGGACCATTGCAAGATAGCTTGGACAATTTGTCTGCTTGGGCTTTACAGCTAGGTATCGAATTCTCTCCGGGGAAGACTGAGATAGTAGTTTTTTCTAGGAAGCATGAACCTGCTCAGCTTCAAACACAATTAATGGGTAAAACGATTTCTTAGGTTTTGGTACACAAATATCTTGGTATCTGGTTCGACTCTAAAGGCACCAGGGGTTGTCACGTGAGGTATCTGATGAAAAAATGTCAACAAAGAGTGAATTTTCTTCGTACAATAACCGGACAATGGTGGAGAGCCCATCCAGGAGACCTTATAAGGCTTTACCAAACAACGATATTGTCTGTTATTGAATACGGGTGTTTCTGCTTCCGCTCCGCAGCAAACACACATCTGATCAAACTGGAGCGAATACAATATCGTTGTTTGCGTATCGCCTTAGGTTGCATGCAGTCAACCCATACGATGAGTTTGGAGGTCTTAGCTGGAGTACTACCATTGAAAAACCGCTTCTGGAGCTTGTCTTCTCGTATTCTTATCAAATGTGAGGTCTTGAACCGTCCCGTGATTGAAAATTTTGAAAGGTTAATCGAACTTAATTCTCAAACCCGTTTTATGACATTGTATTTCCATCACATGTCCCAAAATATTAACCCTTCTTCGAATATTCCAGATCGTGTCAACTTATCAAATACTTCTGATTCTACTGTGTTTTTCGATACATCCATGATAGAAGAAACTCGTGGAATCCCGGATCATTTACGCGTGCAGCAGATCCCCAAAATTTTTTCCAATAAATATCGAAACATCAACTGCAACAATATGTTCTACACTGACGGATCACTTCTTGATGGGTCCACTGGCTTCGGTATTTTCAATAACAATTTAACCGTCTCCCATAAGCTCGATAATCCTGCTTCTGTTTACGTCGCAGAATTGGCAGCAATTAAGCAGTTAAGGATTATCGAAAAAATGCCCACGGACCATTATTTCATCTTTACGGACAGTCTCAGTTCCATTGAGGCTCTCCGATCGATGAAAGATGTTAAGCACTCTCCGTATTTCCTGGGGAAAATACGGGAACATCTGAGTGCTTTATCCGAAAAATCGTTTCAGATTACCTTAGCGTGGGTCCCTTCTCACTGCTCGATACCGGGCAATGAGAAAGCGGACTCTTTGGCTAAGGTGGGCGCAACAAACGGTGATATTTATGAAAGACCAATTGCTTTTAATGAATTTTTCGCACTTGTACGTCAGAATACGATCATCAGTTGGCAAAATGCTTGGATCAGAGGGAAATTGGGAAGGTGGTTACATTCCATAATCCCCAAAGTATCGACGAACCCGTGGTTCAAGGGGTTGGATGTAGGTCGGGATTTCATTTGCGTGATGTCCCGGCTTATGTCCAATCACTATAGATTTGACGCGCATCTCCGTCGTGTTGGGCTCGGGGAAAGTGGTATCTGTGCCTGTGGTGAGGGTTATCACGACATAGAGCATGTGGTTTGGTCATGCCCTGTACACCGTGACGCCAGGTCTAAATTAATAGCTTCCCTGCAGGCCGAAAGTAGGCAGCCGGCTGTTACTGTTCGTGATGTCTTGGCGAGCCGTGACCTATCCTACATGTCCCCTATATACGTTTTCCTGAAATCCATCCACGCCCCAGTTTAATCCTATTCCCTTCCGCCTACATCCAACCAAACGACAAGAACACGTTAAGACCCCGGATCCGGAAACAGCAACTAGACCCGCACGATACTCTCAGGTCCCGAGGGAGACAACCCAATATGCCAGTCCGTAATATCTTGGCCCAGCAGCGGAACATATTCAATATGCTGCTTACCTATGGCAATGGAAAACCATCAAACAACAAATCAGTGCTTTTAATGCAAAACATTCTAGCTTTAAGTTAGATTTAGTTTCAGCTCGTAGTCGGCAGCGAGGATAAAAAATTTGCTTTTAGTTATTAAGATACTTTAGAAAGTAAGCTACCAGATATAATTGGCGCCGTCAAACATTAAATTGTATTTGTGCCGTGTCAAATAAATTATAGATGAAGAAAAAAAAATATAACCTTTAAAAAGCTTCAATAAATACTTAAAAAGTGTTTATAATGATCCATAGTGATTTTACCGAAGCCCGTCCAGAAATTAACTTGGGCACTAGAGGGATAATTTTACTCTTCCTTTTACACGCTTACTGCTAAAATTCAACTAATAAACTATTCAAAGTTAGTATCAATTGCAAGAAAACATAAATTAAAATGAGAATTAAAAAAACACGCTTACTGCCCTACCAAGTATACCGAGTTTTGTTTCTCCTACCAAACATCGCCACGTATAATTTCCTAAAAAAGTTTCGTGGGGCGTCTTTCCGGCCAGTTTTATTATAAAAGGGACTTTTTCATTTTAATGGCCAGATAATCAAAACTAACCTGCTCTGTTAGTTAATTTTTTTTCATCCAATTCCTGTGTTCTACAGAAAAGTTCGATGCTTTGTTTTGATTTTTCACGACGTTTTTTCAGAGCGGTTGACCGAAACTCTCAGGTTGAGAAAAACTAATGCGCCCTGCCTCTAGCGGTGATTTGATGAAACTGTTAGGACGAACTACGAACATTTGCAGCGCGAACCAGGATTAAAAACTAATTTTGTGTTATTAAAAAAAATACAATAATTTGAAGCTGTACATTATGGGCTAAAATACTGTAGAGACGTTTAAGCAAACTGCTTCGGTAAAGACATTAGCAACCGAATTCACATCTTCTATTCGCTTAGTTGTCAGGGCAAGTTTAAGTAGTTTGCTTTAAAAGAATTCAAAGCTATGTATTGTTAAAAAATAGAAGCAACTTCAAAAATTAGTTCATTTTAAAATCGCTGACTATTCAATTGTTAATCGATGATTTAGGTAATAGCACGAACCAGGATCAGTTTTTGCATAGTGGGAACCACGATCAATCACCTTATTTAAATACCCAACTGTTCTACCTCATTTATTTATTTTTTTTTTTCATGAATTATTTTTGTTTCAAAACAAGTACGAAAACAGAGCATGTTTAAATAATTTTTTTTTGTAGGTTTGACCTCCGCATTCCCCAAGATCATACATAGAGCAAACCCAGCATCTCTGAGCTGCAATTTGGAAAATAGGCTCTTCTTGCCTCGTTGTAAAAACATGAATACACTACGATGCTTTTTGTTGATTTGCTCAAAGCTCAACCATTTTGAAATTCATTGAAAATTGTTACGGAATGTGAGTTTCGATACAATATCATGAAAAACTGTCATCAATTCGATACCCTGCCGCTGTGCACAAATTTTAATGATGATCTATTCAACAGTTTTAAAATAATGAAAGTTAACTTAGTTTCAAGTTCTATACAGATGTCAAGACGGCGCCTAAAATACTCAATAACTTAGCAGCAGTTCGAACGATTTGTTACCACTTAATGGCCAATGACCAAAACAAACGCCATTAGTGAGTGCGCTTTCGACAATGCCGAGAGCTTTCCAACAGACTTTGAGCCCTCTGGCAGTAACACTCGGACGAGGCACCAAGAGCCACAACGCAAATAGCATTTTCGATAATTCGCTCCTCCACCCGAAACAAGACACCATTCAACACCCACGCTTCCATCCGATACAATCTACAAAACAAACACCACTTGTCTATACTTATCGTCCATCAAAGCGTACACAATTCATATTATAACAGCAATAGCTCATTCCGATAATATGATTATGGCAATTATGTCTAGACATATTGGGTCACTTTGAGTGAAGTGGGTCTGATGAATCAGATTTTATCACCCGTAAACAAAACGCCCGGTCCACAGGTTGACAGATCCACACAGACGCAGCCAGTGTGCGCCACTTGAATCGAACCGTGACTCCGTAAGTATGTCGCGAACCATTTCTATAACAACAGTTTATATCGTGTGGAAAAAAAAGCTTAGCGTGGGCGGTCCGGATGCTTCCAAAACCATCCCTGCGGTTGCGATCCGTTATCCAACGTCTTCCCTCCTCCAGCAACCAGCACGGAATCGTAAAATCACTTCCTCTTCTTGGTGCGTTTTATTGCAGGCGCTTTGATGGCACTCCGATGGAGATGGATGGCAAAACAAATGCCGGAGAAAAAAAAACGGGTGACAAATTCATCAATCACGTGTCGTAGCTCCGAGGGCTGGCTGGACCTTCCCCGGGTGGATGGTGTTTTTATTTTATTATCACGAATCTGAAGAGTGTACTCTTTCCAGCTAATAAAGTTCGTTGCGGAGGAGTTAAAATCAACAGTGGCAAGGTTTAAAAATTCGAGGGGTCCAGCTGTAGATTGGATGCGTTGCCCGTTGTACAAATGCTAGTAAATCAAATAATTGCATGTCCTGAAGCAAAATTCTGTGCATTTCAGTCGGCAAATTATATCAAGAGTAGCTATCAACATGATGTGTTGCTGCCTCGATACAGTAAACTTTGATGAACTCTGCACTGCACACATTGCAAGAACAAATTATTTCGTTTTTGTTTTCTCTCGAGTTTGGAGTCACTTAATAGTTTTGAACTTCAAAATTAAAGGAAAAAAACGGAAAAACCCAGTAAATTAACGGAAAAGCAAAAAAAAACCTGTGAAACATTAACATTATTGAAGTTTGCCCAATATGTTGGTTTTTACCCAGACTTCTGAATTGCACTGGCTGCATATATGATTTTGCTCAGGGTTCAAATCGAAAAACGGCCATAAATAACAAAATTACCCGCTTTAGAGATTCCAAGTATTTAGTACCAATGATATGTTGAACACCAATCTCTTAGACCAGGCCATTTGTTGACCTGTTATTATTATTTGGCGGAGCAGAAAAATTTTCGTGTTGAAAACTTCACACTATTTTGTCGTTTACGCTTATTTAAATGAACAAGTAAGCATTTTAAAATTTCGCACATTATCTAATATTTGGTTTTATTTGTGAAAACTACAGCCGTACTACTGGTTCTGCATTGATTCGGGATCGATACTTAGTCTTTGTTGCTAGCTATATCACAAAACCGGACACGAACATGTACTTACTTACTTTACTTTTATGGCGACAGATCATTAAGATCCTATGCCGAACTCCAGAATACGTCTCCACAAAACTCGGTCTTGGGCTGCTACTCTCCAATCTCCCCTTACACCCGCTGCTCTGGCATCCTCGTCGACAGCACACATCCAGCGCGTGCGCAGTCTGCCTCGAAGTCGTCGGCCTCTATCCAGTTCTCTACTAAATTTTATCTTTGCCGGTCGCTCATCCGCTCTCCGTGCTACACCCACTGCTAACCTGCCTTGTTACATCAGGTTGACAATATCAGCGTGTTTGTATACTTCGTACCGCTCGTGATTTATGCGCCTGCGCCACACCCCGTTCTCTAGTTTGCCTCCGAGTATTGATCGCACGATTCTACGCTCGAAGACCCCAAGCGCTCGTCGATCGGCCTCCTTCCACGTCCACGATTTATGTCCGTAGAGCGCCACCGGGAGGATCAGAGTCCTATAGAGCGCAAATTTCGTACGGATCTGTAGGCTACGGGACCTGAGCTGGCTACGCAATCCGTAATAAGCCCTATTCGTCGCCGCAATCCACCTCTTCACCTCGTGGGTCAACTCGTTGTCACATGTCACGGGAGTACCAAGATTAACAAATTAGTCGACCACTTCGAAAGTATCCCCATCCATCTCCACCGCAGCACCAACACCCGTAGAACTACCACGCTCTCTGCCAGCCACCATGTAGTTCGTTTTTGCAGTGTTTATGATGAGTCCAACTCTCACAGCTTCCCTTTTGAGAGCCGTAAAGGCCTCCTTAACTGCTCTACGGTTAACACTTATCACATCAATGTCGTCCGCAAAGACCAGAAGCATGTGAGACTTAGTGATGATGGTGCCGTTCCTCTGCACACCTGCCCTTCGCATTGCACCTTCCAAAGCTATGTAGAACAGCAAGTTAGAGAGCCCGTCACCTTGCTTCAGGCCATCCAACGTCACAAACGCGTCGGAAAATTCGCCCGCTGTCCTGACGCATGATGTGAAACCGTCAAGTGTCGCACGTAACAGTTTAATTAGTTTTGTTGGGAAACCATGTTCTAGCATTATTCGCCAAAGCTCGTTGCGTTTTACTGTGTCGTACGCCACCTTAAAGTCTATGGACAGATGATGCGTCTGCAAGATATGTTCTCGAAACTTGTCGAGAACCTGTCTCAAGGTGAACATCTGGTCCGTTGTAGATCGCCCCACTCGGAAACCGCATTGATATTCTCCAACAAAGGCTTCCTGCAACGGCCTTAGTCGCTGGAACAGGATACGGGAGAGAATTTTGTAAGCGGAATTGAGGAGGGTTATGCCTCTATAATTACTACAGTCGAGCCTATGTCCCTTCTTGTAGATAGGGCATATGAGTCCTTCCGACCAGTCCGTAGGTAGTTGTTCCTCAGACTATACCCTTAGGATAATCTGGTGAATTGCACTACACAGCCACCCGCTTCCAACTTTGAAAAGTGCGGCCGGTAAGCCGTCCTTCCCAGCGGATTTGTGGTTCCTTAGCTCTCTGCAAGCATTCTTCACCTCGTCCAATGTTGGTGGGTCCACAGCTTGTCCGTCCTCCGCAAATTCTATCCTGTTCCCTTCGACGACTCTCTTACCTTCCTCACTGGGACTCGAACATGGATGCGAAAAATGATAGAAAAAGCTTTGCTTCATTGGACAAAATTGTAAATTAATTTTTCATCTAAAACCAAGATTCTTAATGTGATTTTTTGCACTTCAATTTCTCCCTAATGTTCGTAGCTGATGTCAAATCAACTCGATCCTTCAAAAGAAAAAGCGCCAACAGGAGGAACGAGATCGCGAAGCTATGGGATACCTGTTCTGCGTTGGTGACACCCGTAAGTTCTATGAGAAACTGAACAGCTCGCACAGAGGCTATGTACCACAAGTCGACCTGTGCCGCGACCTGGGAGAAAATGTCCTGACAAGCAAGTTACATCAGTTGAAAGTGGTACGGCAATCAATCCAGGAATACGTGCGGCAGACGACAGGTTCCCAGCCTCAGGCCTCACTCAACGTACAGCAGACTTAAGGCAGAGGCCAATCGGGTCAGACTAGTCATGAACACGTCGAAGACAACATGCATGAGAAGTAGGGGCTCGAAGGAAAACTCTGTTAGCCTTCCACCACGGATTCTTATCGACGGTGACGAAATCGAGGTGGTAGAAAAGTTTGTGTATATAAACTAGTGACCGCCGACAATGACACTAGCAGAGAGATGAAAAGACGCATTATGGCTGGAAATCGCGCTTACTTTGGACTGCGGCAAACGCTTCGATCGGACACAATTCGCCGCTCCACAAAGTTGATCATCTACAAATCACTTAGAAGATCGGTAGTCCTATACGGCCACGAAACATGGACCCTGCTCATGGAAGACCAGCGTTTCCTGGAGGTTTTCGAACGGAGGTGTTGCGTATGATCTACGGTGGCGTGCAGATAGAAGATGGACATCAAGACGACGAATGAACCACAAGTTGTATCAGTTGCTGGGGGAACCCACTATAGTCCATACGGCTAAAATCGGAAGACTACGCTGGGATAGCATAGCGTAAAGGAGTCGGAGGAAAGACCGGTCAAAATGGTTCTGGATAACGACCCAATAGAAACTCGTCCTCGTGACGCACAACGTGCACGGTGGATCGACCAAGTGAAAGGAGACCTCCGCATCCTACGTGGTCTGCAAGAGTGGCAACGAGCAGCCCTGGATCGAGTACAATAGTGTCGGCTCTAAGCTACAGCAAAGGCTTCACAGGACTTCGTCCGATTGATAAGGTAAGCTTGTACACTCAGAAATATTGTGCCGAAAGGATTTTTGATATCGAAAGTTACACATACATAACCACATTAACACACATACACACATACACATACATTTATATGTTGCACTTGCTGATTTGGTGTTGGTTATTTAATTGTTCAGTTGTTCGTCGCTTGTGTTTCATGCGATACGAACACGGACAGTTTTCTGAAAGTGTTCGTCAAGTTGTATTTTTTTTATATTGTACCGGATACATATTCTGCGACCCAGCTACTCGTCGCCAACTTTCTAGGCGTCTCGACATCGGCATGGTCAAGCCATCTTGCACGTTTGGCTCCTCCGTTTCTAGTGCTTCGGCATCCTCGCCGGCTTCATGGTCGGCCCATCGTAGCCTCGCGACCAACGTCAGGTGCACAAGGGAAATCTCTCCAAATGGTACCTGCAGCTCGTGATCCATAGCCTGAGCCATTCCCCCCGCTTAAAGTTTGTACTCCAACAAATTTTATCCGAAACTCTTCCCGTTCAAATACGATCAGTCCGAGTATGTCCTCTGTGGGCAGCGACACAGGTTCAAAGCGTTCTGCGAAAGGCATAAAAGACCCAGCTTAAATGCGTCGTTGAATCTCCTTACTTGTGTTATTGTTGACGGTTACCAGAGTTCCCAAGTACAAAAGCTCATCTACCTTTCTCTTTCATATACTTGGTTTTCGACCGATTGTTTTCCACCTATAACCTATAAGTTGAAAACTTTTACTAAAAATCGTGCATATCGTTTCGATATTGCATCCTCAAAAGCAATGTTGAATACCGTGCAGAATAGTCCATCTCCTTGTCTCAACCCTCTGCGCGCTTCAAAAGGATTCGCAAATGCCCCGATATGCACACATTCGATCCAAGATAGTTTTGATAAGACGTGTCAGTTTATTCGGAAAACCGTAGTCGTGAATTGTTTGCCATACCTGGCCTTGATAGGTTATATCTTGAAGTTCACGAAAACGAGATGTAGAAGTACGTTGTATTCCCAGTATTTGTGATAGATCTGCCGGAAAATAAAGATGTATTGATGTTTGATACTTTAAAGCCGGAAAGTAGAAGAAGCTTGATGGTGAACGTTTGCAAAGATTTATTTCGTGTCTTGTAAACTTGAGGAAAGCTGAGAAAAAGTAATGTTCCATAAACTTTGGTTGCTGTGATGGAGCTTAGTGATTGCTAGATCTCCAACATCCTGAAGTCGTAGAATGTCCATGACCTTCTTGAACAGGTCTGCTTGCTGCTCAGTAGTGGAGATTTACTTCCACCTGCAGCAACATAGTTCTTGATGAAGTGGTGCTTGATGTCGATGTGAATAACCCGCTTCGATTTTGAATTATTAGAAAGTCATTGGATTTGGTAGCTTCGTATATCTGTACGTAGTTGACTACGTATATCTGTACGGAATCCCTTGGTGATTTGCAATTCAAGTCCTCTAGAACATCGACCAACCAGACTACTTTAGATACAGCTTAGCTCGAAAATGTTGACACCGTTGGTTGTTTGGGACTTATCCAGGAAGCCGTTGACCTATGGACTTTGAACAAGAAACCAGTCACCAACTTGCTGTGTCTTGTGTTGGAGACCCAGTCTGCGTCAACGAATCCTACGAGTAGTTTACTGTCCTTATCTCGCTTGTAACGAAGACCCATGATAATCGTTGCTTTCGGGTACCTGATGATCAGTTTCAATGCCAATAAGTTTTCGTTGGTGTTTGCTGAAACTTTCTCATGTAACTCACTGGATATCACAGATCAGCACGGACGCACAACATTAGATACATAATGCTGTTCAGCAGTTCTCAATATGGTTGGACAGTGGTGCTTCCTCCGCGGCTCAGCATTAGTCCTTTCTTCATTGGGCTCCTGGCAGTGTTGCAATTGGGCATACCAAACTTCTCCAGGATTTTAGTAATAACAAAATCTTGGAACAACTTCAGGCTAATACGGTCCAGATTGTAATCAAGTCGTATGCCCAGTAAGAACTTCGCTTCTCCGCAATCAGTTATCTTGAACTCATTTGGAAAGACGATGCTTCAACTTTTCAATAGTTTGAATACTCCAGCCGACTAGCAAAAGGTCATCCACGCAGAGCACCAGATAAACTTCATCGACGTCAATGATAGATACGTAGAGATAGTAATCATGATTAGATCTGCGAAATCGAAGTTTTAGCATCGTCGAATTGAACTTGTCGTTGCAACATCTTGGTGGTTGCTTTAATCCATATAATCACTTTTGCAGCTTGTACACGCCGCTTTCTTTCGCTTTAACGCTTCGAGGATTTTCCTTGTACAGATTCGCCTTCAGCACTTCATGCAGAAAAACTGTCTTGACGTCCATCCGATGTACACCTGTCGACCACCTCGCGCTCACTTGAAATCAGGTTTCTCTCGACGTTCTTTCACATATCTGAACTCACTCGCTTCCACTAGATTATTTTGGCTTTACAAAAAATTTGCGCGTGTTCTTAAGCAGGCATAAGACAACGCAAATGTTTGCTTTTTTTAGTACGCATTTTATTTTGGGCCAATAAAATTTGTACCAAAAATAGCAAATCTTTGCTTCGTCTAATAACTGCTTTAGCCCGAAACATATGTTCTTTACGATTTCCTGCTTCTTTCTCCTCAGGATTGTGGTCAATTCATTTTAAGCCCTTCGATATTAGGCCACGTTCTCTGTTGTGGCGATGCTTAGATAGCTAATAGAGTCGAAGCACATACCTCCATCGTGGATGATATTGCCTCGTCAAGTAGGCATGCGTAGTTTTCGGCAGCCGAGGAGGACGGCTTTGTTATGTGTGAATAGTGATGTGTGATAGTTTTGAGCGCACATGCTATAAGCTATAAGTGATAATCTAAACCGAATGATCTAAACCGAATTGATGTTTGATGTTTGAGAAAAACCAGCCATCAATGAGAACGTGGTCAATTTGGTTTGTGCTTCTAACTAACAGGCTTCGGCAAGCTGCAAAGCTGACGGATCGTTGGCCGTTGTCACTTGTGATTGTGTGTTGGTTGTGAGGCCCTTTCAGTGGTCTATGCATCACTTCCATCGATGTTTTGTGGCGATTCCATCTCGTCATCAGGTCTATCTCCGTGCAGATAGTGCACATTGCTAATGCTGTAGCTGAAGAAACGGCCTTCAATACTCAACAAACACCTTCGTCATCCAGTTGATCACGCGATCCTGCATTTAACCTACCACACAAACACCAGTTCCGACACGGTGCCGACTTTGTGGGGTTCTAGTTGTCTACAAAATTTAGCCACCTGTAGTTTTGAATATCGAGCTTTCATTCGTGGTTCATATTTCGTTGCCCAGGTTCATGGAAAATGTTTCAAGTTACATTTTACTATTCTTGGTGGTGAATTTACTTAGATAGGTTGCCTCACTAGGGCCACGCATCTCGAGACAACAAGCTTCTTAATTCGCCAGCTTGCTCCGGATCAGACGCTGTCTCATCTCAAGTCGCCGTGACTTGGGCAAAGCTATCCGAAAATCTACCAAATGACGAAATAACATTCCAGTCAATCAACTAAAATTCTTATACGGAATAAATTCCCAATCCGCACGAGCGTCACAAAGGAAGAAGGGCTTTTTGTTACAATGGTCATCTGAATGTTTTTAAAATAATATGGAAACAGTTTTTGTAATCGAGTAACCATTACTTTTCATAGAAAAAAATAGTGCGAATTTTCTCACGAAAGACACGAATGCAATGATTTTAAAACAAACTTTCATTTTTTTTTGTCTACGTGATAATTGAACTACAATATATTTATTTTTCTCTGAAGAGTCACAGACGAAATTATTTTTCTTTAGAAACAAAAAAGTTTCTTTCACTAAGTAGTCACGGTGATAATTTAAAGTACAAGTGGCATTTTGTCTTAGAATAGTCACCAAGTCATTAAAAGGTACAAGAATATTTTTCTTGTAAATTCATGGTGACTTTTCATAGTGAGAGTTTCCTTAATTAGTCACTGTGACGCTCATAAGAAAATATATGTCAGAAATTTTGTTCAAGAGAACATGCGATCTTTTTAAAAAAATATAAGTTATTAACATTGTCACAGTGATTTTGGTATTCGTCTTTTTTAGTTTAAAGAAATATCAGTTAAAGTAAACATCGAGCTTTGTCGGACAAATGTTACTAGTTAGTCACCGTGAATTATTTAAGGATATATATGTCAAATGTTGTTAGAAAAGAATATGTGATCTTTTTCAAAATTTCGGCGCAGTTTGAGTAATCATCCCTTTTTCAATCCAGTAACAAAGAAAGGATTACTTCATTGTAATAAAGTCACATATGTATTAAACTAACGTTCGGTTAGTATTTTCTCACTAGAGATCTCTTATGAATTGATTTTTTGACGAATGCAGATAGGAGCTATAATCGTTTTCAAGAAGAATGCATGTTTTTTTACGGAAGTTACCAAGAATAATTGGTGACGAACACCTAGAATTCGTTGGCTAAATGGAGACGATTATTGCTAAAATCGGTAAAAGTATATATTATAAACTTGAACCATAATATGATTTGGACGTTTCCATCGAAAATGTTCATATATTTTGTAACTTAATTATAGCAAGACTCACATATGTACAGACATTTGCGCAAAAGAGCAACAAATTTAATTTTTCGTGTTTCTAATATATTCAAAATTTTACGAATGCTATCTAAAACCTCATTCTTCTGAGGGCGCATGATAATTTAAGGGGTAGACGATTTACTTTCACAACGAAAATGGGATTGCATGTGAAAATAACTCCAAGAGTATTTATCGCAATTTCAACTTGAAAACAAATACACAATTGCAATGTTCGAGAGCTGGTCACGAATAAATTATTTTGTTTGGGAACTATGTCACGAAAATTTTTGGCTTGAATCATTTTGTGAGTGAAAGTGTCCCGATAATCATAAAATTGTATCGCAAACCAAGAACTCAGGGAGGAAAAAACTGCAAGCTGTGAAATAGGGATGGGCGATACTAGCATCGATACCAACGGTATCGATACTAGGGGTCGGGTTATTGAATATTTTGGCATCGATACTCACCACGAGAGATAAGTACCGGTATCGATACTTTCAAAATGATGATTTTTTTTTAAAAATTGCAGGTCTGATACCAATACTATCGAAACATCGATAATCGATACTCCTTCAGCCGATACTTCGATACCTGGTATCGAAGTTCATTGAAGTATCGCCCATCCCTACTGTGAAATGCAGACTTTGAGAGTCCGTGGGCGATTTTGTTTTTTTTTTTCAATTTGTAAATATTTGTTGTTGAGTTTGCATAGCATGCAAACGAAACTATTTACAGTCGCCAAGACTTAGAAAGAAAGAGGGATAATTCGATCGCAATCATTTCTCTCTTCCAATCATTGTCGTCTCGCGATTTTGAAGCAGAATACTTCTCTTAGAAAGTTCGGCTACATAGGGATGTGAAAAGAAAATCTAAAACCGAAAAAAGTGAAAAATATGTCCAATTTCAAATGCTAATAAATCGGTTAGTTTTCGATGGTTTTCTTTCGTTCTTGCAGCAATAGAATGGAAAATCTTCTAAGATTCTTCCCAAAATAAGATAATTGTAATTTTTTTATTCACACTATTACACTATTGAAAATAGTCAAGTCTTGTCAAAACGAAAAATTCGACCTCTGATTGGTCGTTATATGATTGCTTCCCAAGCACGCTCGACAGAATTATATACCTTGCAATTGAAAACATGCTATTTGGCCTATATAAGAGCCTGTTTCAGCCGAAGCCGCTCATAATAGTTCTAGACAGCGACAACAGCAGTCGTCCTCCCTTAGCAGCAGCACTAGCAGTGCAGTGGATACCAGCGATGGCGGAAAGCGGCCACAGCTGTGGCGTAGCAATGGATAGCGCACTAGTTGCAGCGGATTCCAGCAACGATAGCAGCTGGGCCAGCTGATGCAGGGTTAGTAAATACCAATGGCAGCGTATAGCGGCCACAACTGTGGCATGGCTATGGATGGCGAACTAGTTGCAGCGGATCTCAGCATCGATATCGGCTGATGCAGTGAGGAACTTTAGTGAAATGCAGTCTCTGTGCGATAGTGGGCACTAGTAAATGCATTCAATGAAAAGTTGACTCATTTTGACAACACGTGAGCCGTTTAGTTTTGAGTGTTAAATCAGCTTTTCACAGTTTATTTTATCACAACGAATACTTTATACGTATGTGATCGGCATCTTATTCGGTACTAAATGAACAACAAATTGTCCATTTCAGGATGAAATGAAAAACTGATGAATAAAGCGTTAATGTTTTCTCTTGAGTTAATTTACATTTTTAACTTTGTAAAAGTTATAAATTTTACTTTATTTCCGTGTCTCAGAACGTACTGAATAATCTTTCCCTTCAGTCATGAGCACGACATCCGAAAAAATTTCATCTCAAAATTTTAAAATTTTCAAGCCCCAACTATATTATTGAAAATTACTATATTATTGAAAATGGTCAATCCTTGTTGAAGCGTAAAATTCGATTGATCTAATATGTCAACGTTTAATTACTAGAGAAAATGACTGACACGCAAGCAGCCGGGTTATCTTTCTTGTGAAAGTATTCTACTTCAACCTTGCGGTCGTGGCTTTGCACACAACCCTCCTGTCATTTTTCTACACTACGATTCTATCAGCAAACAGTAAGTCATCGGTTTGTAGAGCTATTGGAAATTCAATCTCTGAGAGAGACTATTGAGAAGTAATAACCACCAAAAAATGTTGTCTTGTAATTTTTTATTGGCTTAAAACATGCTAAAACTATCCTAGAATCAAAATCTACATCGCCCAAGTACAGATATAAACTCAAAGTTCGTTTAAATCAATTTTTACCGAACAAATTTTATGCTCCAAAATCACATACTTACCTTACCAAGCAGTCCCAAGCCGTGGTGTGGCCTTTGCTGTACGTAAGAGTCGTCTCCATTCCACTCGGTCCATGGCTGCAGTTCGCCAGCTCTGCAGTCTGCGTAGGGTTCGCAGGTCGTCTTCCACCTGATCGATCCACCTTGCCCGCTGTGCACCTCTCCGTCTCGTCCCTGACGGATTGGTTTCAAGAACCATCTTTACCGGGCTGTCGTCTGACATCCTTACAACATTCCCAGCCCACCGCAACCTGCCTATCTTAGCGGTGTGAACGATAGATGGCTCCCCAAGCAGCTCCTGCAGTTCGTGGTTCATTCGCCTTCTCCACACTCCGTTTTCCATCTGCAGTCCACCGAAGATGGTACGCAACACCTTCCGCTCGAAGACCGCAAGGGCGCGTTGGTCCTCCACAAGCATAGTCCATGTCTCATGCCCGTAGAGGACTACCGGTCTGATCAGCGTCTTGTAGATGGTTAACTTGGTGCGGCGACGAATTCTACTCGATCGGAGCGTCCTCCGGAGACCAAAGTATGCACGATTTCCTGCCATAATGCGCCGTTGAATTTCTCTGCTGGTATCGTTGTCGGCAGTTACCAGTGAGCCCAGATACACGAACTCATCAACCACCTCGATTTCATCACCACCAATTTGAACTCGAGGTGGGAGGTTAGCACTGTCCTCTCGTGAACCCCTTCCTTTCATGTACTTCGTCTCCGATGCATTGATGACCAGTCCAATCCGTTTGGCTTCAGCCTTTAGTCCGATGTACGTATCCGCCATCTTCACAAAGGTCAGAGCCACAATGTCAATATCGTCGGCGAAACCAAACAGTTGAACCGACTTTTGGAATATCGTGCCACTCGTGTTAATCCCCGCTCTTCTAATGACACCTTCCAGGGCAATGTTAAACAGTAGGCACGAGAGACCATCACCTTGCCTTAGACCTCTTCGGGTTTCGAAGGGGCTCGAGAGTGCCCCCGAAACTCGAACTACACACATCACTCGATCCATCGTCGCTTTGACCAACCGCGTCAGTTTGTCCGGAAATCCGTAGTCGTGCATAATTTGCCATAGCTTGTCCCGATCGATTGTGTCGTACGCCGATTTAAAATCGATGAACAAATGATGTGTGGGCACGTAATATTCGCGGCATTTCTGCATAACCAGCCGAACCGCGAATATCTGATCCGTGGTGGCGCGGGCATTCATAAATCCCGCCTGGTAATGCCCCACGAACTGCTTCGCAAATGGTGATAGTCGACGGCAAAGTGTTTGGGAGAGTACCTTGTAGGCGGCGTTCAACAGAGTGATTGCCCGGTAATTGCAGCACTCCAGTTTGTCGCCCTTTTTGTAGATGGGACACACAATACCCTCCATCCACTCCTCCGGTACTCGTTCTTCCTCCCAAACCTTGACAATGACCCAGTGCACGGCTCTAGCCAGTGTTTCTCCACCGTATTTCAAAAGCTCGCTGGGAAGTTGGTCCACTCCAGCAGCTTTATTGTTTTTCAGCCGACCAATCTCCTCCTCCACCTCCAGAAGATCGGGGGCTGCAATTCTGATGTCTTCTGCTCGTGCACCAAGATCAATTGCCATACCGTCCTCGCGCTCTACTGCATCGCCGTTTAGATGCTCGTCGAAGTGCTGCCTCCACCTTTCGATCACCTCACACTCGTCTGTTAGGAGGTTGCCGTCCAAGCTCCTGCACATATCGGCTTGCGGCACAAAGCCTTTGCGGGAGCTGTTCAGCTTCTCGTAGAACTTCCGAGTGTCGTTAGCTTGGTACAGCTCTTCCATCGCTACGCGTTCTCGGTCCTCGAGCTGGCGCTTCTTCCTTCGGAGGACTGAGTTTTGGCTGTTCCGTGCCTGTCGGTATCGTTCCACGTTCGCTCTCGTACGGTGTTGCTGCATTCTCGCCCGTGCTGCATTCTTCTCCTCGACTAACCGTTTGCATTCGCCGTCAAACCAGTCATTTCTATGATTCGGGGCCCTTGTACCTAGTAGCGCTACTGCAGTGTTACCTATGGCGGATCGGATGCTTTTCCAGCCATCTTCAAGGGTAGCTGCGCCAAGCTGCTCTTCCGTAGGTAGCACTGCCTCCAGCTACTGCGCGTATTTCTGTGCAGCCTCGGTGTCCCGCAGTTGCTCAATATTTGGTCGCGGCGTTCGATTTCGGCGGGTGTTATACACCGTCGATAGTTTTGAGCGCTAGGTTCTATATTCGCACTGCGGTAGGTGCGAACGTTGATGATGTCGGAGAAAAACCTGCCGTCGATTAAAACGTGGTCGATTTGGTTCTCTGTCTGTTGGTCGGGTGATCTCCAGGTGGGTTTGTGGATACCTTTGCGGGGGAAGAAGGTACTTCGGACTACCATACCACGGGAGGCCCAAAGTTGACGCACCGATGGCCGTTATCATTAGACACGGCATGCAGACTATCTGGTCCGATTACCGGTCTGTACATTGCCTCCCGTCCTACCTTAGCATTCAAGTCCCCAATAACGATCTTCACGTCCCGTCGCGGGCAGCTATCGTAGACCTGCTCCAGCTGCGCGTAGAACGCTTCCTTCTCGTCGTCGGGTCTTCCTTCATGTGGGCAGTGCACGTTGATGATGCTGTAGTTGAAGAAGCGGCCCTTTATCCTCAACTTGCACATCCTTGCGTTGATCGGCTGTCACCCTATCACGCGTTGGCGCAGTGCTATGAAGCCGGTTCCCAGCTCGCTGGTGGTACCACAACTCTGGTAGAAAGTAGCCGCCCGGTGGTGCCCGCTTTTCCATACCTTCTGTCCTGTCCAACAAAGTTCCTGCAGCGCTACGACTTCGAAGTTGCGTAGATGTAGCTCGTCATAAATTATCCTGTCGCATCCTGCAAAGCAGAGCGATTTGCAGTTCAATGTCCCAAGTTTCCAATCGTAGTCCTTATTTCATTGCCTAGGTCCATGCCGATTGTTCCGATCCGTATTATCTCTTACGTTGTTTGTAACATGTTGTTTTCCGGGGCTGCTCGTTGGGCCTTCCCCAACCCCCTGGGGACCATCGTGTCAACTTTGTTTAGAGTCCCACGCTGTCACCAGGACGTTAATCAGCCGCTCCTAACATGGAGATCAGACGCTGTTTTGAGCCGCACCATCTTGGTGAACAGACGCTCGGGTTGGCGAAGCATTTCCTCCACCGCCGGAATATGGTTAACGCGCCAATGATCGCGTCGCACCTTCTCACTTAGCTATTGTCGGATGACAACATTGCCCAGGCAACACCAACCAGTTGTATCCATGTTTCAACCGGCAGTCTAGTGTAATCATATGACTCGTGGAGGTGTGAGATAGGAACTTGTGAGGGCCGAAGCTATGTTTGACGCTCCTTCCAGGTTGTCAACTCACCATTTGATGCCCACCCAAAATCACATTTTTCGTTCAATTTGTCGATGCTCGGCTCCGTAAACTAGTAGAAGTTACCTATGATCGATATCGTGTTTCAAATTTGAAGTATAGGTCGCTGCATCGAGTTTCGACCGTTACAGCATCTCTACAGCACGTGTTTACTCACAATCTCCCTTTGTTTAGTCGATCAGGCGTGTACTTACTTTGTCTTTACTTTTTAATTGGTCGGCGTGCGACCAGACCGAGCCAAGCGTCAAACACATTGTTTTGAGTAATTAGCAATTGAAGTTTGACCACCCATAAATTAATCGTGTTTGAACTCATCATTAATTCAATGCTAACACGTAATGAACAGGGCTTAATGAATGTCCTGTTTTTTTTTTTTTTTTGTTCACACAACATTTATTTGACACGGCACAATACAAATTAATGTTTTACGGAGCCAATTAAATCTAATGCCTTATGGTCCAGAATATCTTATAATCTAAGGGCAAATTATTTACCCTCGTCGCCGACTACGAGCTGAAACTAAAGCAGACCCGGCGAAAGTCACGCGAAAAGAGTCTGAAAGGGTGTAAGTTTTTACACCCTTGTCGAGCGATACTGAATGTAATTGCTTACATTCAAGTATCTTGGCAGGTTCAAGGCTAGAATCCTTGAAAAGGCCTTTTCCAGCCTTCAACAGGTCCTCGACAGTCAGACTCGATTCGCTGACCACACCGTCAATCTCAACTACGCGAGCTGGAATGTACACGTGGTATTCCCGCGTGAAGAGCTCACAAGCAGCAATCTCGTTTGCTTGATTGAGGTCGGACACCAAAACACGCAGCTTATTCGGGCGTACTTTGGTAATTTCAGTCATGGATGTAAACCGTGCCAGATCTTTACATATTTGCATTGTGTTCAATGCTTTTACTTTCGGCCGGAAAAATACAGCCCCAATACCAACTTTGCCCTCCGGATACTGCCTAAGCCGATGGGTAGCTTCCTGCGGGGTTCCATTCTTAACCCTTGGAACTTTGTATCCGGGAGGGCTAGGCGGTAGAACGAGCGGGTTTTCATCCCCGCCTTCGTCGTCCATGTTGGACGCGTAAGCCACACACGCAAAATGCCAATCAACAAATAATATTGTAGAAAAAAAACCAAGAAAAAAAAACTACTTATCTTCTGCAGCCGCTCTCCACCGCAATCAGCGCACGGGCGATGCCAATCTTCAGTCCTTCATACAGAGTCCGCTAGCAAAAGCTGCAGCCGCTCCAGCCACACAGCAGCACCAGTACAGCCAAACAGCAGCACGCCGGGTACTGGATCTCTCGCAGTAGCGACACAACGTACAGTCTGTGGCGTACGGTAGCAATAGGCGATGATGCGTTCTTTTGTCTTCAATAGAATACGGCAACGAGCAGCAGTGCACACGGAATACAATGCACGGTGACCTTGAAGGCGATCAACTGGTCGGCACTATCGAGATCGAAATGAAATTGCGACCGAAGACGACAAGAGCACAGCTCGGAATGAATGAATTTTCTGTTATCATAAGTTCACGAAAAATAGCAATAATTGATAAAATATTTGGTTTTCATTATTGACACCTATGCACTCAGTTCACTCTGGTCGAACAAAAATTTAAAAAAATGGTCTTCAGCTCGGTCTTGTCAAACGTATTTACTACAATATATCAACTTGACTATTAAACAAGCTAATTTTTCTCACTAGTCAAACGTAATACATAGATATCAACGCTGCTTTATCTCTCAGTCTAAGCTGATAGACAAGCAAAGCTTTATTTCTGTTGCTATATTTCCTGGTGCCAAAGCGCACCAAGTGCTAAGTGTTAAAACAGTATCAATATGAAATGCTCTGGTATTTTGAAGCGGGTATTGTCTAATTTTATTGATTTAACGTATATTAACCCAGTCCTGACGTTTGTTACAAGAAAAAAATTAATTTTATTCGAAAATTATCAAATGAAAATAAAATGCACTTGGTTCGGTCTGGCTCAACACGATCTTGAAAATAAGTGATGTGCTCATTGAAACGAAATTCGGCTCTACGAAAACCACCTTGCTGTTTATTTCTCTGTTTTATATGACAGTCGTATTAACGAGCTGCCTGAAGCGGAGAAATCAGTTACTGGTTAAAATGAATCGCAAAATTTGCTTTTAAATCACAAACAATCACTTTCTTTAGATGCCATGTCTGTGTTTACGGTTCACTCTGGTCGAACGCAATTTCGTTTTTTTTACAAAGTGCTACAGAGATTTTTTACTATAACACGCCCATGAACTGTTCAAATGATTTCATTCTTTAATGGAACATAGATTATCAGTTTGCACACCCACTGGTGCTAATAACTCAATTTTTAAAAAAATGGCGCTTGGCTCGGTCTGGTAGCACGCCGACCAATTGTGAGTTATATTCAAAAGTACTTAAATATGAGTGACAAGTTTGAGCTTTGCGTGGGATCGGACGCCAACCGCGTCAAAGTCGCTAAGTATCGCATGTCAGAAAAGGAAAATAAAGCCCAGGAAGAACAACTTAACGGTGCAGGGATAGCTGACTGAAGGTGAAAATAAATATTAGGGGCTTTATTATTGCGATTCTTAAGATTGAAAGCATTTGGAAACTTGAAACGCGTTTTTCTCAAAACCATGTTTTCAAAATCGGCGAGCAGTAGAACTGAAAAAGTTAACATCCGATTGACTTGCAATTTAAACTGTGGCTTCTTCATTAAACTTTCTAGTGAAGTACACACGGTTTTAGCGATTGATTAACAACAACAAAAGTTGTAAAATAGTAAAGTTGATCTTTTTCTGCCGAAAAACAGTTTTTTTTCCAAACCGTTGCCATTTTGCGAAGAAAAATTCTAAAAATATAATCATGTGAACTTCACTAGCGGCACTTATGTAAATAATGAAACAAACTTTGTTTTGGTTATAGGTGGAGTTGGGCACGACTTTCACTGCTCGCCGCGGAAGAATTAAAAAAAAGCGGTTCACGGCAATCACTGCGCAGCCGCAATTTTGTAACGAAAATAGCAATAATTTTTTTCTGTTCTCCAAGAGTTACTTGATCCAATGATATATTATTCATATACCTTATATCTCAAATGTCATTTAAAAAAATCATTAAAAAAACCCTTGTTTTCTGAGCATTTGGTGGATATTACCCCTTAAATTATCTCAGCGAATCTCCGAATTGGTTCATTCAGACTGGGCTATCGTTCGATAATTGTTACAATCGACTGAGAGACGAAGTTGACTCACACGCTGGAAAAGATCGAATGTTTATCGCCGATTTCATCGCCGATCACCATCATTGTAAGGTTAATTCTAAGTTTCAATTTTTGTTCGATGGCATTACCAACTGTGAACGGTCGAAGAGGACCCCTCGTGTAAAACCCGATTTTTTTTATTCGTATATGTAAAAGAGTTATGCCTTCGGCGATACATCGTAATCAACTTGAGCAAGACAATAAATATTTGGCAGAAAACAGTATACGAGCTCAGAAGGAAACACCTGCAGAACGTGAAATGATTTTCGGCATCAAATTCGCGTTATTTGATTTTATTTCTTTATATGCAGGTCTGTTACAAACCTTCTTGAAATAGAAGAGCTAAACAAGACTATTTATGGACGTGTTTTCAATGCTGTCTCGTTTGAGAAAAAGATGCATAATTTGATGCAGCATGATTATCAAAATTAAAAATGCTTTCTCATATTTTCTCTCTCCCACCGCCGTTCTACTGCTTAGTTTTCACTTTGTGGATTCACAAACAATTTCCTTGTTTTCGATTGTGAATAGTGATAAATTGTTTTCAGTGTTTCAGTTTCTATTTCGAAAGAAATTGTCACTGAACTGAACTGTCACTTTTCTGACAAATAAGCTAAGAAGTAGGGATAGTGCTCCTGAAATGCAAATCCAACAGATGTTACTGTTTAGAACGGAACGGATGATTAATGAAGGCGAATTTATAGCAGAAAATAGAACAAGCTTGAAAAATATGATATGAACTGTTGCGGAATAAAGTTTTGAAGCTTGAATCGCTTTAATAACAAACACCCATTTTCATTGCTAATCTATTCATTACTAGTCGAACGTACCCCTCGTTGTTTTGGAGAGAAGGTTTAAAAATTCAAAATCATCGCTTATATTCCACTGAATCTGTAGCCATCTTCATAGATTAGATTATTATTCCAAGATCTGACCAAGTTACTTAGTGGGACTAACCCAAAACTGAAAAATATTATTGGAAACAGTATGAAGATTATGACAATTGTTTTTATTACTGCAGTACCAAAGCACGACTAATATTGTACATTATACAACGGTTCACTGGTATTTAGTGTTTAACAAAAACAAAACTTTTGTAACAGTAGTTTTGCGTAATATTCATCTTATCGAATAAGCTAGATCTCCATTAACTAGTGAATTAATGTAAATGTTGGTAAACACACGATAAGCAATTCAAACATCCGGTTTTGCACTACATCGCGGACAGAAACAGCATCTTGTAATGCGTGGAGCAGTGACCGCTAGCACAGCTCAAGTAAGTTAGATCGTCCATTCTAGATGCGACACTTCCCGGGCGGAACAAAACCAGACCCAGCGCGGATAAACGTGGATAGAAGGTGTTGTAAATAACTTAATTTAAACTACAAATTGGAAAACGGGGGTTGTGTTGGTGCCACAGTTGCCAGCTTCTGGCTTCGTCGTCCGTACGAAACGGAAGACGCAAAACAACCGGCCACGAGAACGAGAGAAATGTAATAAATAAAATATTAAATAAATCAAGTGTGAAAACAGTTTCCACTTAAGCACAGTACCCGGCACTAGTGTGCAGACTGAGCGAGAATTTTACACCCGTTCGCTTCAAGTTTGTGTAGCGAAAGATAAATAGCAACGGATAAGAAAGAATATGTTTTTATTTTCTTGTAATCTGACCAATTGGTTGCGGCATTCGCGGCAGTAGAAAACTTTTGCCATAGACTCCGCTGAGCGGGTTTTTTTGCTAACGTTTACAGGGAAAAGCAGAGGTGAAAAGGTTCGGTGGAAGTTCCATACTAGTTTGAAGCTAAGCACTTTGGTAAAGAATATATTTGTAGTAGGTGAAGTGCAAAATTGTTATTTCTATGTAGTCTGTTGATCGGCTTTCTCTAATGGTTTTACATCCGACGTTGGGTAGCTTTTCTGAATATTTTGGACAAACGGTATTTCGCTGATTATTTTGCATGATACTCAACAAAAGTTAAAATAGGTTTGTTTTGTATCTCAGAAGAACTGAGGTCTATGCTCAGTTAAGTAGAGATATAGTTATTCTTATGAAGGAAAAAAACAAAGGTACTTCAACACAAATGGCACGTTTTTAAAAAAAATACAACGAAGTCTAAAATACTGGACCACAAACTCAAAGCACACACTCTATCTACTGCTTTTCATTACCAATTCAGATTGGATAAGGAACCTTGAGCAGTCTGGCATTTTGGAGTCGAAGATAAAAAATGCATCATTTTATTTTTATAGTAAAATAGACAATTAGAGTCATTATCTGTGATCAACTTGATAGGTTACTCCATAGTCAGAAACAAACGTGGTATGTTTCCTTCCAGAACAATAGCGAGTCAAGGGGATGAAATATTAACCGTTAGAAACAAAAAAGTGAGAGGGAAACAAGAAAAAAAAACAATTATTCAAACATAATTTTTGGATGTGTCTGTTAAAATTGCTTTTTGTAGAGTTCCCTTGAATGATGGTCGCATATTTAAGAGGAAATCTTGAACAAATTCAAAAATAGCCCTTGATGGTGTGAAGATGAATTTAGACTATGAACACCACGAACACGTGAACGAAACTGTGCGTGTCGAAATCAGTCCATAAAAAGTCTATAATTGGTGTCGAAACCGAATGGTGGTCCAATTATCTAAATGAGATTACCGCAGCCCCGGGTAACTTCTGGAAATTTTTGCAGAATGGTGTGAAAAATAAATATTTTCTCATTTTAATCTTATCAGATCATGCAGCGTTCTTCAATAGGGGCACCTTTTCCAGGTATTTCGACGGCTTCAGTCTTTGCGCTGTGGAAATCCTGCGTTTAAAGCCGGCCGATTCGTGCTTCATCTGTCCTGCAGGGAACAAGATTACTTCCATAGTCGCACCGTGATACCGAAGAGGACAAAAAAGGCAGGACGCGAATCATGAACCTTGCTCAGACAGACTGCTATATTCGAAGCATGGCCCTGGGAGATGCTGTGTAACCGATTGCATGCCACTGATAAAACATTTTGCTTCTCGGCCGTGCTACGTACACGAGCAGAACGCTCCAACCCAGAGTAGGTATACATGCTTGGCACGGCCGAGTTCGTGTGCATAACCGAAAAACCGGACCGGCTTACAAGATAGCGAATATATATCTGCAGAAGGAAGAAACTGTGCGCTAATGGCTGGAGGTGTTAAAATGATGACTGGTGTTGGCATTATGAGTGCGCTTTCGGGATCTTAATTAGCTGTCGTATGCAATTTTCACGTTGCTCGTATTCTCCGTTTATCCGAAACTGCCGACTGGAGACGGTTCTGCTGTATCAGGGCTGGAGAAGAGATAGAATGTGGATTTTTTTCGAATGTTTTTTTTGAATTTCACACCTTCTGAAACGAGAACAAAGAGAAAGACTGGTGCTTTAATGAAACAGCTAAAAGAATTTTTTTTTTTGATTATGAGGCTGCAGGTTCAATACCCATCTGATCTGGCAGTTCACTATGTTGACAAACCAGCATTTTTCAAACACGTTGAGAATAATTAGAAACACCATGACCATACGGTTTTAACTCCATGATGTTCTTCTCTTAGTAGTTTGGTCTTTGAATTTATTATGGTTTCTATGAAATTGTCTAAATTTTCATATAAAACTGTTGAAAAAACAAATTTTGAGATCCTACGCGTCTTCAAAAGTCCTAATATTAATAAACCCACACAAATTCAATGAGAGTGGGAATTTTCAAACCCAATTTTTTTTAAACTGTGAATTATAAGCTGTACAATTTTTGAACGAAAACGACGATATGTCGATATGTTAAAGTTTATATTCGTATTGTAGCGTTCTCAACGTTAATATTTCATAATATGATGTTTATTGAACAGCACTCCTTTTTTGATAGTATACATACGATTACTGAGTACTCAGATATGGGAAACTCATTTCTACTACTTCATTAAAAATGTGGTCGTCATTGAAAAGACGGTTGGTTTTGGTTTCCACAAAAGTGGGGACATGCCTGTATGTCGACGGTGCTTTCCACACAGAAGGGAGATTCAAAATCTAGCGCTGTGGAAGGTGCTGTTTATGCTGTTGGTTCGTCCGCCATAGAAGGCAGCGAGATATATAAAGATGCCGCCTGCTGCAACTCTGTTTGCTGCTGGTCGATTCAGTTCACAGTAAATCAACCTTATGCAACAGTGATCGGATATAACGCTGCACAGTGGTCCAATAAAGCAAAAGTGGAACCTAAAATTCCACCTTAATTCTCACCTTCATCCCAGCTTAATAATGCCTTCGGAACAATTGTTTGTATGGTAAAATTGAGTATATCGGCTTTCCAGTCATATGCTAATCAAAATGAAAATTTATTTTCTATTTCCTATTTGGAAATAGAAAATAAATTTTCGTTTTGATAAGCAGATGACTGGAAAGCCGATATACTCAATTTTACTAAAGCAATTATCAGTCGTAAGTTGTTGAATCTCTTTCAAAATGGCGAATATTGTTTGTATGAATGACCTGCATAATAGCAAAATATCGAAAATATGAAAGGATTACTATACTAGAAAAAAAAACTAACTTTTTTGTGTTAAGAGATAGAGGAATGATTTTCTGAGTAAAGTTGTAGAAACTCACCTAAGGTTTAGTTTTTTGTACTTATCTTTTGTTAGTTGCATCCTATACGAAATGTTGTTCGGAGAAATTGTTAAGGCACACAAAACATACATTTTTGCCAAAGATCATACATCTCCAGGACATTTCCTTACAAAGGTATATCATATTTTGGCTCATTTTTTCGTTAACTTCGAGAATGTATAGGTTAAAAAGGGGCAAGTAGAATCATGATGTCAATAATTTTCGTTGAAGTTAGCTGAAGTACCCTAAACTCTTGTAGGTTCCATATGTCCCAATCCACCCATATTAGAGTACGGTGAGTATATGTTACAGTTGGTTTTTATATATTAAGAATACTAACTTTTTTTGTGTTAAGAGATAGAGGAATAGTTTATTTGGCGAAGTTTGAGAACGTGCACAAATATGAAACTTTGCCCCGTTATGCTCTCTGCGATTGGGCCTTCATATTATTACTATTAATTAGAATAAAAAAAAACCTCTCTTCATTGGGTACAGAGTTACAGAGTATTTCATTTAAAAGTTATTCAAAAGTTAGTTTTATGTAATTACTTTTTGTCGGTTACATTTTAATAGGAAATTTATTCTACTGGAACATTTGGGAATACGAAGGACACGTTTTTGTTGAAGACCATACATTTCCGGGATCCTTACAAAGCTATATCATATTTCAGTTTATATTTCCGAAACTGGCTATAACATAGTCCAAAGAGTGCATTCCCGTTTAACTAGGTATAATATACCGTCAACCCTGTTGGAGAAAGCGAGCATTACCTTACCAATCAGACGAGAGCCGTGGTGGCTCGTGCTGTATCAAGAATTTGTCGCCATGTTGCTCGGTTTTGGGCTGTGTTTCGCCAGTTCCCCAGGCGTCTCATCACCCGCAAGTCTCCTTCGACCTGATCGAGCCATCGTGCACGCTGCGCCCCTCTATTTCTGGTGCCTGTAGGGCTGCTGAAGAGAAGTGATTACACATAGTTGTCGTCCGGCATTCTTACGACGTGACCGGCCCACCGCAACCTATTGACTTTCGCCAGGTGTGCAATGGGATTCTCTCCAAGCAGCGCGTGCAGTTCGTGGTTCATGCGCCGCCGTTGCCATTCTCCGTCGTGAGTGAAAAGTAGGCACGATTTCCTGCCTGGATGCGTCTCTGGATCTCTTTGCTGGTGTTATTGTCGGCGGTCACCAGTGACCTCAAATACACGAACTCATCGACCACCTCAAGCTCATCACCGTCTACAGAGACTTGAGTTGGGAGGCTGATGTTATTCTCCTTGGAGCCTCTCGCTCGCATGTATTTTGTTTTCGACGCATTTATCCGCAGTCCGATCCGTCCAGCTTCGGCTTTCAGTCGGGCGTAAGTTTCCTCCGCCGTCGCAAAGTTACGTGATATAATGTCGAAGTCATCCGCGAAGCCCAGAAGCTGAACAGACCTTGTGAAAATTGTGCCCCTCGTGTCGATGCCCGCCCTCCGGATCACACCCTCAGGGCGATGTTAAACAGCAATCAGGAAAGTCCATCACCTTGTCTCAACCCTCAGCGCGATTCAAAGGGACTCGAGAGTATCCCCGAAACACGCACGTAGCACATCACTTGCGCCATGGTGGCTCTGATCAATCGAGTCAGTTTATCCGGAATTCCGTTGTCATGCATGATCTGCCATAGCTGTTCTCGATCGACTGTATCATAGGCCACCGTGTCAGTGAAGGTATGATGTATGGGCACGTTGTACTCGCGACATTTCTGTAAGATCTGTCGGATTGAGAAGATTTGGTCCGTGGTGGCACGGGCTCCCATGAAACCCGCTTGGTACTGACCCACGAACCTCCTGGTTAAAGGTGATACGGAACAGGATCTGAGAGAGTATTTTGTAGGCGGCATTGATAAGCGAGATACCGTGGTAGTTGCGACACTCCAGCTTATCGCCCTTCTTGTAGATGGGACAGATGACTCCCTCCATCCACTCGTCTGGCAGTTTTTCCTCCTCCCAAATTCTGGAAATGACCGAGTGCAGCGCTCTAGCCAGCGCATCTTTTCCATGTTTCAAGAGCTCGCTCGGCAGTCCGTCTTTACCTGCGGCTTTATTGTTTTTCAGCTTCCCGATATTACAAAGAACTTCATGAATATCGGGGGCTGGTACTCGGTCATCCGCTGCTGGTTCTCCTAGGTAAGCTCCTGCTCCGCTTCTGTTTACTGTTTTGCCATTCAAGTGTCCATCGAAGTACTCCTTCCACTTGTCGACCACCTCGCTGGCATCCGTGGGAAGGTTCCCATCCGCGTCGTTGCACATGTCGGCTTGCGGCACATGGCCTCTGCGGGACTGGTTTACCTTCTCATAGAATTTCCGCGTTCCACTGGCACGGTACAACTGCTCCAGCTCCTCATGTTCGCGATCCTCTTGCTGGCGCTTCTTTCGTCTGAGAATCGTGGTCATGTTGTTCCGTGCCTTCCGTGCCCGTTTGTAATTGAAGTTGTTCTCTCTCGTTGACCTGCCCAGGTATATCGCCCAGGTCCGGTTCTTCTCATTCACCGCTGCCTCGCACTCCCCATCATACCAGTCGTTTCTGCCACTCGGTGCTTCCACTCCTAGTGTCACCGTTGCGGTCTCCCCGATAGCTGTGCGAATGCTGCACCAGCCGTCTTCAAGAGGCAATGCGCCCAGCCCCTCCGCTGTGGGTAGCACCGCTTCAAACTGTTGAGCGTATTCCTCCGCAGCCTGTGAGTTCCGGAGCTGCTTAATGTTGAGCCGCGGGCTTGGGCGGTGTCGCGCGTGGTATACGGTCGACAGTTTTGAGCGCAATGATACCGCAACTAGGTAGTGGTCTTAGTCATTATCCGCACCGCGATAGATACGTACGTTTGTAATGTTTGAGAAGAAGCGGCCGTCGATGAGAACACGGTCAATTTGATTTGCTGTACGTTGGTCAGGTGATCTCCAGGTGGTTTTGTGGATGTCCTTACGGGGAAAGAAGGTACTTCGGACTACCAATCTTCGGGAAGCTGCGAAGTTTACGCATTGCTGGCCGTTGTCGTTCGTCACGGTGTGCAGGCTGTGCGGGCCGATCACCGGCTTGTACATTTCTTCCCTACCGATCTGAGCATTCATGTCCCCGATGACGATCTCGATGTCTCTAAGCGAGCAGCTATCGTAGAGTTTCTCTCGCGTAGAACTTTTCTTTCTCTACATCGGGTCTTCCTTCGTGAAGGCAGTGCACATTGAGGATAGTGCAGTTGTAGAATCGGCCTTTTATTCTCAACAAACACAACCTGTTGCTGATCGCCTGCCACTTGATCTCACGACTCTGCATCCTGCCCAGCACTATAAAGCCGGTACCCAGCTCATTGGTTGTGCCCTGCGGCCACAAATCCTCCGTACCTTCTCTCCTTTCCGGCAAAGCTCCTGCAGCGCAACGATGTCGAAGTGGCGGGGCTCTAGCAGATCCTCGCGACGGGGCTGCCGTCATGGGTGTAGCTGGCGAGACGCCGCATTTCATATATCAGCCGTCCGCTCCGGATCAGACGCTGTTTGAGCCGCTCCTAACATGGGGAATAGACGCTCGAACAAGCTGACCTTCTAGAAGAGCAGCCCTGTCAGCATACGACCAAGTTCCTACCGGTTCACCGATCTTCTCTTGGTTGCTCGTATCCAAGTCGGTACCACATGGAGGTAGGGATAGGAGTTGCTGGGCATTATGCTTTGGACCACACTGGGGTCTATTTTATGCCAACTAGTACGGGTGTACTGCTGGTACGCACTGCCCAGCCGTTTACCAACGAGCAGCATTAAACGATCAAATATAATACAAAAGTTCACACCGTTGGACAAAGAAATTCTATTCCCCTAACAAAAAAACGACCATTCAGATCGATAGAAATAAGTTTTCGACTTATTTACTTTTCCAAACAACCCCAAGCCAAGGCTGCAGTTCGCCAGTTCTGCAGTCTGCTTAGGGTCCGAAGGCCGTCTTCCACCTGATCGGTTCACCTTGGCCGCTATTCACCTCTCCATCTTGTTACCAACAGATTGGTTTCATGAACCATCTTTACAGAGCTGTCGTTCTACATCCTTAAGATATGCCCAGCTCACCGCAACCTGCCAATCTTGGCGGTATGGACGATAGATGGCTCCTCAAACAGATCTTGCAGTTAGTGGTTCATTTGCATTCTCTACGTTCAGTTTCCCATCTGCAGCCCACCTTAGGTGACAGACAGCACGTTCCGCTCGAAAACTGCAAAGGTGCGTTGGTCCTCCACAAAAATTGTCCATATCTCGTGGCCATAGAGGATTACCGGTTTGATCAGCGTCTTGTAGATGGTCAACTTGGTGCGGTGGCGAATTTCACTCTCTGCTGGTAACGTTATCAGCAGTTGCCAGTGAGCCCAGGAACACGAAATTGTCGACCACCTCGGTTTCATCACCACCAACTTGAACTCGACTCGGGTGGTTAACACTGTCTCCTCGTGAACTCGTGTTTAACCCCGCTCTTTTACTGACATCTATACTGTATGCCGATTTAAAATCGACCGATTGAATAGCTGGTGAGTGTGCATGTTTTATTCGCGGCATTCCTGCATAATCCACCAAACCGCGAATATCTGGTCCGTGGTGGAAAGTTCGTCTACTCCAGCAGCTTTATTGTTTTTCAAATCTTCTCCGCTACCTTCAGTAGATCGGAGGCTGAAATACTGTTGTTTTGTGCTCGTGCAATACCTTCCTCGCGCTCTACTGCAATGCCGTTGCTCATCGAAGTACTGCTTCCACCCTTCGATCACCTCACACTCGTCCGGGTGGGGAGGGACTATCAAATCCCTTCGCGCGAGGAGGTATCCAGTGGACTCCGTAGAAAAAGACAGAGACGGATGCAGCGGAACCCGGTGGCGAAGAGGCTTACACGCCAGTTCCACACCAGATAAAACGGTCGATGGTCCCTTGCTAGTGGAGGCCATCAAAAAGAGCAGGGACAAGCGGCCTAGGGTGGCAGCGCTTTCCGAACAGCATGATGCTATCATTGAGTTCGTGTTGAACATGAGCAACATGTCCAGTGATCTGAATCAGGGCCTCCTCCTGCTTCGGGCTATCATCGACAAAGCTCAAAAAGTGTACGCCGAACTTGTGGCTCGGGTTGAAGCCTCCGAAAAGGGGGCGAGGACTGAGAGGGCAACTGAATCTAAACAGGTTCAGACCGATGCCCTCATGCCCTCATTCGCCGCGATCTGCTCTACGAGGCAGGTCGGTAAACGAACGAGGCAGTCCCCGGGGAAGCGGCTCCCGCTAAAGGGAAGAAGCGGTTGGTGGAGCTAGCTCACGAGCTAGCACACCAACAGGATAAAAGGCCGGAATATCGACCGGAGCGGCGACCGCGGGGAACCTATGAGCAACCGTAGTAGGAAAAGGGCGTGAGGAGGGTAAAAAGTGCCAGGACGGAGCGACTACAAAACATCCGCTATATGTTTAATAGAGGTGGAGCAGGGAAGACACCTTCATACTCAAGACAGACGGGTACTCTGAAACTTTGAAAAAAAAAATGAGGAGCGAAACACAGCTCAAGGATTAAGGGGCGGATGCCAGCACTGGCGGGATGATTCTTGAGCTCCGAAAGGATGCGAAGAACAAGGGCGCTTCCTGTGGCCACTGAGTCAATCCGCCTCCGGGTTTAGCGGGGATCCAGGTGGCTACCTTCCGCCTAGCATCGGCATATGCAAACCTAGCACTAAAGGAAGGCAAGTTAAAGGTCGGCTGGTCGGTATGCCCTCAGGGTATACTACAACAACCAGAGGTTTGCTTCCGGTGCTTTGAATGAGGACAGCAAGTAGCTCGACAGGAGCGGGGAGGATTGCGGGGAGTGCAAGAAGCCCGATAGGAGCCAGTTATGCAGGCGCTGCGGTAGTTCAGGCCATAAAGCGAAGGATTGCGGGGAGTCTCCATGTTCCGGAAAACGGGACGCCGGCTGCGAAACCACGAGCATAACGGGGACGCAACTGAACCTGAACCACTGCTACGCGGCTCAGCACCTACTAAACCAAGCAGTAATTTAGTTACTCTCGGACATCGCCATCGTATCTGAACCCTACCGCATCCCTCTCGGAAACGGTTACTGAGTTGCGGCCGTATAACGACGAGCAGGTTCCCGGTTCAGAAAGTTGTTTCAACCTCAATCGAAGGGTACGCAGTTGCCAAGAAGAACGAAGTATTCTACTGCAGTTGCTATGCTCCGACACGTTGGTCTACCGCAAGGTTCACCCTGATGGTCGACAAGTTATCCATGGAGCAATCGGGCCTAACGCTGTTGGTGGTGGCGGGTGACTTCAACGCTTGAACTGTTGTGTGGTGAAGCCGCTCTACGAACCAGAGGGGTCAGATCCTGTTGGAAGCTTTGGCAAAGCTCAACCTAGATCTGGCCAACGTTGGGACCAAATGTACTTATGGCAGAAATGGTGCGGAGTCAATCATCGATGTTACGTTCTCCAGCCCAGGACTGATCACGAACTGGAGGGTAAACGATGGCTACACCAATAGCGACCACTAGTCAATTTATTATAGTCTTGAAACCAACGCGAGGCGGCAAGTGACGGGTAGAGCCAACACTCACTCCACTCACGGCTGGAAGACATCGCATTTCGACGCTGAGGTATTCGAAGAGGCAATTGGAAGACAGTGCGATGGAGGCAGATGGCTCCGCCTGACTGCTAATCAAGTAGTTGCCATACTATCGCGAGCGTGCGACGTCCCTAAATACTCTCCAACCTAGGAATGGGAAGCCACTGACCTCCATAGTGCGTGCCTCCGTGCAAGATGGAGGATGCAGCGTGCGCGAGCAGACGAACTGAGGATTGAGCGCCACGCAGCATTCGATCCTGCAAGATCGGCGCTAAAAAGTGTAATTAAGGCAAGCAATATGCCTGCTTCGATAAGTTATGTGCAAGTGCCAATACGAACCCGTGGGGTAACGCCTATAGGATCGTAATGGCCAATACCAAAGGCCCACTGGCGCCTGCAGAGCGATCAGAGTCGATGACCGCGCACAGTATACGCAAGGTCCAAAACTGGATGAACTCCAGGAAGCTGGAGTTTGCGCACTAGAAGACGGAGGTCTAGGTTGTGAATAATCGCAAATCAGAGCAACAGGCAGTGGTCAGAGTCGGAGACTACACCATTACGTCAAAGTGAAGTGGGGTTATGGTTAGACTATAAGTTCACATTTAGGAGTCACGTCAACTATGCTTACAAGAGGGTTTCAACGACTATTGCCCCATTATCTCGAATAATGTCGATTAGCTCAGCGGTGAATGGCAGCAAGTGTAAACTTTTTGCCAGTGTGGTCCAAAATGTTAGCTACTAACAGTTATCGTGGTAACTGGAAAGTACCTACAGGTTCATATGCCTGAAGGTTGCGAGTGCGTTTCGTTCAGTGTCATACGACGCAATTTGCGTTCTGTACGGCATGATGCCTATCAGCATAGCCATTAGGGAGGACATATAATGCTTCGATCTACGTGACACAAGAGACATACGAGGTACCAGAAGATCATTATCGATGATCAGATGGCAGCAGAAATGAACCAATTCCACGAAAGGTAGATGGATGCATCGACTTATTCCGGTAATATCCGGATGGGTCAGGAGACGCCTTTTTTTCCTTTGTAGAAGACTGAACCACTGCGACCATTGTTTGATCTATTGTGGTATGCTTCAATTCACTCCAAGTGCGTACGAGCAGGTACATCACTATTTGCCGAGTTGATGTCCTTGCTACATTGCACATGTATCCCAGTTGATCAACGAACTTCGTATGAAGTTTATCACCTCACCGGGACCGGGCGCCATGGAAAGGTTCACTTCCACCTGACACAGATCCTGTCAGGTCATGGTTACTGCAGGCAGTATATACTTGGGTTCGGGCATGTGGGGTCCCCCTTGTGCTGTGAGTGCGTGGATGTGGAAGAGACTGCTGAGCATTTCTTCTTCGTATGTTCTTGTTTTGCGCGTGCGCGGAGCGACATGATGGTAGTGGACGGGCCAGTCACTACTCAGGACAATCTAGTTCATAATATGTGTGAAGACTGGAACATCTGGAGGGCAGTTTGTGCAGCCGCCCCTCAAATAGCCCGAGGGTTGCAAAGCAGGTGACAGGTTGACCACCGACACGACAGTGTTAGCCAATTGCCAGTCTCCTGGATAGTTAGCTAATTAGCTTGGAGGCTTGATAGAGTCAGGAGGTTGAACATAGCATAAAATCCGCTCCCTGAAGCAATACCTAGCGATCGTTACGGGGAGTATAATGGGCTGGAGACTGGAAGGTATTTAGTGGGTGAACCCCACACTACCTGAGGTTGATGAGCTGATCCAGGTAATTTTGTGGATATCTTTGCCGGGGAAGAAGGTACTTCGGACTATCATACCACGGGAGGCTGCAAAGTTCACGCACAGATGGTCGTTATCATTAGACACGACGTGCAGGCAATCTGGCCCGATTACCGGTCTGTACACTGCCTCTTGTCCTACATTAGTGTTCATGTCCCCAACGACGACTTTCACGTCCCGTCGCGGACAGTTATTGTAGACCTGCCTAACGCTTTTTTCTCGTCGTTGCGTCGGGTGGGCAGTGCACGTTGATGATGCTGTAGTTGAAGAACCGTTTGTAACATATTGTATCCGGGGTGGCTCATTGAGCCTGTCTTGCTGGGAGACCATCGTGTCAGCTCTATTTAGAGTCCCACGCTGACTCCAGGACATTGATCAGCCGCTCCTAACACGGAGACCAGACGCTGTTTTGGGCCGCACCATTTTGGTGACAGATGCCCGGGTTGGCGAAGCATTTCCTCTGCCACCGAAGTATGGTTTACGCTCCAATGATCGTGTCGCACCTTCTCACTTAGCTATTGTTGGATGGCAACATTTTCCAGACAAAACCACCCAGTTGTGTCCATGTTTCAACTGGCAGTCTAGTGTAATCATGTGTCTCGTGGGTGTTTAAGATAGGAGCTTGTGAGGGCCGGAGATGTGTTTGACGCTCTTCCAGGTTGTCAACTCACAATTTGAAGCACAAACATGCTCACATAAAAATGCGAATATGTGCCTTAAATTTATTCTTTTTTTAAGTAACATCCATTTTGGTACTGCTCTAAATCAATCGAAAACGCTTTTCATAGACTCTTACAAACAAACACAACAAAACAATATCGCACGCTTAGCCTTGAAGCTAATAGCGGCTTCGATCAACTAGATTAGTTGAGAGAATTCGTTATCGATGTTGTTTTTGGCGAGTTTTGCATGTGTAGGATAAGTACAACGACACACCCTGCCCCAGTGCTGAGTCGAGAAAATTTCCAGCTCGAAAGGTTCCTTGACTCGATCGGGAATCGAACCCGATATCACAACCGTGTGGGATAGCTGACCGACCGACATCGCTAACCACAGAGCCACGGGGACCACACGACTCTTACAGACAAAACACCCACAAAAATATGGAAACATGTCAAATCAGTTTCTTATTTTAAAAGATAAAATATAATGTTCAATAAAAACACGCATTTTCAGATAGCTCGATAATTTTGTAGAGTTTGAAACTTTGTAACTTTGAAAATTCAGAAAAATCTGTGAACAAAGTTAGAACGAAAATTGAAAATTTTCAGTACCTTTTCCAAAGAAAATATTGTGTACTTCGACATATGTGAGGAATAGAAATATGGTGTTTTCGGTAAAATTTCTTGTTTTGGGATCACCTAAAACTTTGCTGAAGACAGGACGCGTCTATCTTAATCTGATGAAAAAGTAAATTTTCTTCCAAATATTCAGGTTGACTGATCTCCCATCTCTCTTAATCAAATTAGGCGTTTTTGAAAATCTTGAAAACTGCGAATATTTATTATGGCTATAACTAACATTTGAATCACTATTCAATTGAAGCAGAATAAAACACTGTGCTCTGGTTGAGTTTTAATGTAAATTATATCTAGAATGATGTTATTCTACACATAGGATATTGAATCTAAACAGTAAATCAGTTACCTCTGACATCTTTTTAATGAAACCTTATATGATGATAAAATCGATTGAAAACGGTAATAAAATCGGGGCGTGATATTTTTTTTTCTGTATGGACTTCCTCACTGCGACCAGAATCGTAGATCTATTGTGAGATATGCCCGGGTGTCTGCTGTATCTCGCACTTTTGTTAATAGCAATACCGCTATTGAGAAGTGGCATGCTTATTATTATTGTTCATCAGTGCTTGTGTGTAATGTGATACTCTTCTTTACACGCTTACTGTTCTACTATACCGATACTCGTTCCTCTTGCCAAATATCACCAATTATAATTCCCTGGAGAAGTTTCGTCGTGCGTTCTTCTGGCCAGTTTTATTGATAAGGGGGACTTATTTTTTGTTAAGAGGAAGTCACGCAAAGGTATTGTAGATTTCAGCGTAAAGAAAGGGTAACTGGTGTGGAGCCTGAGAATAAACCCATGCTAAAGTCCTTTTTTGACATCGGATGGCCTGGTTCTACTAAGATTCGAACCCACGACCATCCGCTTGACAAAGCGGACTCTGTAACCTTGCGGCTACGCAGCTCCCGGGGCGTGATATAATCGATTGATTACTGTAGTTATACTTTTTCCTTGCAACCTAATGATACTTGATACTTTCACTCATCCAAGAGAGAAATGAGTGAAACTGTCGAGCTCTGTAAATTAGAAGATATTGAAAAAATAATGTTTGAAAAAAAAAAAAATAATAATAATATTTATTAAATTTTAACTTGGCGAGAAAAGCGCGAATATACGCTATTGAAAATTCTATTGAACGAGTAATCGCGGATGTATCCAGCTTTTTAAGCACCATAATGGCGGGTGCTATAATGCGTATTAGTAGTTTGTGAATCTCTCTGCTTACGTCAGTTTCCTGATTTCTTGAGATTTGGCAACACAAATGTTGCCAGATTAATTGTTTTCGTTGCGAAATACATGAAGAATTAAACTGACGTAAGCAGAGTTGTCAAAAGTGTAAGTAGATTATCACGAATTTTTGATTATAGCATCCGCCATTATGGCGCGTAAAAAGCTGAATATATCTTGTTCCATAGCAGAAATCACAGAACAGTATTTCTTTGTTTTTCGTTCTATTTCCAGCAACGCTCATGAGCTGTATTGAAAGCTTTTCAACTGGTTCAGAGGCATTCAAATTGGAGTAGCTGTTATTGAGAAACAGAACCGAAATAAACGATCATATGGGATAAAATTATTTACAAAAAAAATTAAGCATACCAATAAACGAATTTATACACACTAAAAGCACTGTAAATGTAACGAAACATCACCATGGTATGATAATCTTTCTATTTTGGTATAACGACAACGTATCTAGCGGAATTATCGTCCCACAGCTGAGTATCCCTCGAATTTAATTTTACCGGAATTTTACCGGAATATAATGGAGTGCGTACTTCATTTCGTCGATGATGTTACCAACAACCGATATTTTTCATTGTCGTGAACATAATTATCTTAGCTCGCTGCAGTATTAACGTTAAAACCCGAATATCATTATCGCCAATGCCTTCAGCCTATTGCGTTTCTCATTTCGAGCAGTAATCCCTACTCATACGTCGTATTACGAGCCAAAATACCGCCGTACATCGTTCAGCTAATTGAATCCAGCTACGTTGTACGCCGCCGCTGCCTTTGTAGTCCTCGAAACGTTATAAAAGCTTGCGGGTAGGATGTGAATCGGTGAAGCGTGAGCACGACGACAGTACGGACGATGATGGCGACAGGCACCAGTACCCAGGTCGAAATCACAATTAATTTAATCACCCGAAACGTCAAACGGAAACTTTACGAGTTCCATCGCAATAAATATTTAATTCACTTTAGACTCAACTCAATTGAGTTATTTCCTTTTATTGTTCACTGTGGCATGAAAATGTGACCTTACGGACGATGAAAATTGTGGACTTCTGTCGCTGACGTTCAGTTCATAATTCGTCTCACCATGCCAGTGTGTACAGTATAGTAATTCTGCTGATCGCTCCAGTATCGTGAGCTAAATTTTCGTCGTCCTAATTCCTCACCTCCTACCTGATGCGTCGCCCGTACAGGAATACCCTAAACAGAATTTTGAACGTGAATTATGCTTATCTTCCATTATACTCATCAAGCCATGTTCTAGTTCGAATCAAATTCACACGTGAGTATTGAAGTATTCTAATTTTGGTTCGATTACATTCTAGCGTTTTAACGCTCTTCCATTTAACTCAACGAAAATTGGAAATAAATTCTAGTCGTTACTATCTAACGAATACTGGATACGGTCGTAAACAGGAATATGAGTAACAGTACATTCGTCCTTCAGTTACGAGATATTTATGATATGAAAGTATTAATTGAAACAATTCACAAAAATACTATTGCGAAAGAGACAAGTGAGTGCAGATACGCCATGTCCTAATAACGTTTCATGGGGTTGTGGAACAACAGCACAATTAGTGAAGCAAAATAGCTTCAACACGTTCAATTAGTCTTGAGAAAAAGCGTAACACTATACCAGCTAGGTGAAACTAAAATTCAACAAATAAACCACACGGTGATCAGAGCCCGAAAATATATTATTTGGAAAATTGGCAGAGAAAAAAATTTTACAGTGTGTATATCTTTTCAGAACTCGAGGTACGATGCTGGCTAACAAGCCAGTCGTCGTATGTTCGAGTCCCGGCTCGGGAGACACTGTTAGTGTCAGTAGGATCGTAGCGCTAGCCCCGCAATTGCCACTTAACAGTCGGCTGCGAAGTCTGTGTAAAGTAAAACAGAAGGTCGAATTCCGATACGAAATGTAGCACCAAGGCTTTGCTTTGCTTCAGAGCGATGGTATAGTAATTAAATACAATAAATCTACGTGCGATTTCGGATTTGTCTTGAATATTTAACCTGTACTTTGTTGAAATTTACGCGCTTCGCAAATACAACAATATGTTAGTAATTAATGTCATTTTATTTTTTTTTTAAATTTGAAATAAAGAAAAAAGTAACAGATGAACTCTAGAGGGATGAGCTTTTAGTATATATTTTCGATAAGATTATATTATATTTAGTATATATTTTCGATAAGATTATATTATAAAACGTGTCTTTAGCACAGAAAAATGGTGTTGAATATTATTTTAGCACTCCGCTTGCGCTAACGAGGCAGCCATGTTGATTATTAGCATTCGCTGAATGGGTACACCAATTGCCTAAAGGTTTTGTCCGTTACATAACCACTACCTATAAAATTTATTTCGGGAAAAATATCGCAAAATAATTGATAAAAAAGTACATTGAAACATTACCCATACAAGTAAAAGGGGACCTAAGAAGTCAGGCACTGTGTACTAATTTTTTGAACTTTCTTACTCTTTTAGCAAACAAAACGAGGAGTAAAGCTACTACAATCTATGAAAAAATCGCCGTCACCATTTTGATTATTGTAGTAGAGAAAATAATAAAAAAATTCTCCAAACTAAACCACGCATTAAGTAATATATATTCTAATATTTAAGTTAGTTGAGCAAAACAAAAATGAGAATTGAAACAAATCATGGTCGATCAGATCAAACGATTTCATTGTTTTATGTAAATTGAATTATAAATTTATTGATTATAATTTACTGTCAAATTTATTACTTATGTTTATTTGAACATACATTCTCTGGGAGTTCAAATATTTTATAATAATTTTGAATATCATAACAGTATTTTTGATCTGCACTGTATTTGATGAAGAAGAAATAGTTCACACCATAAAATCACATTTACAACTGATACAAAACTGAACTACAACTTTTGCGGCCATTTTTCAATTTTGTCTCCACTCCACATTTTTCAATTTTGACTCCACATTTATTATACAGTCATACCTCGATATAAGGCAACCTCGATATAACGTAACTCGATATAACGTAACTTTTACCTCGATATAACGTAACTTTTTAAAATGTATTGAAATTGAAAATAAATAATACAGCAACTGTTTTTAGGGTATAAATTGCTTCAAAAAAGTGTTTATAGTAAGTTTCAAAATTTATGAAACTAATGCGAAAATTGTCCTATATGGGCATAAAAATGGGGTTGGCGAATGGTTGGACACGTGTCACTTGAGATCCTATTGTGGTCATTCACCTCTGTCCAGCAACTCCTATCCCAACCTCCACGTGGTGCCGACCGGGATACGAGTAACCTTAACGGAGATCGGGTAACCAACCCCGGTGGAAACTTTGGTCGTATGCTGACTGGGAAGGGGGAACGTACGCGGCTGTTTCCCCATGTTAGGGGCGGCGTACAACAGCGTCTGATCCGGAGCGGGCGGCTGAATCATGAAACGCGGTGTCTCGCCAGCTACATCAGAGACGGCAGCCCCGTCGCGAGACTAGGTATCGCAGCCCTAGTAAGGCAGCATACTGAATATTAAATACTACGAACAATCCAGATATAAATACGGAACGGAATAATCGGCATGGACCTAGGCGAACGAAAAAGGACAACGATTATTGGAAACTCGGTACTTGGAATGTAAGGACTCTACTCGAACCGGCACGCGTAAGTATTCTGGCTAGAGAGCTGCGAAAGGTGAATGTGGAGGTTGCAGCTATTCAAGAGGTGCGGTGGCCGAAATCGGGAGAACGCGAATTCCGAGCAGTAGATCCTATTGCGGACACTTTATTCAAGTACCACATCTACTATAGCGGCGGCGTGAAAGCAGAAAGAGGAGTCAGTTTCGTGCTAATTGGAAAACAGATGGAGCGTATCATTAGATGGAGGCCGATCAGTGACCGTATATGCGTGTTGAGAATTAAGGGCAAATTCTTCAACTACAGCCTAATAAATGTGTACGCACCGACCAACGAGAAACCCGATGACGAAAAGGAGGAGTTCTATGAGCTCCTGGAAAAGACATACAATGAGTGCCCAGGACACGATATAAAGATTGTCATCGGAGATGCAAATGCACAGGTCGGGCAGGAACACTTCTTCCGCCCCGTAACTGGTAGGGAATGCTTCCACTCTACTACGAACGACAATGGCCTGAGGCTTGTTAATTTCGCTGCAGCTAAGGGGATGGCTATCTGTAGCACTTTTTTTGCACGCCGGAACATACGTAAGCACACCTGGATGCACTCGAATGGAGAGCTTTGCTCTCAAATTGACTACGTTCTGATTGATGGACGGCACTTTTCAGACGTTACAGACGTGAGATCGTTCAGAGGACCGAACGTTGACTCGGATCACTATCTCGTAGTAGCCAAAATCCGCGCCCAGCTGTCCAACGTGCTGAAATCCAAGGCAACGAGGAGGATGCAGTTGAACATCCAGCGGCTATCAACTGAAGGAGTGGCTGCAGAGTACTCGCAGAAAGTTGATGAACGGATTGAAGAAAGAGTTGAAGGGAACCTGAATGAACAGTGGAGGCACATCCACAGTTCGACCAGCACCACAGTGCGAGAAGTGTTGGGTACAACTGCAGCAGCTGCGCCCAATGAGTGGTTTGACGCTGAGTGCCAGCGAGTAACGGAGGAGAAGAACCGCGCCAGGGATCACATGTTGGCCACGGCTGTGACTCGTCAGAGCATGGGTAGATATCGAGATGCAAGAGCCGCTGGAAAGAGACTCCATCGCCGGAAGAAACGACAGCATTGGGAGCGTATTCTTGCGGAGGCGAAAGGTTGCTTCTCCAGGCACGATGCGAGGAGCTTCTACAAGAAGGTCAACGGAATCAGGAATCGAAAGTGTCAGCCCCTGTAATGTGCAACGATAGGGAGGGGAACCTGATAACCGATAAAACAGAGGTGGCCAGGCGTTGGAAGGAACACTTCAGTGTGCTGTTGAACGGTGACGGAAAAAAGTGGAGTCGAAAAGAGCAGGATGACTATTGAGAATGATGGTCAAGCTGTGGATCCACCACCCATGGACGAGGTGAAGAAAGCAGTGAAAGAGCTGAGAAACTGCAAGGCAGCCGGAAAGGACGGCATTCCCGCCGAACTCTTCAAAGTCGGGAGCGAACAGCTGTATCGTGCCATCCATCGGATCATGCTAAGAGTGTGGTCTGATGAAGAATTGCCCTCGGACTGGTTGGAGGGTCTCATATGTCCGATCTACAAAAAAGGCCATCGCCTGGACTGTAGCAATTATCGGGGCATAACACTACTCAATACCATTATTGTCATTGAATGGTGAACATGGTAGCTTGTGTCAACATTAAAACGCTTTTTTGTGTGTGAAATCAAGTGCTTTAGGTGATCTAGTGCTAGTGATCCGACGGCCAAATTGGAAACCTAAACGGATAAGTAGAAGTGTATTTGCATGCTTTCGATTTATTCGTTTTTTATTGATTTAATTTGTGTCAGCGCCGATCAGCGTATCTATATCACATAGACGCTACGGCTGCTGGTTGAAACATTCATTGTTATATTTTTGCATTGTTCGTTGCCTTTAGCCTTTTCCGTTGCTGCTGGACGAGTCAGGCCGGCGGTTGTTTGTTTGTTTATTATGGACTGTGCAAAGTGTGGTAATGTAGTTCGTGTTAGCGACGATCCCGTAGTTTGAGTGAACAAGTGCAATTCTCGATTTCATCGAGTTTGTACACCGCTCACTAAAATAGCGGTGAAAGTCGTTAACGATAATGAAAATATTGTTTCAAATGTGCTTCATGTTTATCGGCCCAAGAAGACGGCGGGAAAGATGATGCTATGGGAAGTGAGCTGACGGAGATCAAGAGTGTATTGTCATCTTTGTCTCAGTCGCTTACAGATACTCAAAGCGGAATCTAAACCCAGATAAACAGCGCGATTGCTAACGGTATCGATAGTATTTCAAAATCGATCAGCAACTCTCTTCGTGAGAGTATGGCAAGCATTGAAGCCAATGTTGCCAGAAAGCTGGATGATTTTAAAATAAATGTTTTCTTAAAAATGATCGGGATAAACATGCTGCAATGAGTAGAAAGAGGTCTAGAACTGAGAGAACGATTCACTCTGAGTCGGACTCTATTCCCAACAAGAAAAAAATAATTTCGAATAAGCGGGGCGAACCAACTGAAGACGTAGCTAAGCAAAATGACGAGGTTTTTGTTTCTGAAAATGCTTTGGCATACGCGAACGTTTTAGCGGGGTCAAGTGGGAATGCAAATAAATTGAAGCGAGTGGAAAACCGTAAGACTCGGCCGGTCATTGTGATTAAACCAGTCGAGTCTTCTCAATCTAGTAAAGATACTAGAATTTTTTTGAAAAATAATTTAGATCCTAAAATACACAAGATTAGAAACTTTAGAAACGGGAAAGCAGGTTCGATAATTGCTGAGTGTGCAACAGCGGATAACATTGAAGTCGTGAAAAAGGACATTGAAAGCAATTTAGGTGAAAAATATAATGCTGTTATTCCTACAACCGCTAAGCCTAAGTTGAAAATTGTGGGAATGAGTGATCGATATTCCCCCGAAGTCTTTATTGACTTGTTAAAAAGTCAAAATAAAGACCTCGGTATCAATGAAGTCAAAGTTATTGCTCAATTTGTAAGTTCAAGCTTCAAATATAATAAGTATAACACTATTATTGAAGTGGATAAGGACACTTTTAACCACTTGATGACTGCTGGTAAAGTAAACATTGGGTGTTCGATTCAAGAGGCCGTCAATGTGTTACGTTGCTCTAAATGTGGAGAATTTGGTCATAAAAGCACAGAGTGTGTTAATCCTGAAACATGCTCCAAGTGTAGCGGACTACATAAGACATCGGAATGCTCATCGACTGATTTTAACTGCGTAAATTGTTTAAAATCTAAGAAAGAATTTCATATAAACTTGGACGTAAAACATCCATATCGGAGACTGTTTGAAAAAAGAAAAAGCAACATGTTGTTAAGTAAATAGCAGCTGAAGCAAATGCAATGTGAGAGGTAGCGAGAGATAGTTTATCTAAATATTGCTGGTTTATCTACAAATTATGCCGCATTGCGGCATTTTGTGGAAACAACACATCCGATGTTAGTATTGCTGGCTGAAACTCATATAGTAGAAGCTGATGCATTTGATTAATATAACATACCGGGTTACAAAGTTGCTTTTTGCCTTTCACACTCCAGACATACTGGAGGGGTTGCTATTTACGCCAAGGAATCTGTTAAATTCAACACTCGGTTAAACGAATGTGTTGAAAACAATTGGTTCCTGGGTATATCAGTTGAAAGAGGCATGACGATGGGAAATTTCGGAATTGTATACCATTCCCCCAGTTCAGGTGACCAGCGTTTTTTGGAAATTTTAGATAACTGGTGGGAGAGCTTTGTAGATTTGAATAAATTTAACGTTATCGCTGGTGATTTTAATATTAATTGGCTTAATGAACCAAATTCGAATCAATTAAAGCAATTAGCAGATTTTTTCAATTTGCGACAAACTGTTTGTCAATATACAAGAATTTCCAGACAATCTCGTACATTAATAGATCACGTGTTTTCAAATTTTGATAATGTTCATTCCTTTACAGAGGCCGATTACAAAATTACAGATCATGAGACAATTTTTGTTTTTATTGAGAATGACCAAAACCGTGATGATAAAGAAAAGATAAAGTGCTGGAACAGATATTAGAAACAAGCAGTGTCTCAACTTGTTTCGAGAAGCTTGGATTTTCAACCAGTAACTGGTGATTTGGACAATAAAGCAGCTGTTCTTACCAACACGCTGAAAGAATGTACCAATAGTTTAGTTTTAGAAAAACATGTAAACTTGCATAATGCAAACAGCTGGTACACTTTAGATCTTCTGCGTTTAAAACGAAAAAGAAATAAAAGGTACAAGCAGTTTTACAGAAGTAACAGTAACGATGATTGGAATAGGTACACCGCGGCGCGTAACATGTATTCACGTGCCTTGAAAAAGGCTCGGTGTGAATATATACAGCGGAAGATTGATCAACATCAAAATAACAGCAAACAGTTGAAACCGACTGACTTCCCAACACTTACGGCTGGCAAAGGCTGCGGCAGAGCAGGCCCTATTGCTGGTATCGCAGGGTCGGCTAGCTACCGGGTAACCAAGGATAACGCGGATAAAGTACAAAAACCAAGAACGTTCACATTTCTAATTTTTATTTCGTGTAATTGTGGCGTGTGGGTGTGTAATCACAAATAATGGTGTGGCGTGTGACGTTTACTCACTACTTTTGCTGCTTAGGCTACGCAGGAGTCCTCTCGACTGCGCAACCCGATTCCGACCCGGTAGAGGCGGCGAGCGGATGGCAGGATAGCGGGATCCCAATTATCTCGAACTTTGATCACGAATGTTGCAGGCGTCTTCCCTCTTTGACGCAATCGGCCTGATTGCGGCTGACCGCAATGGCCAGAACCGAGAGGGGACCCTCCTTGACGGTTAGGACCTGTTGTCCGAGGGTGTCGATGCTCCTTTACGGGTTAGGCCCGGAACCGTTCCAGGTTCGCGGGCCGAACCGTGTACTGTGCAGTTTCTTCGTAGCTGCGGGTCAATCTGCAAGCGCACTACCAATAGCCCCACAACGGAGGGGGGGGGTCCAATCCTAGGTCTTACTCACTGCACAGCACACGGACGCCTGTTGTATAAAAAAGCTCCCGAGTCTGCAAGTCCACTTCCTTTTATAGTCTCAGACAGTCCGCCAGTTCCCTCCAATAGTTTTGCGCTTAATTTAACTCTTCATTTTTGAAGCAGTTTGCGCCATACTTGGTCCCGCCTCATCGACCAAACAGCGATTTGTATTGTTGCAGCGGTATTTGTCCCTAACTTATGTGCTTATGTTCTGTATTGGAGAGAAACGTGAAGGCTCGAAACACACGAATAAATAATGACATAAAAAAAAAACTAAAAATTGTAACCAACGGTTACACAGTTATGGAAAATTTTAAAGAAACCAATGAAAAGTAAAGATTGTAGCAATCCATAATCCATAACTTTTAATGGCTAAGAAGAACAATCGGCGCGAGTAATAGTAAATAAATTTAACAGTTATTTCGTTAACAGTGTTCAATCGATCAATCAAAGCATTGATTTGGTCAATGAGCTGGACGAGATAGCATAATAAAATATGAGCTGGACGAGATAGCAGAGTTGAAAGATATTTGTTTTTCTCTGGAGAGATCGGCTGGTATCGACAATGTCAACGCAAAAGTAATACAAGATTGCTTTCATGTCATTGGACACGATCTGCTAGACCTTATTAATGAATCACTGCAAACGGGGCACGTGCCTGAAGTTTGGAAGGAATCACTTTTGGTTCCTATCCCCAAGATTACTGGGACGGATAAAGCCGAAGAGTTCCGTCCCATTAACATATTACACACATTAGAGAAAATATTAGAACTTGTTGTAAAAGGCCAGCTGATGGATTATTTAAATCGTAATGATTTGCTAATTCCAGAGAAATCAGGTTATCGAGAGGGGCACTCTTGTGAGTCTGCATTGAATCTGGTGTTAGCAAAATGGAAAGAAAAAATCGAGGCTATAAAAACTATTCTTGCTGTATTTTTGGATCTGAAACGCGCTTTTGAAACAATTTCTAGGCCCTTATTGTTGCAAACATTGAAGCGCTTTAGTATCGTAGGGACAGCATAAAAATGGTTTGAAAGCTATTTGTGTGCTAGAACTCAGAAGACTCGTTTTAATGATTTTGAATCGGATTCCATTGCTAATACACTTGGTGTACCGCAAGGAAGTGTTTTGGGGCCCATTTTGTTCTTAATTTTATATTAATGACATGAAGCGAGTTTTACGGTTTTGCGATATAAATTTATTTGCCGATGACACTGTTCTGTTCATTGCAGCGAAAAATCCAAACGATATTGTTGCACTTTTGAATCAAGATTTACATTATCTGGCGAATTGGTTAAGGTTTAAACAGCTTAAATTTAATATTAGTAAAACACAGTACGTGATTATTTCTTCTGCCAACTCCAGACCAGACGTAAACATTGTAATTGATGGTGAGACGATTGATCGCGTAAATGGAGTTATTATTGATGACAAATTAACTTTCAAGTCTCACATAGATAATGTCATCAAGAAAATGGCGAAAAAATACGGTATTTTGTGCCGTTTTAAAATGAATTGACTGTTAGTAGTAAAATTAGTCTTTATAAGTCAACAATTTCACCACATATAGATTTTTGTTCATCCATAATATTTCTTGCAAACAATACACAAATGTTGAGACTGCAGCGCTTACAAAACAAAGTAATGCGATTAATATTAAGATGTTATAGATACACTTCCTCGAGTTTTATGCTGGACGCATTGCAATGGCTTTCTGTGAAGCAAAGAGTATATTTTTTGACAATGGTGTTTCTCTATAAGATTTTGAATAATATGCTGCCTCGCTATTTGTGTGATCGAATTGATAGAGGAAGTGATTTTCATACCCAAGTAACACACAAAACATGTTAGAAAATAAGTAACAACGAAAGTAGTCATATAAGTGTACTACAAGCGCAATTGAAAACTTGTGTTATTATATTGTGTTTGAAGTTGTTTTTCATCAGTAATACAACCGCATTTCGAAAACAAGCTCTTTTTTTCTGGTTTTGGAGATGTTTTTGATAACATGAGTTTAAGAATGACAATCACTATCACTTGGTCTTTTCGTAAGACATTACACAATCTAATAACAACACTACGTACCTGTAGAATGCTTTTCCTTCGTACAGTAGTCGAAGCATTCAACACCTAACTCAAAATTACTTGATCAAATTATTATTTAAATTATATAAACGATTTCTATATTTATTCGAAGCGGTTTTGACGCGCCATCAAAAGATAAACAAAACGCTTGCAGTGTAACCAATATCTCTTCAGATTTTTGTTATTGTATAGATATACAACGTTTTCTAGTTTTGTTAGATTTTATATTCAGATAACGTTGAAACTATGCGAGAAAAATTTCAATATTCAAGCGAAAGAAACAACTCTTTTTGAATGGTTGAATATTATTTTTTGTCATCATTTTATTATCACTGCCACTGTTAAAAGAAATTGCCGATCTAGTTGCACTGCGCAGACACAACACATTTGCGCATGCGCTGGTTAACAGTTGTCATAGCAACAGATTTGCGCATTGCCGTATTAGTACTCGAGATGTATTTTGCAACTTAATTATATCAAGTTAGCTTGCTTTCATGCAGTTATCGGTACTTGTTCTACTAGCCTTCATGTTTTGCGCTTTTCTGGTGATATTGATGTCATGGAATAGGTAACGTCAACTATTCTATACCAACGTGTGTTACTTGGGTAGGTATAACACTAGAAACGCAGATGACGCTAGAACACCACATTTTTTATTCGGAAGATCACAGAACTCTCTGTTGTGCAAAGGAATAAACTTTTTCAATTCGATGCCAAGACAAGTAAAACGTTCAGCAACAATGGCGGAGTTTAAAAGGCTTTGTATTTCACACATAAAGTCTGTCTTGTAGACAGATTATATAGAATTTTTTGTAAATTAATGACGAACATTTTAAATTTAAACTTTTTTTTTAATTTATTGGGTACATTAATTTATTATGTTCATTGATGATGATGGATTTTTGTTTGAATATAGTTATATAATAATTAATATTAGAGTTAAAAAAATGAGTCGGCTACACATGTTTGAGCCACGCGCGCGTAGACTGACATAGACAATCTGGATATTGAGTACATCAGGTTTAAACCCCTGAAATTGAAACAAAAAGCATAACGGGTTGATAAGTTGCTTTTTGGGTTGCTGTCACCTTTATTTTCTTAATTTATCTGCTTTCACGATTTAAAAAAAGGGTTCGGAGAAAAAAACTGAACAGGCTTGGGTTTGCCTGTGGACTGAAGAGCTCGTTATCGGGAATTATAGTGTCATAGGATCTCTCTCGTAGTTCTGGATCGTTATCCCGAACCAATTCTGATTAGTTAACGCTCCTAAATGTTAGGTTCAATTCCTAACCAAGTCCAGATAATTTTCGGGCTGGAAACGTCCTGGATGAGCCTTGGATCAATGTTATTGAAAAATCGTTTATTTATTATTTATTTTCAAATTATTGGTATTCTTTTGAAGGGTTACTATGTCTGTATTAATAACCAGTCCGTTATTTGTTTGTCAACTGGTTACATTGTATGACTCTATATAATATCTTACTTAGATAAATCGACCAGCTCAAACCGATGTAGGGGTATGAGGTGGGACCATCATTATCAAAAATACAGTGTACAAAATTCTCTCCCGCATCCTGTTCCACAGAGTGAGGCCGTTGTAGGAGACGTTTGTTGGCGAGTACCAATGCGGTTTTCGAGGGGGACGCTCCACGACGGACCAAATATTTACCTTGCGACAAATCCTCGATAAATTTCGAGAATAAAACTTGCAGACGCACCATCTGTTCATAGACTTCAGGGCAGCCTACGATTCAGTCAAGAGAAATGAGTTATGGCAGATTATGATTGAACATGGCTTCCCAACAAAGCTGATTAGGCTGATACGTGCCACCCTTGAAGGTTCCACATCAAGCGTCAGGATAGCCGGTGAGATAGCCTCGTTCGTGACGTTAGATGGTTTGAAGCAGGGTGACGGGCTGTCGAACTTATTGTTCAACATCGCATTGGAAGGTGCTATACGGAGGGCTGGTGTGCAGAGAAGCGGCACCATCATTACGAAGTCGCACATGCTTCTCGGTTTTGCGGACGATATCGACATCATTGGTATCAACCGTAGAGCTGTGGAAGAGGCCTTCGGACCTCTCAGGAGGGAAGCTGCGAGATTAGGGCTTGTCATAAACTCTGCCAAAAGAAATACATGGTGCCTGGCAGAGTGCGTGGTAGTCCGTCGGAGGTTGGTGCTGCGGTGGTGCTAGATGGGGAAACATTTGAAGTAGTCGACGAATTTATTTACCTGGGAACATTAGTGACATGTGACTACGAGGTTAGCCGTGAGATAAAGAGGCGGATAGCAGCCGCAAACAGGGCCTTTTACGGAATACGTAACCAGCTAAGGTCCCGCAGTCTGCAAATCCGTACTAAACTTGCACTCTATAAAACACTGATTCTTCCGGTGGCTCTCTACGGCCATGAATCATGGACACTGAAAGAGGCTGATCGGCGGGCTCTTGGTGTTTTTGAGCGTAGGATTTTGCGTTCAATCCTTGGCGGCAAACTAGAAAATGGTGTTTGGCGCAGACGCATGAACCATGAAGTGTACCAGGCATACAAATCGGCGGATATAGTCAAGCGGATAAAACACGGCAGGCTTCAGTGGGCTGGGCATGTAGCGAGAATGCCGGATGTGCGTCAAGCGAAGGCTATATTTAGCAGGAATCCCGATAGAGGTCGTCGACTTCGGGGTAGACCCCGCACTCGTTGGATGTGTGCTGTCGACGAGGATGCACGCGAAATAGGTGTTAGGGGCGATTGGAGGATAGCAGCCCAAGACCGAGGGACATGGCGACGTATTCTGGATTCGGCACTGGATCGATAATCGGTCTATCGCCTTAAAAGTAAAAGTAAAGTAAGGGCATAAAAATGGTTTAAAAATACTAATAGGTGATGGAAAATAGGTTTTCACGCAACCTTCAGTAACAATTCACAGTCTTGCATCAAAAATTTTTTTTTGCATGTTGAAATTTTCTCTATATGGGCATGAGACAGGTTCAAAAATACTGATAGGTAATGGGAAATAGGTTTTCGCGCATCTTTGAGTAACCATCAACAGTCTTGCATCAATAAAAAAAAAATTCTACTTGTTGAAAATTGTCCTAAATGGGCATAAGATGGTTTAAAATTACTGATAGGTAATGGGAAATAGGTTTTCATGCATCTTTGAGTAACCTGTGTATCAATTGAAAAAAAAAAATGTTTTTGCTTCTGAAAATATTTCTAAATGGGCATAAGAAAGGTTTGAAAATACTGATAGGTGATGGAAAATAGGTTTTCACCCAACCTTCAGCAACAATTCACAGTCTTGCATCAAAAATTTTTTTTTGCTTGTTGAAATTTTCTCTATATGGGCATAAGACAGGTTCAAAAATACTGATAGGTAATGGGAAATAGGTTTATAAGTTAACCATCAACATTTTTGCATAAATTTAAAAAGAATTTTTTTTTGCTTCGATATAACGTAACGAAAATGAAAATAAAGTTGCCTTATATCGAGGTATGACTGTATACACAGTCATGTGATTTGTAACACCTACTTAAGTAGGTAGCATTCATTAGTCTTACAATGATATATGAACATTGTGACTAGTTTTTTTTTTAATTTTAAGAAAAATATCGGAAATACCGCTTTTTTCATATCTACAACACCAGTATTTCGATATTGAAAACAGTATCGATTTTACCGGATTTTGTTTTACCAGTAAACCACTCTATAAAAACTTAAATTAATCCACCTAGCGGTCAGACCCAGCCTTTCTCATTCAATTTTTTATTTGTAAAAATAGATTTACATGACCGCTTCAATCCAATAAATGTATATTCACTCTTTAGGTTCTAAAATATTGATGTTGTAATCTTTACATATAAAAATGCAGTCAAGTTTGTCTGTCTGTCTGATCCATATAGGCCCGAAAACTACCGAACCGATCGCCGTGAACATTTGTATGTAGGGGTTTTTGGTGCCGATAAAGGTTCCTATGATAGTTTGAGACCCCTCCCTCTTCTGGAAGGGAAGAGTCCCATACAAATGAAACGTAAATTTCTGCACAACCTAAGAACAAACCAAGCAAATGAACCGAATTGGCATGTGGATGTTTTAAGGGGTAACTAATATGTCCATAATAGTTGGATGAAACACAAATTGGTGCACATCTCGAGAACTAATCAACCAAATGCAACAAAATTTGGCAGGTAAATGTTTTTAGTGAAAACAAATATGTACATAATGGTTTGACACCCGACTCCCTCTTCTATAAGGGAGAGATCTCATGAAAATGAAACACCAATTTCGCACAGCTCAAGAACCAATCAAGAAAATACAACCAAATTTGGTATGTGAATGTTTTTAGAGGTAACAAATATGTCCATAACGGTTTACGCCCCTCCCTTTTCTGGAAGTACATGTTTCTTCACAAATTTCTGCACATCTCGCGAACTAATCAACTAAATGGAACCATATTGGCAGGTGAATGTTTTCAGTGGTAACAGATATGTTCCATAATGAACCTCAGACAACATTTTGGATTGTAAGATGGCAACTTTCGGTTTCTGGAAAACAGCCAAAAATGGCCGATTTCCACCCAATATATACGTAATAATAAATTATGTAATATTGATTATCTCGAAGATGTAAAAACCAAATGAAATAAATCAGAACTACCATTAGAAAGACAGCTTTTGCTTCGAGAGATTAAAGGAAATATTTTCCAGAAAATATAAAAGAATTTTATTTGATTTAGGTATTTACCTGTTTTATTATTTTAAATATTAAGAAGAATTGAGGTGTTACATATACAAACCCTGTTCGATTTTGACAACGCTCATGATTTTGTTTCTATTTTCCAAGTGACCATACCACAATATATCTAACTAATGGTAGCAGTGGTCATAGGCTCCTACAGGAAAAAAGTGACCTATAACGATATGGCCACTAATGGGCTACTTTGCGGATTTCAAATCGTTAATGATTTCGCTTGATGAGTTTTGGTTTAATAATCCAGGAGTATCCGGAACACCACCGAAACAGGCTTGTGCTTCTAAGTACTGCATTGATCATGGCCATTATATTACAGAAATATGTTCCTGCCATAAATTCGAAACCGGTTGACCAATAGTGGTTGTCCTCGTCGGCAACTAAAAACCATAATACCTTGCTTTTGGAAGTTGTTGAGTAAGAATTGGTTGAAGGAACGACGAGAAAACTGCTAAAAACGAAGAACGGGGCATTGTTGTTACAATTTCGTACAACCCTGAAACTACCAGTTACTCGTACATCATAGAAATAAAATACTCCGGATAATCGAGCCCCGGATAATCGGACCCCGGATGATCGAGTCTCCGGATAATCGAGTCCGACCTGTATTAGTATTTCTGGAATCAGAAAGATGCACAGAAGCTAAAAATTGATCACAGACACAATCTTGAATTTTAAGATGGTGACTTCCGGTGTCTGGCAAACAGCCGGAAATGACCAAATACCATTCAATATGAATGTTTTCGGAACCAGAATTACGCCCAAATGACAGAAATTGATTTCACAGGCAATTTTAAAGTCCAAAATGACGACTTTCGGCTTCTGAAAAATAGTCCAAAGTGACAAAATATCACCCAATATGAGTTTTTCTTTAACCAGTATCCTAAATACAATTATGAAATCCAAGATGGCGACTACCGGTTTGTGAAAAACAGCCTAAAATAAACAAAACTATCCAATATGAGTATCTCTGGAACCAGAATAATGCAAGGAGCTAACAATTGACCTCAGGCACCATTTTGAATTGCTAAATGGCAACTTATAGGCAACAGTCGGAAATGACTGAATAATACTCAATATGGATATTTCCGTTAACGTGATGATGCATAGAAACCAAACATTGACCCTGGACACCATTTTAAATTTAAAGACGACCACTTTTAGTTTCTGGAAAATAACCAAAAATACCACCCAATATGGGTATTTCCGGGGTCAGATTGATGCCAGAAAGTCTGCTGAAAATGACAGAATACCACCCAATATGAATATATTCTGAATTAAGGCGATGTACAGAAGCCAAAAGTTGAGGATATTGTCATTTCGATAAAACCAATCATTTCAAACGGTTTGTTATTTGACTTTAATCATATCCTATGACCGATTCGTCGTGCATTTGCAGACTTTAAACACATTGCAAGGAATCAATGAATTTGGAACGTTCAAATAGTACGATACCACATTTAAATTATGTTGAGGCCACATATATCGATCAAAGCAGGTATAGTTTTAAATAGTCTTTGAATTTCTCTTCTTTCCATATCTTTTGAGCCACATATCAAATTGTTATGAAGTTTGTTATCTGTAAGTTTGAGAGATGACTCGTTCGTATGACACTAGTTATGTTCAAATAAGTCATGTAATCTTTGAGATAATAGACTTTCGTTGTTTTATTATCAATTTAATACATAACGGTTGCTTAAGTTCGATTATAATCAAATGAAATGGGAACGTGTAGGGCGGCCAAACTTTGAAACCACGTGTTCAATCATAATTCATCAGTTAACCCTCAACTAGCCATCACATCTGATAATATTATTGATCAAATCGGTTGTGTAGTTTCTGAGATAATGAAGTTTCGTGATTTTCACAAGTCGGTACATTACAAATGAAGGTACAGTTCGATTACAGTAAAATTCAATAGGGTCTTCTGAGGCAGCTAGACTATTCATTTGACACTAATTTTGTGGAAATCGGGTCAGCCATCTCTGAGATAAGTGCGTGAGTCCAAGTAGTCTTCGGAATATGTCCTTTGCATAGCTGTATTTCACATTTTTAAACATAACAGGCAAAGTAATAGTCCGATTGCAAAACAAATCAATAGGATCTTATGGGGAACTAGACCTTCCATTTGACACTGATTTTATGAAAATCGGTACAGCCATCTCTGAGAAACATGAGTGAGATTAAACAGTCTTCAGAACACGTTTCTTTTCATAACTTTTGAACCACATGTTCAATCTTCATAAAATTCGAAAGTTAAGGGTTTTTTAGGTAGCCCGTTCTTTTGAGACCAATTTTGTTCAAATCGGTTGTGTAGTTTCTAAGATATTGTTGTTTTGTGGTTTTCACATTTTTAAACATAACCTCTAAACTAAAAATCCGATAACAATAAAATTCAAAAGGGTCATATGGGGCAACAAGACTTTTCATTTGCAATTAATTTCATGAAAATCGGTCCAGCCATCTCTGAGAAAAGTTAGTGAGAATAAAAATCTGCACATACACACACACACACACACATACACACACACACACACACACATACAGAAAATGCTCAGCTCGTCGAGCTATGTTTTGCCTTTCTCCTAGAAAGGTATAGCAAACACTGGAAAAACCGAAGGTATAAAAGTGGTCCCAATGGCTGAATGTCATATACCACTCGACTACTTTCGACGAACTGAGCATTTTCTGTACGTATGTATGTATGTGTGTATGTGTGTGTGTGTGTGTGTGTGTGTGTGTGTGTGTGTATGTGCAACTTTTTTTTCTCACTCACTTTTCTCAGAGATGGCTGGACCGATTTTCATAAAATTAAATGCAAATGAAAGGTCTAGTTGCGCCATAGGTTGCTATTGAATTTCATTGTAATCGGATTTTTAGTTTAGAGGTTATATTTAAAAATGTGAAAATCACGAAACAACAATATCTTAGAAACTACACAACCGATTTGAACAAAATTGGTCTCAAAAGAACGGGCTACCTAAAAAACCCTTAACTTTTGAATTTTATGAAGATTGAACATGTGGTTCAAAAGTTATGAAAAGAAACGTGTTCTGAAGACTGTTTAATCTCACTCATGTTTCTCAGAGATGGCTGTACCGATTTTCATAAAATCAGTGTCAAATGGAAGGTCTAGTTCCCCATAAGATCCTATTGATTTGTTTTGCAATCGGACTATTACTTTGCCTGTTATGTTTAAAAATGTGAAATACAGCTATGCAAAGGACATATTCCGAAAACTACTTGGACTCACGCACTTATCTCAGAGATAATTTTTAGTTTAGAGGTTATGTATCAAAATGTTAAAATCACGAAACATCAATATCTCAGAAACCGCACAACCGATTTCAATAACATTGGTTTCAAATGATTGGGCTGTCCCCAGAACCCTTAACTTTTGAATTTCGTTATGATTGAACATATGTTTAAAATGTTATGTAAAGAAAAGTTATCCTGAGGTTGTTTAAACTCACTCATTTTTCTCAGATATGGCTGAACCGATTTTCACAAAATTAGTGTCAAATGAAAGGTCTAGTTGCCCCATAGGTTGCTATTGAATTTCATTGTAATCGGATTGTTGCTTTGTCCGTTGTTAATAAAAATGTAGAATCACATAATGAAAGTAAACATATTGGCTTTCTCCTAACGATCACTGGCTAATTAAAAGGTAGAAAAAGTGATCCAAATGGCCGAATGTCATATACTACTCAACTCAGTTCAACGAATCGAGCATTTCCTGCATATATGCATGTATAGGTGTATATGTTTGTGTGTGGGTGTTTACGTGTGTATGTGTACCTTTCTTTCGCACTCACTTTTCTCAGAGATGGTCTGACCCATTCTAACTGTCTTGGTGTCAAATGAAGGGTCTATTTGCCGCGTAGGTTGCTATTGAATTTCATTGTAATCAAACTTTTAGTTTTGGCGCTGCGTCAGAATGTGAAAAACGCTCTTATATCTCAAAAGCTATGAACATAGTTGAATTCAGATAAATGGGCTTTCAAACCCTTAAACAATGAATTTCATAATGTTTTAACATGTGGTTTGAAAGTTATAGAAAGAAACGAAACCCGCAGACTGTTTAAAACTATAGCTACGATCAAAATGTGTGGCCTCAACATCATTTAAAATTAATATTGTACTATTTCAATGTTTGCGGCCTTGCTCAGGATTGAAGTTGAAATTAAAAGTCATTTCTATCATTTTACTTTTTGCCTTTCTCCTAGAAAGGTATAGCAATCACTGCAAAAACTAAAGGTATAAAAGTGCTCAAAAGGGCCGAATGTCGTATACCCAGTGTTATGAAAATGACTGCAAGACAATGACAGCAAATTTTCAACTGATCCGTCTCTCATTGTATTGTACAGCTCTCACTGCTCCCCACACGTTCGGTGAACAGTTCGACAGCAACTGACGACAGTACACATGCAACTTCTTACGGACTGTTATTTTTCATCTTCATATGTGTGTTGGTATTTCCAAGCTGTCGTAAATGACAGCCTATAATCTTCCGACATCCTTCAACACGAATCCGAGCGGGATGTCAGGTGATTATGATCACGACAGTAAGGCCGATGAAAAAATGAAAGAGAGATGGTGCGAAGCACGGTTTTTCTTACGTGGGGAATAATATCAACAATGGAAGCGGTTTGCTTTGTATTCAATATGCCACCGGCCTGTGAAAAAGGAGAAACGAAAAAATGCAAGTCGACGACAGCCGCAGCCGATCAGCAGGCTGTCAACAGGAACAGGACATCCTCAAAATGAGCAAACTAGGCTGTCATGTCCGAACGAACAAAATACATGCGCAAGAATGAGCTGTCGTACGCAACACAACACCGTTTCTTTGCCTTGTTTAAGCTGTAGCTGTATGTGAGCTCTCATGAATAGCGCATGCATGAGGCTGTTAGAGTGAAGAGAGGGAAAAGTCGTCAGTCATTCTCCTAAGCTTGCGTATACCACTCGACTCAGTTCGACGAGCTGAGCATTTTCTGCATGTGTGTGTGTGTAACGCTCTCCTAATCTCACTCGATTTTCTCAGAGATGGCTGAATCGATTTCAATGAAATCAATTGCAAATGAAAGGTCTAGTTGCCCTTTAAGACCCTATTGAATTTTATTGTAATCTGATTTCTAGTTTAGAGGTTATGTATCAAAATGTAAAAATCACGAAACATCAATATCTTAGAAACTACACAACCGATTTGAAACAAATTGGTTTCAAATGAACGGGCTACCAAAAAACCGTCAACTTTTGAATTTTATGAAGATTGAACATATGGTTCAGAAGTTATGGAAAGAAACGTGTTCTGAAGACTTTTTAATCTCATCAGTGTCATATGGAAAGTCTTGTTGCCCCATAAGACCCTAATGAGTTTTTTGGCGTAGAACTACGTTTTTCTTTAGCCTACCACATAGGAATGTAAATAGGAAAACTATTAACGAAGAGGGGACGAAATATGTCCCTTTTTAAATGTTTATAAATCGGTTTGTTTTCAACCGATTTCCTTTATTTTTGCAGCAATTGTTTGGAAAATTATACACGCATCCACCCAAATGTAGAAAATTGTTGATTGATTATGCAAACTATTGTACTATTGATAATAGTCAAGCCTTGTTTAAACGAAAATTACGTGCTCTGATTGGTCTTTATATGATTGCTTCCCAAGCACGGTCGACATAATCATATACCTTGCAATTGAAAACATGCTATTTGGCATATATAAGAGCCTGTTTCAGCCGAAGCCGCTCATAATTGTTCTGGACAGCGACAAGTTGTCAACAGTAGTCGTCCTTCCTTAGCAGCAGCACTAGCCCTGTGGTTGGTCACCACGTCTCAGGAGCAGCGCGGTTCTGCTCAGCGTGCCTCGCCAGACTGCCATTGTTCCCCCACTGTTGGGGCAGCATAAAGATCGTCATCACCAAATCCAATTTTAAATAGCAAAATGCCTTTTTTCAAGGCAAATAAACAAGTCATTGAAAGTTAATAATTTTTGACAACGTAAGCAAGCATTCTGTGCGGATTCTAGCAGTTACATCTGTCGCGGCCGTCTAATTTACAGAAGGTGAAATAACTTCCACAGTGCATGTTGTCCGTGTATCTTAACTCCCCCACTGTTGGGGCACAAAGGTTGCGATCAGCAACCGATTTTGAACAGCAAAATGCCTTTTTTCAAGGCAAATAAACAAGTAATTGAAGGGTGAAAATTTCCTAGCATCAACACAAGCAAACATTCTTCGCGGGATCCTAGCAAACAAATTCTGTTGTAGTTTATTTAGTTGATACCCCCACTGTTGGGACAGCACAAAGGTTGCGATCAACATAACCGATTTTGAATAACAAACGGCCCTGTTAGAACGCATTCACAAAGGCAGTTAATTCGAATATGCAGAGCTAATATGAAGTCGATTCAATCAATCAGCATTAACAAAATTTCATCGTCTCCCAGCTGCCAAGTTGCAACATGATGCAACACGCAACAGCGAGCAAACGAAATCGCTTGATGTTACAAACCGCAATAAGATACGGGTTAAAATCGTTGCGTGTGTGAGAGCACCATCGGTGTTTATTCGCTGAAACAAATATCGAATGCGAATTGTGGAATAATTCGTCTATAGAATATTAGAGAATTAGACAACTGAACAGAAGGGCGTGGCCTATCACGTAGCACCCTTCGGCTATAAAAGAGTGTTTCTGGGAAAACTAGCTACATTCATTAGTCGGAAAGTGAACCGGATGGACCGTCCACAACGTTGACAGCAGTAGCAGCAGATATCGGCACTCAGCAGTTGCAGTAACAGACCATAGCAGCGGGTCGCGCCTGTGGCTGCCTTCAAATTAAGCACTTGCCCTGTGGTTGGTCACCATATCTCAGGAGCAGCGCGGTTCTTCTCGCTTCTCAGCGTGTGTCGTCAGACTGCCGTTATTGCCCCACTACTGAGGCAGCATGAAGGTTGCCATCAGCAAATCCAAATCCAAAAAACAGCTCGTGTTTTCAGTGTCTTTGTTACCCCACTGTTGATGCAGCACAAAGCAAGCATTAGTAGACTTTGACTCATTAATGAAACACCTACAACAATGCATTTGTTAATAGTGTGCGTAGTTCTACGTCAATTATGCGGTCGTGTCTTGGATACAACCACCTACTTTTTTTTGCGAACGGATTATTACTTTTCCTGTTATGTTTAAAAATGTGAAATCCAGCTATGAAATGGAACATATTCCGAAGACTACATAAACTCACTCACTTTTCTCAGAAATGGTTGAACGGATTTCTACAAAATTAGTGTCAAATGAAAGGTCTAGCTGCCTCATAACACTCTATTGAATTTTGCTGTAATCGGACTGCAACTTCGTCTGTAATGTATTGAAATGTGAAAATCACGAAACTTCATTATCTTAGAAACTACACAACCGATCTGAACAATATTGATATCAGATGAACGGGCTATTGAGGGATATACTGATGAATTATGATTGAACACGTGGTTTCAAAGTTTGGCTCCCCCATACGTTCCCTTTTCATTTGATTGTAATCAAACTTAAGCAACCGTTATGTTTTAATTTGTAAAACAACGAAAGTCTATTATCTCAAGTATTACACGACTTATTTGAACATAACTAGTGTCATACAAACGAGTCATCTCTCAAACTTACAAATGAAAAACTTCATAAAAATTTGATATACTGTTCAAAAGTTTTGTAAAGAAAAGAAATTCAAAGACTATTCAACACTATAGCTGCTTTGATCAATATATATGGCCTCAACATGATTTAAATATGGTATCGTACTATTTGAACGTTCCCGATATCGCTCGTGATTAAATTGATCAAAATTAAGAGTCATTTCTTATATTTCGCTATTTCTGTAGCACTAACTTTACGTCAAATTTCATATTTTATACTTTAATTACAACATCAATATTTTAGAACCCAAAGAGTGAATATACCTTTTTTGATTTAAGCATTCATGTGAATCTATTTTTACAAATAATAAGTTTGAATGAGAAAGGCTGAGTCTGACCGCTAGGTGGATTAATTTAGGTTTTTTTATTTATTTTCCATGGAGTAGAGCATTTCTACTACAAAAACCGTACACAAATATTTCAAATATAACTTATCTAAACCTGATTTGTCGTATGTAATCATCCATAAAATACGTATCGCTTGATAGGAAGGCAAAGCGGCTGTCTGACAAAGTGTTGTTACCCATACAAAACATCCTCAAGATCTGGAAGAAGGTCGAGAATGGTTAATCTTGTGCTACGTTTTCAATGGGCGTTCCCTAATTGATTCATAAATTTAAAGAAAAGATAAAATAAATTATATATGAATAAAAAAAAATGAAAAAAATACTGAAAAATGTATAAAACTCCAGAACATGTTTAAAAAAAGAATAGAATAAATTTGAAAAAAAAATTAAATTAAATTAAATACAAGTTGACAAATCGATATGCGCTGATCGAAATTTTTCTCTAAGTTTGACTGCAATAACATCAAAAATAGCTGCAAGACATGTTTTGTTTTGTAAACAATGTGTTTTCTAACTCGTAGAGAAATGAGTCAGAAATAAAATTCTTTTTATTTTTTCAAAAATAACAAAACATTTATGTAAAATAAAGAAACACTCTACCTAATTCGATTAGTTATAGGATTCGATTTTTTTTTTTTTTATTCTCGCTTATTTTCCGTCGGTCTATTTCCGCCACTGTTGTGGCCAATTACCGACGCCCAGGGAGGCGACTCCACACCCAGGTCCCTAACTCATGACCCGTTTATTAACGGACCGGCGCCAACGGCTTTACTTCCTCATGCGATGGAAGGCGTGATCCCAGAGATTTTTCGCCTCAGAAAATCTCCCGGTGTCGGCTAGGATTGAATCTAGACCAGTTGGGTTGGTTGTTAGTGGATCACGCCACCTCACAACCATCGACACCTATGTCGGCGGTGGGATTCGAACGCAGGCGTCGAGCGTGGTTGGCGGAGACGTTACCAACCACACTAGGCCCCCGCTCATAGGATTCGATTGTATATTGAGAAAAAAAAATCGGAGACTATATATAATCAAGTATTAAAAAAGTAGTAGGGTGGAATCCAAGACACGACCGCATGACGTTGGACTACGGTATTTTTGTATTCCATTAAAACAAACAGTAGACGAAACTGTTGCTCTAGTATTTTCCGCAATGTCATCTTACAGAGAATTTTTGAATGCTGAGACGTTAAAGCCTTATATATAGTAATAGATACTAAAAGAATGGATTTCTTATATAAGCGCTGTCCATAGAAAAACTTTAGCTCCAGTCCAGCATAAAACTTCCTGTATTTCAAGAAATTATGTTTTTTTCAATAACTCAAATAAGCAAGAACTCAATTACATGCTTTTTGCGTAGTCGTTATCAAGGTTTTGGTCAGTAACAGAAAAATATATTACTTTTTTACTTATGATTTAGAGCATTTCTAAATGTTATGTAATTTTTCACGGTAGAAACTAATTTGTTTTTTCCTCTGTGTGAGAGAAATAAAAACAAAACCGCGTACCGAGAAACAAAAACGAAAATTAAATGTATGTTCATTGAGAAAGCTTTACTAATAATTTTGGTACTTCTTTTACCGATAATTTATGATACTTAAAAGAACCTGTTTTGATCTAAATGAAATTTCTAGCAAATCAGTGTCGATCATCAATCGGCAGTAATTTTCCCTCGATGAATAAAGACTGGCTGAAGAAATTTAAATCGCTGCTGTAAAGTCGAATTTACGAATGTTTTCGTTTAAGTGTTTTAAGATTTTTAATGAATGTTAATGAATAAACGAGAATACATTAAATCTTCAATAAACACCCGCTATAGCTACTCACACACGTGTTATGTCAATCCAACCTTACGAACGAATGAGAAATTCAATTCGATGGTGTGCGCTTTTATAAGCGACTAATATTTGCCACCTGCTTTCTGCTGCTACAGAAAGAACCGTCCGCTTTGCCGGTCAACGAACGAATGAGAAATATATTTGATTTGAATTTCTTTTGAAGGTACTTTAACCCCAAACGGTTATTCGTCCCCGATGAGAAATATTATTCGATGGCATGCGCTATTATAAAGCAGGTATTAGACGAAGCAAATATTTGCTATTTTTCAATACAGATTTAATTTTGTGCAAATAAAAATCGTACCAAAAATAGCAAATATTTGCTTCGTCTAATACCTGCTTAAGCGACTTATATTTGCCACCACCCGCTTTCTGCTGCTCCAGAAAAAACCGTCCGCTTTGCCGGTCAATGAACGGATGAGAAAATTAATTCGATGGAATGCGTATAATACCGGTAGAGTTTTGGAATGTAAATGATGGGGTGAAATGCTCAAATGGTACCTTATAAACCAAGGTTTCGTCAGTTATTTGGAAAGAGAGAGGAGTTAAGCAAAAAGGGAATGGTAAGGAAAGTAAAAAGAGCATCGAAAACAGAAAGTGACCTTGAGTAAAACAACAACAACAAATCGTTTACAAACTCAGATTAGTTGTATCCGTTAGTGTCGGCTGTGTTTGGTAAGAGAGGTAGTGATTGGTTGCTTGGTATGATTTAGACAGTGGGGAGCCTTCCGAAAAATTCAGAACAACAGTATAAGTGGACAATTTACCGAAACTGGTCGTAGAGTTTTTTTTCCAAATCCATCGTGCACCTTGAACTCGAAAGGGCATGGTCAACTACCCAGTGCATAGTCCAAGGTGGCTATAGTGGCCATCTGGAGGATTCGCAGTGACCTCAAAAAGTAAAATTTCAAAAGCTGGTTTTAAACTGTCTTGGGTTTTTATGATTCTCAAATCCTTCTTTGGTTTTTTTCACGGGTATAAATCGAACTATTTATTTCAATAGAGATTGGATTGCATTTGAATGACAGATGTTGCCATAGGATCGGTGTTTGTTCATGCTGTTATTTCTCCACCTTGTCTTCTGTCAACCGATACATTATCCACGGAGCGACGCGATTGTTATCGCTTCGTTTCAATTCCACTGATAACTTTTCGAAGCCGCTTCCTGTCAATACACGCAAAAGTTCAAGCCATAATCAATTATTGCGCTGTTATGATCTGAAGGTCTGATTCCACACAAAATTATGTGTTAAATTAGCTCTAAGCAGATATGTCAGATTTTCAATAAATTCTTATTTCAGTGTTTTTATTTTTAAGATCAACACATCGGAAGAGTATACGCTTGACAATAGCTACACTCGTCAACCAGGTTTCAAACCTAACTAAAAATTACACCGTTTCCGTATAATTTTCGCACCCTCCAACTTTTGTGTGCAGATTGAGTGTCAATAAAAATCGGATACCCCACGAGAATCATTATTACAGAAAAGGCCTGTTTTGCAAGAGCCTAGCGTTCCTGTCTTACAGGAAGCGGAAATAGCAGAAGTATGAACATTCGCCCAACACAAACTGTGTTTTGTGCTATAAAATTGTAGAATATAAACTCTTCCCTATCTGAAGAGTAAATAAATTTCCAGTTAAATGAACAGCAACATTTATGTTCACAATTTATAGCCCCTGTTGCAGGCCGGTTTTCATTCGTCCAGTTCGAGTTCATTTCACGCGTTCGCCTTTTCTCTGTGTACAAATTAATGGTGGAAATGAGCCTCAAAGATAAATTATGTTCAGTCAATAAGTCGAATTTTACAGTTTCATTATACTACTATCACAAGCACAATCTAACGGTCGTTTGCTGGATATATTTTTCAAGAGTTTATCTACAATGTATACGACAAATTTAATTATTTTTAATCTATTTTTTAAAAAGTTGTGAAAACGTGCTAGCCTTGTTCATTTTCCTTAGAATATTTCAAGGAAATATGTACTACTCTTAAAGACTTATTGATAAGGGGCGTGAAAAGCGCTTTCTTTTGATAGTGAGTGCAGCATATTTCATGAAGATATATTTTCACTAACCTTAAAAAAAGTAACATTACAATTTATGATATCACCTAAGAAATTTCAAAACGATCTTTTCGCTTTTTAATTTCACTCGAGTCTAAAAAGATTTTTGGTTTTCGGTAGTGGACCATAAAAACACGTCAAACTGGTTTCCTACACAAAAGTAGGTAATAATCGGTCAACATACTTGGTGCTCCGCAATTCAATTGTGTTTGGAATTAAACCAAAATATTAACGTAAAACGCGAAGAACACGAAATAACGGAATACTCTATTGTGACTGTGCTGAATTTGGAAGCGGTGTTTATACATTGCACCATTGGCCAGACATATCCAATTATTTGTTCAATGCAGCGAGCTGTATTGTATACGTACAATCATAAACCAACAAAAAAAGGCTTTAATCCAATTACAATAACAAACTGACTCCCCAAACCTCGGCGAACACAAAAGTAGGTATGTAATAAAATTCCAGTTTTCAAACCGAAATGAATTTTTAATAACAGAGGCAACACCGGACATTACGAATACATAGTCAGAGCAATCGGAGGCTGTGCCGAAAAATAGTCGAAATATTAATGTTGCTGTGAAGATTCATTTCACTTTTGATATGAGTTTTGTATTGTGGCCTTTTTGTGGTTTTTATGGCCTGCCGAGGCAATTGATGGTTCCCATGGGAAGTCTACATCGGAATGACTATGAAGGATGGAACTGAAAAAAAAAATCCATTCGGTTACATCTGAGTACAGCATGTAATGTGGAAACATAGTTTCGCAGTAATATTTGTCATTTGTGTTTCGGTCGAGTTGTGTGACGTGTTGTCGATGAACGCTTGTCAGATCGGCTTTGTTAGAACATTACACATTAATTCGCTGTGTCATTTTTTTCTGCTCTACATAATCTATACACGAAGGATTTGTGCATCATCGATTAGTAGAATAAGTTGTTTGCAGTACGCAGTGGAAATGTTTTTTTTCCTCTGTGTGGACTCATCACTGCGACCAGAGACATTTTGATCTATTGTGATATTGCCCAGGTGTTTTCTGTACTCCGCACTTCATATTATTGGCAGTATCACTATTGAAGTGAATGATACGCTTTTTTCATTTATATACGTGCTTGTGTGTGAGAGTTTACTCTTCCGTTTCAAGCTTACTGCTCTACTATACCGAGCCTCTTCCTATCCTTCCAATATCGCCGAATTACAATTCCCTGACCTAAGGCTAAACCTAACGTTCCTCTCTGGCCAGGTTTATTCTAAGAGGGACTTATTATGTCAAGAGGAACGAGTCTTATCGAAACCTCGTTCCTCGAGCTAATATCGCTAATTACAATTCCCTGTAGAGGATAAATATTCCTGAGATCAGTTTTATTATAAGAAGGACTTATTTTTTCAGGAGGAAGGAGTCTTATCAAAACCTCGTTCCTCCTACCATCACCGCGACACAATCACAATTTCCTGAAGAGGCACTCAATGCTTCACATCTCAGTTTTATTATAAGTAGGACTTATATTTTATATTTTTGAAGGAGTCTTATCGAAACCTCGTTCCTCCAGCTAAGACCGCGCCATAATTACCATTCCCTGAAGAGAACTAAAGACTTGATTATATATAGTCTCCGATTTTTTTTTTCTCGATATACTATCGAATCCTATAACTAATCGAATTCTGGAGTTTTATACATTTTTCAGTAATTTTTTTTTATTTATTTTTATTTATATAGAATTTATTTTATCTTTTCTTTAAATTTATGAATCAATTAGGGAACGCCCATTAATAACGTAGCACAAGAATAACTATTCTCGACCTTCTTCGAGATCTTGAAAATGTTTTGTATGGGTTACAACGCTTTGTCAGACAGCCCCCCCGCCTTCCTATCAAGCGATACGTATTTTATGGATGATTACATACGACAAGCTTTAGATAAGTTATATTTGAAATATTTGTGTACGGTTTTTGTAGTAGAAATGCTCTACTCCATGGAAAATAAATAAAAAACATATTTTTAATGGGGTGGTTATTTGCTTGATCAGCATGTACGTCTGTACATAAAAGTACAGGAAATAAAGATCCGGGGAACTGTGAGGCCACAAAGTCTCATCTATAAAATCAGTCAAACTCTCCCGACACCACATTTGAACAATATTGGCGAAACGACGTCGTCAACTAGCTTGCATATGACTTTTGCTTTCTTTGAAATAGAGATATTTTTTCGCAAACTTCAACAGCTTGCTGTGTTTGTAAATCTCTGCCACCTTTCTTCTTCCAGTTGCCGTATTATATTTCTGTCCAGGAAGCTGATTAATGTCTGCCTTGACGTAAGTTTCATCATCCTGTACCACGTACCTAACCAAACTTCGTCATCTTCACGTACAATTTTCGCGATCGTTGTCTGGCCGACTTGTTTTATTTATCGTCACGATTTGAAATCACCACCTTTGCTTGTTAGTCGACAGTCCGACTCGTTTCTAGCTCGATTCACAGTTGTATACAACACTCCCAGTTTGCTTGCGACATCTCGAACTGAAAGGTTGGCATTCCACTTGCGACCTGTTGGCCACCCTTTTCGTCCTCTTTGTTTTTATCGGATTTCGATTTTCTCCTGATCCTGTCTTTCTGATAGGCGACAAACGTTCTCCAAACACTTATATTACGTTGGCAACGGTTGATTCGGCCACATTCAACAATGTTGCCATCTTGACTTGCGAGTAGTTCGGAATGTCACGATACGCGAGCAAAATTTTGAAGCGTTTTTTCTCTTGCTTCGACGCCATTTTCACAACTGAAGAGCCACACATCTTCAAAATGAGGGGTGTTCATTTTTTTATATACGATAAAAATATTACGACAAATTGAAGATTGTTTATTGTTCATTGTTTATTAATTATTGTTCATTTCCTTCAACCTCATCTGACTTCACAGTCTTAATTAGGGATGATGGAGAGAGGCTTTGTGTATAATCCAGAAGTTTCCAGATAAACTAACAAACGTGTAAAAACCCCATATCTCTAACACAATTTTACATGAATTACTGTTACAGTATTACATTACAATCAAAACAACGGTAGTGTTGTTGGGTGAATAAAAGGCGGAGGTCTCCGTTATATTGCAGTGTGTACTATTCCTGACAACAGACTCCAACTGGCGTCGTTTCAGTTTGTTTTTGAACATCGGTACTGACATAGTGTAATCGAATAGCTCGTGGACTTCGTTGAATTGCCGACATATCGAAATTATCGGTTCATTTCGTCCGTATTCCATTCACCGGATTTCCAATCTCAGCTGGTTTCTCCGGTGTAGGGGAATCGATGGCACCAATGATGGTGATCGGCGATAAAATCGACGATAAACATTCGATTATTTTCAGCGTGTGAGTCAACTTCGCCTCTCAGACGGTTCTAACATTTATCGTACGATATGCCAGTCCGAGTGAACCAATTCGGAGATTCGCTGAGATAATTCACTCTCTCTCAGAGATGGAATTTCCAATAGCTCTACAAACCGATGATTCACTCTTCGCTGATAGAATCCAAGTGTCAAAACAAAAGAGAAGAATCGCGAGACGAATTCAGGGTTGATATTTGTTGACACTCTTGAGAGAAAGTGAAAAAAAGCATCCATAAACGTTATTTTTTTACAATCCTTTCAGAGTTCTCCTTTCCCGCTTTTCGCATGGAAGTGAACTGGTAAAACACCTCATTATATTTCATGCAATGAAAGCAAGACAACAAAATCAGTTTATCAGTCAACGAAGATTGTCAGGGCATCGGTCAGTGTCAGTGAAAAAGTGTTTCGGTGAGGTTTATTTTGGTTGAGTGGAGTGTTTGTTTTTCTTTTTCGCTTTGAAGTGAAGATCATTTGGTTGGATTTGCCGTCAAATTTTATTCCGTAACCGTGAACGATGCGCGCAATCTATTTCATCTAAGTATAACAGCACGTTACTAGGACGAAAATCTAGTGTATCTGAAAGAGTGCTGCGATCATTGGAAGTGAAAATTGAAAATGATTGGCTGTAATTTTCGAAGAATTTTGCTGGGGAAAATGACTTTTATCAGCACTGGAGACGATAATTATCGGAAAAGAGAATTATAAAAAAGTTTTGCAAGCTATGCAACAAGTAACAACAAATATTTGCCATTTGAAAAAACAAAATCGGCCACGGACTCTGAAAATCTGCAATTCACAGTCAATTCTGTAAATCTGGTATCCCTGTTTTGTGCTGCCTTTTAGTTGGTCTAACGTTTGCAGTTTTTCCCTCTGAGCTTTGGTTTGCGATTCAATTTTACGATTATTGGGACACTCTCACTCACAAGGTGATTCAAACCAAAGATTTTCGTTTCACGGCTCGATCGGATCGGGAGACGATAATGAATTACCGATCGAAACCGATGAGAGAATCGAGAAAGCGTATGAACAAGCGACGATAAACTCGCCTACAGTTAACAGGCTATAAAGTTCACGGAGTATTGTTTCAGCAGTTTATTTGTCACACAAGTTCTCTTCTCGAGAGACGATACAAAACATCGCGTATTATGCGTGATCAGAATCCAATAGGATTCTCTCGTGATAATTCTCTGATACGATTTTAACCATCCTTGGATGGCACATACATTTTTAGTTGGTCTAGTATTATAGGTGCGTCAACAACACCTAGTAACAGTTTTGCCGTGAATATTGCTCTGATGGAGTCACACCTACTGCAAAGTGTTTCCATTCCAAGAAGTCTGCACCGGATGTCGTATTACGGTATGCTGGCTGTACTGTTCCACGGAAGCAGTCTGAGGGCAAATCTTGTGAGCTTCTTCGGGACAGCTTCGAACTGAGCAATCCAAAGAACCGTATAAGGACTCCATACTATACATGCTGTCTCGAGGGATAATCGTAAAATGACTTTTATCAGCACTGGAGACGATTATTATCGGAAAAGAGAAGCGATTGCGATCGCTTGAACAATCATCCCCCTTTCTTTCTGAGTCGCAAGTGTTGACAGTAAAACAGGTTTTTCATCGTTTAACACAATGTTGCTTGCTGTTATTGTCGACTCGTCGGTTTATTTGCATCTAAGGTCTGATGTATGTTGCCGATATCGAAGTTTTTTTTTTAAACAAGCAAAAACCTGCACACATTTTGGAAAAAAATCCGCATATATACAGTGACCGGCACAAAAAAAGGTCCACCCCCAGGAGGAAATTTTTTTTCGAAAAAAACTCGTGTTTTTCTAACACACCTTTATTTCAATTTTTGGAACATAAAAATGATCTTCTATCTTCATTTTTCTGGAGAAATATAATTGATTTTTATTTAAAAAACATTTAAATAGAGTGTTTACTTAATGGCTAGTTTGTTTTAAGCATGACAGAAAAAAAGATCCACCACCGTAATATTTTTTTCCGTGTATTTCACGTTGGTTAACCCCCTGGTGTTGACACTTCAATGTTTTTGTTTGTCGAAAACATTTAATGTAGAGGGCGTAAGACAACTTCAAGTGTTGATTATAAAGCTGTGAGAAATGACAGGAGGAAAAATTTCCATGCAGGTCCGAAACCTTATTGTGCGTGATGCTAAGCGTGGGGAATCTCAACGGAAAATAGCGGAAAAATTTGGAGTGAGCCCAGGAGCAGTGCAAAAGATCATAGGAAAACATAAAGAGCTCGGTAGTGTTGCTGATCGACCGGGAAGAGGGGCAAAACACAAAAGCAGCGCGCGAAGTGATGACTTGATCATCCGGCAGATCAAGAAAGATCCACGCACAACCATGCGAGCCATTAGGTAACGGTTGGATTTGACGATCTCTGACCGTACCATTCGACGGCGCATAGCAGAAAAGGATATGAAGAGCTATTTTGCTTAAAAGAGACCGATGCTTAGCAAAGTGAACAAAAATAAACGCCTCCTCTTTGCCAAAAACCACATCAACAAGCCCGTGGAGTTCTGGAGGCATGTCATTTGGTCGGATGAGTCAAAATTTGAGCTCTTCAATAAGAAACGGCGATTAAGAGTTTGGCGGAGAAGCGATTAGGGGCTCCAGGATAGACATCTTCAGCCAACAATGAAACACGGCGGTGGGAACATTATGATTGGGGCTGTTTCTCGTGGTTTGGTGTAGGAAATTTGTGCGAAATCAAGGATATAGTGACGGCAGAAGTGTAAATCGCATTTTGTGTGAGAAATTGGAGGAGTCGAAACTTAAAATGGGACTGGAGAAATTTCAGCAAGACAACGACCCAAAACACACAGCGAAGAAAACACGTGCATTCTTCCGGTCAACCCGCATCAAATCAATAGAATGGCCACCCCAGAGCCCCGATTTGAACCCAATTGAAAATCTCTGGACCATACTCGACAACAAGGTGGATAAAACGGGGATAACAAACAAACAAACATATTTTACAGCCCTACAAAAGACTTGGGACGATTTGGACCCACAGCATCTCCGGAACCTCGTTAAAAGCATGCCAAAGCGTCTTCAATTGGTGATTGAGGCCAAAAGAGGTCATATTAACTACTGGTAGTTTGTTTTGATTCGTTTGAACTATTGTTTTGTTTAAAAAAAATGAAGTGGATCTTTTTTTCTGTCATACTTTAAAAACTAACGCAACAGTGAACATATGTTTTTTAAATATTTTTAAATAAAAATCAGTGATATGTCTGAAGAAAAATTAAGTTTGGAGGTAAACTTTTCTGTTCCATAAATTTAAACCATAGTAAGTTAACAAAAAGAACGAGAGGCTTCAAAAAAAAAAAAATACTGGGGGTGGATCTTTCTTTGTGCCGGTCACTGTAAATAGATTATAAAAAAGTTTTGCAAGCTATGCAACAAGTAACAACAAATATTTGCCATTTGAAAAAACAAAATCGGCCACGGACTCTGAAAATCTGCAATTCACAGTCAATTCTGTAAATCTGGTATCCCTGTTTTGTGCTGCCTTTTAGTTGGTCTAACGCTTGCAGTTTTTTCCCTCTCTGAGCTTTGGTTTGCGATTCAATTTTACGATTATTGGGACACTCTCACTCACAAGGTGATTCAAACCAAAGATTTTCGTTTCACGGCTCGATCGGATCGGGAGACGATAATGAATTACCGATCGAAACCGATGAGAGAATCGAGAAAGCGTATGAACAAGCGACGATAAACTCGCCTACAGTGAGAATTGCGTCCAAGATGACCCCCAGATCCTTCACTGAATCTACACGCTCAAGTTGAGTGCCACAGATTTGGTAATTCTATGCAGTTTTACGGGTAAATGATATAATACAACATTTTTGAGCACTGATAATCATGCGGTTTCTCAGGCACCAATCTTGAACGAGATCGATTATCCGCTGAAGTTCCTTGCAGTCTTCAATATTTCGTACGATTAAATATATTTTCAAGTCGTCAGCATCTAATCTCGTTCCATATGAAAGCAAGCGGGATATGTCATTGAAAAATAACGATAATAATAATGGACCAAAGCTGCTACCTCGGGGAACGCTGTTTGTAAAATAATCGGATTTCGATTTCAATTTTACGGTTGAATGTTTTTGCGTCACATATTCTGACATTGAGTTGGCGTAGCGCAGGTTTTTATGGCACTATGAATTAAAAAGATGGACTTTTCTTTGATATTTGACTTTGATTTTCATGAAAAATTTCATGATCTCTGCGTGAATTATGGTTCGCATTTTTTAAGTTTGAAGTTATTATCATTTACATACAAAATAAAAAGAAACGTACCCAAATGCGATCCCTGAGACTCCCCAGAGAGGATTGAAATTGATTTCGGGAGCTTGTTTTGTAAACATATTAATTGTTCACGGGCCGTTGAATATGACTCAATCCAACACAAAATATGAGACATCATTCCGATTATTTGAAGCTTGAAGAGTGATAATGGTCTGTCTATTCGGTCAAATGCTTCACTGAAGTCAAGTGTGAAGGGCTTTACAGTATCCATTGTATCTTGAAACACTTGAGTTTTCACAGCAATTGTTAATACTCATACAAAAAACCTAAATTAATCCACCTAGCGGTCAGACCCAGCCTTTCGCATTCAAACTTTTATTTGTAAAAATAGATTTACATGAACGCTTCAATCCAATAAATGTATATTCACTCTTTAGGTTCTAAAATATTGATGTTGGATTCTTTACATATAAAAATTCAGTCAAGTCTGTCTGTCCGTCTGATCCATATAGGCCCGAAAACTACCGAACCGATCGACCAAGCAAGTGGAAACCATTAAACCTAATAGTGGTACGACACCATGATGAGAGGCCGTACCTTCAAATCGGGGCCCGCCACAAAAGATCAAATCTCTGGTCGCAGTGGAAAATGTACCCAACAGGAAAAAAATCAACCTGATCAATCTGAAATTCTAAATTTCTAAAAGTTTGAATGTCGAAAAGTGCAAACGTCTCAATACATATAATCAGTAAATGTATCCACTTAAAAAGAGATCTCCAAACGTTGATTTGATATAAAACAACACAGGGATATGGTCGACGGAACTGATTAAAACGTATTTCACACTATCTAAGAAATTTTGAAACTACGGTCACATGTTTTATCCCAATATAAAGAAAATTTAAGTTATTCTCATAAGTTAAATTATAATCGATATATATTAAATCATAGCATTTTCTTTTCATATTTTTGCACCGCCGAACTACCACCAGGAAAATGTTTCTGAAGGGTTTTTTGCTATGCTCCGTTCAGATTATGGCAGTCAGCACGAAGCCCTGCGGGTAGAACATGCTTCCTTTATTACCGCTGCATAGCGTGCAAGGGACGTTGTGTTCGCATACAAGCATCACAAGCTCGTAAAAACCGATTTTCCCGATTATTTTCCCCAATGTCAGTCCTACTGAAATGCTGGTCTCCCAGTCTGGCACCCTGGTACAGCTTGGCAGATTATCTGAGCGAAAGCCGGAAATGGTTTAAAGTGAAAAGCTTCCGAACTACATAGGTGGATACCGAAAAGATACTTCTTATAACATTCGATGTTTTCCACCATCCGCCACTGGCACTCAGTTTCTTGTGCTGAACACTGTGGCCAAGGAATGTGCCCCCAGGATCAGATGCCATGGTCAGCAAATAATAAATGACATTCCGGGAACAAAGACGTTTACTTCGGCTATGCCTTCCGTCGGTGTCTTTATCTGTGGTAACTCTGCTGACCACACATCCACGCTTTGTGCTGTGACCGGAGTATCACATTGATTTAGGGCAGCATCATGGGATTAAAAGTCTTTTTCGGGAAATGAAATAAGTCTGAGTAATTGAATTCATTGTTTTCGATTCGGTAACGCATGTTTCTGTAGATTCTGTTTAATTTGCCGGTTTGACAGCGAAAGGATTCGATATTCATTACTTCTTTCAAATTATGTAGAACATATGCAGGTTTAAAAACAAAGTTTCCCTTTTAAAAACGATTTCACTTTATAGTTGTGTTAAGCAGTTAAATATGAACTGTGAGTCCTTTTCCCAGTTCAATGGCCCGAACAAAATTATTTTATTCATTAGAAAAGAACTCCTGAGTTCGTGCAACGTATTGAACCAGCGGCGACTCGAGTGGCATTCCTGTGTACCATCCCAGCAGTAGTTGCCTATTCGGACGGACGTGCTGAAGAATACTCCTTAGTCTAGCAGCTGATAAATCTAAGTAATTAGGTCACACTTACGGTTTGCCGTTAATATAATGACATCGCAGCCAACAGATGCTGGCAACACGCACTAGTGGCAGGTACATATCTACATATTCTATAGCTCTGCTGTAGCTCGAGCAAGTTCACCTCGATTGCTTTGGTTCCACACTGGTTTCGGCTATGAAATCAAATTTCTATACATAACTTAGATTTGAGCCGCGTTGGCACGCAAACGATGTCACGATTGTGTGTCGGTTAAATATGACGCATCTGTTGGGGCGCTTTTCATCGCTCGACACTGCAAAGCACACCACGAGTGACCCTTTTCGGCTTTCCGAAGAGAAGTCCTGCCGTTTCAATATGGGTTTCGCAGCAGGGTTTAGCATTCACGCTACAACAGTGTGAAACTGCATGCTCCAGCATCCGAGCGCTCGACATCCGGTGGTTCGCAATAACGTCATTATTTTATTGAAAGGATCCCATACTCAGTGACGATCGAACACTGGACTGTATGAATGCGTACACGTAAGCATGTGCTTACCAAAAAGCTGCCAGTTCGCTGAAGGGAATACGCCGACAAGCAATTATTAGAAAATACCTTTCCTGTTTTATTCGGAGCCCTTGTCGTCAGTGCATTTAAAGCTATTTAACCTGCCTGTTGTGAGGTACTCGGTATGGCTGGTGTGAATGCGTACAATGTGGGTAGCCCCCGGAAGCTTCACGGGTCACCTTTTATTCATGTTGTCAAAGGACGCACTCACTGTGAAATCGTTGAAATTGGTTCCATTGAACGTTTTTCGTTTCAACACGATGCGAAAGTTGTGTTTGGTAAAAAGTGGTAGAACCAAGGACGCGTCATGCGGCAATCAATGCGTGGATTTTAAATGTTTCACAACGAACCCTGCAACAAATGACGAAACTTATACAATGCTTCAAGTTATATGAAACAGTAATATAGAACTGTATTGTATTGCTTTCTGAAGATATACAGTGGAACGCGAAAAAGGTTTAAAAATTGTGTGCACCAGTTTTGACCACTAAACTCCTCTGGTTTTGTCCGTTATACCTATTTCTATAAGTACATGTTTCATACTGTAAAAGAGAGCTATTCAAAATAAACTTTTCGATTTTAGTTACATGCTCTTTAAGTCTGTACAAATAAAAATACCGCGCTTTGGGACACTTTTAACGAATTTCATGCCATCTTGACTGCGGGGCATCTTCTCAGAATTTGACGAAACTTTGTAGGTGTATAAGCCTTACTAAACTAAGCAACTTTGCGTACTTCTATTTGAATATCTATAAAAACTTTCATTGGAAAAGATCGTAAGTTTTGAAATCTTTATTCGCAAAATTGATTCACAGTCAAACCTGTTTTTGTGCGAGGGATAGGGACAGTACAAAAGAAATCACATAAAAAAAATTATTTGAAACTTCACGTGCAGCTATTAAACAATGTTTCCACAACATTATTGAAAAAATCTTTTTTTTTATACGGTGGATGAAAAAATTCTCAGTTGAAAATAACTCGAAAGTTGATGATTTTGATTCAGAATACAATTTTTTAAAATTTGAAAACATCTGATTGATAAGCGTAACTCTTTTAAGCATACTAATCCGCTATCCTTCGTAGGCCAGCAATACGTGGCTTTTCCTTCGTAAAACTGGCTTAAATAGTAATTTTTTGACACAACACATAGTAATGCGTTGAAATTCATTCCAGAGATCGGAAAAACTAAATGGCTGAAAATCTTGTCGGATGTGGTCCTTTTTCATATACCGCACAAAAAAAAATCGCACAAAAAAGTCGCATATAAATAAAATAACCGCATAAAAAAGTCGCACAAAAACAGGTTTGACTGTATATGAATAATGACGAGAAAAGTTGTCAAATGGAATTTTCTGAGTTGCCACTAATAGAATTGTCTGAATTTCTATTTTAAAAAAAATGGAAAAAAAATATTTGAGATCCTGCTTTACAAAAAAATATTTAAAACCAAAAAGTTTCCTTTTATCATATTGGTTGAGTTTGCTACTATTATTTCCTCATGCGATGGTTTTAAAATTTAAGGGGCATGCCAGTTTTACCTAAATATCGTTATACCTAACTGACGCATAGACAAACGGTGTTCAAGAAGGTATTGCATGTCTTTGCTTTTTTTTCTAAGAAAATATTGCAAGTTACTTATTTTAATTTAGAAAAAAAACACTTGTCGATGTGAAAAAATCACAGGAAGGCTGTATGCAAAGCCACGACCGCAAGGTTGAAGTAGAATACTTTTACAAGAAAGATAACTCGGCTGCTTGCGTGTCAGTCATTTTTTCCAGTAAAAAAACGTTGACCGTTCATTGGCAGTATTGTGATTTCTTTTTGTTTGATATTTTGAATGAAGTTCATTGAATATTTCTAAATCTTGGGCACCGTTCATTGGCAGTATTGTAATTTCTTTTTGTTTGATATTTTGAATGAAGTTCCCTGAATATGTGCAAGTTGAAGTGCTACCGAATTGTAATATGCACATTAATATGCGACATCATTAAACGGGAACGGAACAAAGGCTACGGTTATGCAGAACGCGAATGACGGCGCGATGCGATTCGCCTTACCGTGGAGAAATGTACAGCTCTTTTTAAGGCGAAGTAGAGCTATACATTTCAACACATTTCGTCTTGCTGAATCGCATCACGCCGTTATTTGCGTTCTGCATAACCGTAGCCAAACACTAAGCGACGCACGTAACACGTAATAATAGTCAGAGTATGCATGTAGATAAAGATAATTAACTTTTGATTATAGCGCAAAACGAGAAAATATTAACTCTTCAAATATTCATTTTAGTTCTTCAAATTTCTGTTGTTCAATTTAATATCCGATGAAATGTCTGTCTATTTTTTTTTTTTCTTCATCTATAGTTTATTTGACACGGCACAAATACAATTCAATGTTTAACGGCGCCAATTATATCTGGTAGCTTACTTTCTAAAGTATCTTAATAACTAAAAGCAAATTTTTTATCCTCGCTGCCGACTACGAGCTGAAACTAAACCTAACTTAAAGCTAGAATATTTTGCATTAAAAGCACAGGTTTGCTGTTTGATGGTTTTCATTGCCATAGGTAAGCAGCATATTAAATTTGTTCCGCTGCTGGGCCAAGATATTACGGACTGGCATATTGGGTTGTTTCCATCGGGCCTTGAGAGTATCGTGCGGGTCTGATTGCTGTTTCCGGATCCGGGGTCTTAACGTGTTCTTGTCGTTTGGTTGGATGTAGGCGGAAGGGGATAGGACTAAACTGGGGCGTGGATGGATATCAGGAAAACGTATATAAGGGACATGTAGGATAGGTCACGGCTCGCCAAGACATCACGAACAGGAACAGCCGGCTGCCTACCTTCGGCCTGCAGGGAAGCTATTAATTTAGACCTGGCGTCACGGTGTACAGGGCATGACCAAACAACGTGCTCTATGTCGTGATAACCTTCACCACAGGCACAGATACCACTCTCCCCGAGCCCAACACGACAGAGATGCGCGTCAAATCTATAGTGATTGGACATAAGCCGGGACATCACGCAAATGAAATCCCGACCTACATCCAACCCCTTGAACCACGGGTTCGTCGATACCTTGGGGATTATGCAATGTAACCACCTTCCCAGTTCCCCCTTGGTCCAAGAATTTTGCCAACTGATGATCGTATTCTGACGTACAAATGCGAAAAATTCATTAAAGGCAATTGGTCTTTCATAAATATCACCGTTTGTTGCGCCCACCTTAGCCAAAGAGTCCGCTTTCTCATTGCCCGGTATCGAGCAGTGAGAAGGGACCCACACTAAGGTAATCTGAGTAGATTTTTCGGATAAAGCACTCAGATGTTCCCGTATTTTCCCCAGGAAATACGGAGAGTGCTTAACATCTTTCATCGATCGGAGAGCCTCAATGGAACTGAGACTGTCCGTAAAGATGAAATAATGGTCCGTGGGCATTTTTTCGATAATCCCTAGGGTGTACTGAATTGCAGCTAATTCTGCGACGTAAACAGAAGCAGGATTATCGAGCTTATGGGAGACGGTTAAATTGTTATTGAAGATACCGAAGCCAGTGGACCTATCAAGAAGTGATCCGTCAGTGTAGTACATATTGTCGCAGTTGATGTTTCGATATTTATTGGAAAAAAATTTAGGGATCTGCTGTACGCGTAAATGATCCGGGATTCCACGAATTTCTTCTATCATGGATGTATCGAAAAACACAGTAGAATCAGAAGTATTTGATAAGTTGGCACGATTTGGAATATTCGAAGAAGGGTTAATATTTTGCGACAAGTGATTGAGAAACAATGTCATAAAACGGGTTTGAGAATTAAGTTCGATTAACCTTTCAAAATTTTCAATCACAGGACGCTTCAAGGCCTCACATTTGATAAGAATACGAGAAGACAGGCTCCAGAAGCGGGTTTTCAATGATAGTACTCCAGCTAAGACCTCCAAACTCATCGTATGGGTCGATTGCATGCAACCCAAGGCGATACGCAAACAACGATATTGTATTCGCTCCAGTTTGATCAAATGTGTGTTTGCTGCGGAGCGGAAGCAGAAACACTCGTACTCAATAACAGACAGTATCGTTGTTTGGTAAAGCCTTATAAGGTCTCCTGGGTGGGCTCCCCACCATTGTCCGGTTATTGTACGAAGAAAATTCACTCTTTGTTGACATTTTTTCATCAGATACCTCACGTGACAACCCCAGGTGCTTTTAGAGTCGAACCAGACACCAAGATATTTGTGTACCAAAACCTGAGAAATCGTTTTACCCATTAATTGTGTTTGAAGCTGAGCAGGTTCATGCTTCCTAGAAAAAACTACTATCTCAGTCTTCTCCGGAGAGAATTCGATACCTAGCTGTAAAGCCCAAGCAGACAAATTGTCCAAGGTATCTTGCAATGGTCCTTGCAAATCGGCAGCTTTGGCTCCTGTAACAGAGATTACACTGTCGTCTGCAAGTTGTCTTATCGTGCATGAATTTGCCAGACATTCGTCGATGTCATTTACATAAAAGTTGTAAAGAAGGGGGCTTAAACATGAGCCCTGGGGAAGACCCATGTAGCTAATGCGAAAAGTTGCCAAATCGCCGTGCGTAAAATGCATGTGCTTTTCGGACAACAAATTGTGCAAAAAATTGTTCAAAATTGGAGAAAATCCTTGTCGGTGAAGTTTACCCGAAAGAATGTCAATAGAAACGGAATCAAAAGCCCCCTTAATGTCCAAGAACGCAGACGCCATTTGTTCTTTGCGAGCATACGCCAGCTGAATATCTGTTGAAAGCAACGCAAGACAATCATTCGTCCCTTTGGCACGGCGGAAGCCAAATTGAGTATCTGATAGTAGACCATTTGATTCGACCCAATGGTCTAAACGACGGAGTATCATTTTTTCCATCAATTTCCGGATACAGGATAGCATTGCAATCGGCCTATAAGAGTTGTGATCAGAAGCTGGTTTCCCTGGTTTTTGGATGGCGATCACCTTCACTTGCCTCCAATCCTGCGGTACAATGTTTTGCTCCAGGAACTTATTGAACAAGTTCAACAAGCGCCTCTTGGCATTGCCGGGTAGATTCTTCAACAAGTTGAATTTGATTCTATCTAACCCAGGCGCGTTATTGTTACAGGACAGGAGGGCAACTGAAAATTCTGCCATCGTAAAAGGTGATTCTATCGCGTCGTGGCCCGGAGACGCATCGCGAACAATGTTTTGCTCAGGAACAGAGTCCGGACATACTTTCTTGGCAAAATCAAATATCCACCGACTTGAAGACTCCTCGCTTTCGTTGACCGTTACGCGATTCCGCATTCTTCGGGCTGTGTTCCAAAGAGTGCTCATCGATGTCTCCCTCGACGTCTCGTTCACGAACCGACGCCAATATCCGCGTTTCTTTGCTTTAGCCAAACTTTTAAGCTTGTTATTAAGCTCCGAATACCGTAAATAGTCGCCAGGTATACCTCCCTTCTGGTAGGCCTTAAACGCGTCGGATCTTTGCGTGTAGACATCGGAGCACTCTTGGTCCCACCACGGAGTGGGAGGCCGTTCTTTGATCGTTACACCGGGATATTTCTTCGTTTGGGCTTGCAACGCGGCGTCGAGAATCAAGCCCGCGAGGAGGTTGTATTCTTCAAGTGGTGGATGATGTTGAATCGACTCGACCGCTTTTGAAATCATTTCCTCGTATAACTTCCAATCGACATTCCGTGTGAGGTCATACGGAATGTCAATTGGTCGCATGCGAATTGACCCGTTAGTAATTGAAATAAGAATAGGCAAATGGTCGCTACCGTGAGGATCAAGGATTACCTTCCATGTGCAATCCAACCGTAACGACGTCGAACATAAGGATAGATCCAAAGCGCTTGGGCGCGCTGGAGGTTTCGGGATACGTGTCATTTCACCGTTGTTTGAAATAGTCATGTCGAAGTCATCGCAAAGGTTATAGATTAAAGAGGAGCGGTTATCATTGTATGGGGAACCCCAAGCCACGCCATGAGAGTTGAAGTCTCCCAAAATCAAACGTGGCGAGGGAAGAAGTTCTATTAAATCAAAGAGCAGCCGTTACCCAACCTGTGCTCTGGGAGGAATATATATTGAGGCAATACAAAGCTCTTTACCTTGTATTGTCTTTTGACATGCGACAACTTCGATGCCTGGAATCGAGGGGAGGTTAATACGATAGAAAGAATAGCACTTTTTAATCCCTAAAAGTACTCCTCCATATGGGGTGTCTCGATCAAGGCGAATAATATTAAAATCATGGAAGTTGAGATCAATATTTGAAGTAAGCCAAGTTTCACAAAGGGAAAATGCATCGCTTTTGTTTTTATTTATCAAAACTTTAAACGAATCAATTTTTGGTAAAATACTTCTACTATTCCACTGTAAGACAGAGATAGAATCCTTCAGATTAGCAGATGAATTAGGCATCGAAGGATACAATCGCTGCAAGGAGGGGCCATTGGGCAGTCAACTGATTCAAAAATGATCTAACTGTTGGGAGGAATGCTGTAAGAAAAATTTTAATTGGATCGGGTACATTGAAATTTTCAAAAATCCAGTCGACAATGTCAGAAAATTTCACTAATCCAGAGTTTGTTTCATCAACTGGTTGTGCAAAAGGAACAACTGGGGTTTTAGATGTTCCTGGCAGTGCTGGAAACTCCTTCTGGGACTTTAAATTTGCAAGCCCAGGGGGAGTTTGCTTCGGTTTTTCCGCAGCACTGTTTGGTTTGTTCGTAACTTTCATTTCACTTTGGGAAATCTTAGGACCTTTTCGGGGAAGTTTAGGAGAGGAAATATTTTTCCTCTTTCTAGACGCCCCAGGATTGGCATAAGTTGTTCCCGCTGGTGAATCGTCAGAATCAGTCAGAAACAGATCAAAGGGGTTCGATGTTATGGTAGAAGTGGTCACGGTCTTCTTAAGCATCTCAGCATAAGAACGCTTTGAACGCTCCTTAAGTGACCGCTTGATTATCTCTGCGCTGCAAGTACACCGGGCATGTGGAGAGCTCATGCTGGTTTTCCCCACAGTGAATACATTTTTCAGCATTTACACTGCAAGAATCTTCCGCATGAGTCTCCCCACACTTGCTACATCGTGCCGAACCCGGTCGATCGAGACGTGGCTAGGGAGTGCAGATCCGGCAAACGTAACGCGAAACGAGTCTGACGGAGTGTAAACTTTTTTACCGCCGACGAGAGACATGGACCGCAATTGCTTACAATCCAAAATCTTCGCCTGTGTTTCGGTATTTTTGAAGCAACCGGTTGCGCTTTTTAGGATACACTCGACAGACAGACTCGATTCGGTTATGACACCGTCGATCTCCACGTCTCGTGCGGGTATGTAAACGCGATACTCGCGTGTGAAGAGCTCAGAGCAAGCGATAGCATTGGCCTGTGTCAGATCACTGACCACGACACGGAGCTTGTTAGGTCGGACCTTGGAAATCTCGGTCACGGCCTTGTACCCCTTCGTCAGGTCTTTTGAAATTTGCAGTATGTTTAATCGCTTTGAATTCACTCCTGCCTTTGGACGAAAATAAACAGTATAGCTGCCCTGTTGAGATCCGTCCGGGTAAAGCCTGGGGCGAGGGGGGACTGGAGAATGAACAGGGGAGGGGGTAACAGAAGGGTCAGGGTCAGGGGGGTTCGGGGATGGTGGCACGGGAGGCGAGGGATCTATATCCATCGCGCTAAATGTAGCGCACGAGCGCACTAGCGCAGACAAGAACACGTACCTCTTTACTTCTTCCTTCCAGCAGTGGTTGTCCGATCGTTCGAAGCTGCACCCAAAGCAGCCAGCGGCACCAGTACAGCAGCACCAATACAGCCACCAGCAGTGAGCCGGGTGTGAGATCACTCAGCACAGCGACACGGACTCGACTGTCAACTGATGGCCTTGAATAAAACACTCTTTTGTTTGGCTATTCGTACACACGGACCGGATTGTAATAGAACGACCACTTTGCACGTCCGTTTCTGTCGAGTGTTCGACGCGGAATGATGTCTGTCTATTATCTCATGAAGTTCTTATATAGGCCAAATGATGCATTCCCAATTTACTAGGTCCATAACTCTGCCGACCGTGCTTGGGAAAGCCATCGTATAACGACCAATCAGAGGTCGAATTTTGTGTTTTGACAAGGCTTAAGAGTTTTCAATAGTACAATAGTTCGAATGATAAAATTGCAATTTCATGCATTTAATGGGAATCTTAGAAGATTTTCTAATCGATTGCTGCAAAAACGAAGGAAATCCATCGAAAACTAACCGATTTATTAGCATTTGAAATTGGAAATATTTCTCACTTTTTTCAGTTTTAGATTTTCATTTCACATCCCTATGTAGCCGAACTTCCTGAGAGAAGTATTCTACTTCAAAATTAGACAACTACAACAGAATTTGATTGCATCCCGCACAGAATGTCTGCTTGTGTTGATGCCAGAAAATTATTAACCTTCAATTATTTGTTTATTTGCCTTGAAAAAAGCATTTTGCGGTTCGAAATAGGTTGCTGATTACAACTTTTGAGCTGCCATAACATTGGGGGAATTAAGATACACGGACAACATGCACTGTAGAAGCTATTTCACATTCAGTAAACTGGACGGGTGCGACAGATTTAAATTGCTAAGATGCAACACAGAATGCTTGCTTGCGTTGACAAAAATTATTAACTTTCAATGACTTGTGTATTTGCCTTGAAAAAGGCATTTTGATGTTCAAAATTGGATTTCCTAATGGCAATCTTCATGCTGCCCCAACACGGGGGGAGTAATGGCAGTCTGGCGACACACGCTGAGAAGAACCGCGCTGCTCCTGAGACGTGATGACCAACCACAGGGCAAGTGATTTGTTTAATTTGAAGGCAACCACAGGCGCAACCCGCTGCTATGGTCTGTTACTGCTGAGTGCCGATATCTGCTGTTACTGCTGGCAAAGTTGTGGACGGTCCATCCAGTTCACCTTCCGACTAATGAATGTAGCTAGTTTTCCCAGAAACACTCTTCTATGGCCGAAGGGTGCTACGTAATAGGCCACGCCTTTCAGTTCAGGTTTACCCTTTTCTTATGTTCTTTAGACGAATTATTCCACAATTCTCATTTGATTTTTGTATCCAGCGAACAAACACCGATGGTGCTCTCACACACGCAACGGTTTTAACCCGTATCTTATTGCGGTTTGTAACATCAAGCGATTTCGTTTGCTCGCTGTTGCGTGTTGCATCATGTTGCCACTTGGCAGCTGGGAGATGACGAAATTGCTTATTGTTATTGCTGATTGATTGAATCGACTTCATATTAGCTCTGCATAGTCGAACTAACTGTCTTTGTGAATGCGGTCTAACAGGGCAGTTTGTTATTCAAAGTTGGTTATGCTGATCGCAGCCTTTGCGCTGCCCCTACAGTGGGGGGTTTACTAAACAGAATAAAAGTAAAAATTAGACAACTACAACAGAATTTGATTGCATCCCGCACAGAATGTCTGCTTGTGTTGATGCCAGGAAATTATTAACTTTCAATTATTTATTTAACTTAAAAAAAGCATTTTGCGGTACAAAATCGGTTACTGATTACAACTTTTGAGCTGCCCTAACATTGGGGGAATTAAGATTTCAGTAAATTAGACGGGTGCGACAGATTTAAATTGCTAGGATGCAACACAGAATGCTTGCTTGCGTTGACAAAAATTATTAACTTTCAATGACTTGTTTATATATAATAATTTTTGACTTGGGGAATAATGGCTGTCTGGCGACACACGCTGAGAAAAACCGCGCTGCTCCTGAGACGTGGTGACCAACCACAGGGCTAGTGCTGCTGCTAAGGAAGGACGACTGCTGTTGTCGCTGTCTAGAACTGTTATGAGCGGCTCCGGCAGAAACAGGCTCTTATATAGGCCAAATAGCATGTTTTCAATTGCAAGGTATATGATCCTGTCGACCGTGCTTGGGAAGCAAGCATATAACGATCAATCAGAGGTCGAATTTTTCGTTTTGACAAGGCTTGACTATTTTCAATAGTACAATAGTGTGAATAATAAAATTACAATTATCTTATTTTGGGAAGAATCTTAGAAGATTTTCCAATCTATTGCTGCAAGAACGAAGGAAATCCATCGAATACTAACCGATTTATTAGCATTTGAAATTGGACATATTTTTCATTTTTTTCGGTTTTAGATTTTCATTTCACATCCCTATGTAGCCGAACTTCCTGAGAGAAGTATTCTACTTCAAAAAGTACATAATAACTAAAACAAATTTCCCAATATCCATTTTACAAAGAAAATCAATTTATACAGGTCGGACTCGATTATCCGGGGGCTCGATTATCCGGAGAAAATGGTTCGATTATCCGGATTATTTTTTTTTTCCTGTATTACCATAACGTATTTTGGTTTCCCGGGTCATTGGGAGGTTCAGGGTTGTTCATAATTGTAGCGGTACAAGCCCCGTTCCGCTTAGACAGTTCGTTTTTGGCGGCTTTCTCGTCGTTCCTTCAAACAATTTTTACTTAATAACCTCCAAAAGCTAAAAATTATGGTTTTTTGTTGCCAATGAGGACAACCGCTATTGGTAAACCAGTTTCGGATTTATGGTAGGAACATACTCCTGTAATATAATGGCCACAAGCAGGCCTGTCCCGGTTCTGTTCCGCATACTCTCGGATTATTGAACCAAAACTCATCAAGCGAAATTAATAACGACTTGAAATCCGCAAACAAGTCCATATCGAGCGTCTAGGTCGTTATCGGTCGCTCAAGAAATAGAGAAGAAAAAACAGTGTTGTTCTATTTCGTTTTTACATCTACGAGGTAATCAATATAACATTTATTATTACGTATATATGTATAACAAACGCCGACAAACAGTCTAAAGACAATTTTTAATTTTTTTCGTCGGCACATGCATTGTGTACAATTTATTATAATAGAAATCTCACACTTAAAACTCCGGATAATCGAGTCCGACCTGTACTTAGAAAATTTCTCTAATGGTGAACATAAATATCAATCATGTCTTCGGATGTTGTTTTGGCTTTGTTGAAAATTTTATATCAAAACAAGTATCGTTCCAAGTATAATATGTCCTTTAAAACGAACATTTAATGCATGACATAACAGAAATCAAATGAATTCACCGCTGTTCTTTTGAACTTCACCTAGAGAAAGCAATTATATTTGAGTAATCCCAACAAGCGTACAAGCTTGCAAAAGGTCACAATTTTTGACGGCGGGTCGGCGGTGAACGTTATATATATCGAACGGTTCTTGCCTCCAACACAGTGTGATTATTGTGTGTTGCATCGAACGCAACGTGATACAACTTTCATACATTTCATTCAGCTTCATATTAGAATTTTTTGTTCTGCTTTCCGCGTCTTTCATCATTCTGCCTTTCATGTTGTCGCCTTATGAAAAAGCTTCCTTCCGTAAATGGACCTTTTGTTATTCTGCTCTCTGTGGCGAATGTTTCATTTCTTCTTTTCTCGTAATGAGTATGAAGTTAACATTACCTCTCAAATAAACTACGAGTTAAAAATGCCTCACAAAGCCAGAGCATATCTATAAGTTTTAAAGAACGTCCTGGTATGCGTAAAAATGCGATACGCTTTGAGGCAAGAATTTGAGAATTAAAGATTGATTTAATCTTTGGCAATTTACTGGAAACCGTATATATTGGGTTAGTTTAGAGCAAATTTGATAAGATTGGATTAGATTGGACTAGAAGAGATTAGATTAGATTAGATTAGATTAGATTAGATTAGATTAGATTAGATTAGATTAGATTAGATTAGATTAGATTAGATTAGATTAGATTAGATTAGATTAGATAAGATTAGATTAGATAAGATTAGATTAGATTAGATTAGATTAGATTAGATTAGATTAGATTAGATTGGATTAGATTAGATTAGATTAGATTAGATTAGATTAGATTAGATTAGATTAGATTAGATTAGATAAGAATAGAATAGATTAGATTAGATTGGATTAGATTAGATTAGATTAAATTAGATTAGATTAGATTAGATTAGATTAGATTAGATTAGATTAGATTAGATTAGATTAGATTAGATTAGATTAGATTAGATTAGATTAGATTAGATTAGATTAGATTAGATTAGATTAGATTAGATTAGATCAGATTAGATTAGATTAGATTAGATTAGATTAGATTAGATTAGATTAGATTAGATTAGATTAGATTAGATAAGATTAGATTAGATTAGATTAGATTAGATCAGATTAGATTAGATTAGATTAGATTAGATTAGATTAGATTAGATTAGATTAGATTAGATTGGATTAGATTAGATTAGATTCGATTAGATTCGATTAGATTCGATTAGATTAAATTATATTAAATTAGATTAGATTAGACTAGATTAGATTAGATTAGATTAGATTAGATTAGATTAGATTAGATTAGATTAGATTAGATTAGATTAGATTAGATTAGATTAGATTAGATTAGATTAGATTAGATTAGATTAGATTAGATTAGATTAGATTAGATTAGATTAGATCAGATTAGATTAGATTAGATTAGATTAGATTAGATTAGATTAGATTAGATTAGATTGGATTAGATTAGATTAGATTCGATTAGATTCGATTAGATTCGATTAGATTAAATTATATTAAATTAGATTAGATTAGACTAGATTAGATTAGATTAGATTAGATTAGATTAGATTAGATTAGATTAGATTAGATTAGATTAGATTAGATTAGATTAGATTAGATTAGATTAGATTAGATTAGATTAGATTAGATTAGATTAGATTAGATTAGATTAGATTAGATTAGATTAGATTAGATTAGATTAGATTAGATTAGATTAGATTAGATTAGATTAGATTACATTAGATTACATTAGATTAGATTAGATTAGATTAGATTAGATTAGATTAGATTAGATTAGATTAGATTAGATTAGATTAGATTAGATTAGATTAGATTAGATTAGATTCGATTAGATTCGATTAGATTCGATTAGATTAGATTAAATTAGATTAGATTAGATTAGATTAGATTAGATTAGATTAGATTAGATTAGAATAGATTAGATTAGATTAGATTAGATTAGATTGGATTAGATTATTGGATAAGATTGGACTGGATTGTATTGGATTGAATTGGATTGGATTAGATTGGATTGGATTGGATTGGATTGGATTGGATTGGATTGGATTGGATTGGATTGGATTGGATTGGATTGGATTGGATTGGATTGGATTGGATTGGATTGGATTGGATTGGATTGGATTGGATTGGATTGGATTGGATTGGATTGGATTGGATTGGATTGGATTGGATTGGATTGGATTGGATTGGATTGGATTGGATTGGATTGGATTGGATTGGATTGGATTGGATTGGATTGGATTGGATTGGATTGGATTGGATTGGATTGGATTGGATTGGATTGGATTGGATTGGATTGGATTGGATTGGATTGGATTGGATTGGATTGGATTGGATTGGATTGGATTGGATTGGATTGGATTGGATTGGATTGGATTGGATTGGATTGGATTGGATTGGATTGGATTGGATTGGATTGGATTGGATTGGATTGGATTGGATTGGATTGGATTGGATTGGATTGGATTGGATTGGATTGGATTGGATTGGATTGGATTGGATTGGATTGGATTGGATTGGATTGGATTGGATTGGATTGGATTGGATTGGATTGGATTGGATTGGATTGGATTGGATTGGATGGGATTGGATTGGATTGGATTGGATTGGATTGGATTGGATTGGATTGGATTGGATTGGATTGGATTGGATTGGATTGGATTGGGTTGGATTATATCAAATTGAATTAAATTGAGTTGGATTGGATTAAAGTAGAGTAGAGTAGAGTAGAGTAGAGTAGAGTAGAGTAGAGTAGAGTAGAGTAGAGTAGAGTAGAGTAGAGTAGAGTAGAGTAGAGTAGAGTAGAGTAGAGTAGAGTAGAGTAGAGTAGAGTAGAGTAGAGTAGAGTAGAATAGAGTAGAGTAGAGTAGAGTAGAGTAGAGTAGAGTAGAGTAGAGTAGAGTATTTCAAAATTGAATTTGACCATTTATTCGCCACTCCTTTTAACCAATTGAATTGTTTCAATTATACCAGCTTTACAGATCGTCTGAAAAAGCCGTTGCAGTTGTCTTTTGGTGTTTTAATCGTGAATTAAAACTGTTCGAAATCGGCTTGATACCAATTGAATGATAGTTCGCCTTTATACTAACTGTCATTCAATTGATTCCAAACGACTTTTATTTTCCATTTAAAAAATCGATCGTTCTTAATATATACTTATCGCACTTGATTTGGATATTCTCAATGTGCTCCTTGAAATTAAGATTGGAAAGTGGGATAAATTATCCGTAATTAATTAACTCAACCAGACCAATTTGAAGCCACTCTTCTTGACAAAGTGATTACTGATAGGTTTGATGAATGAAACTCTTGACTCATGGAGAAAAATGATTAATTGAGTTTCTGTTACATTAGAAGAGATTTTTCACATCCTGGTGGTAAATCAAGAAGATCAGAATCAGAAGTATAAACATTAAATAGTATTGACCCTGAGAGACTTCCCTGAGGTACACCAGCACGAACAGGCAATCTACCAGATTTACCTTTTGAAAAGTGATCCTAAAGATTTCGTTCAGTGACTATTTCGTCTAAGTAACATATGCATATTACTTCTAGCCATTCGTTGTAGTGCAAAATATCGATTGCGTCTGAGATCAGAAGAGACCTTGCAAAAATCATCAACCAAATAGAACTAGCCGAGTTTTGTATACAAGAAACATTTCATGCAAAGCATACAATAAACACAATTGCCAGTTATTTAAGCATGATTCTATATCCCGATACAGTAGGTATATCACCCTTACCGTGCAAGTATGCAAATACCCGTTTGACCGTTTACTTCTACGTTGCCTCTCTTGCACAACTCCTGTACCGATAGAACAAGATAATTCGAAATGTTACAGAACAGGTACATTCGCTATAGATAGAGAAGAAGCTGTGTTAAACAGAATGAAAAGATTTCTGTTTCGACAGGTGTTGAAATGCTTTTGAAGAAGCTGCAAATTGCGCAACGTTTGGAAACGTCGAGCTAAAATGAAGAACCCGGAGTATAAATTTGATTTGCGAAGAAAAAAAATTTGGATTTTTTAGATTCTTACTCAGTCTTAGTACCACCAGAGATCAATTGATAAATTTCAATTAGAAAACTTGAAAAAAACTGATCACAATTTGAAAGCACAAACTGTTGAAATAAATTACAATTATAGCTCACAAGGTAACCTAGAAATAAAAGTAATCCTAACTATGTAAGGCGTTACAACGTTAAATTTTCAGGATTCAAAAGCTTCGCTGTCATGTTGTCCAACTTTTCAAATTTTTGATCAAATAATATCAAAATTTCGTAAAACGTTTACCATTTTAGCAATCGTCATTCGACTGCTGTCGATGCATGCAGTAGTAACAGCCAATAACAGAGTTGTTTTTTACAGAGAAATTTTCCCATAGCATGGGATTTACTCGCTAAGGAGTTCGAAGCGCTATCTTTTTGGGAGATAACTTTTTGTGCTTGGGAGCGCCGGATACCACCCTCATCGTCGCCTAGCGTATGTATCATCCATTCTATGGTACACTTTTATGCTGCTCTATCTCATATGTTTGTCGGTATATAGGAAGTAAGTGTATGGAATGATTCCCGTTGCACAATGCCGGCACGTACAAAGCGCACTAAAGTGATGCTAGAAACCGGAAGGCGGCACTTGCTGAGGAAAATGTGAAAGATTAAATGCGTATTTAGGAAAAGCAGGTCTCTCAGCCAAGAGTATTGCAACACAATCAACGTTGCTCGCTAGGAAATTTAGCGTTGTATTTTCGTCGACTCGATGGGTTCCAAAACTGGTTGGGATACATAGTCTTAGAGCTTATAACCGTTGACAGAACCGGGAAGAATTAAATGACTTTTTTGCGTTACTCTGAAGTCCTACCAAGCTGGAACGGAACCTAACAGTCCTCTGGTTCAAAATTTCCAAATATTCGTAGGTGTATGAGAATATTGAAGAAAGTCTAAATTCTCGCGTCTATCTCGAAAGATCATGATAAAAAAAAACTACTGGAATAAGATGGGAAATTTATTTACATGATATAATCATCACCCGTATAATCACTTATCACGAGCTACATAATCACATTTGGGATCAGCCAGAGTCCCTAGCGTGCCGTACTGGTTTGATCATTTTTTTTAGGAAGAGCTTTTGCCTGGATGCTAGAAAGAAATGTGTTTCGAATGCTATCGAAACGATAGATTTGGAAAATGTTCGTGAAATATAAAAGCATAGGAAGCGCACTTACAGCTCCCAAATCACAGGGCGAGTGTTCCTGTATATCTTTATCGTCAATTTCCCCACAGTGAACACTGGATCCTCGCAATAATACCAATAGATATGTTGGTTCCCTAATCATTCCCTTAGCCCCAATTTGCTGTTTAAGTGTAAAGAAAAGTGCTTTTTGCTAGATCTATTTTTTATTTTGGTAGGTATTTGTTTGCTTGTTTATGGAAAAAATAACATTGACCAAGCGTTAGCGAAAAAGCTCTTTTTACAAGCATTTTAAATTACAGGTCATGTTGTGTTTTCTATTTACCCATCATACCACCCATCAGTCGAAATTAATCAACCAAATCGCTCAAACTGCTCGATAATGTTGGATTCCGTGTGGACCAACAAAAGTCCAGCGCTTTAGCCGACAAGAAAATCCCTGGCAGGCGCCAAGACCACTAAACGGTTTTACGACCTGTAACTCGAAAACTACAAGTTTTAATAACTCAATTATGAGATTTGCGTGTCTTAGGCATTCAACTTCATGAAATATTAGCGCATTTTGATATTCATATCACTTTTCATTCGTGAAATATAGCAGCAAACTTTATTCGAACACCGAGGTGCACTTGCTGACAGTTTGGTGTACCCTTTTTCCTGCCAAGTTGATCACGGTCCCAGCTCCAGTGCAGTGGTGGTGGTGGTGGTGACTGAATTGTCTTGCTTGTCGTACCGCCTGTTTCGCACCGGGACGGTTATTTATGGGGTGCGCACGACAGAGGAAATATGGCCAAAGTTGTTCGGCCGGGGATAGGAGGAAATTTATACGATGCAATATAGGAAGAAAACTGACAAAAAAAGTGCAGCAAATAACATATTGTATATTTTTTCTTCACACTTCCGTTCATTGTTTGAATTTTCGATTATGAGAAAGCGGACTAGCGTAGCGAATCAGCTCCGCCGTAGTGAGCCATAAATCGCCCGCATCTGATACCGTGGACGGAACCGGTCTAGTAAATGATTCGCAGAGTGGCGCTTGGTATACTTTTTTCACCCGGCAATTGGCAGTCTGCAACACCTGCCTTCCACGCTTGACATGGCGGAAAATTGCCCGCTAACTTCCTGGCAGAAGGGTAAATGCAGTCGTTTTCGGCTCAAACTGCACCGTTACTTTTCTGCTTTTCGCCTTGCGAAACACAGTTCTCAATGAAGTCCAAAGGACTTCTCGACTCTGTTTAATGAGTTGAGGATCTTCATATACGCTTACTTACTTTACTTTTACGGCGACAGACCGATTATCGATCCAACGCCGAATCCAGAATATGTCGTCATGTCACTCGGTCTTGGGCTGCTATCCTCCAATTTCCCGTAGCACCTATTTCGCGGGCATCCTCGTCGACAGCACACATCCAACGAGTACGGGGCCTACCTCGAAGTCGACGGCCTTATCGGGATTTCTGCTAAATATAGTCTTCGCTGGTCGTTCTTCCAGCGTTCTAGCTACATGCCCAGCTCACTGCAACCTGCCGTCATTTATTCGCTTGACTATATCCGCCGATTTGTATGCCTGGTACACTTCATGGTTCATGCGTCTGCGCCAAACACTATTTTATAGTTTGCCGCCAAGGATTGAACGCAAAATCCTATGCTCAAAAACACCAAGAGCTCGCCGATCGACCTCTTTCAACGTCCATGCTCATGGCCGTAGAGGGCCACGGCTAACCTCGTTGTCACATGTCACTAATGTACACAGGTAAATAAATTCGTCGACTACTTCAAAAGTCCCGATGATTACTATAGTCCAGGCGGTGGCTTTTCTTGTAGATCGGGCATATAAGATCCTACAACCAGTCCGAGGGTAGTTCTTCAGCGGACCACACTCTCGGCATGATCCGTCGTAAAGCACGCTATAGCTGTTTGCTCCCGACTTTGAAGAGTTCAGCTGGAATACCGTCCTTACCAGCAGCCTTTCAGTTCTTCAGCTCTTCCACTGCTTTTTCACCTCGTCCATGAATAGTGGATCCAGAGCTTTGCCATCATCCTCATTTACCATATTGCTCCTTTCGACTACGTTGTTCTTCACCATTCATATCTCCGAAGACATTCGGCGTAATATTGGAAACAAAATGACACGTTTTTTTTTCTAATTTTTAAGAATGTTACAGAATTGCTCACACAGTAAAGCTCTAAGGAGTTTTGAACTGAAATATTGTCCACATACACCAAGTTTAATATTCTTCCAGCCCTGAGAGTTGTGATTGCACTTTTTTTGCGCTAATTGAGATATAACATTTAAAAAATCATCAACATTTTCGTTTTTTTTAATCATCTCAAAAACTACAGGCCTTAGCCATCCTATTTCTGCAGAAAAGTTCAGAGTATAAAAGATTTATAATTAGAAACTTATAGAGTTTGTCAGTAGACTTTAAAAAAATGGAAATAAAAAAAATTTTTTTTTATCATTTTGTCCATAAAAATCAATATTATACATTGTGGCTTCTTGAATAGTTTTGACTTTGGAAGAGTTTTTTATTACTGGCTAAAGAACAATTTTGTAAAAGAAACCATCCTTCTAAATTGAAAAATGAAAAAGAACAAAATTAGTTTAGTACACGTTTAGTAAAAATATTTTCATACAAAATTATTCCTCGATCATTCTCATAAACATTACCGAAAACACTATCTCAAAGAACCATCACGATCCGGAGTTATGAATTTCGTTCCGCTAGATTGTTAGGTCTTTTCCGGGGACCAAACATTGACTCTGACCATTATCTCGTCGTTTGTAAGATCCGCGCACGGTTGTCGAACGAGCTGAAAACTCGCACAGAAAGGACGACGCGGTTAAACATTCAGCTGTTATTTTTCTTCATCTATAATTTATTTGACACGGCACAAATACAAATTAATGTTCAACGACGCCAATTATTTCTGGTAGCTTACTTTCTAAAGTATCTTGAAGTATAGCAAATTTTTTATCCTCGCTGCCGACTACGAGCTGAAACTAAATCTAACCTAGAGCTAGAATGTTTTGCGTTAAAAGCACTTGTTTGTTGTTTGATGGTTTTCCATTGCCATAGGTAAGCAACATATTAAATTTGTTCCGCTGCTGGGCCAAGATAATCCGGACTGGCAAATTGGGTTGTCTCCTTCGGGCCTTGAGAGTATCGGGCAGGTCTGATTGCTGTTTCCGGATCCGGGGTCTTTAAGTGTTCTTGTCGTTTGGTTGGATGTAGGCGGAAGGGAATAGGACTAGACTGGGGCGTGGATGGATTTCAGGAAAACGTATATAAGGGACATGTAGGGTAGGTCACGGCTCGCCAAGATATCACGAATAGGAACAGCCGGCTGCCTACATTTGGCCTGCAGGGAAGCTATTAATTTAGACTTGGCGTCACGGTGTACCGGCCATGACCAAACAACGTGCTCTATGTCGTGATAACCTTCACCACAGACACAAATACCACTCTCCCCGAGCCCAACACGACGGAGATGCGCGTCAAATCTATAGTGATTGGACATAAGCCGGGACATCACGCAAATGAAATCCCGACCTACATCCAACCCCTTGAACCACGGGTTTGTCGATATCTTGGGGATAATGAAATGTAACCACCTTCCCAGTTCGCCTTAAGTCCATGAATTTTGCCAACTGATGATCGTATTCTGACGTACAAATGCGAAAAATTCATTGAAGGCAAATGGTCTTTCATAAATGTCACCGTTTGTTGCGCCCACCGTAGCTAAAGAGTTCGCTTTCTCATTGCCCAGTATCGAGCAGTGAGAAGGGACCCACGCTAAGGTAATCTGAAACGATTTTTCGGATAAAGCACTCAGATGTACCCGTATTTTCCCCAGGAAATACGGAGAGTGCTTAACATCTTTCATCGATCGGAGAGCCTCAATGGAACTGAGACTGTCCGCAAAGATGAAATAATGGTCCGTGGGCATTTTTTCGATAATCCCTAGGGTGTACTGAATTGCAGCTAATTCTGCGACGTAAACAGAAGCAGGATTATCGAGCTTATGGGAGACGGTTAAATTGTTATTGAAAATTCCGAAGCCAGTGAACCCATCAAGAAGTGATCCGTCAGTGTAGAACATATTGTCGCAGTTGATATTTCGATATTTATTGGAAAAAATTTTGGGGATCTGCAGCACACGTAAATGATCCGGGATTCCACGAATTTCTTCTATCATGGATGCATCGAAAAACACAGTAGAATCAGAAGTATTTGATAAGTTGGCACGATTTGGAATATTCGAAGAAGGGTTAATATTTTGCGACAAGTGATTGAGAAACAATGTCATAAAACGGGTTTGAGAATTAAGTTCGATTAACCTTTCAAAATTTTCAATCACAGGACGCTTCAAGGCCTCACATTTGATAAGAATACGAGAAGACAGGCTCCAGAAGCGGGTTTTCAATGATAGTACTCCAGCTAAGACCTCCAAACTCATCGTATGGGTCGATTGCATGCAACCCAAGGCGATACGCAAACAACGATATTGTATTCGCTCCAGTTTGATCAAATGTGTGTTTGCTGCGGAGCGGAAGCAGAAACACCCGTACTCAATAACAGACAATATCGTTGTTTGGTAAAGCCTTATAAGGTCTCCTGGGTGGGCTCCCCACCATTGTCCGGTTATTGTACGAAGAAAATTCACTCTTTGTTGACATTTTTTCATCAGATACCTCATGTGACAACCCCAGGTGCCTTTAGAGTCGAACCAGACACCAAGATATTTGTGTACCAAACCCTGAGAAATCGTTTTACTCATTAATTGTGTTTGAAGCTGAGCAGGTTCATGCTTCCTAGAAAAAACTACTATCTCAGTCTTCTCCGGAGAGAATTCGATACCTATCTGTAAAGCCCAAGCAGACAAATTGTCCAAGGTATCTTGCAATGGTCCTTGCAAATCGGCAGCTTTGGCTCCTGTAACAGAGATTGCACTGTCGTCTGCAAGTTGTCTTATCGTGCATGAATTCGCCAGACATTCGTCGATGTCATTTACATAAAAGTTGTAAAGAAGGGGCCTTAAACATGAGCCCTGGGGAAGACCCATGTAGCTAATGCGAAAAGTTGCCAAATCGCCGTGCGTAAAATGCATGTGCTTTTCGGACAACAAATTGTGCAAAAAATTGATTAAAATTGGAGAAAATCCTTGTCGGTGAAGTTTGCCCGAAAGAATGTCAATAGGAACGGAATCAAAAGCCCTCTTAATGTCCAAGAACGCAGACGCCATTTGTTCTTTGCGAGCATACGCCAGCTGAATATCCGTTGAAAGCAACGCAAGACAATCATTCGTCCCTTTGGCACGGCGGAAGCCAAATTGAGTATCTGATAGTAGACCATTTGATTCGACCCAATGGTCTAAACGACGGAGTATCATTTTTTCCATCAATTTCCGGATACAGGATAGCATTGCAATCGGCCTATAAGAGTTGTGATCAGAAGCTGGTTTCCCTGGTTTTTGGATGGCGATCACCTTCACTTGCCTCCAATCCTGCGGTACAATGTTTTGCTCCAGGAACTTATTGAACAAGTTCAACAAGCGCCTCTTGGCATTGCCGGGTAGATTCTTCAACAAGTTGAGTTTAATTCTATCTAACCCAGGCGCGTTATTGTTACAGGATAGGAGGGCAACTGAAAATTCTGCCATCGAGAAAGGTGATTCTATCGCGTCGTGGCCCGGAGACGCATCGCGAACAATGTTTTGCTCAGGAACAGAGTCCGGATATACTTTACTGGCAAAATCAATTATACACCTACTTGAAGACTCCTCGCTTTCGTTGATCGTTACGCGATTCCGCATTCTTCGGGCTGTGTTCCAAAGAGTGCTCATCGATGTCTCCCTCGACGTCTCGTTCACGAACCGACGCCAATATCCGCGTTTCTTTGCTTTAGCCAGGCATTTAAGCTTGGTATTAAGCTCCGAATACCGTATATAGTCGTCGGGTATACCTCCCTTCTGAAAGGCCAAAAACGCGTCGGATCTTTGCGTGTAGACATCGGAGCACTCTTTGTCCCACCACGGTGTTGGAGGCCGCTCTTTGATCGTTACGCCGGGATATTTCTTCGTTTGGGCTTGCAACGCGGCGTCGAGGATTAAGCCCGCGAGGAGGTTGTATTCTTCAAGTGGTGGGTGATGTTGAATCGACTCGACCGCTTTTGAAATCATTTCCTCGTATAACTTCCAATCGACATTCCGTGTGAGGTCATACGGAATGTCAATTGGTCGCATGCGAGTTGAACCGTTAGTAATTGAAATAAGAATAGGCAAATGGTCGCTACCGTGAGGATCGAGGATTACCTTCCATGTGCAATCCAACCGTAGCGACGTCGAACATAAGGATAGATCCAAAGCGCTTGGGCGCGCTGGAGGTTTCGGGATACGTGTCATTTCACCGTTGTTTAAAATAGTCATGTCGAAGTCATCGCAAAGGTTATAGATTAAAGAGGAGCGGTTATCATTGTAGGGGGAACCCCAACCCACACCATGAGAGTTGAAGTCTCCCAAAATCAAACGTGGCGAGGGAAGAAGTTCTATTAAATCAAAGAGCAACCGTTGCCCAACCTGTGCTCTGGGAGGAATATATATTGAGGCAATACAAAGCTCTTTACCTTGTATTGTCATTTGACATGCGACAACTTCGATGCCTGGAATCGAGGGGAGGTTAATATGATAGAAAGAATAGCACTTTTTAATCCCTAAAAGTACTCCTCCATATGGGGTGTCTCGATCAAGGCGAATAATATTAAAATCATGGAAGTTGAGATCAATATTTGAAGTAAGCCAAGTTTCACAAAGGGAAAATGCATCGCATTTGTTTCTATTTATTAAAACTTTAAATGAATCCATTTTTGGTAAAATACTTCTACAATTCCACTGTAAGACAGAGATAGAATCCAACGTATACGCAGATGAATTAGGCATCGAAGGATACAATCGCTGCAAGAAGGGGCCATTGGGCAGTCAACTGATTCAAAAATGATCTAACTGTTGGGAGGAATGCTGTAAGAAAAATTTTAATTGGATCGGGTACATTGAAGGTTTCAAAAATCCAGTCCACAATGTCAGAAAATTTCACTAATCCAGAGTTTGTTTCATCAACTGGTTGTGCAAAAGGAACAACTGGGGTTTTAGATGTTCCTGGCAGTGCTGGGAACTCCTTCTGGGACTTTAAATTTGCAACCCCAGGAGGAGTTTGCTTCGGTTTTTCCGCAGCACTGTTTGGTTTGTTTGTAACTTTCATTTCACTTTGGGAAATCTTGGGACCTTTTCGGGGAAGTTTAGGAGAGGAAATATTTTTCCTCTTTCTAGACGCCCCAGGATTAGCATAAGATGTTCCCGCTGGTGAATCGTCAGAATCAGTTTCATCAGAGGACAACAGATCAAAGGGGTTCGATGTTATGGTAGAAGTGGTCACGGTCTTCTTCAGCATCTCAGCGTAAGATCGCTTTGAACGCTCCTTAAGTGACCGCTTGATTTTATCTCTGCGCTGCATGTACACCGGGCATGTGGAGAGCTCATGATGATTTTCCCCGCAGTGAATACATTTTTCAGCATTTACACTGCAAGAATCGTCCGCATGAGTTTCTCCACACTTGCTACATCGTGCCTTATTGCAGCAGTAGGCGGTTGTGTGGCCTAGCTGCTTGCAATTGGTGCAATTCATAACACGGGGTACATACAATCGCACAGGCAGACGAACCCGATCGATCGAGACGTGGCTAGGGAGAGCAGATCCGGCAAACGTAATACGAAACGAGTCTGACGGAGTGTACACTTTTGTGCCGTTTACAAGAGACACAGACCGCAATTGCTTGCAATCTATGATCTTTACTTTTACGTCGTGACACAAAGCATTTTTGAAGCAACCAAAACCGCTTGCCAAGATACACTCGACCGACAGACTCGAATCGGTTATGACACCGTCGATCTCAACGTCTCATGCGGGTATATAAACGCGATACTCGCGTGTGAAAAGCTCGGAGCGAGCAATAGCGTTGGCCTGTTCCAGGTCGCTGACCACGACACGGAGCTTGTTGGGTCTGACCTTGGAGATTTCGGTCACGGCCTTGTACCCCTCCGTCAGGTCTTTCGAAATCTGCAGGATGTTTAACGGTTTCGATTTCGGTCCTGCTTTTGGCCGAAAGAAAACAGTAAAGCTGTCCTGAGATCCGTCCGGGTAAAGCCTGGGGCGAGGGGGGACTGGAGAATTAACAGAGGAAGGGTTGGCAGGAGGGACAGGGTCAGAGGGGTTCGGGGATGGTGGCACGGGAGGCGAGGGATCTACATCCATCGCGCTAAATCTAGCGCACTAGCGCCGACAGAACACGTACCTCTTTACTTCTCCTTTCAGCAGGGTTGGTTGTCCGAACGGTCGATGCTGCAGCCGTTACAGCCAGCAGCACCAATACAGCAGCTCCAAACAGCCACCAGCAGCGAGCCGGGTGTGTGATCACTCAGCACAGCGACACAACTCGCTGTCAACTGTTGGCTTCTTCTTTTTCCTCCTTTGTGTTGAGATTCTCGTCTGCTGTAGCACAAATCACTTAGCAGCCAAATCGGCTTACGCACCAGCAAACAGCCACGATGCGAAACAGTTGCACAAAGGCGGGCGACCTTGAACCTTCACTCTACCAGGCAAACAATGCCAGCACTTGCTCGCGCGTCTTTTGTTTTATATTCTATCGGAGCGATCACCAAACACGTCCTATACTGATGCGTGTTCGGCACAGAATGTGATTTTGGCAATATTGGTGCAAAAATACCAGCTGCAGTTTTGATCTGTGCACAGTGAATAGATATTTCGAGTTCAAGGCCATCAGTTGACAGTTGAGTCGTGTCGCTGTGCAGAGTGATCTCACACCCGGCTCGTTGGTGGTGGCTGTATTGGTGCTGCTGTACTGGTGATGCTGGCTGCATTGGGAGCAGCTTCGAACGATCGGACAACCACTGCTGGAAGGAAGAAGTAAAAAGGTACGTGTTCTTGTCGGCGCTGGTGCGCTAGATTTAGCGCAATGGATATAGATCCCTCGCCTCCCGCGCCACCATCCCCGAACCCCTCTGACCCTGACCCTTCTGTTACCCCTCCCCTGTTCATTCTCCTGTCCTCCCTCGCCCCAGGCTTTACCCTGACGGATCTCATCAGGGCAGCTATACTGTTTATTTTCGTCCAAAGGCAGGAGTGAATTCGAAGCGATTAAACATACTGCAAATTTCTAAAGACCTGACGAAGGGATACAAGGCCGTGACCGAAATTTCCAAGGTCCGACCTAACAAGCTCCGTGTCGTGGTCAGTGATCTGGCACAGGCCAATGCTATCGCTTGCTCTGAGCTCTTCACACGTGAGTATCGCGTTTACAAACCCGCACGTGACGTGGAGATCGACGGTGTCATAACCGATTCGAGTCTGTCCGTCGAGTGTATATTGCAAAGTGCTAAAGGGTGCTTCAAGAATAGCACATGTCCCGATGTGAAGGTGCTCGACTGCAAGCAATTGCGGTCTGTATCTCTCGTCGGCGGCACAAAAGTGTACACTCCGTCAGACTCGTTTCGCGTTACGTTTGCCGGATCTGCACTCCCTAGCCACGTCTCGATCGACCGGGTTCGTATGCCTGTGCGATTGTATGTACCCCGTGTTATGAATTGCACCAATTGCAAGCAGTTAGGCCACACAGCCGCCTACTGCTGCAATACTGCACGATGTTGCAAGTGTGGTTGGCAAATGGCTGGACACGTGTAACTTGAGACCCTAATGTGGCCATTCACCTCTGTCCAGCAACTCCTATCCCAACCTCCATGTGGTGCCGACCGGAATACGAGTAACCTTAGCGGAGATCGGGTAACCAACCCCGGTGGAAACTATGGTCGTATGCTGACTGGGAAGGGGGTCGTACGCGGCTGTATCCCCATAGGGGCGGCGTACAACAGCGTCTGACCCAGAGCGGGCGGCTGAATTATGGAATGCTGTATCCCGCCAGCTACACCTAAGATGGCAGCCCCATCAGCAGGATGTAGGTATCGCGACCCTGGTAAGGTAGCATACCGAAATCTTCTTCAACCACGAACTTCGAAATTAGAAATACGGAACGGATCAATCGGCAAAGACCAAGGCTATGAATACGGAAAAAGATTAAGATAAACGATTGGAAATTGGGTACTTGGAACGTCCGATCTCTCAATGAACCGGCGCAGGCTGGCTTGCTTGCTCGAGAACTACAGCGGCAGGGAGTCGAAATCGCAGCGATTCAGGAGGTTCGGTGGCCAAATTCCGGAGAAAGGGAATTCCGTGCAGTAAACCCTATTGCATGCACTTCTTTCAAGTACCACATCTACTACAGTGGCGGCAAAGCAGCGGAACGGGGCGTCGGTTTCGTAGTGCTGGGAAATCAGATAACAAGAGTCATCTGGTGGAGGCCCGTAGATGACCGTATATGCGTGTTGAGGATTAAGGGCAAATTCTTCAACTACAGTTTAATCAACACCTACGCACCGACAAACGACAAATCCGATGAAGTCAAAGATGAGTTCTATGACAAGCTTGAGCGAATCTATGACGAGTGCCCAAAACACGACGTAAAAGTCGTCATCGGAGACGCAAACGCACAGGTTGGAGGGGAGGAATTCTTCCGTCCGGTCATTGGAAGGCATAGCCTCCACTCGTTAACCAATGAAAACGGCCTGAGGCTGATAAACTTTGCCGCGGCCAGAGGAATGGCCATATGTAGCTCCTATTTCCCACGTTTGAATATTCGGAAACACACCTGGAGGCATCCAAATGGAGAAACCTGCTCCCAGATCGATCACGTATTGATTGACGGTCGGCACTTTTCGGATGTTATTGATGTTAGGTCTTTTCGGGGACCAAACATTGACTCTGACCATTATCTCGTCGTCTGTAAGATCCGCGCACGGTTGTCGAGCGTGCTGAAATCTCGCACATAGAGGACGACGCGTTTCAACATTCAGCGGTTGAAAGCTGATGGCGTGGCAGCAGAATACGCCAGAGAGCTGGATCAACGGATCGCAGAACAACAGGAGGAAGGAGTGGAAGACATAAATGGGCTGTGGAGCAGTATTCACGGCGCCATCGAAACGACTGCGAGAGAGGTGGTAGGTACGACGCGTGGAAGGCAGCCTTACGGCTGGTTCGATGCCGAGTGCCAGAGAGCGACAGATGAGAAGAACCGTGCCAGGAGCCGCATGCTCACTGCGGCTACGCGTCAGTACAGAGAGAGGTACAGGGTGGCAAGAGCTGCTAAAAATAGAACCCACCGTCGGAAGAAGCGCGAGTACGAGGAGCAGGTGCTCACCAGCGCAGAGGACAGCTATGCTCAAAACGACGTGCGGAGATTCTATAGAACTGTCAGCAGAGTCAGAAGCAGGAATTGCCCGGTGCCGGTCATGTGTAATGACAAGGACGGCAACCTGCTTACTGATAAACCGACGGTTGCAGCCAGGTGGAAGGAGCGTTTTCAGGCGCTATTGAACGGTGAGGAGCCGGATGAGCAGAGCAGGAACAGTATGACGATTATGAGTGACGAACAAGCTGTGGAGCCACCAACACAGGAGGAGATGAAAAAGGCGATTAGTGAGCTGAAAAACGGCAAGGCCGCTGGGAAGGACGGTATCCCGGTCGAACTTCTAAAAGCGGGAAGCTAGCGGCTGTACTATGCGGTCCACCAGATAATACTAAGAACCTGGGCGGACGAACAAATGCCAAATGGCCCTTTTTATGGATAGGGCATATGGCATATTGGATTGTGGCAACTATCGAGGGAAAACGTTGCTCAACCCCGCATATAAAGTGCTCTCCCGTATCCTGTTCTTCAGATTGAGACCGCTAGCGGAATCTTTTTTTGGCGAATACCAGGCTGGTTTTCGACAAGGGCGTTCCACGACGGATCAAATTTTCACCCTGCGACAGATCCTCGATAAGTTCCGGGAGTACAACTTATCGACTCACCATCTTTTTGTGGACTTCAGGGCGGCATACGACTCAGGGAAAAGAAATGAGCTGTGGCAGATCATGCTGGAACAAGGTTTCCCTGCGAAACTAATAAAGCTGAGTCGTATGACACTGGAGGGATCAAAATTGTGCGTGCGGATAGCTGGCGAGACATCAGCCGCGTTCGGAACGTTGGATGGACTGAAGCAGGGGGATGCGCTCTCCAACCTACTGTTTAACATCGCTCTTGAGGGTGCAGTACGTAGAGCAAACGTCGAAAGAAACGGTACGATCATCACAAAATCTCACATGCTTCTTGGCTTTGTGGACGACGTCGATATCATCGGTATCAACCGTAAGGCCGTGGAGGAGGCTTTCATACCTTTTAAGAGAGAAGCAGCGAGATTGGGACCTGTCATTAACTCTGCCAAAACGAAGTACATGGTAGCTGACAGAGAGCGTGGGAGTCCCCGTGGTGTTGGTGCTGAGGTGGAGATAGATGGGGAACGATTTGAAGTGGTTGACGATTCGTTTATCTTGGTACGCTTGTGACATGTGACAACGATATGAGCCGTGAAGTGAAACGACGAGTTGCAGCTGCGAACAGAGCTTTCTACGGACTGCGTAACCAGCTAAGGTCCCGTAGTTTGCAAACTCGCACAAAACTAGCGCTGTATAGGACGCTGATACTCCCGGTGGCCCTTTACGGACATGAAGCATGGACGCTGAAGGAAACTGATCGACGAGTGCTTGAAGTTTTTGAGCGTAAAGTTCTGCGATCGATATTCGGCGGTAAACTGGAAGACGGAGAGTGGCGCAGACGCATGAATCACGAGTTGTACCAGGTATACAAACATGCTGATATAGTGAAGGTAATACAGCGGGGCAGGCTGCAGTGGGCTGGACATGTAGCCAGGATGCCTGACGAGAGAGCCGCCAAAACTATCTTCAGTAGAGAACCAGGAAGAGGCCGTCGACTCCGTGGTAGGCCTCGCACGCGGTGGATGTGCGCGGTGGAAGAAGATGCACGATCTGCTGGTGTACGGGGAGACTGGAGAACGGCTGCTCAAGACAGAAGAAGATGGACATCTCTAATTCGTTCGGCCCTGGACCGGTGAACGGTCCGTTAGCCAAAAAAGTAAAGTGAAGTAAAGTAAGTAAGTTGCAAGTGTAGGGAGACTCATGCGGAAGATTCTTGCAGTGTTAATGCTGAAAAATGTATTCACTGTGGGGAAAATCAGCATGAACTCTCCACATGCCCGGTGTACATGCAGCGCAGAGATAATCAAGCGGTCACTTAAGGAGCGTTCAAAGCGTTCTTACACTGAGATGCTGAAGAAGACCGTGACCACTTTTACCATAACATCGAACCCCTTTGATCTGTTGTCCTCTGATGAAACCGATCCTGACGATTCACCAGCGGGAACATCTTATGCCAATCCTGGGGAGTCTAGAAAGAGGAAAAATATTTCTTCTCCTAAACTTCCCCGTAAAGGTCCTAAGATTTCCCAAAGTGTAATGAAAAGTACGAACAAACCAAACAGTGCTGCGGAAAAACCGAAGCAAACTCCTCCTGGGGTTGCAAATTTAAAGTCCCAGAAGGAGTTCCCAGCACTGCCAGGAACATCTAAAACCCCAGTTGTTCCTTTTGCACAACCAGTTGATGAAACAAACTCTGGATTAGTGAAATTTTTTGACATTGTGGACTGGCTTTTTGAAACTTTCAATGTACCCGATCCAATTAAAATTTTTCTTACAGCATTTCTTCCAACAGTTATATCATTTTTGAAGCAGTTGACTGCCCAAAGGCCCCTTCTTGCAACGATTGTATCCTTCGATGCCTAATTCATCTGCGTATATGAAGGACTCTATCTCTGTCTTACAGTGGAATTGTAGAAGTATTTTACCAAAAATGAATTCATTTAAAGTTTTAATAAATAAAAACAAATGCGATGCATTTTCCTTTTGTGAAACTTGGCTTACTTCAAATACTGATCTTAACTTCCATGATTTTAATATTATTCGCCTTGATCGAGACACCCAATATGGAGGAGTACTTTTAGGGATTAAAAAGTGCTATTCTTTCTATCATATTAACCTCCCCTCGATTCTAGGCATCGAAGTTGTCGCATGTCAAATGACAATACAAGTTAAGAGCTTTGTATTGCCTCAATATATATTCCTCCCAGAGCACAGGTTGGGCAACGGCTGCTCTTTGACTTAATAGAACTTCTTCCCTCGCCACGTTTGATTTTGGGAGACTTCAACTCTCATGGTGTGGCTTGGGGTTCCCCTTACAATGATAACCGCTCCTTTTTAATATATAACCGTTGCGATGACTACTACATGACTATTTTGAACAACGGTGAAATGACACGTATCCCGAAACCTCCAGCGCGCCCAAGCGCTTTGGATCCATGTGTCAGGCAGTATCAAGACGTGCATCCTAAAGCTAGTCGCAAAATATGTAGACTTCATTGACAAGTGTGACAGTATATTCAGCATAGAGGCGTTGAAGTTCGCAATGGAACTGGAATAGGGACTCATGTTTATATTTTTTAAGAATTGTGAATTAAATTTAAACACATTTGTGACAATAAAAAAAAAAAATCTGAACTAAGAAAAAAAAATCCTTATGTTCGACGTCGTTACGGTTGGATTGCACATGGAGGGTAATCCTCGATCCTCACGGTAGCGACCATTTGCCTATTCTTATTTCAATTACTAACGGGCCAAGTCGCATGCGACCAATTGTCATTCCGTATGACCTCACACGGAATTTCGATTGGAAGTTATACGAGGAAATGATTTCAAATGCGGTCGAGTTGATTCAACATCATCCACCACTTGAAGAATACAACCTCCTCGCGGGCTCGATTCTCGAAGCCGCGTTGCAAGCCCAAACGAAGAAATATCCCGGGGTAACGATCAAAGAACGGCCTCCCACTCCGTGGTGGGAACAAGAGTGCTCCGATGTCTACACGCAAAGATCCGACGCGTTTTTGGCCTACCAGAAGGGAGGTATACCTGGCGACTATTTACGGTATTCGGAGCTTGATACCAAGCTTAAAAGCTTGGCTAAAGCAAAGAAACGCGGATATTGGCGTCGGTTCGTGAACGAGACGTCGAGGGAGACATCGATAAGCACTCTTTGGAACACAGCCCGAAGAATGCGGAATCGTGTAACGGTCAACGAAAGCGAGGAGTCTTCAAGTCGGTGGATATTTGATTTTGCCAGGAAAGTATGTCCGGACTCTGTTCCTGAGCAAAACATTGTTCGCGATGCGTCTCCGGGCCACGACGCGATAGAATCACCTTTTACGATGGCAGAATTTTCAGTTGCCCTCCTATCCTGTAACAATAACGTGCCTGGGTTAGATAGAATTAAATTCAACTTGTTGAAGAATCTACCCGGCAATGCCAAGAGGCGCTTGTTGAACTTGTTCAATAAGTTCCTGGAGCAAAACATTGTACCGCAGGATTGGAGGCAAGTGAAGGTGATCGCCATCCAAAAACCAGGAAAACCAGCTTCTGATCACAACTCTTATAGGCCAATTGCAATGCTATCCTGTATCCGGAAATTGATGGAAAAAATGATACTCCGTCGTTTAGACCATTGGGTCGAATCAAATGGTCTACTATCAGATACTCAATTTGGCTTCCGCCGTGCCAAAGGGACGAATGATTGTCTTGCGTTGCTTTCAACGGATATTCAGCTGGCGTATGCTCGCAAAGAACAAATGGCGTCTGCGTTCTTGGACATTAAGAGGGCTTTTGATTCCGTTCCTATTGACATTCTTTCGGGTAAACTTTACCGACAAGGATTTTCTCCAATTTTGAACAATTTTTTGCACAATTTGTTGTCCGAAAAGCACATGCATTTTACGCATGGCGATTTGACAACTTTTCGAATTAGCTACATGGGTCTTCCCCAGGGCTCATGTTTAAGGCCCCTTCTTTACAACTTTTATGTAAATGACATCGACGAATGTCTGGCAAATTCATGCACGATAAGACAACTTGCAGGCGACAGTGCAATCTCTGTTACAGGAGCCAAAGCTGCCGATTTGCAAGGACCATTGCAAGATACCTTGGACAATTTGTCTGCTTGGGCTTTACAGATAGGTATCGAATTCTCTCCGGAGAAGACTGAGATAGTAGTTTTTTCTAGGAAGCATGAACCTGCTCAGCTTCAAACACAATTAATGAGTAAAACGATTTCTCAGGGTTTGGTACACAAATATCTTGGTGTCTGGTTCGACTCTAAAGGCACCTGGGGTTGTCACATGAGGTATCTGATGAAAAAATGTCAACAAAGAGTGAATTTTCTTCGTACAATAACCGGACAATGGTGGGGAGCCCACCCAGGAGACCTTATAAGGCTTTACCAAACAACGATATTGTCTGTCATTGAGTACGAGTGTTTCTGCTTCCGCTCCGCAGCAAACACACATTTGATCAAACTGGAGCGAATACAATATCGTTGTTTGCGTATCGCCTTGGGTTGCATGCAGTCGACCCATACGATGAGTTTGGAGGTCTTAGCTGGAGTACTACCATTGAAAAACCGCTTCTGGAGCCTGTCTTCTCGCATTCTTATCAAATGTGAGGTCTTGAACCGTCCTGTGATTGAAAATTTTGAAAGGTTAATCGAACTTAATTCTCAAACCCGTTTTATGACATTGTATTTCAATCACATGTCCCAAAATATTAACCCTTCTTGGAATATTCCAAATCGTGTCGACTTATCAAATACTTCTGATTCTACTGTGTTTTTCGATACATCCATAATAGAATAAATTCGTGGAATCCCGGATCATTTACGCGTGCAGCAGATCCCCAAAATTTTTTCCAATAAATATCGAAACATCAACTGCGACAATATGTTCTACACTGACGGATCACTTCTTGATGGGTCCACTGGCTTCGGTATTTTCAATAACAATTTAACCGTCTCCCATAAGCTTGATAATCCTGCTTCTGTTTACGTCGCAGAATTGGCTGCAATTCAGTACACCCTAGGGATTATCGAAAAAATGCCCACGGACCATTATTTCATCTTTACGGACAGTCTCAGTTCCATTGAGGCTCTCCGATCGATGAAAGATGTTAAGCACTCTTCGTATTTCCTGGGGAAAATACGGGAACATCTGAGTGCTTTATCCGAAAAATCGTATCAGATTACCTTAGCGTGGGTCCCTTCTCACTGCTCGATACCGGGCAATGAGAAAGCGGACTCTTTGGCTAAGGTGGGCGCAACAAACGGTGGAATTTATGAAAGACCAATTGCCTTTAATGAATTTTTCTCATTTGTACGTCAGAATACGATCATCAGTTGGCGAAATGCTTGGACCAGAGGGGAACTGGGAAGGTGGTTACATTCCATAATCCCCAAGGTGTCGACGAACCCGTGGTTCAAGGGGTTGGATGTAGGTCGGGATTTCATTTGCGTGATGTCCCGGCTTATGTCCAATCACTATAGATTTGACGCGCATCTCCGTCGTGTTGGGCTCGGGGAGAGTGGTATTTGTGCCTGTGGTGAAGGTTATCACGACATAGAGCACGTTGGTTGGTCATGCCCTGTACACCGTGACGCCAGGTCTAAATTAATAGCTTCCCTGCAGGCCGAAAGTAGGCAGCCGGCTGTTCCTGTTCGTGATGTCTTGGCGAGCCGTGACCTATCCTACATGTCCCTTATATACGTTTTCCTGAAATCCATCCACGCCCCAGTTTAATCCTATTCCCTTCCGCCTACATCCAACCAAACGACAAGAACACGTTAAGACCCCGGATCCGGAAAAGGCAATCAGACCTGCACGATACTCTCAAGGCCCGAAGGAGACAACCCAATTTGCCAGTCCGGATTATCTTGGCCCAGCAGCGGAATATGTGCTTACCTATGGCAATTAAAACCATCATACAGTAAACCAGTGCTTTTAATGCAAAATATTATAGCTTTAAGTTACATTTAGTTTCAGCTCGTAGTCGGCAGCGAGGATAAAAAATTTGGTTTTAGTTATTAAGATACTTTAGAAAGTAAGCTACCAGATATAATTGGCGCCGTTAAACATTAAATTGTATTTGTGCCGTGTCAAATAAATTATAGATGAACAAAAAAAAAAAATATTGCCAAAGTTGCGAGCCGGGTACAGAACGTAGCGACACAACTCACAATCCCCCTTGGCCTTGAGCGCGAATAATATACTCTTTTGTTTGGCTATTCGTACACACGGACCGGATTGTAAAGGAACGACCAAAGTCCGTTTCTGTCGAGTGTTCGACGCGGAAATGAACATTCAGCTGTTGAAAGCTAATAGTGTGGCAGCAGAATACGCCAGAGAGCTGGATCAACGGATCGCAAAACTGCAGGAGGAAGGAGTGGAAGACATAAATGGGCTGTGAAGCAGTATCCATGGCGCCATCGAAACGACTGCGAGAGAGGTAGTAGGTACGACGCGTGGAAGACAGCGTAATGGCTGGTTCGATGCCGAGTGCCAGAGAGCGACAGATGCGAAGAACTGTGTCAGAACAGACCGTCACAACAGAGAGCGGTACAGGGGGGTAAGAGCTGCCGAAAATAGAACCCACCGTCGGAAAAAGCGCGAGTATGAGGAGCAGGTGCTCGCCAGTGCATAGGACAGCTATGCTCAAAACGACGTGCGGAGAATCTATAGAACTGTCAACAGAGTCAGAAGCAGGAATTTCCCTGTGCCGGTCATGTGTAATGACAAGGACGGCAACCTGCTTACTGATAAACCGACGGTTGCAGCCAGGTGAAAGGAACATTTTCAGGCGCTATTGAACGGTGAGGAGCACAACAGGCACAGGATGACGATTATGAGTGACGGACAAGCTGTGGAGCCACCAACACAGGATGAGATGAAAAAGGCGATTAGTGAGCTGAAAAACGGCCAGGCCGCTGGGAAGGACGGTATCCCGACCGAAATTTTAAAAGCCGGAAGCGAGCGGCTGTACTATGTGATCCGCCAGACAATACTAAGGATCTGGGTGGATGAACAAATGCCGAACGATTAGTTGGAAGTCCTCATATGTCCTATCTATAAGAAGGGACATCGTTTGGATTGTTGCAACCATCGAGGAATTATGTTACTCAACTCCGCATATAAAGTGCTCTCCCGTATCCTGTTCCTCAGATTGAGACCGTTAACGGAATCCTTTGTTGGCGAATACCAGGCTGGTTTTCGACAGGGGCGTTTCACGATAGATCAAATCTTCACCCTGCGACAGATCCTCGATAAGTTCCGGGAGTACAACTCACCGACTCACCATCTGTTTGTGGATTTCAAGGCGGCATACGACTCAGTGAAAAGAAACGAGCTGTGGCAGATCATGCTGGAACACGGTTTCCCGACGAAACTAATAAAGCTGAGTCGTATGACGCTGGAAGGATCGAAATCATGCGTGTAGGTAGCTGGCGAGACATCAGCCGCGTTCGTAACGTTGAATGGATTGAAGCAGGGGGATGCGCTCTCTAACTTACTATTAAACATCTCCCTCAAAGGTGCAGTACGGAGAGCAAAAGTGAAAAGAAACGGTACGATCATCACGAAATCTCACATGCTTCTTGGTTTGGCGGACGACATTGATATCATCGGTATCAACCGTAGGGCCGTGGAGGAGGCCTTCGTAGCCTTTAAGACGAAAGTAGCGAGATTGGGATTGTCATTAACTCTGCCAAAATGAAGTACATGGTAGCTGGCAGGGAGCGTGGGAGTTCCCGTGGTGTTGGTGCTGAGGTAAACATAGATGGAGAACTATTTGAAGTGGTTGACGAATTCGTTTGTCTTGGTACGCATGTGACATGTGACAACGATATTAGCCGTGAAGTGAAACGACGAGTTGCAGCTGCAAACAGGGCCTTCTACGGACTGACTACGTAACCCGCTAAGGTCCCGTAGTTTGCTAACTCGCACAAAGCTAGCGCTGTATAGGACACTGATACTCCCAGTGGCCCTTTACGGATTTGAAACATGGACGCTGAAGGAAGCTGATCGACGAGTGCTCGGAGTTTTCGAGCATAAAGTTCTGCGATCGATACTTGGCGGTAAATTGGAAGATGGAGTGTGGTGCAGTCGCATGAATCACGGGTTGTACCAGGTATACAAACATGCTGATATTGTGAAGGTAATACAGCAGGGCAGGCTTCAGTGGGCTGGAAATGTTGCCAGAATGCCTGACGAGAGAGCCGCCAAAACTATCTTCAGTAGAGAACCAGGAAGAGGCCGTCGACTCCGTGGTAGGCCCCGAACGCGGTGGATGTGCGCGGTAAAAAAAGATGCACGATCTGCTGGTGTACGAGGAGACTGGAGAACGGCTGCCCCAGATAGAAGAAGCTGGACATCTTAATTCCTTCGGCTCTAGGCCGGTGAACGGTCCGTTAGCAACCAAAGTAAAGTAAAGTATTTTACATTGCCGCCTTACTAGGGCTGCGATACCTAGTCTCGCGACGGGGCTGCCATCTTAGACATAGCTGGCGAGGCACCGCGTTTCGCCCTCGCGTACAATCCTCCTTCCAAGGCAGCATACGACCATAGTTTCCACCAGGGGTTGGTTACACGATCTCCGCAAAGGTAAAAGTAAAGTAAATGAAGAAACTGACGAGAGACCAATGGCGCTCTACTCCACATGGCTTGTACTGTACGATAACATACCAAGTAAGGTACCAACGTACTGTTTCTTCAAGATATCAGTTTTAACAACATTCTTACAACGGACCATCAAATTGCCTGCTAAAAGTGGTTGTTCCGAACTTTTAAGAAAAATTTTACCTTCAAGACAGTCTAGTTTCATAAAAGCAAACGCATAAGCTGACCTTTGGTGTCTTTGGCCTTGAAACTTTTCATCTACTAAAAAATACTAATCAAAAGATATTGCTCTTACAACACTAGGCAATGTTAACGTATGCTTAAACGCAACTTTTGCATGATTCACATACCTGTCAAAGTTAACCCTTGCATGCCCGGTGCAATTTTTCATATTTTCGAAAAATTCTTCTAACTTAGTCAAAACTCAATCAAATTTAATCAAACAAGTTTCCAAATAACAGAAAAAGTATTGAATTCACTTAGAGTTATCTTAGTTGAGGGTTAATTAAGTTAAATTTGGAGAAGTGAGTAAAGTTTGATAAAAGCTCAAAAAATGGAATTTTCAACAATGATCATTCCATACCATTAAAGAAATACACTGGGGTCTTTTTTTACGCGGTTGGTTGTACCGCGTTGAAAAATTCCGCGTATAAAAAACCGCGTAATTTAAAAAATCGCGTAAAAAAATCTCTATTCAATAATAATATCCGATTAAAAATAATGGCACGTAAGTAAATATAAACTTGAAAAATGATATAAAAATTGTAATGAAACACACAAAATGAGTTTATAGTGCTTCTAATATGAAAATTTATTGAAGAACATGACAATAACTTTTTTATAATAGTTTTGCCACATGTTTAAGCTTTCGTTCCTTGAACGGAAGTAAATCGCAACGACCATGACTCGTATCGTTGCACAGTTATGATGTATTTTTGTTCCTCCTTCCCGAATCAACGGAAATTTCCTTTTTTTTTTGATAATAACAGCAAATTTATTAAAAATATGCATTATTTAGATTAATAAAACAGAATATCTTATTGTCACGAACCATACGATTGATTTTTACTTTATTGGATTTACTTATACTAAACTTATTTAATACCGCGTAAAAATAATCTTCCAAATTGCGTAAAAATAATCCGCGTTATTTCAAAAAACCGCGTAAAAATAATCCGCGTTAATGTAAAAAATCGCGTAAAAAACGCATAAAAATAACCCGCGTAAAAAAAGACCCCACTGATGAATTCGCAGGAAACCACAAAGATTTTAATTTCAGAGCTAGTTTTTGAGCTTTTACAACAAACCGAATTGAAATGGGTCTAACGACGATCAAATAAGAGCAAATTTAGCAACAAGCAGCTCGTGAACCAAAATAAACAAATTTTAACCCGAAATATCGTTATTTTCGTTTCCAAACTAGCTGTAAATAATATTTTTCAGTACAGAAATCATCATTTATCTTTGGCATATCGAAAAAAAGCACATTGTCGAAAGAATGTATGGATTTCAACGGTGATCAATTTTACCCCAATTTACCTCATAGTACCTTATAGAATAATCGAATTAATTTCATGAAGTAGACGATAGAAACTTCACCAATAGCCATAGACGTTTACTGGAGCACATTTCAATACTTGTTTTAAAATTATACTGTTTCGGGAAAAATGAACATGAAGCTAGTTAATTGGAAATTGTTAAAAAAATTGATCAATTTCACCCCGTTCCATGGTATTTTAACAAGCAAACATATCAATCGACTCACTCTAAAAAACTGAGGAAATAACTGTGTGTCTATTTAACTTGTTATAATCATCGATGTAGAACACACTTTCTTTTTGATACCGGCCATATTTGCACTCTGAACTAATTTGTATGTATTGTTCAGTTTTCTTGCTTAGTCTATAACGAAATTCTTTCATTGCTTTTACCCGTTGTAAAATCTTTCGCACGTCAATAAAATGCCCACAATCCATACAAAATTTCTAGAATTTATATGGTCGGTTTTCCACGGAGACGGTGGGTTCAAATCGGTAAAAATCTATCTACGTGGAATGTGTATGGCCCCCAATCAGTCTGGATGCATAATAGCATACTTAGCATACGTAGTCAATAAGTATGCAAATCTTCAGCTAAACCTAAATAACTAGCCAGCGATGAAACTCGAAATATCCCTTGGAATACCTCAGCACTGAAAAAACCAGACTGTGTTAATGCATTTTCATGCCGTTTCATTGTAGAACATATTTACGTTACGATACCCGGTGGCTAGCAGATGCGATTAAAAACCAACTGATCCGGCATACAAAGCTCCGATTACCCTAGCGTTAGTTGGGAGTGATAGAAATAGTACCGCCATCGTGGCGTCCCTGCCACAGCTGCATGCAATTGCTTTTCGGTCTAAATATGTATGCAAATGCATGATCAAATTTTCTACCAACAATTCCAATCATAATTTTGCTTTTGCAAGCAAATCCCGGCTTCGTCTGTTTAGTTCCGGGGACCGAACGTGGAACCGCAGCTCCGCAAATCCTGCAATATACAATATACATATACACAAACATGCGCGCTTTCACATGTACCGACACGACGGCGGGTGCTCAACCCCACGCAAAAGCCTGAAATGTGGAAAATGGGGAACAATAGTTTCGACAAATGAAACGCGAAACAGCCACAGCACAAATTTGAAATCGGATGAAACAATTGTGAAGGTTGATTGATCTGGTAACGATAATTTAAAATTATAGTTTCTATTCACCCACGGCATGCGAACTAGAGAACGTTCGCAAGCCGATGGAAACACGGATGGAAAAGCCAGGTGCAGTTCCGAAAAGCGCACCTGGCAATGGTACTGTACGTTTTCTGCAATAACTTACTTCTAGCCGGAAAGTTTATGTTCGATTGCTGCGTCGAAAGTAATTAGCAATTTCCGGAGCTAAATGCAGCTGAATTGCATTTTGGCAACTTAGAGGACCATACTCGGATCAAAACGTCGAAAGCGCTGATGCTGAACGTAGAACAGTTTAACTCACTCGTGGGTTTGAAAAATCGGCTGTTAAAACGAATTAAACCGTATTTTTTTCCGTGCATCCCAATCAAAATCAGGGAAAGAAGGCAACAACCGCGAGCAGTGTGAAAATTTGTTCCTTCCATCGAGCGAGGCGTGAAAATGTCGATATTGCTCTACTATAAATATTTGAATTTCACAAAAGTGGAAAACAGGCATGCGAACAAACGAAGGAACAAACAAGTTCCTGATGCTTTGTGATGGTTTTTTGTAACAGGAAAATTAAGTCGTCAAAGCAGTTGAAAGGTAGTCTGAAATTGCTGGCAGGAGAGCAATAAACAATTTATCGCTTGCACGGCGGTCGACGACTACGAAGAGGAGCAATATTCCACCTTCGCTGCTCCTATCGGAGTTCACCATTGTAGGCTGCGGTGTATTTGGCACGAATTGCTTTGTGGCTTATAGTTCGCAGCAGCTAGGCGCTCTTGCTCTAGTTGCGTATCTCGTGGGAGACCCACATGCACTGTGAAAAGCCATGCCATATTTAGGTAATTTGGTAGATATGAGTCAGAAACGTTTAAATCTTTGTAAGTTTGCGATTAGGAAGAGCTTTCTGATTACTTGAGCATTCTGTCGTTATGTAATTCTTAGAAATTTCATTAATCCACCTGCTTTAAAACTCGTTTGTTTTCAACGGCTGTTCACTGTAATTTGAACGCTACGGCGTATTGCAGAATTCATTATCTTCACAACGCACCGTCAATTGACACGCGTACATACGACCGAAAAATGAAGCTATCGTACTCAACGTGTCAGCTCCAAAGCAAACAACCAAGAACAGACATTAGCAGATACACTGCTATAGAAAGCTTTCGCTCTTCCCGGAGTTTAGCCTTATTTGGCGCCAGCTGCTTTCGTCTACGAGCGCCTACCTATTTCCGCATGTAGCATCGCAATGAGACAGAATACAGCCTAATGCCTGAGCAAACCGCATTAGACATTTGATCTAATTACACTCTCACACCGCAAGTAATAGAATTACCGGGGAAAGCCAACGCGAAACTTTTCCAGCTTTGCCAAACAGCGGCTGTTAGGATATGGCAGCCTAGTTGCTCTTTTACCATCTTACGGAAAGTCCTTCACGCATCCCACGCGAAAGCGAAGTGTAGTGCGTTCGTATCTGTAGGAAAGCAGGGAATAAAATCTTGCCTTTTCCGGCGATAGAGATGATAATGAGCGCCGGAGGAAGGTCCCAATTATAAAGGAATTTCAATTAACTTCATGCTGGCTATCACACGTGATTGTTGTCATTCTCTGCTTTCGACAGACTACGCGCTTTTGAAACGAGCTTATAATTTAGTAATATTTTGAGATTAGACTTGACGCTTTGGCAGCAAGTATGGTATCGTGAACATCATGGATCTAATTATAAATTGTGTTTCGAGTTGTTTTAGTCGGTACATTTTCCTCTGATAAGCTGGCCTTGTTGTTCCCAGCGCTCTATTGCACGTACAAACACAGACATTATTCATACAATATGAGCAGTTTCCGAATGAGAAGAGTAATAACAAGGGCATTGGGACTAAACTTTCCCGTGTTGAGCAAAATTTAAGTTTGTTATGTAATCATGCTATGCAGTCATACTGCACGTTTTTATCTTTCTCCTACAAAAGTACAGCAATCACTGTGAAAACCGAAGCTTCGAATAAGGCTCAAAGGGCGGAATGTTATACACCACCGCTGCATTGTGTTTATGTAGTGGTGTGTGAGTATGTTACGCTCACAAATTTCACGCACTTGTCTGAAAGAAGGCTGGAACGATTTTCATAAACTCCGTGTCAAATGAAAGCTCTTGTTGAGATGATAGAAAGTAGTATGATGTCATTTAGAAAGTACAAACAATATCTTCCAGACAAAAACCGGTCTTCACAATTTCCTATCTCACCTCTCCCCGAGTCACATGACTACAAACAGGTTTGTATCTACTTCATTCTGTTTCTGTTGAGAATTTTTACAAGATCATTGATGTAAGTAATTTCGAAAAACCCTGCACACAACGTGCGTAATTCTCATTGCTAGAAGCCAAGCCTTGGGTGCTACATTCCGATTCGGAACTCGACCTTCTGTTTATTATACACAGACTTCGCAGCCAACTTTTGAGTGTGCAGGACAATTGCGGGGCTAGCGCTACGATCCCACTGATCTTCCAAGCCGAGACTCGAACCTACGACAACTGGCTTGTTAGGCCAGCATCGTACCTCGAGACCAGCTGGGAGGGTTACAAACCTCTCATTGCTAGAAAAAATGTCAAAAATACGTTTAGGGTAGGGGTGGGCGAAACGGCTCTTTTGCAAGAGTGGCTCTGAACCGCTCACTCACCGTTCGGAACCGACTCATATGAACGGCTCATGGTTCACAATGATTCACGAGCGTTGATAGTTCGTGTTTTCTCGATCAACTTCGGGTTCGCGCGAACCCATAAGTTCTGGTGGCTCTTTTTCGTGAGCTGTTCGTTCTTTCGCTCTTTTCTAAGAACCGGTTCATATGAACGGCTCGTGCCCATCCCTAGTTTAGGGTGAAAACGTCGTGGTGGGAAGCTCTTGTCTTGACATGTTTGTTAAGGAATGTATTCAGACTGCGAGCCTTGCCAACGTCAGAAGCGAAAGAAGACGATTATTGCAGTGGAAAATTGTTCAACCGTGACCAATTACAAGCCTGATCACAATAGACTGCTGTCAATCCAGCAATAGCTAAATGACACTTCCGACTTATTGAGGGTCTGCGACGTTTGTTATTGTAGCGCTGCAGGAGGTATGCTGGAAGGTAGTAGCGGTACATATGTATAGAGATGATCACCATCTACCAGAGCTACGACAACACAAACGAGCTGGAACACAGCTTTCATTGTGATGTGCGCAATGCAGAAGTGCGTGATTGGGTGGTGAATAATCGAAAACAGGAAGTGTAAATTGAGGATTAGAGGCCGTTTCTTCAACGTTAAAATCATTAATGTGCACAGCCCTCACCTTTACGTGCAGCTGGAGCGTGTATACGATAGCTGTCCAAAATATGACGTCAAAATCGTTTCAAGTCGGCCAGGAGGAGACCGATTCTTGGATAGTTCCGAGCACACCGGCTCACGAACGAAAAAGGCTTTCAACTTTTGGCCGCCTCCAAAAATTTAGCCATACGTCGTCCCTTGTTCCAGCATACCCTCTCTATAGGTGAAACAGACCAAAATTGATCACGTTTTGATTGACGAAACGCACTTCTCGGATATTATCGACATCCGAACCTATCGTGGTGCAAACGTCGATTCTGACTACTATCTTCTGATGGTTGCAATACCCCAAAGACTTTCAGTTACGGCTGGGCAGTGCGTATCAGCAGTACACTCGTACTAGTTGGCATAAAATAGACCCCAGTGTGGTTCGAAGCAGAATGCCCAGCAACCCCTGTCCCTACCTCACGTGTTTTTTTTTTTTTTTTTTTTTAGATGGCCGTACGTCCCGTCAAACTAGACTGCGAGAACTATTGAGCGATCACAGTCCTGAATGCCGCCTACAAAGTGTTTTCCCAGGTCATCTTCCAACGCCTGTCACTATTAGCCAGCAGGTTTGTGGGAAGCTACTGACCAAATCTTTACACTGCGGCAGATCCTCCAAAAGTGCCGCGAGTTCAGAGTCCCTACACACCATCTTCTCATCAATTTTAAAGCCGCATACGATACAATAAACCGACAAGAGCTATGGAAAATTCTCGACGAAAACGGCTTCCCGGGGAAGCTGACAAGACTGATTAAGACTACGATGGAGGATGTGAAGTGTTGTTTGAGAATTTCGGGTGGAACGTCGGAACCATTCGAGTCTTACAGGGGGCTCCGACAAGGTGATGGTCTCTCCTGCTTTTTGTTTAACGTCGCGCTAGAAGGTGTTATGAGACGAGCGGGGTTTGACATGCGGGGCACGATTTTCAACAGATCAGGTCAATTTATTTGCTTTGCGGATGACGTGGATATTGTCGGCAGAAAATTTGAGACGATGGCAGACGAGTATACCCGTCTAAAACGTGAAGCAGATAGGATCGGACTGAAGATTAATACGTCAAAAACTAAGTATATGCTTGCAGGTGGGTCCGAGCACGACAGGACACGCCTAGGCAATACGGTAACAATCGACGGGGATGAGTTCGAGGTGGTCGACGAGCTTGTGTACCTCGGCTCTCCGATAACTGAGAACAACGATACCAGCCGGGAGATAAGGAGATTTTTTATCAGTGGAAGTCGTGCCTACTATGGGCTCCATAAAAAACTACGGTCGCAAAATCTGAGTCTTCGCACCAAGTGTATCCTGTACAAAACGCTAATAAGACTGGTCGTTCTCTACGGGCATGAGACGTGGACAATGCTCGAGGAGGACTTGCGAGCACTCGGAGTTTTTGAACGTCGGGTGCTAAGAATCATCTTTGGCGGTGTGCAGGAGAACGGAGTTTGAAGGCGTAGGATGAATCACGAGCTTGCGCGCCTCTTCGGTGAACCCAGTATCCAGAAAGTGGCTAAAGCTGGAAGGATACGCTGGGCAGGGCTTGTAGCTAGAATGCCGGATAGCTACCCTGCAAAATTGGTGTTCGCTTCAAATCCAGCGGGAACGAGAAGGCGAGGGGCGCAACGAGCGAGATGGGTGGACCAGATGGAGCACGATCTGCAGAGTACCGGGTGCCCGCGGAACTGGAGGCAGGCAGCCATGGAGCAAGTAAATTGGCGGAACCACGTTATGCAGGCCATGTCTTAGGACCTCACGTAGTACCCACTGGGATAAGAGCAACCAAGGAAAGATCGATGAATCGGTGGGAACATGGTCGTATGCTGACAGGGAAGGGGGAGCTGTTCTCATAGAAGGGCAGCTTGCATGAGCGGCTGTTCCGGAGCGGACGGCTGAATTACGCAATGCATTGTCTTACCAGCTACACCCAAGACGGCAGTCCCGTCGCGAGACTAGGCGTCCGCAGCCCTAGTAAGGCAACATGCCGGAAAAATTAAAATACTGCGAACAAACGAGAATCGAATACGTACAGGACCAATCGGCAACGACCTAGGCCACGAAATAAGGACGACTATTGGATTTCCGGATAAATTGACTCGATTGATCAAAGCCACCGTGTCGCAAGTGATATCCTACGTGCATGTTTCGGGGATACTCTCGAGCCTCTTTGAATCGCGCAGAGGATTAAGACAAGATGATGCATTTTCTTGTTTGCTGTCTAACATCGCCCTTGATGGTATGATTCGAAGGCGGGCATCGATATAAGGGACACAATTTTTACAAGGTCTGTTCAGCTTCTGAGCCTCGCGGATGACTTTGACATCATAACACGTAATTTTGCGATGGCGGAGAAAACTTACACCCTACTACAGCCGAATCCGGATGAATTAGACTACGAATAAATGCCTCGAAAACGAAATACATGCGAGCGAGAGGCTCCAAACAGAAAAACATCAGCCTCCCAACTCAAGTCTCTGTAGACGGCTATGAATTTGAGGTGGTCGACGAGTTCGTGTATTCGGGGTCACCGGTGACCGCCCACAATAACACCAGCATAGAGATCTAGAGACGCGTCCAGGCTGGGAATTGTGCTTACTTTTCACTTCGGAAGACACTGATTGAGTCGAGTGCTGTACATAACCCTGATAAGACCGGTAGTAGGTAGGTAGACCTTAACGCCCTTGCAGTTTTCGAACGGAAGATACTGCGGACTATCTTCGGTTGAGTACAGACAGGCGACGGACAACTGCTTCGGCGCATGAACCACGAGCTGCACGCGCTACTTGGAGAGAACCCTATTGCACGCCTGGTGAAAGTCAGTAGGTTGCAGTGGGCCGGTCACGTCGTAAGGATGCCGGACGACAACTCTGTGACATCACTTCTCTTCAGTATCCCTAACGGCACTAGAAATAGAGGCTGCGCCCCTCTGCATGATGGCTCGACCAGATCGAAGGAGTCTGGCGGGCGATGAGACACCTGGTAAACTGGCGAAACACAGTCTGAAAGCGAGTTACATGGCGACTACTTCTTGATACTACACGAGCCACCACGGCTCTCGTCTGATTGGTAAGGTAACTTTTAGTTATCAACAATATCCGCTACTGTCGCCTGCCACGGTATGATCTGGTGCGACTTAATCACCCCGAAGTCGTCATTAATTACGCACAAAGCCTTGAGGCAACGCTGCCGACGAGGGAGAGCTCTTAGAAGCCTTTTCTGTAAAGGGTTCTGAGAGCTCTCCCGCGTCATAAACGCTACATTAATGTAACCGAGAAGCGGAAGGTGCATTGGATTCGTCGTGAGTAATCACCGCAAAAATGCAGCGTAGGCATTGTTACTGCAGCAAAGGACCCATCTTTTCTGGAACAAAAAGCGCCGCCTGGAAGAGCTTGATATTGTGGAAATGAAGCAGCTGTATCGTTCTCAGGCATTGTGCCGCGGACTGAAATGTGTAGGGATATGGATAGTGAACTAAGTCGGCAGGAGAAACGGCTTCGTCAACACACGAATGAGGAAGACATATCGCTATACTGCCGGTACCCAGATAACTGTCCCATAATGAAAAACAACATGTTGAGAAAACGACGATTTATCATTATCCGTGAATTTTCGGATTTCCAGCAATTACATCCAGAACCAATGACCATAACAGTTTCATGGCAGCACAAGTTTATCGTTGAGAACAAAAAAACATGGATGGAATTGGTTTAACGTTATATAACTTGAAAAAAAGACAAAATGGGACAAAACATGCGGGTACATCTCAAAAGTACTCGCATATTTTGTCCCATTACATATAAATTCAACCAACAACCGGCAGTATCATTGGCAACGTAGATTGTACTACAGAAAAACAACATTAGTCTAGTTAATTAAATGACATACTTCTATGCCTAAAATAATCCGATATACACTAATCTGGAGCAAAATTATATGTTTGCCGTTTTTTACCAATATGTAGTGGGACTGTAATGCGGGTACTTTCAATATGGGACAAAAACAACTTGATGTTTTTTCCATGTTTTTCCATACAAAAGTATCAATTTCAATTTTTCTACATAAAATATGATAACAATTCAGTCGATTCCCGATGATAACTCAAAAGTGACCAAAATCAGTATGGGACAGTTATGCGGGTACCGGCAGTATAGGCGTAGGCGAAGTTGAGGATGCCATCAATTTGTTATTCTTGAGTTGAATAACAAATCAGCTGGAATGCGTGCATCACAGCATAGTTTATCAAGCTACGGACTGCACCAAAAAAAACGCACCAGACAAAAGTGTTCGACAAAAACTTATTTTAAGTCTGACTTTCTTGAACTTCGAAGAAAGTTTATTGTTCTTCTTGTTGATACTGTTTTGATTCAAATTTCGAACAGTCCCAAACTTCGAATACTTCAGAACTAAAATCACATATTTATAGCTAGAACACGCAAAAGTTTGCTGGTGCGAAACCAGTACAAAATTGTGCGTTTTTGGCGCATTTGTTGATGTAATTCGGAACCAGTACAATGATTGTGTGTTGGGCATAACGCAATTAATGCTCTAGCGTTTCTCCAATGTATTTAGCAGCTCCAAACTACTACACCTAAACAGTTCCAACTGGTATCAAGCAGCGTTGCAAAGCGAGCGAGAAGCAAAACCATTCTCCTCCTTTCTGCTTGAGGACGAGACATATGCTACGCTTTTCAAGTCTTTTGCACACACGCTTTCGAGATACTTTTTCTTCTTCATGCACTCCTCTGAATAGCAGCAAGCACGTACCGACAGTATGAGTGAGAGACTAACAACACTGGTATCAAGTATGTACAGCACGGGTGTCTTGCTCAATTCGTGAAGCAACGAGATATCGCCTTGCACGTCGCAATCCGAACCGAAAGAGAAGCGAAAGAGCAACCTGCAAATTGTATGTGACGTGTCTAGTCTTGTCGCACATACATGGAAATTCTACGAGCGAGAGAGAAATTTCTCTCGTCGCTTGAGAGAAAAGCGCGTGCACAGAATGACAAATAATAATTATTCACAATTTACAAGTGTTGCCATAAAAAATCAGCAACGCTTTTGTGGCTTTGTGGAATGGAAGGTTTTGCTAGTTTTCGGTGAAACTAGCGTTGATTACAAAATGTTGTGAACAGAATTTTGTTTCGTTTTTTTGCAAATCATTCAATGGTACTTTTTAATGACCAAATCCATCGAGATAAATCGATCGAGTATTATAGCTATTTAAATCTAGTGAGTTCAAAAGTTGTTGTTTGCTGCTTGCACTGCTCCATGAGTAGCAGTCACTAATACACTCGACGTAAGAAATAAAGTGTCGGTATATGATACATATTCTGATTTCATTTTATGTCAATGTATCCGCAGTACAACTGTTGCGTTATGCGTTTCACATATTTATTGTGCGACTTTTGTGCAACATTTGTGCGAATCGGGAAGACACAATGATTGTACAAGACTTCAACTTTTGCGTGAATAATCAAAAGTATGATAACTGTATACCATTTCGTTCTTGAAATGTCTTCTACCCAGTGATTGGCGAAAGTTAGCCTGTCTGTCTTTTAGTGATTACATTGAAGTGTTCGAAATTTGAATTAAAGCTGAGTTCTGAATTCTCGTTAATTTCACAAACAAATCATGTTTGAGTCAAGATGAATAGCAATTATTTGCAACAACAATAAAATAACCAACATGTTAGTTTTTAGAGCAAGAAGTTCGATCATACCTTAAGTGTTCAAAATTTGATGTGATACGGTACATATGGGTTATGTTTAGGCATAATTACTTCATTCAATTTCCTTTTCATCGCTGAAAGCCGCGGAACCGACTTTTTGGTCACTTTCGTCAATTTTTCTTCAACTTCAACTCGTTCTTAAACACCTTGGACGATTTTCAAACTTTGGCCTTCATTATGGCGCAAAATCTTTCCACCGGACGAATCTCCGGTGAATTTGGGTGGTTGCCGGTTTTTGGTACAAAAACAGTGTTATTGTCTCTGTACCAATCCAACGTCGATCGCGCGTAATGGCGTGATGCCAAATCAGATCAAAATAATGTTTCGCCTCCGTGGGACCGCGAAAAGGGCAACAGACGCTTCTGGAGGCAGGTATTTTCTGATAAATTTGTCCTTATGTCTTCCGGAACATTAAACCAGCCCCGGTATTTGCTTTGCGTCTGCCCTGATGAAGGTTTCGTTATCCATAACCACACATATTGGTTTTGTTAACCGCCCTCGATACAGCTCCTTCGCGCAGGAGTTGGCCGCCATGTTTTGTTAGTCAAGTCGGTTCGGTGCCTTCCGGACCTTGAATTCACAAAGCCCATGTCGTTTTATAATTTGCTGAACGAACCAGGCGGAACACTTTGCCTTCAGAGCCGCGTCGCGAACCAAGAGGATCTGATTACGCTTGAAATAATCCAACTTTATCACCCGAGACACAGTTGTGGTGATGGGTGATGGCTGATTTCTAGTTGTCTCCCGATCCATCTCATGGTTGCCGTCGGATTTTCCATGACGGAGCGCAAAATTGACTGGCGATTTTATTCTTGTTTCAATGAATTGTTCTCAATAACCACTGAACCGATTGTTATGAAATTTTGAACCTGTAAATAATACAATCCAAACAAGTTATCTCCAGCTTTTCTTCATTTTTCAGCCACGGACAAAAAATTACACACGAATACAAATGGTGCATTATTTTTCGAGTATTGGCCTTAGGTACCGCAGGAGTGGAAGGAGGGAGTAATACGCCCAATGTACAAGAAGGGCGACAATTTTGAATTTGAGAACTACCCAGCGATCACGATTCTCAACGTAGCCTACAAAGTGCTCACTCAGACCATGTTTCAACGTCTCTCGCTGCTAGCAAGAAGGTTTTTGTGAAGTTATCAAGCCGGTTATGTGGATGGGCGATCGACAATGATCCCAATCATAAGTGTAACTTCAAGTCCCCACGCACCACCTACTCATCGATTTCAAGGCCACATGCAATACGGTCGACCGTGTACAGCTATGGAAAAATATTGACGAAAATGGTTTATCTGCGAAACTAAAAAGATTCATCGAGACCACAATGAATGGTGTACAACGCTGTAGGAAAATTTTGGGTACATTTTCAAGCTCTTTTTAAACACACAAGGGACTTTGATAAGGCGATGGTCTTTCCTGCCTCCTGTTCAATATTGCCCTTAAGGTTGCAAGTGAATGCGTCGAAGACCAAGTACTACCAAGGGGAGTCGTGAGCGATAGGGCTCGCATAGGCAGTACCGTATTAAATAATCGAAAGAGATGAGTTCGTGGTGATTGACGAATTTGTGTATCTCGGATCATTGGTCCGTCATACACAGCTGCAGCAGAGAAATCTGCAAACTTATTGTAGCGGTTGTCATACCTACCACAGACTCCAAGACCATTAGCTCTGGTAAACTTCACCCTCGTACCAAGCACATCATGTACAAGAATATTGTGAGGCCGGTCATCCTTCACGAGAGGGGTACAGTGTGTAAGACACGTTGTAAAAATCCAGACAAAAATCCCAAAAAAAATGTGTTCGTTTCAAATCCGTTCGATGCAAGCCGTAGACTCCCGTTTTGGGATGTTTGACAAATAAGTCCTCCATCCCTGGTATGTGTCTGAGGTACTGAAACGTCGAACGTGAGACGACTTAGCTCATATTATGTAAAAAGTTCCTCTAGGATTCGCTCCTGCATCGCCGCATAGGTTTGGGCATGCGTGGTTCCTTCAACGCTGTTGAGTAGAGAAGTCGCTCTACGTACCAGAGAGGTCAGAATCTGCAAATCCATGACAGCAAGTTTTCAACTAATTCGGCTGTCATTGCATTGCACAGCTCTCCCTGCTCTACGTATATTCGGTACATAACCCGACAGTAACTGATGACAGCACACACATGCAATGCAGCCGATCAGCAGGCTGTCAACAGCGCAAGCCAAGCCAACAGGACATGCTCAAAATGAGCAAACTAGGCTGTCATGTCCAAACGAACAAAATACATGCGCAAGAATAAGCTGTCGTGTGCAACATAAAACAGTTTCGTTGCCTTGTGTAAGCTGTAGCTGTATGTGAGCTCTCATGAATAGATTAGAATGAAAAAAGAGAAAAGTCGTCAGTATAGTGTCGCTCTCCAGTCTTTTTCCTAAGCCTGGGTCAGACCCTGTTAGAGGATTTGGCAAAGCTCAACTTAAATCTGGCCAACGTTTTGATCAAATTTACATATAGCAGAAATATCGCGGAGTCGATTATCGATGTAACGTTCTCCAGCCCATGACTGATAAGGAATTGGAGGGTAGACAATGGCTACACAAACAGCGACCACCAGTCGGTTTGCTATAGAGTTAAAAACAACGCAAGGCGGCAAGTGCCGAGGTTTTCGAAGAGGCAATGAGAAGAGAGGGCGATGAAGGCAGTTGGCACCGCCCGACTGCTGACCAATTAGTCACCATACTATAGCGGGCGTGCGACATCACTACGCCTAGGACTTCCCAACCTAGGAATGGGAACCCATCGGTTCACTGATGCACGGATGCCTTAGCGGACCTCCGCAGTGCGTGCCTCCGTGCAAGACGGAAGATGCAACGTGCGCGAACAGATGAAAAGAGAATTGAGCGCCGCGCAGCATTCGTATTTACGAGATCGGCGACAAAAAGTGTAATTAAGGCAAGCAAGAGGGCCGGCTTTTATAGGCTCTGTGCGAGTGCCAATACGAATATGTGGGGTGATGCCTGTAGGATCGCAACGGTCTAAAGGGGCGCTGGCGCCTGCAGAGCAATCACCAGCGTTGCTGGAACGTATCATCGAGGGGCTCTTCCCGCACCACGAGCCAAGCCCTTGGCCTCCGGCGGTTGAGTCTCACGTCCGACGTTTCAGAATCTCAGACATAGAGCAGAGATGGTCGGCCAACCTGCCGAACATCCAATCCGTGAGCGACGACAGCCGTGTCGAGATTGAGGGAGAGGTTAGGGTTACAAATGAGGAACTCATCGTGATCGCCAACTCCTTAAAGGTGAGAAAGGCACCGGAACCGGGTGGAATCCCTCACCTGGCAATCAGGCTGGCGATTAAAACTGCCCCCGAGCTGTTTCGGGCAGTAGCATCCATGTACTGGTATCGCTGTACAAGATTCTTGAAAAATACTTCCAGAACCGAGTACGCATGAGCCCCTCTATAATCGACATTTTTCATAACGACAAATCTTGTTATAGCGACATTCTCAACGGCCCCTCAGTTTTATACTAAAATTCTTCGTTTTCTTGCGACATTTCGCTAATACGACCTTCTTCTATAACGGCATACCAAAATTCATACTTGTCATTCTTGCGACAATAGTACAGTCTAATCTCTCTATTATGACTTTTCTGAATCTATTACGACGTATTCAACGGCACCTTCTGTTGTACAAATACAAAAATTCTTCGTATTATTGCGTCATTCCGCTATAACGAATGGCTACAGCGATGTCGCTGTAAAGGGATTCGACTGTACTTGTTTACAACACGGATGAGGGTCGGAAGTGCGTTTAATTACCGCAAGAGTTCCGCAAGGTTCTATCCTGGGTCCGGTGTTGTGGAAAATAATGTATGACGGGGAGTTGTGATCGTCGGCTTTGCAGACGACATAATGCTAGGTCAACTCGACCTCATCAATCGACTCGCCGGCCACACACTCTATACGTTAGGTCAAAGACTGGATGCACTCCAGGAAACTGGAGTTAGCGCACCATAGGACGGAGGTCACGGTTGTGAATATCCGCGAATCAGAGCAAAAGGCGGTGGTCAGAGTCGGAGACAGCACCATTACCTCAATGCGATCTTTGAAGCTCTTGGAGGTTATGGTAGACGATAAGCTTATATTTAATAGTCACGTCAACTGTGCTTGTAAGAGGGCTTCAACGCACTATCTCGAATGATGTCGAATAGCTCAGCGGCGGATGGCCAGGAGGTTGCACAGAGCATTTCAGAATTGGACTGAGTGAGCTAACCTGTTTTGATTATTATTGGAATTCGTATCAAAGAAGCCAAATTATACCGCTGGGTGAATTATTACGTAGATTTTTGTAATGCAAATTCACTTGTTTGGTCTAATGTCAGCACAGTGCTTTTGAAAATGTTTATATTTGCCACACAAAAAGATGTTTTAAAACATTTCCGCACCCAAACTGCAACTGGCAACGAGCAGTCGCATATGTTTTCTCAGAGTTATCCTGTTGCGATAGAAATAAAAGACCAACCCAAATGCGCTCAGTACTCTATGTAGGGGGCCATTTTTGTACTTAATGTTACCACAACTGATTTTCTCACAGCTTAAAGTTATGTATGGATTCGATTGATTCCTCGCACTGAATTCAATAAAAAAACTTGCTGCAGCGAACAGATATCCAGGTAACCAATAAGCATTTATATATGCAGTATTTCTGCTTATTTTTTGCATTTCATATGCTTTCTGCTTTACATTAGCAGTTTAAATGCGTAACTGTTGTATAACAGTTTACGCAAAGCCATTGTATTGCTCGCTGTTTGATATTTGCATTTCGAATGCCTAAAGGAACTTTGGTGTGGTGCACATAAAATGCTTATTTAAAGCCAATACAAAACAGCTTTATTTCAGCATCTCAAGTGCATCATTGAGAAATTAAGTTAGCTAACTGAGATATGTGGTTTCTCACGAAGAGCCGTAAGGTTACTGGAATGGTAAATGCAAATTTTGATGGTATTTTTGGAAGAGAACTGGTGAATACTCAGCCACAGTCAAAAACTCGCTGATGTCACCCAATCTGAACGTTCTGTGCACTTTTAATGACAATGCTTACGAATCAGATATCCTTTATTCTCTAGACGACGTCTTATGCAAGCTTGTAGCTATTCCAATTCACAAAAAACAGTGTTTATACCATTACAACACACTCTACCTTCGGTTTGATTCAAAAGAAATGAAAACAGGTTTGTCGAATTAAATTGTGCTTTATTTAATAAAAAAAAGGAGTTTCAGATGCATTTGCAAGTATTCGAATTTAAGTTGAAGGGAAAACAAATCAATCATTGTGTAATCGTACCACTACGCATACTAGAAGGCCCAGAGTCGGCGAGTTCCATCTGCACCATTTTCGAGTTACTCTATGTCATGTACATGTAATACTGTTGGTTCATAACTTTCCTCCTGCTCGATTTCGGCTTCCTCCAAAACCTCTGCTGTCCGTTGGGTTCACGAAGCTTTCGTTTACGTGCTGCAGGTTTGCGTGATCCACCAAGCTCCTGAAGTCGCTGCTTCGCGTTGCGCAAACAACGGTGTAAGAATGACTTGCACTCATCCATTGAAAACTCCGGGTCCGATTGCAGCACAGTCTGGTAGAATAGCTTAATTACGCCTTCAAATTTGCAGAATGGTACCTTCCGTACCACTTGTTCTTGATCTTGAGTCGGTTTACGCCCAGTTCCTGTCCAAGAGCATTCCAGAAGAAAACCGCGGTCGAAAAAGAAATCCATTATCTGCAGACAAACTGATCCTCCTTTCCCCGTGTACCGCTGCCGGCCGTGCAGCTGACCAATCGAGGCGAGCACTGATTTTACGAGCTCGTCCTTTTTGCTGTTTTCTCCCAACAAGTCCAATCCGCGTAAATCTTTCACTGGCTCCATCGGCGTTTCCTTGACTTCGACAGCTTGCTGCTTGCACTGTGAATGTCCTGCACAACCAAACGCAACCAGTTTGGCATTGGCGTGAGTGAGCAAGCTCAAGCATTTATTTAACTTTGCATCAGTTGCATCCGATGTACCCGAAGAAAATTCTGGTGCAGTATGTGTTGTTTGCGAGGCCGCATCGCAAAATGTTTTCGCCGCAATATTTTCGGAATTTGTGCGAATTATTTCGAAAAGCGCAGCTGCTGCTCGTTTTTTTTGCGACACGCTTCGGCATAGCACCTGAAATAGATATCAATTGAACCAAGAATAGAACTATATGTTCACAAAATGGAAGTATGCATAGATGTCAATACTCATGGTAGCGTCGAAGGTAGCGCTTTGCGATACCTAGCGGAACAGTTCAATGGGTCGTATAAGTAATAACTGTTTTGGAGTTGAGTTTTTGTCTTCAATTATATCGTCCATAACATACCTTATAGTATTTTTCATATCAGAAATAGGAAAACCAATAATGTTTGCACAGTATCATGAAAATTTTGAATCAAAAAACATGGAGATGGACACTTATTAAAAAAAAAAACAAAACGAGCCGCTTTTCTTTGTTAGGACCTTTTAAAAACGTCCTGCTCCATTGCCGCTAGCTATTATCCCTTTATAAGGCAGTGGCAACTATATTGCCACCAACAACTTTCGTTTTTTTCTGCCTCATAATTACGAGTTATGATCAGTGATCAGAAATAAACAATAAAATTCAATGACATTTTTTTAGCTTCGGCCCGTTAAAGGGTTATACTGAGAACATTGAAGAATATGTAGGGCAAAAGCTTAGCCCACTTTCATATCTTTCACAGGCTAGTGGATAAGGACGAGGACTACAGACACACTGATCACCACCGAAGCTGCGGGTTCGATTCTCTTCGAAGGCATTTGTTATAAAAAAACGTGACGTGAAATGTAAAAAATTGAGACAAGGACATCAAATAAAAACAAGTACTGTAATAAATAAAAAAACGGAAAACCAGATGATAGCGACCAGATGATAGCGATGAAAAATATTTTTTTAATTGGTTTGCAATTTTTGATACTGCATTAAATCAGCCTTTGGAATACTAAAATCTCAGCAATAGTTCAGCATTCAAAATGCCAGAGTCCCAATAATAATTCAGCATTTCAACTGCGATCATCTAGCTGTCATACACAGATGCTCCCAACTGAAGCTACCAAAAGTGTGTCTTCGTTTGATGTGGTGTAGCATTTAATTGGCTGCATATTGGGCCAAAACCGGGTTTTAAACAGCACTTAAGTCGAATACAATGCTATTCTGCATTTTATCAATTGCCCTTATGACGAATATAGTGCAATTTGCATGCTGTTTTAATGACTTATTGGTTACCTGGGTAATCATCGAATACGCGATAGGTGTCATTTAATTTATCAATAAAATTGGACAAATAAATTCTCCAATTGTTCTAACTATCAAATATAGGTGTATATAGGTGAAACGATATTATGTTTACTTCTCTCGCAAAATTTAAAACCTGCCATTTATAAGGATGAAAATGAAAAATATCTTCCGACAACAAGTAAACAACAAACTATTGATAACATTTATACCTAAGCCCAATCAAATCTCGCTTTGCTAGATCAGAAAAGGCTTTCCGAGTAAAAACAATTATTCAATACAGTTCTAATAACGCCATTACGCATCGTTCAACCTCGGAGCGACATGCTAACGAATAACTCAACTTTGTCTATTGATCAGATGAATCCTTGGAATTGCCAATGCATAACGCTTCTCGTTCATTTTTTTTTTCTTTCACCCACAAAGAACCAATCGAACACTTCTGTCGATTACCATCTCAGAGCAAAGTTAGTCCTCTCTCGGTGTAAAACTTAGCAGTAAAAGGAAAGGAAACAAGCCCGCCAATTCTTCAATTCGTTCGCCTCGCAGAACTTTCGCTATAACTTATTAATTACCGGAAATTGAAATATTTTCTTGGATCCGCCTGTGTAACTGAAGCACGGAAAATCCATCCACCAAGTGGCTCAACGGCTTGGACCGTGAGCTCTGTACACTTCCAACGAAATTAGCTTTATTATTTACTCTGGAAAATTCAACGGAGAAAAATGATACCTATTTGCTTCAGTACTGGAAAGTTTACCGCGTTCCTGAGGGTGTGGGGCAGCCGAAGTGAACGAAAGAGCTGCACTAGTGCTGCATTCAGATGATGAAAAGAAAAAGCTTTAAAGAAATTTCTCTTCACTACTTTTGGGTGAGCCATTCTCTGCTACTGCAAGGTGGGTTACGTTACATCCTTCTATCGATTGGAAGCGAAATTCGAACTGACAAATGCCCCAGGAACTGCCGGTGTGCACATCTGAGGTCCAATTGATGAATTATTCAACGCATAGTTTCAAGGGAAAACTTTCTGCTAGACTTGGTGCAATCAGTTTCGAACTAGATCTGTCATTACGGGTGTGTACCGCCAGATGTGAATCCATTCAAACGTTCAATTTCTCCTCTTGAATTCACTCCCAATACATTAATTGTAGCCAGAAACTTTCTCGTAAAACAAATTTCTAACGACCGAATCCATGATGTCCCTCCGGATCGACCCAAACAGATAAATATAGAGCTTGTTCTCGGGAGCATAACAATTAGTTTTTTAATGAAGGAACATTTTTCGGATAGATTTGTCTGGTGATGTCGTGCATGATTTATGTAACATTCATTTAAATTGATTCTAACACATTTTCTGTAGTCTAAGCGTTCATATGGAACAGCTACTCTGCCAGAGTACTCATAATCATATTATTTTATTTGAGAAAAAAAGCTTCGCAAGGTAATTATGAAAGATTAGGAAAAATGAGAAAGAGAGTTTTATACTCATTTCATCTACTTCCATCAAAGCTAATTGATGGGTAACTTTCCCAATCACGCTGTCGTTCAAAGCAAATATGGAATCCTGGTACCATCAGTCTCGTATACTCCAAAGAAAATTAGGAGGTACCATTGATGTTGTTCAAGCCAATGCTCGTAAAATTCTCTTTAGGGAGAACATGTCGTTTCGTGTTATTTTTCTGGTTTGAGAACAAAACAAGAAGAAATAATTTGTTACACGGAAAGTGGTTCCACTTTTATCCCAGAATACTTTTGAGCTAGAGAGTATTTTAAGCATCCAATTTATCATTTACGAAATAAAATATTTAAATATTAGCATTCGGCTTGAAAGCTACGATTTTTTAAAATATTAACAATTTTTGTGTTAGTGATGACGATTCGGTTCACATATTTAAAATTTTAAATAACATAAGCCACTGTGAAATACATATATTACACCATATATTAGTTTATGTATCAGGGTTATTTTTTTTTGACCTTCTATTTTAATAGGGTAACATGCTGTAAAAAATGTAACGAAAAAGTGACAGTTTCAAATTCACTGCTCTGAACAGATTTCGAACGTAAATGCGGACCTACTTTCATGGAACCTTGCATAATCAAAATGAATTCAACCAACAGAAAACAGAAAAATTTCAAACCGTTACATCTTTTAATTTCAATTTTGCTTTGCCAGAAACAGGCGCAACCGAATGACAAAGGGAACTTTAAGTCACCTCGTATGGCTCTCGCAATCGCAACTGCACTCTTGACCGCATTACAGGCCCAGAATCACCTGCCATAAGGTCTCAGTTTAAGAGCTGCCGATTAACTACAACTTGACTATGCGGATAATGACTCAACTAACTTACTTACCAGTCAGCTCCAGGCCGAAGTGTCCCTTGCTGCGCGCCCCCGTCACCTTGTTCCAGTCGGGTCGTTATCAAGAACCATTTTCACCGGGCTTTCGTCCGGCATCCTAACGACATGCCCAGCAGCCCTTGCCCTTTGAACGATGAGTGGTTCTCCCAGCAGCTGATGCAGCTCGTGGTTCATCCGCCGCCGCCATGATCCATCTTCCATCTGCACTCTCCCACAGATGGCCCGCAGCACCTCCCGTTCGAAGCGCGTCCTCCACGAGTATGGTCCAGGTTTTGTGGCCGTAAAGGACTACTGGTATGATCAGCGTTTTGTAGATGGTTAACTTCGTGCGGTGGCGGATTTTATTCGAGCGGAGCGTCCAAATTAGGTACGATTTCCTGCCAAAGGCGTTGACGAATTTCTCTGCTGGTGTCGTTGTCAGCAGTCACCAGTGAGTCCAAGTACACGAGCTCGTCTACCACCTCGATTTCATCACAGGTCGTGGCGGGATGTTTATACTGTCTTCTCTGGAAAATCTTTCTCTCACGTACTTAGTTCTCGATGCGTTTATGGCCAGTCCAATTCGTCCGGCTTCAGTCTGATGTACATCTCCTTCATCTTCTCGAAGGTTCGTGCTACAATATCAATGTCATCAGTGAAGCCAGATATCGTGCCACTCGTGTCGATAACAGCCCTACGTATCACACCACATCGCTTTGGAAATGTTGAATAGCAAGCACGATAATCCAGCACGATAAGCTTCGAAGGGACTCGAGAGTGTCCCCGAAACTCGAACTACGCGCATCACTCAATCCATCGTCGACTTGACCAACCGTGTCATTTCAACCGGAAAACCGCAATCATGCATAATCTCCATAGCTGGTCCCGGTCAATTGTGTCATAAGCCGAATTAAAATCGATAAACAAATGATATGTGGACACGTTATATTCACGGCACTTTTGTAGAACCTGCCGTACCGCTGATGTTTGGTCCATGGTGGCGCGGACCCCATAAATCTTGCTTAGTAGCGCCCCACGAATTCCCTTGTAAGCGGTGATAGTCGACGGCACAGAATTTGACCTTGAAGGTGGCGTCCAGCAGCGTGATTGCACGGTAGTTGCAGCAATTCAATTTTTCGTTGATGGGGCACACTATACCCTCCATCCACTCCTTCGGTACCATCTCCTCCTCTCTTGTCTTGGCAATAACCCAGTGTAGCGCATTAGCCAGTGATTCACCACCGTGTTTCAACAGCTCGCTGGAGAGCTGGTCAGCTCCAGCGGCTTTGTTGTGTTTCAGCCGCCGATCTCCTCTCTAACCTCTTGGAGTTCAGGGGCTGGAATTCTGTCGTCATCTGCGTGTACACCGTGAACTACTATCACTCCGTCGTCATCCTCTGCTACATCGCCATTAAGGTGGTCATCGTAGTACTGCTTCCACCTTTCAATCACCTCACACTTGTCGTTGTCCATGTCGAATTATGGCACATAACCTTTGCGGGAACTGTTCAGCTTCACGTAGAATTTTCGTGTGTCATTCGCACGGTACAGTTCCTCCATCGCCTCGCGATCTCGATATTCCTCCTTGCGCTTCTTCTTTCGTAAGACCGACTTTTGCCTATTCCGTGCGCGTCGGTGACTCAACTAAAGAGATAATAAAAGTACTCTTCATATCTTTCAAAACCAAAATAACGATTTCTCCACACGTACTTGGCGAGTATAACATCGCAACATTATTGGGAAACCTATCGGACTACTTACCTTATAGCCGCACATAGTATCCTGATAAATTAGAAACACAATAACCAACAGTCAATTCTATGGAAACAAATATTAAATTTGTTCTCGTTACAGAATTCATCCAACTATATTCAGTTGCCGTAACGGTAATCGAAAGTTTCAACGACTAAGAGCAAACAAGAGATGACCGTTACCTCCGCCTACATGCCGCTGGCCGTGGACGAAATATCTTCATCCAAAGTCGCAACGTTTGTGCGGTTTTGAGAACCATCAGCAAGCTACTCATCATCGGTTGTGATGTCAACGCAGACCACACAGGCAAAGCAGTTCGGATGTCAACACTCGCGAGGAGAACCTAATTGAATACCGTACTTCTAACAACGCTAACATATGCAATGTAGGGAACGAGCTAACTTTCACAAATGCTCTTGAACAAGAGGTCGTAGGTCTCACTCTATGTTGCGCCTTGATAGCGAAGAAGGTCAGAACCTGCCATGTTTATGATGAATCCAGTTTTTCAGACAAATCAGATTTCACAACGAGGCTACTCCTCTTAAGAAAAAACACTTTGGGAATGCACAAAAACCAACTATTTACTGAGAAGCTAGACGCTTATTCCACAAGGCTGAAAACGTGTGCAGCTGATATGGCTATAAAATATCTCTCACGCTGAACTACACATAGCCGAAAGGAGATCAAGATTTCGATTCTGTGAGGATATGCAGACTCTGTCTGAGGTTACGCGTCCGCAGAAAGTGATGTCCAAAGATTATTCAGATGGTCCAGAGCTATCGGAAAAGGAAGATGGTTGGTTGACTGTCACTTCTAAAGAAACGCTAAAGGTTTTTGTTTAATACCCACTATCCTGGCTTAACCGTAACCTCCGGATTGAACTTCGAAGAACTACAAAAAATTGGAGTCAGACGCACGACGTCTCATGACTCCACAATGCTCACTCGTCGACTGTTCACGGAGACTTTAATCACTGGGTCAGCCTTTTTAAGTCTATGAATTCACTAGAACCGGATTACAAATCGGCTAAAATTAAAGTTACCGAACTCATCAGCCTATTTTGAGTCAGTTTCATCCTATGACATATCTTGGAACGGAGTGTTTTACTGCAGTTGCTATGCTCTGGCTCGTTGCGTATGTTCACCAAGAGGGTCGACCAGTTATCCATGGAGCTAACGGGCCTAATGCCGTTGGTGGTGGTGAGCGATTTCAACGCTTGAATTGTTGAGTGAAGAACGACGTGTCGTTCTTTAGCCCAGGACTGATCAAGAACTGGAGGGTAGACGATGGCTACACTAATAGCGTGGGAGCATCGCATTCCGATGCCGAGGTATTCGAAGAGGCAATGAGACGAGAGCGCGAGGGGGGCAGTTGTTCCGCGCGACTGCTGACCAACTAGTTGCCATGGGGGAGCTGCGTAGCCGCAAGGATACAGAGTCCGCTTTATCAAGCGAATGATCGTGGGTTCGAATTTTAGTAGAATCAGGTCATTCGATGTCAAAACTGGACTTTAAGCATGGGTTCATTCTTAGGCTCCCCACCACTTACCCTTCCTTTATGCTGAAATATATAACACTTGCTCTTAACAAAAACATAAGTCCCTTTTATTGATAAAACTGGCCAGAAGGACGCACGACGAAAATTCTCTAAGGAATTATAATTGGTGATATTTGGCAAGAGGAACGAGCATCGGTATAGTAGAACAGTAAGCGTGTAAGAGGAAGAGTATCACGTTACACACAAGCACTGACAAACAATAATAATAAGCATGCCACTTCTGAATAGCGGTATTGCTAATAATAGAAGTGCGGGATACAGCAGATACCCGGGCATATCTCACAATAGATCGATGATTCTGATCGCAGTTTGGAAGTCCATACAGGAAAAAACTAGTTGTCATACTATCATGGGCGTGCGACGCCACCATGCCTAGGACTCACCAACCTATGAATGGGAAACCACCGGATTACTGGTGGACTGGCTCTTCTCTTTGGCATCCGGCAGTCGAGTCTCACGTCCGGCGTTCCAGTATCTCAGACACAGACCAGGGATGGTCGGCCCCTGCTGAACATCCAGCCCGTGAGCTGCGACAGCCGTGTCAAAATCGAGGGAGAGGCTAGGGTTACGAATGAGGAACTCATAGTGCCGGACGAACACATACGATTCGCATAGATTCCCTAGGATTCCTCACATTGGAATCGTGAGCATCCGTGAACATGAATCCTGAAAAAACAATCCTAGGAAATTCCCTGTCCATGGGCCAAGTATTCTTGAATAAGAATCGTGTAGTGAGAATCCATCGGATTTTGCAGGATTCCACATTGGAATCCGGAAACTTCTCATGACACGATTCTCATTTAAGAATCCTAGTCCCATATACAGGGCATTCCCGAGGATTCTTTTTCCAGGATACCTCAAAAAGGACGCCCACGATTCTGATGTGAGGAATCCAAGGGAATCTATGCGAATCGTATGTGTTCGACCGGATATATATGAAAAAATTCTACCCGGGGCGTCAACCGGACGAGCACACAGGTTTCGCATAGTTTCCCTAGGATTACTCACATTGGAATCGTGGGCGTTCGTGAAAAGGAATCCTAAAAAAAGAATCCTCAGGAATGCCCTGTCTATGGGACTAGGATTCTTGAATGAGTATCGTGTTATGATAATTCTTCGGATACAGAATCTTTCACTTTAACCATTATGTGCTCGATGTGGTACCAGGGTACCCACAAATTAAAATTCTTGCATCTTTTGCAATTTTCATCCGATTTCGATATTTTCAACGTCAAAAGATTAGGTAAATTATCCACTTTCAAATGAGCGTTAGCGGTGCCTTGAAAGAATTCTCTCTTTCCCGGGAATTCGGTTTTCCGATGATATGTTCGATGATATGGGTGTTTCATTTTTGGAACCGTGATGACGGCCAAAGACCGAAAAATGATCCCTGACGTCAAATTGAATTCCAAGATGGCGACTTCCGGTTTGCATAAGCAACTTAAAATGGTCGAATGCCACGCAATGTGAAAATTTTCGGAACCGGGCTGATGATAGAATTGGAATCATTTTTTGTGGCCTCTTTGTGTTTTTGAAAAGGTTTTTAGATATATTGAAAACCTTTCAAGAATTTCGAATAAAATAAGATATAATCATTTAATTCTTGTTGACAGTGGTACAATTAAGTTTTTAGGGATAACTTCAAATTATTTTTATACCCTTTGTTTTAAATCTTTGAGGAACTTCCAACTGAGCTGTGAGCTAAAATAAAAATCAGTTTTGTTTTCAGTCTGATGCATCTTTGGCATAACTTTTACTTAAATTTGAAAATACTTTTCTGCTCTGCCTTTTTCTATTTTTATTTATTTTCGTTTTGGCCCTTTGTTCTAGTGTAAATTACGTCATTTTTTTTTTTTTTTTTTTTCTTCACATAACATTTATTTGACACGGCACAAATACAATTTAATGTTTAACGGCGCCAATTATATCTGATGACTTAAAAAATAAAGCAAATTTTTTATCCTCGCTGCCGACTACGAGCTGAAATTAAGTCTAACTTAAAACTAGCATGGGATTTCCAATCAGTGTTTTGTTGTTCAATGGTCGTCTGATAATCGTCGAATGGCATGTATGGATTCGTTCTGCTGAGCCACGATGTCGTGAGTTGGGACAGAGGCTCGTAGTCCTTGGGTCCTGGTTCTATTGTGCGGGGTCTGGTTGCTGGTTTTGTGCTTAAGGTTCAAACGTGTTCTTGTCGTTTTGTTGGGTGTAGACGGAGGGGAACGGGACTAGACTGGGGCGTGGATGGATTTCAGGAAAACGTATATAAGGGACATGTAGGATAGGTCACGGCTCGCCAAGACATCACGAACAGGAACAGCCGGCTGTCTACCCTCGGCCTGCAGGGAAGCTATTAATTTAGACCTGGCGTCACGGTGTACAGGGCATGACCAAACCACATGCTCTATGTCGTGATAACCTTCACCACAGGCACAGATACCACTTTCCCCGAGCCCAACACGACGGAGGAGCGCGTCAAATCTATAGTGATTGGACATAAGCCGGGACATCACGCAAATGAAATCCCGACCTACATCCAACCCCTTGAACCACGGGTTCGTCGATACTTTGGGGATTATGGAATGTAACCACCTTCCCAATTCCCCTCTGGTCCAAGCATTTTGCCAACTGATGATCGTATTCTGACGTACAAGTGCGAAAAATTCATTAAAGGCAATTGGTCTTTCATAAATATCACCGTTTGTTGCGCCCACCTTAGCCAAAGAGTCCGCTTTCTCATTACCCGGTATCGAGCAGTGAGAAGGGACCCACGCTAAGGTAATCTGAGTAGATTTTTCGGATAAAGCACTCAGATGTTCCCGTATTTTCCCCAGGAAATACGGAGAGTGCTTAACATCTTTCATCGATCGGAGAGCCTCAATGGAACTGAGACTGTCCGCAAAGATGAAATAATGGTCCGTGGGCATTTTTTCGATAATCCCTAGGGTGTACTGAATTGCAGCTAATTCTGCGACGTAAACAGAAGCAGGATTATCGAGCTTATGGGAGACGGTTAAATTGTTATTGAAGATACCGAAGCCAGTGGACCCATCAAGAAGTGATCCGTCAGTGTAGTACATATTGTCGCAGTTGATGTTTCGATATTTATTGGAAAAAATTTTAGGGATCTGCTGCACGCGTAAATGATCCGGGATTCCACGAGTTTCTTCTATCATGGATGTATCGAAAAACACAGTAGAATCAGAAGTATTTGATAAGTCGACACGATTTGGAATATTCGAAGAAGGGTTAATATTTTGGGACATGTGATTGAAATACAATGTCATAAAACGGGTTTGAGAATTAAGTTCGATTAACCTTTCAAAATTTTCAATCGCGGGACGGTTCAAGACCTCACATTTGATTAGAATACGAGAAGACAGGCTCCAGAAGCGGTTTTTCAATGGTAGTACTCCAGCTAAAACCTCCAAACTCATCGTATGGGTCGACTGCATGCAACCTAAGGCGATACGCAAACAACGATATTGTATTCGCTCCAGTTTGATCAAATGTGTGTTTGCTGCGGAGCGGAAGCAGAAACACCCGTATTCAATAACAGACAATATCGTTGTTTGGTAAAGCCTTATAAGGTCTCCTGGATGGGCTCCCCACCATTGTCCGGTTATTGTACGAAGAAAATTCACTCTTTGTTGACATTTTTTCATCAGATACCTCACGTGACAACCCCAGGTGCCTTTAGAGTCGAACCAGACACCAAGATATTTGTGTACCAAAACCTGAGAAATCGTTTTACCCATTAATTGTGTTTGAAGCTGAGCAGGTTCATGCTTCCTAGAAAAAACTACTATCTCAGTCTTCTCCGGAGAGAATTCGATACCTAGCTGTAAAGCCCAAGCAGACAAATTGTCCAAGGTATCTTGCAATGGTCCTTGCAAATCGGCAGCTTTGGCTCCTGTAACAGAGATTACACTGTCGTCTGCAAGTTGTCTTATCGTGCATGAATTTGCCAGACATTCGTCGATGTCATTTACATAAAAGTTGTAAAGAAGGGGGCTTAAACATGAGCCCTGGGGAAGACCCATGTAGCTAATGCGAAAAGTTGCCAAATCGCCATGCGTAAATTGCATGTGCTTTTCAGACAACAAATTGTGCAAAAAATTGTTCAAAATTGGAGAAAATCCTTGTCGGTGAAGTTTACCCGAAAGAATGTCAATAGAAACGGAATCAAAAGCCCCTTTAATGTCCAAGAACGCAGACGCCATTTGTTCTTTACGAGCATACGCCAGCTGAATATCTGTTGAAAGCAACGCAAGACAATCATTCGTCCCTTTGGCACGGCGGAAGCCAAATTGAGTTTCTGATAGTAGACCATTTGATTCGACCCAGTGGTCTAAACGACGGAGTATCATTTTTTCCATCAATTTCCGGATACAGGATAGCATTGCAATCGGCCTATAAGAGTTGTGATTAGAAGCTGGTTTCCCTGGTTTTTGGATGGCGATCACCTTCACTTGCCTCCAATCCTGCGGTACAATGTTTTGCTCCAGGAACTTATTGAACAAGTTCAACAAGCGCCTCTTGGCATTGCCGGGTAGATTCCTCAACAAGTTGAATTTGATTCTATCTAATCCAGGCGCGTTATTGTTACAGGACAGGAGGGCAACTGAAAGTTCTGCCATCGTAAAAGGTGATTCTATCGCGTCGTGGCCCGGAGACGCATCGCGAACAATATTTTGCTCAGGAACAGAGTCCGGACATACTTTCCTGGCAAAATCAAATATCCACCTACTTGAAGACTCCTCGCTTTCGTTGACCGTTACGCGATTCCGCATTCTTCGGGCTGTGTTCCAAAGAGTGCTCATCGATGTCTCCCTCGACGTCTCGTTCACGAACCGACGCCAATATCCACGTTTCTTTGCTTTAGCCAAGCTTTTAAGCTTGGTATCAAGCTCCGAATACCGTAAATAGTCGCCAGGTATACCTCCCGTCTGGTAGGCCTTAAACGCGTCGGATCTTTGCGTGTAGACATCGGAGCACTCTTGGTCCCACCACGGAGTGGGAGGCCGTTCTTTGATCGTTACGCCGGGATATTTCTTCGTTTGGGCTTGCAACGCGGCGTCGAGAATCAAGCCCGCGAGGAGGTTGTATTCTTCAAGTGGTGAATGATGTTGAATCGACTCGACCGCTTTTGAAATCATTTCCTCGTATAACTTCCAATCGACATTTCGTGTGAGGTCATACGGAATGTCAATTGGTCGCATGCGAGTTGACCCGTTAGTAATTGAAATAAGAATAGGCAGATGGTCGCTACCGTGAGGATCGAGGATTACCTTCCATGTGCAATCCAACCGTAGCGACGTCGAACATAAGGATAGATCCAAAGCGCTTGGGCGCGCTGGAGGTTTCGGGATACGTGTCATTTCACCGTTGTTTAAAATAGTCATGTCGAAGTCATCGCAAAGGTTATAGATTAAAGAGGAGCGGTTATCATTGTATGGGGAACCCCAAGCCACGCCATGAGAGTTGAAGTCTCCCAAAATCAAACGTGGCGAGGGAAGAAGTTCTATTAAATCAAAGAGCAGCCGTTGCCCAACCTGTGCTCTGGGGGGAATATATATTGAGGCAATACAAAGCTCTTTACCTTGTATTGTCATTTGACATGCGACAACTTCGATGCCTGGAATCGAGGGGAGGTTAATACGATAGAAAGAATAGCACTTTTTAATCCCTAAAAGTACTCCTCCATATGGGGTGTCTCGATCAAGGCGAATAATATTAAAATCATGGAAGTTGAGATCAATATTTGAAGTAAGCCAAGTTTCACAAAGGGAAAATGCATCGCATTTGTTTTTATTTATCAAAACTTTAAACGAATCAATTTTTGGTAAAATACTTCTACAATTCCACTGTAAGACAGAGATAGAATCCTTCATATACGCAGTTGAATTAGGCATCGAAGGATACAATCGCTGCAAGGAGAGGCCATTGGGCAGTCAACTGCTTCAAAAATGATCTAACTGTTGGGAGGAATGCTGTAAGAAAAATTTTAATTGGATCGGGTACATTGAAAGTTTCAAAAATCCAGTCCACAATGTCAGAAAATTTCACTAATCCAGAGTTTGTTTCATCAACTGGGAGTGTAAAAGGAGCAACTGGGGTTTTAGATGTTCCTGGCAGTGCTGGGAACTCCTTCTGGGACTTTAAATTTGCCAGCCCAGGAGGAGTTTGCTTCGGTTTTTCCGCAGCACTGTTTGGTTTGTTTGTAACTTTCATTTCACTTTGAGAAATCTTAGGACCTTTTCTGGGAAGTTTAGGAGAGGAAATATTTTTCCTCTTTCTAGACTCCCCAGGATTGGCGTAAGATGCTCCCGCTGGTGAATCGTCAGAATCGGTTTCCTCAGAGGGCAACAGATCGAAGGGGTTCGAAGTAACGGGAGAAGTGGTAACGGTCTTCTTCAGCATGTCAGCGTAGGAACGCTTTGAACGCTCTTTGAGAGACCGTTTTATTTTATCCCTGCGCTGCATGTACACCGCACATGTCGAGAGCTCATGCAGATTTTCTCCGCAGTGAATACACTTTTCAGCGTTAACACTGCAAGAATCTTCCGCATGAGACTCCCCACACTTGCCACAACGTGCCTTATTGCAGCAGTAGGCGGCTGTATGGCCTAACTGCTTGCAATTCAGGCAGTTCATGACGCGGGGCACGTAGAGCCTCACAGGGAGACGAACCCGGTGGATCGAGACGTGGCTTGGTAGTGCAGACCCGGCGAACGTACTCGAAACGAGTCTGACGGAGTGTATACTGTTTTGCCACCGATGATCGATGCTGACCGCAATTGCTTGCAGTCGAGCACCTTTACTTCGGGACACGTTTTGTTCTTAAAGCACCCTTTGGCACTTTGCAGTATACACTCGACGGACAGACTCGAATCGGTTATGACACCGTCGATCTCCACGTCTCGTGCGGGTATGTAAACGCGATACTCGCGTGTGAAGAGCTCAGAGCAAGCTATATCGTTGGCCTCTTTCAGGTTACCGACCACGACACGGAGCTTGTTAGGCCGGACCTTGGAAATTTCGGTCACGCCCTTGTACTCCTTCGTCAGGTCTTTAGAAATCTGCAAGAGGTTCAACTTTTTCGATTTCGGTCCTGCCTTTGGCCGAAAATAAACAGTATAGCTGCCCTGGGCTCCGTCTGGGTAAAGCCTGGGGCGAGGGGGGACTGAAGAATGAACAGGGGAGGGGGTAACAGAAGGGTCAGGGTCAGAGGGGTTCGGGGATGGTGGCGCGGGAGGCGAGGGATCTACATCCATCGCGCTAAGTTTAGCGCACTAGCGCTGACAAGAACACGTACCTTTTTATTTCTCCCTTCCAGTAAGGTTGGTTGTCCGATCGTTCGAAGTAGCAGCCGTTACAGCCAGCAGCACCAATACAGCAGCACCAAACAGCCACCAGCAGCGAGCCAGGTGTGAGATCACTCCACACAGCGATACAACTCGCTGACACTGATGGCTTCTTCTTTTTCCTCGTTTGTGTCTCGTCCACTGCTGTAGCACAATCCAGCCAGCAGCCAAATCGGCTTACGCACCAGCTGGCAGTCACGATGCGAAACAGTTGCACAAAGGAACGACCTTGAACCCGGATTTATTTCACTCGACCAGGCAAACAATGCCAACACTTGTTCACACGTCTTTTGTTTTATACTCTATCGGACCGATCACCAAACACGTCCAGTACTGATGCGTGTTCGGCACAGAATGAAAATTACGTCATTGATTTGGACCAAATTAAAAATAATTTCCTTTGTTTTTAATTGTTTATTTGTTCTGAATTCCAGGATCGTTCTCAAGCATTTTTAGTTAATTCGGAATACAGGCCTCGTTCACTCTTGGCAACACACCTGAATTTTTTGTGTTGCCGAAAACGAACTTTGATGTCATTAATTATTTTCATTTTTCAAGTAACTTATGCAACCTAGGCACTAGATAATGTCACCAATGGACTGCCTTCTGGATTCATAGTCGTTGAAGGTGTTGCACACCCATCAAGTTGGTTAAATAATCTGAAAATGCCCGGAGTTCAGCAGGGACAGGTCCGTATGTGGCCTATGACGATCTACACACTTGATGATGGTTAGATACTCGAATAATTATTGGAATGCCACGGTTCTAATCACTGCTTTGATCATAATCATTATATTACCGGAGCATGTTACGGTCATATTTCCGTAACCAGTTGACCGATTCCGGCCATCCACATTGGTAACATAAAGGAATTTAACACCATCTATTCGTGGCTGTTGAGCTTAAGTTAGTTAACGGGAAGACGAGGAAACTACGAAATATTATTAAACATAACCGTTCGTTTTTGGCACATGTGCCAAAATCGAATAGTGTCAAAATCAAACCGTGCCTAAATCAATCATGGTCTGTAGTTTTTCAGAGAATTTTCACATGTATTTAGACGAATTTTTATGTTCTGTTTTTTTTCTGTTTCAAGAAGCAGTTTCGAACATATCTATGAGTGTATTCTAACCGGGACGTCAGTCAGTCAGTCTGTCCGTCCGTGCTAGTGTCAGTTATTGAAATTTGTAATTCTGTTCGCATGTTCAGAGAAGTTCTATTCTCATTCTAAGAAATTGAAGGAACTTCGGCTTGATGCTAGATGGACGCAAGGTCCATGGTCAGTTGCAGTGTTCAGTTTACGTCGTTGATATATATGTTTGATTTTTAGTCTTTCTAAATCATATAATTTCAAATTCAGATCAGTAAAAGCCAAACAAAAATGAATTTTTTTCATGAAAATTTTCATTTGTTAACCGTCAGTTACACAATATTACTTAGGTTTTGTATACTTCCAGAACAGAATCAACAAGTTACAGGATTCAATTGGCAAGTAGAACACTGAGAAAAAGGAAATTTAGTTGAAGTCCTTATTTCCTCAATCTGATCCACCGTCTTCTCAGAAGCAAAATTTCACCTAACAATGTCAGGTGTTTTTACGCAGGGAAACGCACCTCATTAAAAACTGCGTAGAAAAATCGGGAATTCAAAATTCCGTGTAAAAAAAACGCCATACTTCAAAAATGCGCGTAAAATAAAATTGCGTGATTCGAAACTCCGCGTTTAAAAAACCGTGGTAATTTCAGATTCCGTGTGAGCAACATGACTGATTCGGATTTCTGCGTAAAAAAATGCGCGCTTATTCAAAACATCGCGTAAAAAACCTCTGGCAAGCAAGCAAACCTCGTAAAAATATTCCGTCCGTATCGCAAGAACGATTCATCTCATCGAAAAGAAATCTGAGAATTCCTACATTTAGATTCCATATGCGATTCGCACAGACTCTGTCCGTATCGCAGAAATGATTCCTCGCACGGTTTATTTGGACTCTTGAGGAATCAACTAGAAGGTTTTCCAAATGCGATTCGTACAGATTCTGTCCGTATCGCAGAAACGATTCCGTCACTGAGTTATAGGCATCCTGGGAATTCTTACCCAGGACTCCATGCGTGTTAGTAAGGGTGGTTTTATCAAAGTTCCATAGCGCTGTTTTGGCTGTATTAAGCGCAATAAAACTTTGATAAAACCAGTATTGTTACTTGGGTAAGGCACCGGGACAGGATGGAGTCCCTCATCCGGCAATCAAGCTGGCGATAAAAACGGCCTCCGGGCTGTTTCGGGCAGTCTTGCAGAGGTGCCTGGATGACTATCTCTTGCCGGAGAGGTGGAAGCGGCTGGGAAACCAGCAGGGGATCCTTAGGCATGCAGGCCTTTCTGCTTGCTCAGACTGAGGACAAGGTACTTAGTTGAGGTACAAGGAGGGTGTACACGGTCTGACATGTAACCAGTTCGGTTCCCGAAAGGGCAGGTCCACGCTGGATGCCACCCTCTTCGTCACCAAGGCGGCGGAGGTAGCACTCCAGCGCAAGAGAAAGGGCATAGGCTCTTGCGCAATCGTCCCGCTTGACGTGAAGAATTTGTTCAAAGGCGCCAGTCGGGGCTCCATAGCGCTTGCGCTCAGTAGTATCCATGTACCGGTGTCACTGTTCAAGATTCTGGAAACAAGACTTCAGGTACGAGATTCTTCCAGAACCGAGTACTTGTTTACAACACGGCGGAAGGTCAGAAGTGCGTCCCAATTACCGCAGGAGTTCCGCAAGGTTCTATCCTGGGGACGGTGTTGTGGAATGTCATCTATGACGAGGTGATGAAACTAAAGTTTCCTGTACTGCCTATAATCGCATACCAGTCCCATATGGATTTTCATTGTTTTTGAGGTAAATATCATATTCCATCTATTTTTTGCTTTACTTTCGATTAAGGAAACAAAAAAATATGTTTTATTTGAAAAAGTCAAAGAAAAATGTGAAGTCAAATTGTCCCATCTTAAAAATTATCGCATATCAGTCCCACCAAATGTTTTTCCTGAGCATGACCATATTTTTTTCTTCAATCCATATAACAAATACTTGGTGCTGTTTTTCAAGCTTTTTACTGTTAAAAAATCATCAAATAGTCAATAAATGCAAGGTTGTTTCAAATAAATTCCACACAAAAGTTAATTTCATGTAGACACTGAAACTGCAACTTTTTTTGAAAGTTTGTTCCCGAAAGGTTATTGGTTTCGTCAATCAGATGAATAATAGTCTTGAGCAAAGCTGTTTTCTGTAAGGGGTTAATTTCTCACTCAAGTTGAAATTGTCAGAACTCAGAAGAAATCGTTTTTAGTTGCTTAGCTAAAAACAGCTTGTACCTCTTTTCATCGCCTCTTCGCGTCTTCCCTCAAGTCACTGTTGTAATGAAATTGGAAACTTCCCTTTCTCAATACCACTTTTTCAAAGGCTAATACGGAATAATTTTATTCAGCACGTATCGCGAAACACTGAAGACGTAAGAGAGGAAATTATTCAGTAGCATATGCAAAACTTCAAGCTTATATTCTACTTTTTCAACAACGACCTTAAAGTCGGGGTAGGTAATGTGTAAACGTCTCCGCCGTTCTCCATTCAGCATATTCTGCTGTCTTCTGCCATAAACATCTGCCCATTTTCAAAATACTTGAGAAAAATATGACTACTCCTCCTACTCGATGGCCTAAATAATCGCATATCAGTCTCTTCTTTACTTTTATTGTAATTTTCACCAAAAAGGCAATTCTTTAATGAAGAAGTTATGATTGAGGTCTATTTCATTACATTATGTCGAAAAAATAAGAATAACCTACCCCAAACAGGTGAAATACCCAAAACAAGAATAATATCTTCATAAGAACGCATGCAATCAATCTCAAACAAGCCCGGACGACACACGGCACAGACACGGCTCGGACCCGGCCCGGGTCCCGGCACGAAAGCAATGGGAGCCCTTTACTGTGCACTTGCCCTATTGCTATTCCTTTCTAAAAGAAAACTAAAACTAAAACCTTCTCTCTTATATGGATTTTCAAACATTAGAGTTTTCAACGTAAATGGATTAAAGGTTTTATGTTATTATATCAATCTGAAAGGCACCAATTATATCTTACGTTTAAAATGTGTTCGTGTCTTGAGCACCACTTTCTATCTTCTAGATTTTTATTGTCTCTATTAAAGTATCATAGTTTTACGGTGACATAAATTAGAAGCGCGTTTTCCCTTTAAATTTTCAATACGTTATGGATGCTTGGCGCATCATCTGTCGATGCCTTTATTTTATTCTCTGAATCAAAACAACAGAGTGGTATTTTAGTGCACCGGTAATATTTTTTTTATTTTTGGAAGTTATTACCTCATTCTGTTACTCTATGGTCGTATTCATAAATAAACATTACTTTTCTGGTAAGTCTAACAATACAACTGTTACAGTTGAAATTGGGTGATTAGGTAAAAAAGTTGATTACATCATTTAACAACATCGAAGCACATCGAAACTAGAATACTGTAAAACATAACCGCCACAAAGAAAATGTTCTGCCAATTTTCCAAACTGGAATTATTAATATGATTTTTGTCACAGCTTTCACACAAATACGAAAAGTAGGTCGATCGGTCACTTGGCATGGAAATGCTCATTCCGACAAGCTATTCGGCGCTCAAACACTGATTCCGTGAAGTTTTTAATTCAGACCAAACTGCACTTCTCGCTTCAATCTTACCCTATTGCAGTCCATTTCTTATCGAATACAGCAGCAGTTATTATGCATTCAATAGATGAAATGCTGCTCTTATTAAAATACAAAATAAAACCTTCGCAATTAAACAAGCCTCCCTTCGATCATCCAAAGCGGCCAGTAGAGAGCTCTGCAATAAGGAACGCAAAACTTTATTCCTTAGAAGTGGATGGCGCTATAGCTAGTAACAGTAAAAGCGCATTTGTTTGGCTTTCTTCCCCCTGCAAAATGTCTACCTTTAGGGAATGCAAAATGGAAAAAAAGTAAGGAAAGTAAACTTTTCAAATTAAAATCCAGGCTCCAGGCGAGTAGTGAAAAGTAAAAACTATACTAATTCCTCTCCCTCGTACAGAGAAGTTCTCGTAAAAGTTTGGCAAACTTTCATGTGCTTTCTCGCGGCACGAGTCCCTTTCGTTGAGCATAATACCCGATACAGCAGCAAGTTTGTCGACAAACTGACGTTTTAATCGAGCCAGTTCACAGCTGAAAGGTAATTAACACTTTGTAATTAAAACTTTTCTACGCTAGCTTGCACTTTTCGATCGTAAAACGGCAGCGGGCAAATAAAATGTATTATTCCAATATCGTATAGGACTGACCAACCTCAGGGAGAGTGAAACTGACTAAGGTAAATGAAAACATTTTTCACCTAATTAATTAGAGATGACAGCTCTTGAAAAAAAAACTTCTTTGGCTTGTTATTGAGTGGCGGCTTGAACGAACGTTTGGCGTCATTGCATTTGCAATGACATGAGCCGAACAACTTTCCCAAACTCCGTCAAGTTGTGGGTCTACAATACCGTGCCGGACGGTAACCGGATCGTTTTTCCAGTACGGTTTCTTTTATTCAAATGCGTGCTGCCGTGGCCTGAAGTGTCTGACGTACGACGCCGTGCACTGCATAGTTTGATGTACTTATTTGCTGTCAGGATGGTGTTTCCTGACAGACAACCGACAGCGATACGTACTGCAATTGACTTGTTCCACTGGAATGATGGAAGTGTAAACAAAATTCGAAATGATTGATTGGAAAACTTTTCTCAAATGCCTCTGAAAAATGTGTTCGCAATCAAGGCGCCGCCGGGAAGTTTCGTTGGCTGGTAAGAATCGTGCCATAATTGTCGGTTGGGAAAGCGTCTGATGAAGTGACTATTGTGTCACGTTGCAGTTTTTCGCTATGGAACATTTCCTGACTGATAGAGCTAAACATGGTTGTTTTCTCTAGGGGTCTAGAAAAATTTGCACGTCAAAGCTTACACCAAACCTTTTTAATGTAGCTTTCTTTTGATAAATAATACAGATCATAAAAAGTTTTACTCTAGGAACCGAAGCGGTCGTTAGCCAGAAAATTTGTGTTGAAAATATGGTTACTACCTACAGAAGTCTGTAAATGGTAAAAATATGATTATTTATCGTTTTCTGCTAGTTTATTCACAGACATACCTTACAGACCCTTTGAACAAAGTTTCAATAAAATTATCTTTCGAGTGTACCAGTACTTTACGTTAGTAACATTAGCACTATCTGCTGCCGTGTTTGCGCTGCGTCTTGGATTTCGACATCAGCGCTAGCGTACGTGCATGTGTCAAATTGGGAACCACGAAATATGTTTGAGATTGTATGATAGCTCCCCAGACGGTGTTGTCGCGCGATGACTGTTAAGCAAAGCAATGCAAAGCTTCGGTGCTACATTCCGATTCGGAGCTCGACCTTCTGTTTATTGATACACAGTTTTCGCAGCCAACTGTTTCGTGTAGTGAACAATTGTGGGGCTAAAGGCGGAAGCCTAGCTTGGTTGGTAACGTCTCCGCCAACCACGCTCGACGCCCGGGTTCGAATTCCAACGCCGGCATAGATGTCGATTGTTATGGGGTGGCGTGATCCTCTCACAACCAACCCAACGGTCTAGATTCAATCCTAGCCGATCCCGGTAGATTTTCTGAGGCGAAAATGCTCTTCATCAATCCTTCCTTCACGGTAAATTCTACGAAACCTCCATAAATACCTCTAGAGAGTCATTTCATGCTACTTCGCACATCGATCCTGATCGACCATTTCCGATTTCGCTGAAACTTTTCACAATTGTTCTTTTTTGATAAAAAAGTCATTTTGTGATATCAGTCCGTAATGTAGACTCGCGACTGCTGCTTAGAAAGGGCCTATTCAAAATGGTGACTGATAGGTAAAATTTTCTATATCAGAAAAACGACTTGTTTGATTGAAATGGTGTCTTCAGCAGAGTAGTAGGTAATAAAATTGCAATTCTAGAAAAAATATGTACACTGTAATTTTTTTTTTACTATCTGTCAAAATTTGGTGATGGTAAAATAAAAAACAAAAAAGTTTTGAACGTTTGAGTATTTCGACATTTTCACTCTGAACTTTTTTTTTTTTTTGAGTGTTGTTTCTAGCTACACATAACAATTTTTGAAATTTATCACTAAGAGCATGATACCAATCCAACGCGCTGTTTATGTACCATAATCGAACATTTTTATACCAGACCTGTTGAAATTGAATATGCGTAACTCACCGGCGAACCAATTTAAACAGTACGTGTGTATATCACGTTAATCCAGGTTTAGAAAACCGGAAACTGAGAGATTGCGCAGAGGTAAGTTTCGCTATGAGTCTTGCGCCTTTCGCCAAATCTCCCAGCTGGTCTCGAGGTACGATGCTGGCCTAACAAGCCAGTCGTCGTAGGTTCGAGTCTCGGCTCAGGAGAGACTGTTAGTGTCAGTAGGATCGTAGCGCTAGCCCCGCAATTGTCCTGTACACTAAACAGTCGGCTGCGAAGTCTGTGTATAAATAAACAGAAGGTCGAATTCCAAATCGGAATGTAGCACCAAGGCTTTGCTTTTTTTTGCTTTGCTTGCGCCTTAGACAGTTCACGCTACTTCATTTTACCATCACCAAACACATGACAGATAGTAGAACATATTGTCATGTTCAATGTGTAAAAAAATAAAAAAAGTTTAAAAAGGGACTTTTTGAGATATTGAATATTTTTTGACAATTTGGAAAATTTGGCACAGAAGAAAATTTTGTTTTTTGCAGTGCAGTGCTGATAAAAGTCATTTTCCCCTGCAAAATTCTTCGATAATTACAGCCAATCATTTTCAATTTTCACTTCCAACTATCGCAGCACTCTTTTACCACGTTCACACTACACCGCATATCACCTGATATCAGGCGATTCGTGCTATCGAGGCCATATCACCATCCATATTACCTGATATCCCATACAATCGAGCTGTCAACGGATATCACCTCGGCTACATGCTATCGCGGATATCATGTTCGAAAACCAAAAATAACCACATTTCCAGCAGTCCAGTCCAGCAGCAACATTACAAATTTCACAATTCGCATTGCATGCAAAAAAAGGGAGGAAATAATTTTGCTATTTTCATCCCGCACATTTTGACAGTTGCATATGAGAGTTCGCGTTGGTGCGAGCCAACTAGCTGACATCTCTATCCTAATCCCATTGCTCTTGTTATCTTGTTTTAGCTTTAACCTGTTTTCGTTTTCTTCTCTTTTCAATTACCAAAGCAAATGTCGAATCATATCAGCTCACTGTAATGTGAACTCTCGAAGTGATGTCCGATACCATCTGGCGATATCAGATGATATCCGGTGTAGTCTGAACAAGGCATTTCAGATACACTAGATTTTTGTCCCAGTAACGTGCTGTTATACTCAGTGTAAATATTTCGCGCACTTCGTTCGAATCCAACCAAATGATCTTCAACGACGAATCCAACCAACTGATCTTCACTGTTCCTTCGTCAAAGTGAAAACGAAAAACAAACAGCAAGCGTTATTAAGACGAAACGTCAAAACTGATCCAAGCAAGAGTGAATCCAAGAGAACAGTGGTTATAATGTATCCCCATTTAACACAAGCGTTCGTTTGCTCTGTTTTTGTTCTTTAGTGCCGGTTTGTTTTTGCTTAGCATGAAGGAAAACTGTGTAATTGCAAGCCGGTAAGGGTTCTGGTTGTGACTGTGTCATTTTATTCGTTTTCGAAAATTGCAGATTGAGATTTCGCCAAAACCGGTAGAAGCGGTGGTTATTTCTGGTAGCTGATGGCACGTCGTTTTTAATATGTATGATGCAATTGCTGTGACGCAGAGTATCTGCAGAGCAGTTCGACAAAAAAACAATTTAATCAACTATTTTTTATTTGTCTGAGACTTTGCATAGACGTTTCTATAGGCAAAAGATGTCATTTTGTGTTGTTGATTGATGTTTATGAAATGTTTTTGAAATACGACTAATTTTTCATAAGCTATTGAAAAATACTGTTTTGGGGAGGTATTGATGAATACAAACATTTTAAGGGCTAGAACGGTTTGTTTATTCGGTGTGACGTCTTCGGAAAAGTAGTAGATAATAATCCTTCCATAAAAAAACCTAAATTAATCCACCTAGTGGTGAGACCCAGCCTTCCTCCTTCGAACTTTTAATTTGTTAAAATAGATTTACTCCAACACTTAAAAAATACACCTTGATTATTTCTGATGGATTTGTTATTCAACAAATTTTTGGTAGCCAACAGCACAACTATACCGAACATTTAAAATTTAAGAACACTGCAACACTGGCACAACTCAGAATTTTGCATTTTTAAGTTTTTGATAGCAAACGATGCCAAATACTGTTAAGTTTCATCGCACGAAATCCCATTTCGAAAATCACAAAAATTCCAGAGTTATGGTAGAAGTGCCTTTGCTGCACAAATCGGAATTTCTCCATAAAGTTAGTAAAAATAAGGTTTTAACTTGGACAACGTGAGCACGTAATATGTACATAATAGACCCAAAGGTGTTTAATAAGGATTGGTAAACTCAAACTTCAAAGTTTTCTTGAAAATCGAAAAATAAATTTTTGACGCAAATTTTCAAACGCGTTTTTCTCGAAACTATGTTTTTTGAGTTGTGCCAGTATTGCACGAAACCGACGATATGAATATAAATTAACACATATACATGAAAATAATATTGAATTCTTTCAACTATATGATGCGATTTTGTTTTTGATTGTGGTATAATCGATCTGTACTCATGTACTGCCTATAAATATTCAGATAATTAAATGTTGCTCCTTATACATTAATTTGAATGATCTTATCAGTGAAATTGAAATTCTTTTACGCAATTGATATTACTGAACGTTTCTGAGAGGCATCCAATGAATGGCCAAATACCAATCAATATAGGTTCTTGAAACCTGGATTATACCCAGTGGCCAGAGTCCAGCCTAAAACCCAATTTTCAATCCAGGTGACCACTTCTGGTTGCCTGATAATCATAAAATCATAAAATCCATCATAAAATTGCCGAACTTCCTAATCTGGGTATTTCTATGGCGAAGATGGCGACAGTTTCCGATCAACAGCCTAAAGTGACAAATATCATCCAATGCGATTTGGGGAAGCGGTATAATACCCTGAGGCCAGAAATCATCTTCAGACGCCATTTTGAATTTCTAGACAGTAGCTTCCGGTTTCTACCAGTCTAAAAGGGACAAACATTACCCAATGTGAGTTTTTCAGTACCCGGGATGATGCTCAGAGACCAGGAATCAACTTCATACTTAATTTTGAAATCCGAATTTGCGACACCTGTTTTCTTAAAACAAGTCGTGTAATCTTTGAAAGAAGAGATTTTCAATATTTTTACAATTTAACACATAATAGATAAAATAAAAGTTCGATTACACCGGTCAACACAAGTGTTGCTCCGAAGGTCAAACTCAGAAAAAATGAAAAATTATAGCTTTTACTGTGAATTTTTTTCTTTCTATGGCAACTATTATGAGCTTTAGAGCAGTATTTTTTCGATTTTGTCAACTTGCCAAAAAGCAACTAAACCTTTAATTTAAAACTAAGATTGTTGAAATCAGTGATGCCATCTTTGGCAAAACGAGTGAATTTGAAAAAGATTTCTGAACACGTTTCTTTCATAACCTTCAAACTACTTGTTCAATCATCATAAAATTCGTTATTTAGGGGTTTTAAAGACAGCCCGTTCATTTGATATATATTTTGTTCAAATCTGCTGTGTAGTTTCTGAGATAATGGAGTTTCATAACTTTTACATTTTGATACATAACAGACAAAGTTACAGTTAGATTATAATGAAATTCAATAGGGTATTATCAAACAACTAGACCTTTCTATTGCAACTTATTTTGTGAAAATCGGTCCATCCATCTCTGAGAAAAGTGAGTGAGTTTAAACAGTGTTTGAAACACGTTTCTTTGCAAAACTTTTGAACTGCATGTCCAATCATTATAAAATTATTTTACAAATGGTTCAAAATATACGCCCGTTCTTTTGATACCAATTTTGTTCAAATCGGTTTTGTAGTTTCTGAGAAAATGAAGTTTTGTGCTTTTCACATGAAACCGTGCAGACCTCACAGAGCTCGTCGCTAACGAAGCACAGATCGAGTATGCAAGAGCGCTCGTTTTCAACTTCGCTCATCTGTTTCAGACCAGCGGTGCAATAGGTATCCAGTAACCTACGTGACGTCGGGCCAATCGAAGAACGAGAGGTAATCGGGAAACAGGAACCGTTGGAATTGCTTTGCCAAGAGGTCCGCTCAAGTTGAAATCACCAAACACGACAATGTTATCTCTGGGTCCCATTTGCGATACAACCCAATAAACAGAGTCAAAATGGTTTTTAATCAAAGCGTCGTCGGATACACGATCAGGAGGGATGTAGACTACACATACGTAGAGCATTGCTTCAGCAGTAGCAATCGCAACCCATACTTGTTCAATTAACGCGTCTTCGGGAGGGCTTACCAAACGCGATTTGTAGCTCGAGCGAACAACGAGTAAAACGCCACCTCCAGTGCTTTTGTTGCTGTTCATGCACGATCGGTCCTGGCGATAAACGGAGAACGAGTCGTTGAATAGTTGGTTCGATATCGTGTTAACGGTGAGCCACGTTTCCGTCAAAGCGTCGACGTCGAAGCAACCGTCGCTGAATGCCAGTTGGTACTCCGATAGAGAACTGTTGATCCCACCGACGTCCTGGTAGTACATCAGGATTGTACACGATGTTGTGGCGGCTTTGCTCATGGGATGTTTTGTACTAGGAGGTGAAGAGCCATCAGGACATGGAGATTTGTTATCGATAAGATACTTGCCATGATAGGCCGTCTGGAAGATCCCCTCTTTATCACTAGACTCAGGGCCGGGACGACTTGAATAGCAGGAACGAGATAACACCGATGGATTGATAAGAGCAGGCAGCACGACTGAGCTAGGTAGATAAGGATCTTCCATAGGGCTTTGTTGTATGCGTCTCGGGTTGAATGGCGGTGAAAACGGTCCTCTTGAAGGGCAGTTCGAAATAGAAAATGTTGGTATGCAATAACTGGTAGCATCAATAAGCGGACTAACTCTGGAAACGGAAGGGCCATCAGGGAGAAAAAGGTCAACATGATAAAAATACTTGCCTGAAAAAGCAGGCTGAAGGACCTCTGCTACAGAATCGACAACAGGACCGCGACGGCTATGATGATCGCTGGCTGCATATGGCCGGTCTGTTCCGATCTGAGCAGAGGTCTCCACAGTGCTTTCCAGTGTGCGTCGCGGTATCCTTAGTCTATCATTTCGGTTTCCTCAGTAGTAGAAGGAGGGCAGGTCACTGGACACAACTAAGTCCTGATTCGGTGTCGTCTGAGGCTTCCAAAAATTTGCGCTAGTTCGATTATTCTTAAGCCCACGGAAAAAGACTCCTTTCGGCCAGGTCGATGGTAGTAATGCCTTTGCTTTGACGTCCGGATTTGATCCAACTTTGAAGGAAATGAACGATAAGGTGTTAACATCACGCCCTTTTCCGACAAGCCTTACAACGTTAACATCGTCTGTGCCTAGGCGACGCGAAACTAATGCTTGCACCTGTTCGACAGTGACGTCACGAGAAAAACGGGAGAGACACAGCCAGTATTTCTGGCTGGGCGCAGCAGCAACAAAATTATCAAACGATGGAGATAGCGATTCAGCAGTACCTGGCAAACTGGTTGAGGTTGCGGCTTTAAGACATTTGGTTTTCCGAATAGTTGACGGCGTCTAACCGAGATCAGACCCTGAGCAGAACGCTTGGATGATCTAGGTTTCATCGAGCTAGAGTTGATGAGCGCTAAAAAATTGGATTTGATTTCGACTTTCAATTCGTTGAGTATCTCATGCTTCAGATTTTCAATTATTTCAGTGTGTGCGGTAAGCACCTTTTCCTGTCCGGATTCATATGCGGCATGTACAGTTTTTTTCAAGTGTATGTTATTCATGAGAGTAGTGCACGATTTGCACATCCAGAACAGTTCTTCAGCACTTCGCGGAAGGCAGATGAAGTAATCCCGCAACATTTTTCATGAAATTGCTTGTCGAAAAATCCACGACAATTCACGTACGAACTCACAATAGCAGTATCACATGAAGGGCAGATCGAAGTCATGATGCTTTCGCAAAAACTTTTACCCAGAGCAGTGGTGACATGAATGTAAGCGAAACGCCAGTAGATAGGCAACAGCGAGGCAGAGCGACTTGTATGCAAAATTAGTTCACGTTGTTTCACAGGAACAGTGTTCAGAAAAACTATTCTGCCCTTTAAGGTGAAGTAACAATCTTTCCGCAGTTGAACTGATTATTTTTTTAAAACTCAAGATATTTTTTTGTTTTTCTTATTTTCTACACAAATTTAAACCAAAATTTGTTATATTCGGCCCACCGTCATGTAGCAACGAACAAACACAAGCTGGGACGCACAGTGGAACACTTAAAACATCATACCTGATCATAATTATTTTAAAAAAATTTTTGCACTGAAAACGTGATAATAAAAACAAATGATTGGATTTGGATAATTTTTTGCATGGAGTAACCCACCTTAAAGTGATGGATGACATTTCTTATAATGAAATTTAAATTCAGTCATAGTCGGGTAAAATTTCATCCAAATATTTGAATTTATCATGAAATGACTTTTCAGTACACATTTCAGTCGTTTGACAAAGTTTCATTTGGGTAACCAAGGCTACAACTATCCAAGAAGCGAAAAAATAAGAATTTCTTGATTATTTTCACATAGCGATAAAACACGAGACCGGAAGCATCCAGAAGGTTTTTCTTCACCATTATAACCAAAAATATTAGCACTTTCACGTAATATAAGCCGTTCAACCGGATTTTGCCGGAAACATAACTTATCCCATTTTGAGTTAACTTATAAAAACAAATATTTTGGGTTTTATCATATTGATTTTGACAAACACCTGGGTATTTGTAGAGACTAGCATACATGCTAAGTACACATTTCTGTTCGATTAACATTCTTTAAAAAAATTTTTTTTTCTTCACAAATCATTTATTTGACACGGCACAAATACAACTCAATGTTTAACGGCGCCAATTATATCGGATAACTTAAAATCTATAAGCAAATTTTTTATCCTCGCTGTCGACTACGAGGTGAAATTAAGTCTATCTTAAAACAAGCATGTATTATTCAATCAGTGTTTTGTAGTTGAATGGTCGTCTGATGATCATCGAATGAATATGCAGCATGTATGGATTTGTTCTGCTAAGCCACGATGTCATGAGCTGGGACAGGGGCTTGTAATCCTTGGGTTCTGAGGGTATTGTGCGGGGTCTAGTTGCTGGTTTTGGTTCGTTGTTGTTGTTCGCTGGTGTTCAAGTTGCCATATGGTGTGTGCCGCTGAGCCAAGATATAAAGAAAGGCCTCGGGTTTTCCTGGCGAGCTCGTGTGAGGTTCAACTGCTGGTTCCAAAATCGAGGTCTACGACGTGTTCTTGCCGTTTTGTTGAATGTGGGTGGAAAGGAATGGGACTAGACTTGGGCATGGATGGATTTCAGGAAAATGTATATAAGGGACATGTAGGGTAGCTCGCGACTCGCCAAGACATCACGAACAGGGACAGCTGGTTCTCTACCCTCGGCCCGGAGGGAAGTTATTAATTTAGACCTGGCGTCACGGTGTACAGGGCATGACCAAACAACGTGCTCTATGTCGTGATAACCTTCACCACAGGCACAGATACCACTTTCCCCGAGCCCAATACGACGGAGATGCGCATCAAATCTATAGTGATTGGACATAAGCCGAGACATCACGCAAATGAAATCCCGACCTACATCCAACCCCTTGAACCACGGGTTCGTCGATACTTTGGGGATTATGAAATGTAACCACCTTCCCAATTCCCCTCTGGTCCAAGCATTTTGCCAACTGATGATCGTATTCTGACGTACAAGTGCGAAAAATTCATTAAACGCAATTGGTCTTTCATAAATATCACCGTTTGTTGCGCCCACCTTAGCCAAAGAGTCCGCTTTCTCATTGCCCGGTATCGAGCAGTGAGAAGGGACCCACGCTAAGGTAATCTGAAACGATTTTTCGGATAAAGCACTCAGATGTTCCCGTATTTTCCCTAGGAAATACGGAGAGTGCTTAACATCTTTCATCGATGGAAGAGCCTCAATAGAACTGAGACTGTCCGTAAAGATGATATAATGGTCCGTGGGCATTTTTCGATAATCCCTAGGGTGTACTGAATAGCAGCTAATTCTGCGACGTAAACAGAAGCAGGATTATCGAGCTTATGGGAGACGGTTAAATTGTTATTGAAGACACCGAAGCCAGTGGACCCATCGAGAAGTGATCCGTCAGTGTAGAACATATTGTTGCGGTTCAAGACCTCACATTTGATAAGAATACGAGAAGACAGGCTCCAGAAGCGGTTTTTCAACGGTAGAACTCCGGCTTAGACCTCCAAACTCATCGTATGGGTCGATTGCATGCAACCTAAGGCGATACGCAAACAACGATATTGTATTCGCTCCAGTTTGATCAAATGTGTGTTTGCTGCGGAGCGGAAGCAGAAACACCCGTACTCAATTACAGACAATATCGTTGTTTGGTAAAGCCTTATAAGGCCTCCTGGGTGGGCTCCCCACCATGATCCGGTTATTGTACGAAGAAAATTTACTCTTTGCTGACTTTTCTTCATCAGATACCTATCATGGCAACCCCAGGTGCCCTTAGAGTCGAACCAGACACCAAGATACTTATGCACCAAAACCTGAGAGATCGTTTTACCCATTAATTGTGTTTGGAGCTGAGCAGGTTCATGCTTCCTAGAAAAAACTACTATCTCAGTCTTCTCCGGAGAGAATTCGATACCTAGCTGTAAAGCCCAAGCAGATAAATTGTCCAAGGTATCTTGCAATGGTCCTTGCAAATCGGCAGCTTTGGCTCCTGTAACAGAGACCACGCTGTCGTCGGCAAGTTGTCTTATCGTGCATGAATTTGCCAGACATTCGTCGATGTCATTTACATAAAAATTGTGAAGAAGGAGGCTTAAACATGAGCCCTGGGGAAGACCCATGTAGCTAATTCGAAAAGTTGCCAAATCACCATGCGTAAAGTGCATGTGCTTTTCGGACAACAAATTGTGCAAAAAATTGTTCAAAATTGGAGAAAAACCTTGTCGGTGAAGTTTGCCCGAAAGAATGTCAATAGAAACGGAATCAAAAGCCCCCTTAATGTCCAAGAACGCAGACGCCATTTGTTCTTTGCGAGCATACGCCAGCTGAATATCTGTTGAAAGCAACGCAAGACAATCATTCGTCCCTTTGGCACGGCGGAAGCCAAACTGAGTATCTGATAGCAGACCATTTGATTCGACCCAATGGTCTAAGCGACGGAGTATCATTTTTTCCATCATTTTCCGGATACAGGATAGCATTGCAATCGGCCTATAAGAGTTGTGATCAGAAGCTGGTTTCCCTGGTTTTTGGATGGCGATCACCTTCACTTGCCTCCAATCCTGCGGTACAATGTTTTGCACCAGGAACTTATTGAACAAGTTCAACAAGCGCCTCTTGGCATTGCCGGGTAAATTCTTCAACAAGTTGAATTTGATTCTATCTAACCCAGGCGCGTTATTGTAACAGGACAGGAGGGCAACCGAAAATTCTGCCATCGTAAAAGGTGATTCTATCACGTCGTGGCCCGGAGACGCATCGCGAACAAGGTTTTGCGCAGGAACAGAGTCCGGACATACTTTCCTGGCAAAATCAAATATTCACCTACTTGAAGACTCCTCGCTTTCGTTGACCGTTACGCGATTCCGCATTCTTCGGGCTGTGTTCCAAAGAGTGCTCTTTGATGTCTCCCTCGACGTCTCGTTTACGAACCGACGCCAATATCCGCGTTTCTTTGCCTTAGTCAAGCTTTTAAACTTGGTATTAAGCTCCGAATAACGTTTAAAGTCGTCGGCATCGTCTGTATCCCGGAAGGTCAGATACGCGTCGGATCTTTGCGTGTAGGCATCGGAGCACTCTTGGTCCCACCACGGAGTGGGAGGCGGTTCTTTGATCGTTACGCCAGGGTATTTCTTCGTTTGGGCTTGCAACGCGGCGTCGAGAATCAAGCCCGCGAGGAGGTTGTATTCTTCAAGCGGTGGTTGATGTTGAATCGACTCGACCGTTTTTGAAATCATTTCCTCGTATAACTTCCAATCGACATTCCGTGTGAGGTCATACGGAATATCAATTGGTCGCATGCGAGTTGAACCGTTAGTAATTGAAATAAGAATAGGCAAATGGTCGCTACCGTGAGAATCTAGGATTACCTTCTATGTGCAATCCAACCGTAGCGACGTCGAACATAAGGATAGATCCAAAGCGCTTGGGCGCGCTGGAGGTTTCGGGATACGTGTCATTTCACCATTGTTCAAAATAGTCATGTCGAAGTCATCGCAAAGGTTATAGATCAAAGAGGAGCGGTTATCATTGTAAGGGGAACCCCAAGCCACACCATGAGAGTTGAAGTCTCCCAAAATCAAACGTGGCGAGGGAAGAAGTTCTATTAAATCAAAGAGCAGCCGTTGCCCAACCTGTGCTCTGGGAGGAATATATATTGAGGCAATACAAAGCTCTTTACCTTGTATTGTCATTTGACATGCGACAACTTCGATGCCTGGAATCTAGGGGAGGTTAATACGATAGAAAGAATAGCACTTTTTATTCCCTAAAAGTACTCCTCCATATGGGGTGTCTCGATCAACGCGAATAATATCAAAATCATGGAAGTTAAGATCAATATTTGAAGTAAGTCAAGTTTCACAAAGGGAAAATGCATCGCATTTGTTTTTATTTATCAAAACTTTAAGTGAATCAATTTTTGGTAAAATACTTCTACAATTCCACTGTAAGACAGAGATAGGATCCTTCATATACGCAGATTTATTTATTTATTTATTTATTTATTTCTTTATTCATTATTCTATTTCCATCTGACCTTATAGGTCTCCATGAAAGTTAGTGGATGGGGAAAAGCCTATTTGAGGCCGTCCTCATGTAGGCATAAAAACCCCATCATCTTTTGATAAATATACATAAAATTTTACGTTACAATGAGTCAATAACAAAACGACAAACAGTTCATATCTAACATAGAATTAAATCCATAATACATTGGGTACAACTTAGTCATTTCATAAAACATTAATCCTATTATTAAACAATATGGTCAATTATAAAATATTCGACATGTACACTTTCTGAAGAAATTTATGTGACGGTTCGCCGAACTCGAAGATCTCCTCTACTGGAGCGAAAGCTCGAACACATGCAGTGACAGGTTCATTATATCCGAACAAAGTGCGATGTACATTGGGTTGAAGTAAACCAGCAGATCGAAGTGACCGTTGCGGTGCACGAAAGTTCAGCAAAGAGAGGATTCTCGGGGAGTCGACTTCGCCATTTAAAACCTTGGCCACAAACACGGCTTGTTGAATTTTCCTGCGTCGCTCAAGCGTATCAAGATTAATAAGGCGACACCTCTCGGAATACGGAGGGAGATTAGCAGGATCACGCCAGGGAAGATGTCTCAAAGCCAACCGGATAAACCTCTTTTGTACTCGTTCGATCCTTAAAGTCCAAGCAAGTTGATAAGGAGACCAAATCAAACACGCATTTTCCAATAATGGTCTAACAAGTGAGCAGTATAAAGCCTTTAAACAGTACGGATCCTTAAATTCACGTCCTATTTTACTAATAAAACCGAGCTGTCGAGTTGCCTTGGAAATAATAGATGAGCGGTTCAAGTTAAAATTCAGCTTAGCGTCAAGTAAGACACCGAGGTCATTCACGTGATCAACTCTTTTGAGTACGTGTCCATCAATCATATAATCGAATTGAACAGGTTTCGCAGTGCGATGGAATGTCATGACCTGGCATTTTGCAATACTAACTATGAGCCAATTTCTGCGACACCAATTAATAAAAACATCCAGCAGTCTCTGTAATTCACGACAATCATCTACGGACCGCACAGCCAAATACAATTTTAAGTCATCGGCGTAAACCAGCTTGCACCCAGCTCCTAATAGCAATGCCACGTCGTTAAAATAAAGAAGAAAAAGAAGCGGCCCCATATTACTGCCTTGTGGTACTCCAGAAGTGTTAGTAAATTCTGAGGATAAACAGGAACTTAGCTTTACTCGTAGTGTTCGACCACATAAGTAGGATCGTAGCCAGTCAATGAATTGTTGCGACACACCAAGTCGAGAGAGCTTCCGTAAAAGTATTCGGTGATCAATCCGATCAAAAGCTGCTTTTAAATCCGTATAGATCACGTCAACCTGTGCCTTCTGCTCCATATGCGATATACAAGTCGAAGTAAAATCCAAAAGGTTTGTGGCGACAGAACGTCCAGGCATAAATCCGTGTTGTTCGCAGGAAATGTAGTTTTTCGTACACGAGAGGATTCTTGAGCTTACTACAATTTCAAACAGTTTGGACGAAGCGGAAAGACTGGTAATGCCCCGGTAATTTCTTATGTTTCGTCGATCCCCACTTTTAAACACAGGAAACATGTAAGACTGCTTCCAAATCATCGGGAATCTTCCTTGTTCGAATGATCGATTAAATATGCGACATAAAGGTTCAGCTAAAACGGCCGCACAGCGGGTATAAACCACTGCAGGGATACCATCCGGCCCCACAGAAAACGAAGTTTTAAGTCGTTTCGCAGCAGTCACTATCATATCGGCAGTGATTTCGAATGTGCTTAGGTCAACTAGGTCAAGCGGTACATCCGCAGAAGCAATTTCAGCATCCAACTCGGAAGCAGTGCTGTCGGCGAAAACAGAAGCGAAAAATTTAGCGAACAACTCACACGACTCCGGGGAACATGCTGCTTCAGTGCCATCGAGGTGTACATTAGAAGGGATTAGTGAACATTTTCGCTTCGAATTTACAAAATTCCAAAACTGTTTAGGGTTCCGGTGGAGGTCTGTTTGTACCCGCATTACGTAGCTTTTGTACAAACAGGCGTTCATTCGACGAAACTCGATGCTGGATCGTTTATAATTAAATTTAGTCTCAACTGTTTTAGTTTTTCGATATTTACGCTGCCAAGCATTACGTACACGCTTTAGTGCATGTAGTCGCGGAGTAGCCCATGGATATGGGATGAATTAGGCATCGAAGGATACAATCGCTGCAAGGAGGGGCCATTGGGCAGTCAACTGCTTCAAAAATGATCTAACTGTTGGGAGAAGTACTGTGAGGAAATTTTCAATTGGATCAGGTATATTGAAGTTTTCAAAAATCCAGTCGACGATGTTAGAAAAATTCACCAATCCAGAGTTTATTTGATTATCTGGGTGTGCAAATGGAGCAACTGGGGTTTTAGATGTTCCAGGAAGTGCTGGGAACTCCTTCTGGGACTTTAGATTTGCAAGCCCAGGAGGAGTTTGCTTCGGCTTTTCCGCAGCACTTTTAGATTTGTTCGTATTATTCATTTCATCTTGAGAAACCTTAGGTCCTTTCCTGGGAAGCTTAGGAGAGGAAAGATTTTCCCTCTTTCTAGTCTCCCCAAGACAGGCAAAAGAAGTTCCCTCTAGTGGTTCGTCAGAGTCGGTTTCATCTGAAGACAACAGATCAAAGGGGTTCGATGTTATGGTAGAAGTGGTCACGGTCTTCTTAAGAATCTCAGCGTAAGAACGCTTTGAGCGCTCCTTAAGAGACCGTTTTATTTGAGTCTCCCCACACTTGCCACACCGTGCCTTATTGCAGCAGTAGGCAGCTGTATGGCCTAACTGCTTGCAATTGGTGCAATTCATAACACGGGGCACATACAAACGCACAGGCAGACGAACCTGGTTGATAGAAACGTGGCTAGGGAGTGCAGGTCCGGCAAACGTAACGCGAAACGAGTCTGACGGAGTGTATACTTTTTTACCGGAGACGAGCGACATGGACCGTAATTGCTTAACAGCCAATACTTTCGCCTCGGTTGTGGATTTTTTGAAGCAGCCAACGCCGCTTCCCAGAATACACTCAACAGTCAGACTCGAATCGGTTATTAAACCGTCGATCTCCACGTCTCGTGCAGGTACATACACGCGATACTCGCGTGTAAAGAGCTCAGAGCGAGCCTGATCCAGATCATTGACCACGACACGGAGCTTGTTTGGTCTGACTTTTGCGATTTCGGTCACGGCCTTGTATCGTGACGTCAGATCTTTCGCGATTTGTAACGTGTTCAGTGATTTTCCTCCTGGTTTGGGCCTCATGTAGAGATCCAGTGGACCCGTTGATCCGTCTGGGTAGAGCCTGGGACGAGGATTGACTAAAGCAGGGACAGAAGGGGGGTGAACAGGAGGGACAGGGTCGGGTGGGTTTGGAGACGGGGGATCGGGGGCTAAGGGATCCACATCCATTGCGCTCAAACTAGCGCAACAGTACAGTGGCAAAGAATCACGTACCTCTTCTTCTTTGTTGTCTTCAATAGCATAATCACCGAGTCTTTCGGTGCTGGAACGGGCAGCTTCGCAGCGGCACAGCTATAGCACAATAGCAGGATGACCTTCGGATTATCAGTTTGTCTTTACACCGCACTTCGCACTCTTTGAAACACGACCGAGTAAGCAATGCTTCTTTTCTTCTTCACACAGTAGCGACTTTATAGCGAGACAATCACTTAATGCGTCCGTTTTCGTCGAGCGTTCGGGACGGAATGATTCTTTAACAATCTCCATCGTTGTTTAATTTAAAAATCACTTGTTTATCTTCGGAACGTTATATTTTAGCTCACGATATCAAAGCGTCATTATCATGCACAAAAACTGTTGAACTGCGGTCGGTTCAAACCTCTCGTTAATACCGTAAACATAATCTTTGGATGTTGATGAGCTGTCAAGTGATCAAGCATACATCACACTTCAAAATGAAACACTACAATACAAAGTTGATTTACTTTGAATTTTTCACTTATGATCAGGTTTTAAACATATTTACTCCTACACTGTGTCAAAAAATTGCCCGTACAGCAGTGGCCCAAATGTTGTACAACAAAAAACAGGCATAAAATAAAACTAAAGAAACAACAAATTTGTATCATTCGTTTAATAATTATTTGTCCTCTGCTTAGATTACCGATAAAAACAACTTAAAAAAATATTGTATTTGATAGAATCGTAATATTGTCGAAAAAATCCCAAAATTCAGGCCAAAAAATTGTCCGTACAGTTACGACCTTTTCAAAAGTTAGTCATGTAAATGATCAACCATCTGACAGTTGGCATAATCCGTATCTGTGCTTCGCATAAAAGTGTGTTACAGTGTTTATAGCTGCAGGAACGGTTAAATTTTTAAAGAAGTATGCTTTTTGTGTTACGTATTATGTTTTCAACTTTCGTTTGCAGAAAATATCTGTTGCTCATAGCAAAATCCCAGATTCAGTCCGCAAACTAATTGTGGACATGAAAAAAGAAAGTAAAAGCTTGTCCGAAATCGCAGGAATTGTGAAACGACCACGATCATCTGTTCAGTACGTGCTTCAAAACTTCAAAAAAACTAATTCTTTGGAAACTGCTCCTGGAAGAGGGCGTAAGACAAAGCTCACAGAACGACACCATCGTATGATTCTGCGGGAAATCAAACAAAATCCCAAAGTCAGTGCTACTAAGTTGGCAGATAGCTTGTTACAAAACGCCAACATCAACGTTAGCCCTCAAACAATACGGAGTGTGCTCCATGACAAAGGATATCGAGGTTGCGTCGCTAGGAAGAAGCCGATCATATCAGCCAAAAATAAGAAGAAGCGGCTAGAATATGCCCAAAAATACGTGGTTAAACCAGAAGAGTTCTGGCAGAACGTGATTTTCAAGGACGAGAGCAAATTTAACATTTTTGGGTCTGATGGACAAATTAGAGTGTGGCGTAAGCCCAATACCGAACTTGATCCAAAGAATTTGCGACCAACAGTCAAGCATGGGGGTGGTCATGCTATGGTGTGGGGTGCTTTCAGTGCAAGTGGCCCAGGAAATCTGACATTTATTGAGTGTACTATGGATCGATTCGTGTATTTGGACATTTTGAAAACGCATTTGAAAGCAAGCGCGATGAAATTGGGTCATGGATCCGACTATAAGTTTGACCAAGATAACGATCCTAAGCATTCCTTGCATCTCATCAAAGAATGGCTTCTCTACAGCGTCAAACCGACACTTCCGCATCCTCCCCAGTCACCAGATCTTAACCCAATTGAAAACTTGTGGGACCATTTGGAGCGGAAGTTCCGGGCGCACCCAATTCAGAACAAGAACCAGCTTAAAGACGTTTTGATGGAAGAATTGCAGAAGATCTCTCCCGCAACGACACAAACGTTAGCTATATCTATGAAAAAACCTAAATTAATCCACCTAGCGGTCAGACTCAGCCTTTCTCATTCAAACTTATTATTTGTAAAACTAGATTTACATGAATGCTTTAAGCCAATAAAGGTATATTCACTCTTTGGGTTCTAAAATATTGATGTTGTAATTAAAGTATAAAATATGAAATTTGACGTAATGTTAGTGCTTAAGAAATAGCGAAATAAAAGAAATAACTCTTAAGTTCGAACAATTTAATCACGAGCGATACCGGGAACGTTCAGATAGTACGATACTATATTTAAATCATGTTGAGGCCGTTCGAACAATTTAATCACGAGCGATACCGGGAACGTTCAGATAGTACGATACTATATTTAAATCATGTTGAGGCCATATATATTGATCAAAGCAGGTATAGTGTTGAATAGTCTTTGAATTTCTTTTTTTTTCAAAACTTTTGAACAGCATATCAAAGTGTTATGAAGTTTGTTATTTGTAAGTTTGAGAGACGACTAGTTTGTATGACACTAGTTATGTTCAAATAAGTCGTGTAATACTTGAGATAATAGACTTTCGTTGTTTCAGAAATTAAAACATAACGGTTGCTTAAGTTTGATTACAATCAAATGAAAAGGTAACGCATAGGGTAGCCAAACTTTGGAACCACGTGTCCAATCGTAATTCATCAGTTAACCCTTAACTAGACCGTTCACCTGATATCAATATTGTTCAAATCGGTTGTGTAGTTTCTAAGATAATGAAGTTTCGTGATTGTCACATTTCGATACATTACAGACGAAGTTACAGTCCGATTACAGTAAAATTCAGTAGGGTGTTATGAGGCAGCTAGACCTTTCATTTGATACTAACTTTGTGGAAATCGGGTCAACCATCTCTGAGAAAAGTGAGTGAGTCCAAGTAGTCTTCGGAATATGTTTCTTTTCATAGCTGGATTTCACATTTTTAAACATAACAGGCAAAGTAATAATCCGTTTGCAAAAAAAAATCATTAGGGTCTTATGGGGCAACAAGGCCTTCCATATGACACTGATTTTATGAAAATCTGTCCAGCCATCTCTGAGAAACATGAGTGAGATCAAATAGTCTCCAGAACACGTTTCTCTCCATAGCTTCTGAACCACATGTTCAATCTTCATAAAATTCAAAAGTTAAAGGTTTTTTATGTAGCCCGTTAATTTGAAACCAATTTTGTTCAAATCGGTGTGTAGTTTATGAGATATTGATGTTTCGTGATTTTTACATTTTGATACATAACCTCTAAACTAGAAATCAGATTACAATAAAATTCAATAGGGTCTTATAGGACAACTAGACCATTATACAACAACAGTGGCGGAACTAGACCGATGGAAAATAAGCGAGAATAAAAAAAAAAACTAGACCTTTCATTGCAATTATATTCATTGAAATCGACTCAGCCATCTCTGAGAAAATCGAAAGAGATTGGGAGAGCGTTACACAGACACACATGCAGAAAATGCTCAGCTCGTCGAACTGAGTCGAGTGGTATATGACATTCGGCCCTTTCGAGCACTTTTATACCTTTAGTTTTTGCATTGATTGCTATACCTTTCTAGGGGAAAGGCAAAAAGTGAAATGATAGAAATGACTTTTAATTTCAACTTCAATCTCGAGCAAGGCCGCAAACATTGAAATAGTACAATATCAAATTTAAATGATGTTGAGGCCACATATTTTGATCGTAGCTATAGTTTTAAATAGTCTGCGGTTTACGTTTCTTTCCATAAATTTCAAACCACATGTTTAAACATTATGAAATTCATTGTTTAAGGGTAAAACCATTTATTTGAATTCAACTATGTTCATAGCTTCTGAGATATAAGAACGTTTTTCACATTCTGACGCAGCGCCAAAACTAAAAGTTTGATTACAATGAAATTCAATAGCAACCTAAGCGGCAAATAGACCCTTCATTTAACACCAAGATAGAAAGAATCGGTCAGACCATCTCTGAGAAAAGTGAGTGTGAAAAAAAGGTGCACATACACACGTACACATCCACACACAAACATGTAACCGGATGGTATCCCTAACCTGGCGATCAGGCTGGCGATAAAAACGGCCCCCGGGCTGCTCAGGGCAGTCATGCAGAGGTGCCTGGATGACTGTCTCTTTCCGGACAGGTGGAAGCGGCAGAGACTGGTCTTATTGCCGAAGGCTGGGAAACCGCCAGGGGACCCATCGGCATATAGGCCTATCTGCCTGCTGGACACCGCGGGCAAGGTGCTTGAGAGGATCATCCTCAACAGACTGGTGAGGTACACGGAGGGTGTACACGGTCTGGCAAGTAACCAGTTCGGCTTCCGGAAGGGCAGGTCCACGCTGGACGCAATCTCTTCCGTCATCAAGACGGCGGAGGTAGCAATCCAGCGCAAGAGAAGGGGAATACACTACTGCGCAATCGTCACGCTCGACGTGAAGAATGCGTTCAATAGTGCCAGTTGGGACTCCATAGCGCTCGCGCTCAGGAGCATCCATGTACCGGTGTCGCTGTACAAGATTTTGGAAAATTATTTCCAGAATCGAGTACTTGTTTACGACACGGAGGAGGGTCAGAAGTGCGTCCCAATTACCGCAGGAGTTCCACAAGGTTCTATCCTGGGCCCGGTGTTGTCGAATGTCATGTGTGACGGAGTGTTGAAACTCAAGTTCCCTGTAGGGGTTGTGATCGTCGGCTTTGCAGACGACATAACGCTGGAGGTTTACGGCGAGTCTATCGAGGAGGTCGAGTTGATGGCCGCGCACTGTATACGCAAGGTCGAGGACTGGATGCGCTCCAGGAAACTGGAGCTCGCGCATCATAAGACGGAGGTCACGGTTGTGAACAACCGTAAATCGGAGCAACAGGCGGTGGTCAGAGTCGGAGACTGCACCATCACCTCGAAGCGATCCCTGAAGCTCTTGGGGGTTATGGTGGACGACAAGCTCACGTTCGGGAGTCACGTCGACTATGCCTGTAAGAGGGCCTCATCGGCTATTGCAGCACTATCTCGTATGATGTCCAATAGCTCAGCGGTTTATGGCAGCAAGCGAAGACTTCTTGCCAGCGTGGTTTCGTCCATACTTAGGTATGGTGGGCCAGTGTGGTCCAGAGCGCTAGGTACTAACAGTTACCGTGGTAAACTGGAAAGTACCTACAGGCTCATGTGCCTGAGAGTTGCGAGTGCGTATCGTACGGTGTCATACGATGCAATCTGTATCTTGTCCGGCATGATGCCTATCAGCATCGCCATCAAGGAGGACAGAGAATGTTTCGACCAACGTGACACAAGGGGCATACGAGGTACCAGAAGGTCATTCTCGATGCTCCGCTGGCAGCGGGAATGACCCAACTCCACAAAGGGCAGATGGACGCACCGACTCATACCGGAGATATCCGGCTGGGTCGGGAGACGACATGGTGAAGTGAACTTCCACCTGACACAAATCCTGTCAGGCCATGGTTGTTTCAGGCAATATCTGCACAGGTTCGCCCCATGTGTCCCGAGTGCGTGGAGGAGGAGGAGACTGCTGAGCATGTATTCTTCGTATGCCTCCGTTTCGTAAGAGCGAGGAGCAACATGATGGCTGTGAGCGGACCTGGCACTACTCCGGACAATCTAGTCCGGAGGATGTGCGACGACCAGGACATCTGGAACGCGGTCTGTGCGGCCGCCTCTCAGATTGTTCTGGAGCTGCAACGTGTGTGGCGGGTCAACCACCAACACGCCAGTGGTAGCTAATTACCAGTCTCCAGGTAGTTAGCTAGGAGGTTATAAGAGTAAAGAGGGTGCATCACGCACAAAAGCCACTCCCCGACGTAATACTTAACCGTCGTTCCGGGAAGACCAGGGCTGGAGACTGGAGGGGTTTTAGTGGGTCGGGACAGGGATCAGTAGGTGCCTGGGCGAGTGTAACTACCCCAGCATCTCTCCCCTAGTCTCATCCCCACACCCTGAGTTCTCTTCTCAGGTGTCTGTTTGCAGATTTCCCCGCCACCTTTGAAAAAAAAACACACACACACAAACATGTGTACCTATACATGCATATATGCAGAAAATGCTCGATTCGTCGAACTGAGTCGAGTAGTATATGACATTCGGCCATTTGGATCACTTTTCTACCTTTTAATTAGCCAGTGATCGTTAGAAATTTTTATTAACAACGGACAAAGTTACAATCCGATTACAATGAAATTCAATAGCAACCTATGGGGCAACTAGACCTTTCATTTGACACTAATTTCGTGAAAATCGGTTCAGTCATCTCTGAGAAAAATGAGTGAGTTTAAGCAACCTCAGGATAACTTTTCTTTTCATAACTTTAGAACCATATGTTCAATCGTAACGAAATTTAAAAGTTGAGGGTTCTGGAGACAGCCCGATCATTTGAAACTAGTTTTATTGAAATCGGTTGTTTGGTTTCTGAGATATTGATGTTTCGTGATTTTTTACATTTTGATACATAACCTCGAAACTAAAAATCCGATTACAATGAAATTCAATAGCAACCTATGGCGCAACTAGACCTTTCATTTGCAATTAATTTCATGAAAATCGGTCCAGCCATCTCTGAGAAAAGTGAGTGAGAAAAAAAAGTTGCACATACACACACACACACATACAAGTAATGCCCGAATGGTTACGAGTATTATAAAAAAAATATTTATTCACGTTTAAGACCGATTACAATAGAACGCACGCTTAAGACTAACTCGATATTCCTATCGCTAAACCTTTTATTAACTGAATCTACCTAGTCAGCACAACAAATATCGTTCGATGGGTCCTCCACGTTGGTACTCGTTGGTCGTGTCTACGTTGCCTTCCTGGGTTGTTGCTACGCTGGATTCTTCCTGGCTCATCATTTCTACGGTGCATCGATCGTTGCGTCCGATCGATGGGGCAAGTTGGCGTTGGTCGTCTCGATGTAGTTACCCTGGCTGTTGCTACGCTGGTTTCTCCTGGCTCATCAATTCCCTGGCGCATCGGTTGCTGTGGTCGATCGATGCGGCGTGTTGGCATGGTCGGCTGGGCTCGTCTTTTCATAACGTCTCCCCCCATAAGTATCAAGCGTCCTCGTTTGATGTTTAAGGACCTCGGATAATGGCGTCATGGTGTGGACTCTATTGCTTCCGTGCTTAGGCGTATCTTCATTTGTCTTAGCCGTCCCGTCTATTTCTCCTATATGTTTGGGGGTAAGAAGTTCTGGTAGCTTGGTGTGATTTTCCTTGCTCACCCTCGCATGTATTTTTCTGTAGAAAAATGCAGTGAAGAAACAAAAAAAGGTTAGTGCGAGGAGGATGACACCTCCATATGTTACCCGTTTTTGTGTATGGTTTAGAGATATTTGAATCTCGCTGAGTTCTTCTAGGTTCAGGATCCGAAGCATAAAGTTTTCTTCGTCATCTTTTGAGTAAGATGTGTTTTGTAGAGGTTTGCTGTAGATTGGAACCAGATACTCGTCTTGTTGAACTACGTCAAGCCTTCCAGAGAATGTAAGGTTGCGAATTCTAATGGTACAGTTTTCGGTTTCTACAATGGTGGCATCCCGTACCATCTTCGAGTTTCCACAAGAGTCTCTTACTTCAGTGTTTTCGGAGGTACCGATCAGGATAACGCCTTTTACAATTTCATTGACTTGGAATGCTTGTTTCGTCTTTACAAGCGGGCATGTTGGTGTTTGATGGGTTAAAATTTTGTAGATACATTCGTCTTCCACCAAGTTGTTACCCTCGCATATGTCGCATTTTGATGTTTGGGAGTAAATTAGATCGCCATGCTTAGTAACCAGGTTGATATGAGTGTCGATTCGTGTTTCGTTGATTTTCAAGGTATGAAGTTCCAAAAGGTCGTACGTCTTCTCGTCTAGAATTGGTGTCTTGATGAGTATAACTGCTTGTCCTTTGCTGATGCCGATACTAGCTGTGCTGTACTGAAAAATTTCGTCTAAATAATTCAATTTAAGGTTTTGGTTTACAAGTTTATCGAAAATGTACATTTTCTCTTCTACTGAAAGAATATTTTTGTTTAACAAGCCTATTCTAAAAAATTCTATCTGTACCTCGATGTTCTCTAAAATATGAATAATTTTATCTGTATTCCAAATAAGGTTAATGAATTCTAAATCTGATCTCAAGCCTTGTACTGAATTATATTCTTTTGATATTTTGGAGCTGATTTTTCCAAGTGCATCTGTAATGTTGTTGATTTTGTCTTTAAAAAGTTAATTGATTTGAATTTGTCGGACTTGGTTGCGGACTAATTTGTTTTCTTGTGTTTGCAATTCTCCTAAGCTTTTATGTATGATTTCGAGATCATCATTATCTGGGTTCCCTGCAATGATTTTAATAGCCGTTCCTATTGCATTTATTAGTGCTCTTTTTGTTCTGTGTGTATTTAAACTCCTAAGTTTTCCGTTGGCTACTTTAATTTTTTCTACAAGTGTTTGTTCTAAGTGTTCAATTGTTTTGAATGACTGGGTAATTTTTTTTATATATTTTACGTTGTCTTCTAGCGACCTAAGATTGATTTTGTGTAATGTCCTGTCATATCCAGTTTTGATCCTTGCTGTTTTGATTTTGAATGCAACCAGTCCATTGCTGTTGGGAATTTCTTTGTATGTGGTAGCATTAATTGTGTGGATGAAAATTATTCTGAAAGGAAAAAGGGATGGTTTAAATGTTTAGTTTTTTTTTTTTTTTTTTTTTTTTTTTTTTTTTATTATTATTATTTTGTTAGTTTTTAATTCGGTTTTTATGGATTTTAATATCGTTTGCATCAGTAAAAGTCAATTCATCATTGGATTTAACAGTTGCAATTTTATAAAGGTTTTGATCTTTGGTTTGTCTTTGACCAATTTTTATGTATTTTTTATCATTTATATTTAAAGTTTTTGGTGTTTCATTTTTATCAAATTTATTCTCGTGTGCTTCCTTTCGCTTATTGAGTTCAACTTTTATCGCGGATTGAATTTTATCAAAATTTCTTGCGATTTCCTCGCTATTTGTAATATTTGTTTTGTTAAAGACTACATCGCGTGGTTTTTGATTAATTGCCGAATGAAAAGTATTGTTGTAAATGTCGGTTAAAATATTCATTATTTCGTTTAATGCCAAATCTTTGTACTTCGCGTGTAAAGTTCTGTACAGCTCAATCAATGTTGAGTGAAACCTTTCAACAATGCCATTCGATTCGGAGGAACTAGCGTGATGAACGACTATTCCTAAATCGTTTAGGAATCCGATAAAATCAATGGATTTAAAGGAAGGTTCTTGATCGCACACAATCGTTACAGGTCTTCCAAACTGTCTAATGTGATCCGTTATTGCTTTTTTCATGTCAATAATGGTTCTTGTTTCGAGTGCAATTATATTCGCGAATTTGGAAAATGAATCAACGATTGTGAGCCATTTATGACCTTTCATGAAAAAGACGTCGATATGGATTCTGTCAAAAACAGTTTCACCAAAGGTACTTCTTTGTATCAGTTTTGGAGGTTTTCTGTCATATTTGCTACGTTTGCAAATATCACAGGATGTGATAAAAATTTTCAGCTTCCTTTCAAGCTCGGGAAAGAAGTATTTTTGGAGAATCTGTTTCTTATTTTCCTTTATCCCCCTGTGACCAAATTCGTGGACTTGTTCGATAAGTTCATCTTGCTCGGTATCTAGACGGATGTCTTCTAGCAGCTTCTCTGAAATAAATACTTTGAAAATTTTATTCGTGGAAAAATGTGTTTTATAAGTTTCTTGAATTAATTGTAGCAGTGAAACTGGAGCTTTTATGCAGTTAACTCCTTTGGGGTTCAGATAGTTTTTGAAGATGTTCACAATATCAACCTCTGTATATTGAGGTCTAGCAATTGTATATCTGTGATATTTTGTGAAAACCTCTTCATGAAGATCGGTATCTATATTGCCAATTTTAAAGATCAATTGCGTTTTGAACAGATTAATTGGTCTTTCCGTGCAACTTATAAAGTAGTCATCGCTAGTGTCCGCTGAGTGGACCGTTTCTAAGTCGTCGCTGGAGGTATTAACGTTGACTTCTTCGTTTGTTTCGGTTCTAATTCTTGATAGTGCGTCTGCAATAACGTTCTGTTTGCCCGGTTTATATTCGATTTCATAATCGAATTCTCCTAGGTTTAACTTCCATCTTTTGTCATTTGTGTTCGTAAGGGAATAGATTTATGGTTTGTGATCTGTCACCAACTTGAATTTTCGTCCGTATAGGTACGGTTTAAAATGCTTTACCGCCCATACAATGGCTAATAGTTCTTTTTCTGTTGTGCTATATCTCTCTTCAGTTTTATTTAATGTCCTTGATGCGTATGCTACTGGACGATCTTTTCCAGGTGTGCCCTGCGAAAGAACAGCTCCAATTGCGTAATCGCTTGCATCGGTTGTCAAAATAAAATCTTTGGAGAAGTCCGGATACATAAGTATCGGGTCCCTTATTAATATTTGTTAACATCTCTGAAAACATTCGTTGATTTCAGGAGTGATTTCGAATTCTTTATCTTTTCTTAACAGGCTCGTCAAAGGCTTTACTAGTTTGGCGAAATCTTTGATGAATCTCCTGTAATATCCTAAGGTTCCGAGGAACTGTCTAACCTCTTTTTCATTCTTAGGTATTGGCCACGATCTGATACTTTTAATTTTATCCTCGTTTGGCCGTACTCCGTCTTCTGAAACGGTGTGTCCTAAAAATTGAACCTCCTTTCTAAAGAATTCGCATTTGTCTAATTGAATCTTTAGTCCAGCGTCTTTAAGTCGTTTTAAAATCATATCCAGATGTTTTTTATGCTCCTGGAGAGAACTAGAGAATATTATTATATCGTCCATATAGACGAAACAACACACTCCGATAAGATCTCTCAAGATACAGTCCATAACGCGTTGGAATGTAGCCGGAGCATTTTTAAGACCGAACGGCATTCTGGTAAATTCGTATTTTCCTGAATTTACTGAGAAAGCGGTCTTTTCGGTATCTTCCCCTGAAAGTTGTATCTGGTGGAATCCGGAAACCAGGTCAACTGTCGAAAAGTAACAGGCTCTTCCCAATTTGTCCAGTATATCTGTGATATCTGGTATTGGGTACTTGTCATTGATCGTTTTTTCGTTCAGTTTTCGATAGTCGATTACCAAACGAAATTTTTTTACACCTGAGGCATCTGCTTTTTTCGGTACGACCCATACCGGGGCAGTGTATGGAGAGATAGACTCCTTAATGATACCATCATTCAGCATTTTCCTCACTTGCTTCTGAATTTCAGCTTCAAATATTTGTGGACATTTATATGACTTTACATGAATTGGTATGTTATCAGTCGTTCGTATGCTATGTTTGATTTTGTGTGTAAAAGTTAGTTTTTCAGATTCTTCATACAAAACGTCTCTATTTTTGTTGATTACTTCTTTAAGAGCATCTTTTTCTAGTTCATTCATGTGTTTGTCTCGAATGTTGTAGTTGATTTTCTTCGATGCGATGTCTGCCTCAGGTAACTTGATAATTTCACATTTTTCAGTTTTAGCTTGAAGTTGGTTTATGTTGATTTCTATTGGGGACTTGGTATGATTTTGCACTGCTATGAAGGCTAAATTATTCTCACTCTTATAGAGGCCTGGTAATATGGTGAAGTTTTCGTGGTGCTTTTCTTCTTTAATGAGAAAATCTCCGTCTTTTTTTTTTTAATCTTTACAAATTGAAATTCCTGTTCTGTTATATTTATTCTGTGATTATCTGGGAATCTCTTTTTCATCTGAATGGTCTTTCTCCCGATTTTTAATGTGTTTCTGCGAATGTCAATTTGAGCGTTCAAGTCTCTTGACGACTCATAACCAATCAATCCATCAAAGAAGTTGTGAAATTTAAAGATGAAAAACTTCAATTTCTTGTTGATTTGAAACGGGTCGAAAGAGGCCGATCTGTTTATTGAGTGGGTTCCTTTTATGTTCGTCACCTTAATTCCCGTTTCGGTTTTGCAGTTTTCTATATTGACGTGGTCTGGTGAAAGATAGTTTTTGTTCGCACCTGTATCGACCAAAAATTTCATTTCACCTTTCGACGTTGGAATTGTAATATAGGGTATGAAGTTGTTGTTATTCTTTACCTTTTTGCTTTTAGTGCTTCGCTCACCTGAAAATTTAGCTCGTCGTTGACGAAGTAGTCATCGTCATCCGACTCTAGTACGGATTCCTCCAGCTGATTTGAGGTGTCAGGTTTTTCCTCAAGTTTGCTTTCGCGTTCTGTTTTATTGTCGTGGTTATTCACCTCGACACGAGATTTCGCCGTCCTCATGGAGACGTCATCGTCCGATGGTGAGCTTCTCGTTTTAAATTTTCCCGACCCATATGTTTTTGAATGGTTTGGGTTGTTGGAATTGGAGTTGGCAGGTTTCGCATTAAGCGAGTTGCCGTTGTTGTTGTAATTGTTTTGTTTCGCCTGTCTATTATGAAAACTTTGTTTGTCCATGTTATCTATTGTCGGCTTCTTATTTAGCGTACGTCTGTATGCCGCATTCGCATACTGCGTAGTGATGGCGTAGGCTTTCTCTAAAGATTCTGGCCTGTAGCTTCTCACGTGCATTGAAAGGTCATCTGTTAAGCCATCAATAAACCTGGTAAGCGTCATAAGACTAACGAGGTTGTTAATTGCTTTTGTTGAATGTCTGTAATCATCCATCGTCGCTGCCGTGGATTTAATGGCAGTGTCGATGGTCTTGATTTTATTGTAGTACTCTGGCAAACTTTTCTTGCCCTGATTTATGTAGAATAGCGACTGGATATGAGACGTGAGATCACGTCTATCTCCAAAAGAATTTAGGATGACATCTTTAATGTCGATCCAATTGTTAGGGTTACCCGCGGCAATCAGGATTTCCTTTGCCTCCCCTATGATTTTGTTCTTAACTGCTCTAACGAGTTGAGAGTATACTGCCTGGCCACGATACCGTTCGAACAAACCGAGTGTGTTCTCAGCGTCTTCGAGCCATGCACTCGTTTCTTTTTTTATTACCGTTAAAAGTTGGTAAGTTTTTAATCGGATCGGGTGTCTGAAATTGCAGGAATGGATCATCTGCTTTGGCTTTCATTTGCCTAATGGTTGAAACAAGATCCTGCTGGGTGTCAGTCAGGTTTCTAATATGTTGAAGCAATTGCTCCACTGTTATTTCTTGTTGTTGCACCTGTGGTGGTGCATTTTGATGGTCTCCTAACTCGTCCAGTTCTGGTGCTGGCATGAGGTCTGGGGAGATCATAAGTTCACGCTCCATTTTAAATGAAGTGAGATTTGTTTGTTCACTTGTTATGGGAACTAAACAATATGCGAACCAGTTTTAAGTTAGATATGCGCTCACACTTGCACTAGCTTCACAAATTTATTTTGAGTTTCACACACTTCGTTGTGATATGTGGTATTCAATCGGCAACTAGTCTCGATGAAAAGTGACGATTGAATTATGTTTAGATTTAGTTTAAGAGTGTTTTACTTACAGAAATGCTTTCAGCATCATCTGGAGTCTCAAGTATGGTCCTCTGGTAGGTTGTAGGTAGATGTGTGTGGGTCCTTCCGTCGCTCCGAATCACGCAAACTGAGTGATATGCGCTCACCAGTGGCTTCGCCGATGATCCGGTTATTCTCAATGAATGTTGCTCGGGTTGGGCTTTCGTGAGGTGCTCTGTTTCCAAGCGCTTTTATTTGTTAAAACTGCGCTTATTTTCACTAAGTGCAGCTTCTATTTGCGATATCACTTGATAGTCACTTTTGGTTTGTTTAACTAAGTCCTAATTTTCACTTGGACTTGTATTTTTTCCGGTTCACTTAGCACTGCTTTTTCCGCACTAAGTCTTTTCCTTAATTCGCACTTAGGAAATTTAGCGTTTCACTACTTCCACGCACTTGCCGTCGACTGCGCCAGTAATGCTCGAATGGTTGCGAGTATTATAAAAAAAATATTTATTCACGTTTAAGACCGATTACAATAGAACGCACGCTTAAGACTAACTCGATATTCCTATCGCTAAACCTTTTATTAACTAAATCTACCTAGTCAGCACAACCAATATCGTTCGATGGGTCCTCCACGTTGGTACTCGTTGGTCGTGTCTACGTTGCCTTCCTGGGTTGTTGCTACGCTGGATTCTTCCTGGCTCATCATTTCTACGGTGCATCGATCGTTGCGTCCGATCGATGGGGCAAGTTGGCGTTGGTCGTCTCGATGTAGTTACCCTGGCTGTTGCTACGCTGGTTTCTCCTGGCTCATCAATTCCCTGGCGCATCGGTTGCTGTGGTCGATCGATGCGGCGTGTTGGCATGGTCGGCTGGGCTCGTCTTTTCATAACGTACACAAACATACACACATACATACATACATACAGAAAATGCTCAGTTCGTCGAAAGGGGTCGAGTGGTATATGACATTCGGCCATTGGGACCACTTTTATACTTTTGGTTTTTCCAGTGATTGTTATACCTTTCTAGGAGAAAGGCAAAACGTCTACAGAGTGTAATTGCTGCAAAAGGAGGCCATACTACGTATTGAATTGGTATTAGCAATTAACCTGGAAGGGTTTTCCAATGTGTACGGACAATTTTTTGACGTCGTTTTCGGGAATGTTTTTTGTTTTTGTTGATTTTGTTACAGTGGAATTAATTATATCATAATTTGAAATATGCCTATGCATAAGGAAGTGTTTTACTACAAAATGAAATAGAAATGATTCTGTTGGTTGATTAAAAGTGTGTTTCCCTAACTTTGATATTGCGGAGCCTACCCGTGTAGACTCCGCCAGGACCTGTGATAAATCGAAATAAAACATCAGAGTCCTGTACGCATGGTCATTCGACCATGCGGAACGCTTGATGAAACAAGATTGAATTTATTAAAATAACTCAACTTAATTCTACTCTACCAGAAGAGCCGTAGAGGAACAATTCTCTTGTCCGATTCTTCGTCCTGTCCATGTCAATCCTAACACTTCTAATTAATTAGTTATACATTTGTATCTTCCGTCTCGCTCAATTTACTCGCGGACAGGCGTCACTTACTCAATCGTAAATCGTTCGTTATTTATGATTATTATTATTATTTAAGGTCATTTGCCATGTGGCCGTCATCGTTTCGTTCTCATCGGAAACGGAGCGTCGCATTCCGACTTCGAATGCTATAGAAAAATAATAAAGTATCGTTCTCCTGAAATAAGTAGAATTGCTGAGTGCTTTGAGAAATGCTTATTAATCATACATGCGCGGCTATTATTTCAGAACCTATCTGTGAGAACGGAATGCCGCGATTTACTCCTAATTCAAGAAACATACATGGACAAGAATAGTCCTGTCCATGGGAATGTAATGCAAAAGTTTATGAGAATCAAAAATGTTTTTTAATTTCTTGGAAGGCCTGATCATCTCCTCCCACTCAAAGAGCCGTGAGTCATCTAGAAGAGATGACTTACGTCGGTCTGCTGTTGGCATATGTATAATACAAAATTTAAAAGGAATGATTTCGCCATCCTTCCTGGTTTGCCACCATATCGTTGTTCGTGGTGTTCGTGTAAATGCTTGCAGGGTCTCGTCGTCGAATCGATGCATCGAGCCGGATTGCGGGAGAAATTAAACGGGAGGGGCGTGTCTGGCCTACAAGGTTCTCATTAGCTGGTGGTAGAATCGTCTTATTGCTCCTGATGGTGGAGTCGTCTAATTGCGCCTGGTAGTGGAATCGTCTTATTGCTCCTTATATCGTCAAAACCGCACGTCACCGTGTTTCGTCGAATCATCCTCACGAGTGCACTCTTGTCCTCGTATGTTATGAACTTTGTTGGCTGGCGGACTTCTCTCCAAAGTGTATTGGCTATATAATCGTATTACGCCCGCAGAAAAAACATTCTCCTAAACCAAGTGGCAGCAGTCGTTTCGTGATTGTCAATGGTTGCGTTATATGGTGATAGTCAGCTGGCTTGACTTGACCGACTATACAAAGTTGCAAATAACATGCTTGTAGAATAACTAGCTTTCATTCATGCGCGCATCTTGATTAGCAGCGCGAAAGTAAAAACATTGTCGTTAAAACGATGCAAAACTGTGTAACGATGTTTTGCTCGTTGGGTTTTTAGTGATTGCGGCCCATGTTTTGATAGGTATGTGCTCGCATTTCACTCATTAGGCTTTGCCTCAAAATTTTATGTATATCTAGCCCGACCGTGGGTTGTGTTGATTTTGGCCATGTCGTGGTTGACTTTCTTCTCGTCACAATTCGCTTTCTCGATATGCGTCATCCACCTCGGTATTGGTCATCCTTCTCTCCTCGTCATGCTGTTTAAACCGTTCAGCCGTCGACACCCGACCGTCCAACTCCCCGTACCCGACTCCTCGTTCTTTGTGATATATGAGAGTTTTATAGGAAACCCTCTCGGCTGCTTCCTGGATAACTCGCTCCGTCTCGATTATTGAGTTCAGAATGGTATCACTTCTCAATTTCTACTCCTACTAAGCAAGCGGTTATATATTTTCTTTTTGCTTGAATTCTTTTTTTTTGTGGGCCAACTTGCTGTTTAATATTAATTGCACTCGCGAACGGGCTCTTATGTTCTATTATTTCTCCTAATCTTCTACTTAAACACTATGCCCGTTTTTCTTTTTCTTCGGTTAACATAATTTTTTTTTCTTACTAAAGTGTATTATATTTTTTTTTTTTATCGGATGCTATCGGTTAACTAACGTTTACATTATTCATTCTCAACGAATTTTTACTGCAATATTCATTTTTTTTTATGCTTGAACTCAATCCGATTTACAAACAATTCTTTTTCTAATTCTCGTGCAGATTACATTCCGCTATCAAATTATTTTTTCATCTCTTTTTCTCTGTTAATCTTTGTTGCCCGTCGTGGCTCTTTTCTTTTCATTTAAACAATTCTTTTTCTTATTGCGACTTTTTTTTCTGTTATCGGATTCACAATTATTTTATCCGAATAACAAACAATTTCGTAGGCCACTTTAATTATGTCACTCCTTTACTGGGAGATTTGCAAAAAACTCTTTAGTTATACTGCTGTCTCGGTCCGTGTGTATTTTTGTCATACTTACATTCTACTTACACATCTCCTGTTATGCAGTTTCCTGCATATACCTCTCCCCTTCCGTCCAAAGGTGCGACCACCAGTCATAAGAATTCTGAAAGAATAAGAATGTTAGATATAGAAGGAAAGTCTTGCACACTCAATCATCCTGGGCTAGCTACCCCCTTGTTTGTTTCGTTTATGCTACAGCCACCTCAACCATTCCGGGTTAGCTATTTCCGTTGTTTACAATCAATCAACCTTAACTATCAATAGAATGGTAGAATTCACTAGCGTTAGTCGTCTCCTTCTCCAAGAAGTACAACATTCTTTCCACAACGTCTTTCTTAGTTATATTTGTTGTTAGTCATCTTATATTTTTGTTAAATCAGTCCTCGTGCTTGTGAGACCTTCGGTTCACTAAATGTTTTCCCCATATTTGAATTTGCATTTAAAATTTTAAGACAAAAATGCTGTATGAATTTTTCGCACCTCTTTCTACAAATTTTTATATTTCTTCACGTCTTTTCCTTAAAAACAAAACTTTTCCGCTCTAGTCAAAGTCACTCTTATTGTCATAAGCCCTTAGTTGTCCTTTTTTTTTTGTTTCTCTGATTGGGCCCCTTGGCTTTTATTTACTATTTACCATTCGTTTAGGGAGCTCAACAAATGCTCCTTTTTTTCACGGCGACTTTCTTGTCTTTTCTTCACGCCATTTCATTTTATACTCAACTTTTCGTTTAATGCATTCCTTCGACTCTTGTCAATAAAAGGCTATTCATCTGTTTCGGCGACTTTTTGTATTTCTTAACGCCTTTATATTTTATGTCTTCGTTCAATTGCCTTCGATTTTAGCTCCGAGCTCGTTTAGCTATCGATCGGCTCTGTCAAATTATTCGTATTTTTTTCGTTGAGTTTATCGTCAGTCGTTATATTTTCTCTTGCTACATGTCTCTTTTCTCACGTCTCATAGTTTTGCGTTAAAAATTTCCTCCCTGTTGGCGATTTCTTGGCCAACACTCTTTGAATTCATTACGCGCCCTCGCGTTTTACCCCACATAATAATTTATTTTCACAGTCTAACAAGACTTCTTTGGCTCGTAACCTTGCTTTACTTTTCATAATGAGGATTTAGACGATTATTGTAAATTTTTCAAAAGTAGAATTAAATTTTTGTGCTTCGTGCTAGTCGATTTTTTTTTAACATCGCAAATCTTTTCAAATAAAATAATCTTTACGCTCAATATAATTTTCATAATTGTCATATTACCGTCGTAGCGAAAGCAACGTTAACACATTTAAGTCAGTCGTTCTATTCCCACTTTATGCATCGTTGACAAGTTTCCTTGGTCATTGCCATTTGAGCTGATTATGCGCGTTTGCGCTTGCAATAAAAAATAGTGTCGAATGCACTACGATGCTCTGCTGATAGGCGCTCGTCGCTTGCATGTGCGCATCAAATTTCTGTCTTCATTTTTCTCCCTTACGGTGGTTAACTTTTTGCTAGCCGTGTCACCGCTGTTTCATTCATGGTTTTTTGTTTACTATCGGGCTTTACTATGTACCAAATGTTTTACTTGTAGAACATTTCGCTGAATTTATCAGCTGTTGAGTTCTCGGAAATGAACTCTAAATGTGTAGGAATCTAATCCTAAACGATATAAACAAATTCAATGTTGCATCTCGAGTAACTTCAACTTGATATGCATAGTTGACCGACTAAGAATTAATATTATTATACATTGCTGTTTGTCGGGCCCGCGCATGCTGATATTGCGAATTTTCACTTGCCAGCGGGTTTGCCGCTGAATTGTATGGCGCTCCCGAGGAGGCAAATTAAATTGCGCTTGCTCATGCTTATTTTGTTTTATTTAAAATTAATGATTAAACTTCGCTACAATGTATTTTTTACATAAAAAAATCTATAAAATAATTCTTTATAAAATTATTATCTTTTTTGTTTTTTTGAAAATTGTTCTTATAGAGTTAAGTCGTTTTTTTTCAAACTTCTGTCGGTGTCGTTTATTTACTGTATATTGTATCACGCTGTGGTGCGTTTTTAAACTCGTGTCGTGACATGTCGTCAAATCTATGGTCTGTTGTTATTTCTAAGGGAAAAAAAAGGAAATGTAAATTCGTAATTTAGTCATAGTAACGCTTTAACCGGTTATTATGAACTTTCTCAAGGCGATTGCCGTTTTTTATTACTGTGGTCATTTCGCTTGGAATTTCGACCACTTCATAAGGTCCTCTCCACATATTTTGGAGCTTTTGACCTGATCCAGTCAAAACATGTTTTACTAACACAAGATCTCCCCACATAGGTTTGAAGTGGTTGGAAGTCTTGTCGTAGATTCGCTTGCGACCTTCTTTACTTTTGATTAAATTGGCCTTCGCATTCGCATGCAGGTCATAAAAGATCTTTTCCATCTCTTCAGCATACGTTTTGTAGTTAATGTCATCTAGGTTTTTTCGTCTGTATATGGAGGTCGGTATGCGTGCCGCACGTCCAAATAATAGATGGAATGGAGTATAGCCCGTGGATGAGTTCACGGTAGTGTTATACTCGAACATAAAAAATGGGAGAAATTGATCCCATGTGTTAGGCTTTCCGCCGACAAACTGTCTTAAATATGTTTTCAGTTCGCGATTTGATCTTTCTACTAAATTAGCCTGTGGGTGGTACGGGCTAGTTGTAATCTTTTTAATCCTCAAAATTTTGCACACGTCTTTTATTAGTGCGCTTACAAAATTTGTGCCGTTGTCTGTAACTAGTTCTAACAGCGCACCAAATTTACATATATAATTTTTGACGAAAGTTTCCGCTACTGTATAGCTCTCTTGATTTTGCATTGGTGCAACAACTAAGTATCTAGTCAAGTCATCTTGCATGACTAGACCATATCGATTTCCATTATCGGATTCGGGTAACACCACGATATCCATATATAATTTTTCAAATGGCTCTGACGCAGTCGTAGTGATCTGCATCGGAATCTCGTTTGCTCTGCAAATTTTATTCTTTTGGCAGGAGTCGCACTGCCGGACATAATTCTCAATATCGCGCCTCATATAAGGCCAAGTAAAAAATGTGCCAATTCTTTGGCGCATACGCCGTGCTCCAACATGTCCTCCTAAAGGTGCGTCGTGAAATTCTTTTAAAATCGTTTCTACCTGATCCGGCGCTACTAGTGTACGCTCGCTATCAGCATTGTATAAAATAATTTGCTTCTCTAGTTTACTTGCCAGAAATTGAATCATTTGGAGAATCTCTTGTTGTTTTATTTTTCTAAAAGAAATTAAATGAATAACCCCGGCAGCTTTCACGGCCGTGGGGCTTTTATTGAAACTTTCCAAAAATAGTGAAAAGAATTTTCGGCAGTCGATTAATGAATTTCCGCTACCGTCTAAAATGAAACCGCCTACATTCTTATCTTTTAAATTCAGTATCCCATCTTCTACATATTCTTTCAGTCCATGTGACAGCTGATACAGTGTCTTAAGTTCTTTGTATGCTGTTCGACTGTTTAAAATGACGATGCGAGCTTCGATATTTCTCCCGTCCAATATTCTTTTCGAGACTTCCACTGTCTCGCTTGGTATCAGGTCATTGGATAATGCTTGTGAAAAATCCTCATATGAAATGTCAACGAGCCGTTGCTCATCCTCATCTTCTACGACATCTGCAATGTCTATGGCACTCAAATCTTTAATTGTGCCATTCAAATCATCTAATGTGGTTTTTTGCTGTGCTAATAGGCGCTTCTGTTGACGCGTAATCATAGCTATTTGCCTCCGGGGTGCACATTCTTACCCCTGGCATGTCCCGTTAGACAGTCTTGATAAAAAAATCCGCGACTATATTCTCGCTTTCTTGTTTGTATCTGATGCTGCATTCCAAACCTTGCAGCTTCAGTCTCAGTCTTGTTAGCGTTGGAGACGTCTCTTTAAGCCTCCAAATCGCTATAAGTGGTCGATGATCCGTGTAAACGATAAACTTTTGACCAAAAATATAGTGTCTGAAATATTCTACGGCCCATACAATTGCCAGTAGTTCCTTTTCTATTATATGATACCTTGTTTCTGCACCTACAAGTGCCCGACTCGCGAATGCGATCGGCCAGTGCATGGATTTTTCATTCGACAAGACGGCACCAATAGCATAATTGCTAGCGTCCGTCGTAATAACAAAAGTGTCCTTATAATCTGGCCGGACTAAAACAGGCTCTGTTATCAGCGCGTTTCTTAGGAACTCGAACGCTTCCTGGCATTCCTTTCCCCACACAAATTTAGCGTCTTTCTTCAATAAATCATTGAGCGGTTTGCGTTTTTCCGCGATGTTAGGGATAAATTTCCCGTAAAAATTTACTGTGCCCAAGAACGATCTTATACCTTTCACGTTAGTGGGCGGCTTGAGGCTCTGTATGGCCTGTATATTTGCATTTGTGGGCTTGATGCTGTTTTCACTAATGACTTGACCCAAATATTCTATTTCTCTCTTTAGAAATTGGCATTTCGATGGTTCAATTTTCAAATTATGTTTACGCAATGCTTGCAGTATCTTACGCAGATTAATATTGTGATCAGCGATTGTGTCGCCAAAAACTATAATATCATCGAGGTAGACAAATGCTTTTACATCCCCGATCTCAAACAAAACAGTATTCATTAGCTTTTGAAAAGTTGAAGGACTGTTCTTCAACCCCATTGGCATTCGCGTAAATTCAAAATGGCCTTTTGGCGTAGAAAACGCCGTTTTTGCCGCATCACGGCGGTCTATTGGGACTTGCTAAAAGCCCGATTTTAAATCGATGGAAGAAAAATATTTCGCTTTCCCCACATTATCCAATATCTCGTTGATAAGCGGTATCGGATGTACAAAAGGTTTAGTCACCTCATTCAAAGCTCTAAAATCAACCACGATGCGATACTTTTTGTTGCCGTCGGCATCTGGTTTCTTTGATACGCATAGTACCGGTGCGTTCCAAGGACTTGTGCTAGGTTTTATAATACATTGCGCCTTCATTTCTTCGATTTCTTTGTTTATGTGCCTTTTCGTAGCCTCAGGAAATCGGTATTGCCGCTTATTAATTTGAATCTCAGATGAAGTTTCAATCCTATGTGTCGCGGCGTCAGTAATAGCTAGCCTGTCGCCCTCAGAAAAGAAAACATCTGCATAATTTTCCACAATTGTTTTGATTATTTCGAATTCTGAGTCAGATTAATGGGCTAAGTCTAACACCTGTCGTAATTTTCTGATACGTTCCATGCCTCTTGACTCCGGTGTCAACTTGTGCTCCAATAGGTCACAATCGAGCCTTGAGTCTAGGTTTACTTCGCGCATTAGTATGTTCTCTGAATTTAATACATTTTTTTCTGGTATTTCGTCACGGCGGGTTAGTGTTCTTCACAACTCATGTCTTTTGATTCAATTGATTTCTCTCGTCTATAGTGCAAATATCTCGCAATTCATTTTGTACTAGCACCCTATTTCGAGCTGCTACATAAACATGCCGGTTTAGAATTTCTTCCTTGGGCACACTCCAAGGGCTCAAATCATCAGGACCTCTATTCCCGTGCTTCTTGAATACTATATAGTCCAAATTATTTCCTATCTGAAGCGTATGCTTCTTTAAAAATTCCGCCCCGATTATTCCGTCGTGCGGCAAGTTTTCTAATATATGAAATTGTGTCGGGATCAAAAAGTCTCCGACTATTAAATCCAACATAATTTTTCCTAAGGTATGCACAACTCCTTGTCCGATACCTCCAAAAGTGGTAATATTTTGCGTATTGACCGGTACATTCGAATGATTCATAATACGCGCATTTATCATATTCACACATGCTCCTGTGTCTAAAATAAGGTTTAACGTAAAACGAACATTCTGTCGAGCCAGTAGTGTAATCATTAAATAACCACTGATATCGTAATAGATTCGCTTAGCCACACAGACACTGTTGTCTCTTATGTGATTACACGCGGTCTCCCAATCGGAAATTTCTATGTTGCTGGGTTCATCGGTACATCTCCGCCAGTCAACATTCTCGCATATTTCTGCCAAATCATCATTGAAATGCTCCCGCGCAACAGGATCCATGGTACCTTCTTTTTGGCAGTTGGTACTTCTTTCGTCAATCCTGTTTACATTTAATATTCTCTGAGGCCTCCGTTCATACGAGTTCCTGTACCACCTATCAATTGGTCCGTTTTGACCATAATTAATTTGCCAACTCTCAAAGGCTGTCCTTAAATCGATTGTCATAGTCGTGTCCTCTATTATTATAATTACTATACCTGCGATTGATACTCTTATTTCTTCTAAAACGCCTGTTATTACAACCGGCTCCTGTGTAATTAATTGTACAAATATTTCTGTTTTGATCATGCTGTCCAAGCGCAGCACGTTGTTTTTCGATCCATTCTAGGCCCCGTATACGATTTTCTATTTCAGAAATGTGATTTCCCTCATGGTAGTATTCTTCTAAGCTTTCTAACAGCTCTTCAAACTTCAATGCTCGTTTGCCCCGAGCAGCTTCTCTCAACGCGGTGTCACACAGGCCCGCTATAAAATGTAATCGGAGACTCACTATCATGCATGACTTCGCAGGAGTGTTTTCGTAGGAGTCTATTTGCTCTTTTAATTTTAATATTCTTTTTCGGTAATCAGGGGAGGTTTCATTCACTTCCTGTTTTAACGTCTCTATTTGATTTATAACCGCTCCAATATAAATTTTATCGTCAAATTCTTTGACCAAATTTTGCTTGATCTGTGGCCATGCGTTCGCTTTGATTCGATGTATTGCGGCAGCGGCTCTGCCTTTTAACTTTAATAAAACAATGTAAACCAGTGGAGCATGAGATACTCCTTCCGGTATTTCCTGAGCAAAATGCTCAATATGATAAAGAAACGCTGCTAGTTCGTTTACCGAGCCTCTAAATTCCGGGATGCACTGCATGGTATCCTCTTTCGGAAATATATAATCCATTGTTTCCAGATATTATATCTTTCCGGAAAATTTTTCAAATATATGTGTAATATAAATACTTTAAAATCAGTTATTGTTTGTTGAAATATTTTTCTTCAAAAAAAAAATTTAATTTATCTATCTCTACAATATCTATATCTCTTTTCTTTTTTTTAAGTTCAAAAAAAAAAAAAAAATATATATATATATATATATATATATATATATATATATATATATATATATATATATATATATATATATATATATATCTATATATATATATATATACTTCTAGCTAGCGTGACTTCGTCCATACTGAGATATGGCGGGCCAGTGTGGTCCAAAGCACTAGGTACTAGTAAACATCGGAGTAAGTTGGAAAGTACCTACAGGCTCATGTGCCTGAGGGTTGCGAGCGCGTATCGAACTGTGTCATACGACGCAATCTGCGTCCTGTCCGGCATGTTGCCTATCAGCATAGCCATTAAGGAGGACGTAGAATGCTTCGATCAACGTGACACAAGGGGCATACGAGGTACCAGAAGATCATTCTCGATGATCAGATGGCAGCAGGAGTGGTCCAATTCCGCGAAGGGTAGATGGACGCATCGACTTATTCCGGATGTATCCGGATGGGTCGGGAGGCGCCATGGAGAAGTGAACTTCCATCTGACACAGATTCTGTCAGGCCATGGTTGCTTTAGGCAGTATCTACACAGATTCGGGCATGCGGGGTCCCCCATGTGTCCCGAGTGCGCGGATGCGGAAGAGACTGCTGAGCATGTCTTCTTCGTGTGCCCTCGTTTTGTGCATGCGCGGAGCGACATGATGGTAGTGAGCGGGCCAGACACCACTCCGGACAACCTAGTTCGGAGGATGTGTAAAGACCCAAACATTTGGAGGGCGGTTTGTACAGCCGCCTCTCAAATAGTTTTAGAATTGCAAAACAGGCGACAGGTTGACCACCGACACGCCAGTGTTAGCTAACGGCCAGTCTCCAGGTTAGTTAGCTAAGTTAGCAAAAAGACCTAAAGAACCAAGAGGGTGCACAGAGCACAAAAGCCGCTCCCCGAAGCAATACCTAGCGGTGGTCCCGGGGAGTATTATGGGCTGGAGACTGAAGGGGTTTTAGTGGGTCCGGTCACTGATTCAAACCAACCCCACACTCCCTGAGGTTGGTCACCTCAGGGGTTTGGATGCAAATTTCCCCTTCACCTGAAACAAAAAAAAAAAAAAAAAAAAAAAAAAAAATATATATATATATATATATATATATATATATATATATATATATATATATATATATATATATATATATATATATATATATATATATATATATATATGTATATATATATATATATATATATATATATATATATATATATATATATATATATATATATATATATATATATATATATATATATATATATATATATAAAATTATGAAGTTAGTTGTCGTTGTTGTACTTTTGACGACAATGAAAATAGCCTATTCTAGATTCTTCCTTATTCTCAGTACCATGATCGACTCTGTTAACCAGAGGTATCGTAGAGTGACAGACTTCACTTTCACAGTCGCGCTATCAATAAATTGGGACGCCAAGGTACGAACCATTTGGCGTCGGTTATACTATATCATATGTCTACTTTGTAAATCAGTAAAAAAAGTTATAAGAATATATGCACAACTGACAAAAATTCACGCCTTAAAGCTTACTCGCAAATCATAAATTTCTCCCGTGCAAGAATAATTTCCCGATGCAATTTAAATCTTAATTCTACCCTACCAGAAGAGCCGTAGAGAAACAATTCTCTTGTCCGATTCTTCGTCCTGTCCTTGTCAATCCTAACACTTCTAATTAATTAGTTATACATTTGTATCTTCCGTCTCGCTCAATTTACTCGCGGACAGGCGTCTCTTACTCAATCGTAAATCGTTCGTTATTTATGATTATTATTATTATTTTAGGTCATTTGCCATGTGGCCGTAATCGTTTCGTTCTCATTGGAAACGGAGCGTCGCATTTCGACTTCGAATGCTATAGAAAAATAATAAAGTATCTTTCTCCTGAAATAAGTAAAATTGCTTTGAGAAATGCTTATTAATCATACATGCGCGGCTATTATTTCAGAACCTGTCTGTGAGAACGGAATGCCGCGATTTACTCCTAATTCAAGAAACATACATGGACAAGAATAGTCCTGTCAATGGAAATGTAATGCACAAGTTTATGAGAATCAAAAATGTTTTTTAATTTCTTGGAAGGCCTGTTCAATATTATTACAACAGCTGTACGGGCAATTTTTTGATTCACTGTATGTGCGACGGAGTGATCTGTACAGAACAAAACAATAGCGCTCATCGATTTATACAGGGCAGCGCTACAAACTCACTTCACTTGGTCGTTTTTCGCACTTTGGCTACCGATTTTTGTGAAAACTTCACGATGTGCACTATAGAACGCACTATGTCTACTCACTGAAACGATAATATTATGGAACAACCATTAAATACCACAGGAAAAAACATTCGAAAGATCTAAGCAACACGGTACAGATAATACGAGATACAATGGGCCAAGCGATTGTTCGTATTGGATGAAAAGAATCACTTCTAGTGATTTTGAATACATATCAATCAAGCCTAAAATTCTATCATGGTCGTCAATATGTGGATAAATAAGCATTGGTGTTAGTACACTCTCCTCGCTTTCCTTCTTACGATATATCTTTTGTTGGGAGTGTACATTAGGGTTGCAATGCGAATTAATTTGAAGAACCAACTATGAACATTTTGTTTATTTGCCCAACATAATAACCTGTGCAAAATTTCAGCCTAATCAGACATGATTAAAATTAAAATTATAGTGTTTTGAGCCTCGATAATTAACATTCCTAATAGAAATTTATGTTTAAGATACCTACACTGAAAATATATTTTGGTTTATTACACGAGAACGTTTGTTTCATATACAAACCTTTTGTTGTTTTCTGCAACGAAACCAATGCGTAATAAATATGAAGGTACTTTCGCCCGAACTGTCCGAATTGTTACTGATCTATATTCGTATACGTAAAATAATTCGTACAAAGAACGCTGCATAATATAAATAGTACGAAAAATTAGTAAGCTTACGCAAATAACTCGTACATGGTCGGTGACATAACCATTCTCGCTGTCACCCAAGCATACATGTACATCACAACACGTGGTTCTCGATGTGCAATCCCGATCTATTTTTACCGATTTGGCTGATGATCATGATTCTATTGTTAAAACCTAAATTAATCCACCTAGCGGTCAGACTCAGCCTTTCTCATTCAAACTTATTACTTGTAAAAATAGATTTACATGAATGCTTAAATCCAATAAAGGTATAATCACTCTTTGGATTCTAAAATATTGATGTTGTAATTAAAGCATAAAATATGAAATTCGACGTAATGTTAGCGCTTTAGAAAGAGCGAAATAAAAGAAATGACTCTTAATTTCGAACAATTAATCACGAGCGATACCGGGAACGTTCAAATAGTACGATATCACATTTAAATCATGTTGAGGCCATATATATTGATCAAAGCAGGTATAGTGTTGAATAGTCTTTGAATTTCTTTTTTTTCAAAACTTTTGAACAGCATATCAAATTGTTATGAAGTTTGTTATTTGTAAGTTTGAGAGATGACTCGTTTGTATGACACTAGTTATGTTCAAATAAATCGTGTAATACTTGAGATAATAGATTTTCGTTGTTTCACAAATTAAAACATAACGTTGCTTAAGTTTGATTACAATCAAATGAAAGAGAAACGTATAGGGCAGCCAAACTTTCAAAGCACGTGTTCAATCTTGATTCATCAGTTAACCCTTTACTAGCCCGTTCATCTGATAATATTATTGATCAAATCGGTTGTGTACTTTCTGAGATAATGAAGTTTCGTGATTTTCACAATTCGGTACATTACACACGAAGTTACAGTTCGATTACATTAAAATTCAATAAGATGTTATGAGTCAGCTAGACCTTTCATTTGACACTAATTTCGTGAAAATTGGTTCAGCCATCTCTGAGAAAAGGGAGTGAGTTTATGTATTCTTCGGAATATGTTTCTGTTCATAGCTAGATTTCACATTTTTAAACATAACAGGCAAAGTAAAAATCCGATTGCAAAAAAAAACAATAGGGTCTTATGGGGTAACTGGACCTTTCATATGACACTGATTTTGTGGAAATCGGTCCAGCCATCTCTGAGAAACATGAGTGAAATTAAACAGTCTTCAGAAGACGTTTAATTTCATAACTTCTGAATTACATGTTCAATCTTCATAAAATTCAAAAGTTAAGGGTTTTCAGATAGCCCGTTCACTTGATACCAATTTTATTGAAATCGGTTGTGTGGTTTCTGAGATATTGATGTTTCGTGATTTTTACATTTTTAAACATAACCTCTACAATAAAAGTCAAATTACAATGAAATTTATTAGGGTCATATGGGGCAACTAGACCTTTCATTTGCATACAATTTCATCAAAATCGGTCCAGCCATCTCTGAGGAAAGTGAGTGAAAATAAAAATCTGCACATACACACACACACACACACACACACACACACACACATACAGAAAATGCTCAGCTCGTCGAACTGAGTCGAGTGATATATGCCATTCGGCCCTTTGGAGCACTTCATATCTCTTTTTTTTAAGGGGGGGATTTGTTAGTAGCTCAAGTATTTATGATAAATATTAGTAAATAATGAGTATGTGTGTCCAATCACAAATGGTGACTTCTCAACACTGTTAGAAATTTGTAATTTTAATTGTTAGGATTTGTTTGCTTTCGCAATTAGGACTTATCATTCGTAGGGATTTAAACCTACTTGTCAGAAAAGGGGAAGTAATCTTACAACTAACTTAATTGCTAACTTATTGGCTATAAAGAGAGCTTTTCGTAGCAATTGAGGATTGCAACGATTTTTGTCGAAAATTGTTAATAATTTTGTTTGACATAGTTTCTAATGGTTTAACACCAGTAAGTCTATGTAATTCGAGTGTTCCAAACCAAGGAGGACGCTTCAAAATCATTTTCAGAATTTTATTCTGAATCCTTTGGAGCGTTTTCTTCCTTGTTGAACAGCAACTTGACCAGATCGGTACAGCATAATGCATTGCTGGTCTAAAAATTTGTTTGTGAATCAAAAGTTTGTTCTTTAAACAAAGTTTAGAATTCCTGTTAATGAGAGAATATAAACATCTCGTATATTTGATGCACTTGGCGGTTTTGCAAGTGATTGCTATACCTTTCTAGGAGAAAGGCAAAAAGTTAAAAAAAATTATTAATTAGGAGTAAAATATTCGTGCTGAAGAAATAGCGAAATAAAAGAAATGACTTTGAATTTCGTACACTTCAATCACGAGCTATACCGGGAACGTACGAATAGCACAATACCAAATTTAAATTTTGTTGAGGCCATATGTTTTGATCAAAGCAGTTACAGTTTTAAATAGTCATTGAAGTTCGTTCCTTTTCATAACTTTTGAACCACATATCAAATTGCTATGAAATTTCTTAATTGTGAGTTTGCGAGACAACCCGTTCAAATGACACTAGATATGTTCAAATAAGTCGTGTGATCTTTGAAATAATAGACATTCGTTGTTTTTATAATTTAATACATAACGGTTGGAATAAAAATACGATTATAGTCAAATAAAATGGGAGCCTATAAGAAAGCCAAACTTTTCATTTGACACTAAGATTGTTGAATTTAGTTCAGCCATTTTTGGGGAAAACGAGTGAATTTAAAAAGTCACCGGAACATGTTTCTTTTCACAATTTTTGAACCACGTGTTAAATCACTATAAAATTCATCAATTAACCTTTAACTAGCCCGTTCATTTGATACCAATATTGCTCAAATCGGTTGTGTACTTTCTGAGATAATGATGTTTCGTGATTTTCACATTTTTAAACATAACCTCTAAACTAAAAATCCGATTGCAATGAAATTCAAAAGGGTGTTATGGGGCAACTAGACCTTTCATTGGCAATTAATTTCATGAAGATCGGTCCAGCCATCTCTGAGAAAATCGAGTGAGATTGGGAGAGCGTTACATACACACACACATACAGAAAATGCTCTGCTCGTCAAACTAACTCGATTGATATACGAGATTCGACCCTTTGGAGCTCTTTTATACCTTTGGTTTTTCCAGTGATTGCTATACCTTTCTAGGAGAAAGGCAAAAATTTCCCCAGCAAAATTCTTCGAAAATTACAGCCAATCATTTTCAATTTTCACTTCCAATGATCGCAGCACTCTTTCAGATACATTAGGTTTTCGTCCTAGTAACGTGCTGTTATACTCAGATGAAATAGATCGCGCGTATTGTTCACGGTTACGGAATAAAATTTGACGGCAAATCCAACCAAATGATCTTCACTTCAGAGCGAAAAAGAAAAACAAACAGTCCACTCAACCAAAATTAACCTCACCAAAACACTTCATCCCTGACACTGACCGATGCCTTGATCTTCGTTAACTGATAAACTGATTTTTTTGTCTTGCTTCCATCGCATGAAATATAATAAGGTGTTTTGACAGTTCACTTCCATGCAAAAAGCGGGAAGGGAGAACTCGAAAGGATTGTAAAAAAAATAACGTTTATGGATGCTTTTTTTCACTTTCACTCAAGAGTGTCAACAAATATCAACCCTGATCTCACCTACTCTCACTCAACTTAAACGCAAACGAAGCAGTCCCTTCCACCACACTTTTCTTCTTACCGCATCACACCTCTGCCGCTGCTCAGTGAGTATTAAGCGACTCACTTGTAAGAGCCGATGTGGTCTAATCATGTATCTGTTTTCTCCACCTCCCTGACACGTTCGTAGCCTGTATTTTTGTATACGCGGGAACGAAATGGCATGTTACACTGCTGTGCTTCACACTGCTATAAACAGCGACATCGATAGATTAGGCAACACTGAACGGGAGTGAAGAGCACGTCAGATGTCTCCCCTTTGCGGCCATTGTTGTTTGGGGCTCGGCATCGAGGGGTTCGTCATAATGGGGGTACTGTCAAACTATAGGTAATGGGATTACGGTGTCAGGGAGGTGGTTTTCTCCAAGAAACCAATCATTTTATTACGGATTGAGCGGATTCAGGTTTAGTCGCAGTCAGCACAAATCATGAAAAATGGCGATTGCGTGATATTCGTCTCATTTCCATCACTTTTTGGTGCGAAATAATAAAAAGTGCTTCAAAAGATTGGAAATGTAAATGAGTTTAAATGTTATGAATTGTGTTGCAAACATCAACCATGAAAAGTTATTCTATATCACATACGTGAACAACAGCAACGTCAACTTATTAGGGACTGATACAAAATGACTAGAAATAAATTCGTCGATAATTAGTACTACATATTCTAAAACTCACCATTGCCTTTTTCCGGTGAAGTGATACACTCATAATGAACAAAAACCTCAATTGTTTTCGTAAAACTTGATTTTATTGATTCGTTCAACACTCGTTCTTATTTTTTTTATATAGATTTCACAAGTTTTTGACATCATTTTTAATACACATTTTCGTTACGTTTGCTTACATTTTGTTTACAAAATTAATCTGCAATGCTTCTTGACTACTAACTTATAGCTCACAGTATCAACGCAGCATCAAACAAGTTTTTCGTTCTTCACAGTCGCCTCACGCCACTCATTCAAACAGCTTAAAATAATTTTTGGTGGTTCATCTCTTTCCTTGTTGACTTTATTTTTTAGAGTTTTTTCCCTCGTGCTTTCATGAATTGTTCTATGTTTGACCAAATTAGCGGAAAATCGATATGATATTCAGTCGTTTAGGTGTGCAAACTGTCACATTGATTTTTGTTCGTGTATACTCATTTGATATCTTTTGCGCTTGAATATATTCGGCTAGTGTGCGGTTATTGTCCAGTCAGTAACGCCATTTCCTAATCATTTACTTTGTTGATTACAAGCGCAAGTCATTGGTTTGCGCAGTCAGTAGTCGGAAGTTTTTCGAAACGATATAATTCACTGAATTTTAAAATCAATCTTTTCGCTAATACTGTCCTAGTTTCTAGTGTACTTATAAATATTGACAAACACTCGGCTCACAAAGTTTTTTATTGGAAAATAAAAATTCGGACAAAATTTCCATAGTTTTACTCTTCCGTTAAAAAAGGTTTCACTAAGAGCTGCTCCAGATTACTCTGTACACATTTTAGTTTGTTTGCATCATTGATATTACATAATCTACTTAAATTAGAGGTGTCGAGTATTGTTGATTTATATTTCAGATACTCACAAGACATCTGCGTCTAATATCCGCCTGTAGCTCGAACGTCTCAGCCAGAGCGAACTACTGTATGTTTGCGTAAATAACCAAATTTGGTGGCGAATTTGTTTGATCGGAAAACTCACTCGCAGAAACCGCAAACATCTACCAGCACGGTACAATCATACACCTTAGAAAATATTATATACAACTTTCCTGTATTCGGTTGGATGTCGTAACCACTTCCGGTCGAAACCGGTACTCATTGAGCGTGGACGTAACATGCGACTGACAAGTGGGACTGCTCAGCAGACTGGTCACGCCAACTCCGACGCCGCCTACAATCGCCGGCAAGGGTAGCGTCGTACTTCCGGACAGCGGCTGGTGGCTTAGTGGGCTGAGCGTCGACTGCACGTTGCTGCCACTATTGCCCATTCGTCCGAGGGTCGCATAACTCTGTCGAGGAGGATAATAACAATAAAACATAATGAGCTATGTGGAAGAAAGGATTAAGACTAGGCGACTTTTGTGGGTTAGAGCAAGTATCTAACGTTCGGAATCGGGAGCTTATATAGAAATATTCAACTCTTTAAATTTTATTGCTTATTAAATACTTTGTAGAACGCTTCTATAAATGTTCACTAGTCAGAAACTATGCTAACCAATGCACTGAAGACATTTTTGTGCTTCCCTGGGCATTCTCCAGTGAGCTGTGATTTTTGGAATTTACCCTCGGTTTTACATTGGAAAACAGCAAAAATTTATGTAGCGAGGAAACACGCACTTGCTCTTTATCGTGAATTATCAGCCATCAACCGAAAAGCACCGTTCATGGCTTGTAACCAGTCTAATGGTTGCAACCGAAGATATTTCTGGATCGTAAAAACAGATCCTGGCCCCGTTTGTGACGAAGTTGATGGTTGCGGGCTCGGACGCGGCCAGCAGGTCGTACAACACCGTCATGGCGGTGAAGCAACTATTATGCGGTATAATGGAGTCTGATGTAATAACAATAACCAGATAAACTGTCTGATGGCGGGCTGAAACATGAATAGTTTTTTCAACCAGATTCCTTTCTCGAGGAGGAAATATTCAGCCCTCAGCATGGAACGAAACTGACAGAAGAAAAACGCTGCACCATCGTGTGGTTACTATAGCTTCGTGTGCATCCTTCAATCAGTTTGGTAAACAATTTCCAAAATATTCTCGTATTTACAACTAGCCTCACAGCTTATGCCATATACCTACTAAATGACTTTTATTCGTCGCAAATTTTGTTAACTTAATGTTGGTGTTCACTGAGATATTAATAAGGAATCACATTCCAATGTTTCAATAAAAGAATATAGTTAACTTATGTATAACACTGTGCTATAAATAAATAAAAAAAATGCAAGAACTTCTGAAGCGACCTAGTGTAGGTTGTAGGTCTTATTGAGTGTAACATTCGCTCATGCTAGAAATTTTCCAAACACCCCCAAAATCTGAAGTTATGGTCAAAATAAGGTTTTTTGGACCTCAATGCATATAACTTTTCTTAACTTAACTTAACTTTAAATCGAACTACTTAACTTAACTTAAAATCGAACTCTAAAAAGACTTTTTCACGCAATTTTTCAACCAAACTTGAAATTCGTCACCTGTTTTTGTGGTAAAGATACTACAAATACACTAAAATTTTGAAAATATATTCAATGAAGAATCAAACAAAAGTTATTTTGTGAAAATCGGTGAATATTTAGCTAAGTTATATATTTTTTATGAAAACCAGAAATTTTGGCTTCTATCGCACAATTATTTCACGGTGCTACAAATGAAGAAAAAGTGCAAGAACTTCTTGAGTGACCTAGTGTAGGTTGTAGGTCTTGTTGAGTGTAATATTCACTTATACTAGAAATTTTTCAAACACCTCTAAAATTTCAAGTTATGGTCGAAATACGATTTTTGGACTTCAGAGCAATTTTTTCTACTCAGTCATTTCTTGACCGATTTTCAATAGAGCATTCAAGAACTCTTCCAAAACCATAGGCTTAGGTGAAGACCTAAGTGATCTTGGAAAATTAGTCCCGGTGGTAAAATATAGGCAGACAGTTTCTGTGTGGCAAGCAATCTGTTCTTGTTCTTGTGAAATAAGGTAGTCGATATATATACACAAAGAAATCAAGCTTGCAAACAGTCAACACTTTTCGTTCGGTTCGTTAGTATGCGTGACAGTTGCTTTACGAGCGTGAATGCAGTCAGCTCTCGCATAAAAAACGAACAGTACAATAAAACACTCTTGCTCATCGGAATGACGTAAAATGACATTCGTGTAACCATTTTGTTTTGTTTTACTCTTTTCAGTTTGGAGTTGATATTATTATTAAATGTTAAATTGAAATCCTCAAAGTACTTCTGCAACGATTATGTACGAGTACAAGTGCACATTCCGCAATAATCATATATCCGCGTTGTGCATGAAAGTTCAAATTTAAGTAGTTTCAAGTGTTCAATGTGAAAAATTCTATTCCACGTTCAAAGATTGGCTCAAGTTTAGTTTTTGTAAACGCATCGCAAGCAATGTTTTGCGCAGGAAAAGAATCTAGACATACTTTCCAGGCAAAATATCCATCGAATTGAAGTCTCTTCGTTTTCGTTATGCATTATACGATTACACATTCTTCAGGCTGTGTTCCTAAAAGTGCTCATGGATGTCTCTCTTGACGTTTAGTTACGAACCAACGCCAATAATCACGTTTCTTCGCTCGAACCAAGCTTTTAAACTTGGTCTCAAGTTTGAAATACCACTCAAAGTCGTCAAGGTTAGCCTTCCTGTCGAAAGGCCTTAAACGCGTCGGATTTTTCCGTGTAGACATCGAAGCACTCTTTGTCCCACCATGGAGGATGATCGTTGTTGATTACGCCGAGATCAAATATTCTGTTTTGGAAATAGCGTTTACTTCCAAATTTGCCTCCGTATATAACGATTTGCTAAGAACACGACAGGATATTTCATTTTTGAAATATATACATATTCCACCACCATGCCTATTGCGATCATTTCTAATTAACTTTATCATTGAGTTAGTGATGGTATTGTTCAACCATGTTTCAGAGAAGCATTTTGCTTACCATTTTGCTGTTTTCAATAATCTGTTTAAGCTCTTCAAATTTACTAAAATTACGAGCGCATAAGCTTTGTACGTTCATATGACAGACATTTTGCTTACCATTCATCAGTACCGAATTTATCACAGCCCTCTGAATCGAAACTTCCGCAGAAACATTGCTACTTGAACAATCACCGTTATCCATAATCAGTGAAAAAGAGTACCGGCCCCAAGAAAAACCTGCGCATTGAACAAACAATAGGCGAATAAATAATAACTAAAGAGAACGTAAACTTAGATCTATATATATACCACATGTTGAATTGCACTAGAACTATTTAGGTGAACTTTCGCAGCCAAATCTGCATAACAAGCTTATCAGTTTAAATGTTAAACAACTACATTGATTTTTATAACAGCATTTAGCTGAAGAAACTCTAATAGTAAATATTTGCAGCACAATAGTGAATATCATTGAAATTGAAACAGCAGCAACAGCAGTAGTAAGTCCAGTTTCAGCTAGCATACAGCGACAGCAAACCAGCCTCCTCGGCAGCACCAGCGTGTTTAACTTTTAGGAGTGGAATGAATCATGGGGAAAGAGTGAAAGAATACATGGAACTGCTTGGAAGGAAAGAAGTAACTATTATAGGATAGGGTTTTTAACAGAAGCGGCAATTTGTTCAAGTGAGTGGATCGCCTTAGAGTTTTCGGAACCGTTTGGCTTTATGAACACAGTTCCGTTGCGGGTAACTACGTTTTGCACCTGTCCCAGTTTCTTTAGTTTAATTGCAGTAGCACGTATCTGCCTTGCATTGTTTGTTAGATTCTCGTTGATATAAATACGGTTTTCACTATCAAAACCAACGTCACGAAGACAAAGCGAGCGCTTAGTAAGATATTTTCTGTAGAACTCGTTCCTGGGGTTACGTAGAGCAAACTCGCAGAGCACAGGTGGTTTCGTTCCAGCACTGATTGGCGCACGAGCTAGACGTTGGAGATCAACCAAGGGTATATAATTTTCATTACATCCAACTGACACAGCGATTTTGTGAAATATATTCTGCAAATCCTCACGGCCTTGATACGGAATTCCAGAGATAATCAGGTCCTTGTTTTTATCCATACGGTACACGGCTTCGATCGAACGATCCACGTCACTCCGAACAACATCAACAGCTTGCTTCAAACAATGTACATTATCAGAACACTCATCCCGAACAGTAGGCAGCTGCTCTTCGATATCCGATATTCGTTTCTCCAATCTGGCATTACAGGCTTCAATTTTCATTTCAATCCGTTCAGTGTTGTTGCGAGCATTGTTTGCATTCTGTTTCACATTCTGTTCGTCCAGGCTCGCAATCTCGCCGTCATCAGATTGTTTTGATACATCATCACGATTTGTATAGATGGTTTGAATTAAGTCTCTGGAAATAAGGTGGCGGCCCTGCAAACATGCAAAATGGCATCATGGGTTGATTTTTGGGCAACATTCTGGTTCTAGGAATACCTATAATGATATATGAACACTATACCCATAGTATCTGGCCTTTAAGGGTATTTGGGGCAGTCAGAGTTCAAAATGGCCCATTCCCGGTATCATGCCGTTTCCGTTAGAGCTAATATTAGGGAGTATTTGGATATATTTGGTAGTTTCCCAATTACCGGTAATTGAGCTTTGGATTTCAAAATAACATCTGGAGTCGATTCCTGATCTCTGGGCATCACTCTGGATCCGTAATTAACCAATTTGGGTGGTATTCATCCATTTTTGGCCAACTTCCAGCAACTGAAAATTGCCATCTAAAGTTTAGAAATCTCTATCACGGAATTTAAAATGGCATCAGGGGCCTTAATTTATCATCACGGTTCCAAAAATACTCATATTGTATGGTATGTGATCTTGTTTTAAGCTCTGATAGGTCAAAAAATGGTCGAAATTTTTCGCTTGACGCTTTTCTTTAATGGAGTAGTTTGCGTCATAGAATACCAATTTTCTACATTTCTTCGAACGCGAAATTAACTTTTTAATCGATTATTGCAGAAACGAAGGAGAAACTTTGATAACCAACAGAATTATAAGCATTTGAAATCAGGCAAAAATTATTACATGTTCCGATTTCAAATCCTTCATTTTACACCCTATCTTAAAAGCTTACGAAAAGACGTAGTTCTACAGTTCTAGTTTCTGCCGGCGTTTTTTTGCCATTTTTTCTGCTCGTTTTTAACTATAAGTTCATGAGCTACAATGCTTCATGAAAAGTGTATATCAAAACACATACACCCTTTAAAAAATCACTAAATGAGTTTTAGAGCTCAACTTCAAACCCGCCGTTACTGTTCATCCACAATTTTGCCTGAATATTTCAGCTCGTCTTTTGTTTTGCGTTTAATTTTGTATTGATACATTTGTCTAGGTTTATCACGTAACAAACAGATGCTCTGCATCGCTTCGCTTTTTGATGGCGAACACAGTAGTCGTGTTATTGTGTGGTGATATAAAATTGTCAATTTGCGTGTGAAATAGTGAAGTGATTCACGATAGATATATTCTAACGTGTTTCGGTAGTGAATCTACACAAGGCTAAGTACAAGAACAGTTGCTTTAAGCAGCAAGTTCGCGTCAAAGTTTGATAAAATAAAATCCCCCCCCCCCCCGGCGCTTTCACAGCAGCGGTGGTGGCGATCGTTTTTTCCTTGTCTCTGTCTCTCTTCTCTGCATGCTTGTTGGTGTAGCGTCCCGCGTTTAACCTGTATTGTGTCATGATTTGCTCCGGCTGTGGTTCGGCAATTGTATTATCAGATTTGCCGTTGAAATGTGTGGGCTTAAACTGTGCACGTTTGTTTCACTACAAGTGCACCGGGCTCACCAAGGCGACGGCAAAGATGATTACAGACAACGATAATCTTTGCTTCAAGTGTGATGAGTGTTTATCAAACCAGTGTTGTGGTGGGCAACATTTGACTCCGGACATGAAGCGTATCGAAGAAGAGATGCAGAAATTATCTTCTCTCTCTGACTCGGTCATTTAAATGCGGGATCAAATTGCGACCCAGATAAACAGCGCGATAAATATCGGTATGGAACAGTTGAGATCAAATGTAAAGGAGTCTCTTGAAAAATTATTATGTGAGAAATTTGAAAAATTTAATCATTCGGTTTTGCAATTAAATACGAATCAGAATATAGCTGCTATTAACAATGCTCGCGCGCGGATTGGGACGATTCCTTCTGAATCGGACCAAATCGGCAAAAAGCGTAGAATCGAATACGAAAATAATGACGATGTTTTTGACGACGGTGCAACTTTTGCGCAAGTTGTTAAAAGTCGCGGTAAAAACAATAAATCTAACTCAAGTAACAAAAGTAATACTAATATCGGATTTAAACCGGTTAAACCTAAGACTCGTCCGGTTATTGTGATTAAACCGAAAGAGTCCAAACAACCTTGCGAGGAAACTCGGAAGTTTTTGAAAACTAACTTAGATCCTAAAACACACAAAGTTAGTAATTTCAGGAACGGTAAAGATGGTTCCATTATTGTCGAATGCGCCGTTGGCGAAAATATTGATTTAGTGAAAAATGGCATTCAAAGCAATCTGGGTGAAAAATACAGTGCTGTTGTTCCCACGTCGGTGCCTAGATTGAAAGTAGTGGGCATGAGTGAGAATCTTTCTCCTGATGTTTTCATTGACTATTAAAAGAGTCAAAATGATTGCATCACAATCAATGAGGTAAAAGTAGTTAATATGTACGAAAATCCACGCTTCACCTATAACAAGTATAGCGCGGTAATTGAAGTTGATTTAGAAACGTATAATAGTTTGTTATCTGCTAAGCAAGTAAATGTAGAGTTTGATCGGTGCTTAGTATTGCCCGCGATAAATGTGCTAAGATGCTTCAAATGTGGAGAATTTGGACACAAGAGCATGAATTGCAAAAATTGTGATGCACGCTCTAGGTGTAGCCAAAACCATAAGACATCTGAGTGTACATCTACTGTATTGAAATGCGTCAATTGTGTAAAAACGAATAAAGAGCGTAAAACTAATTTGGACTTCAACCATGCCGCTTTTAGTTCAGAGTGTTTAATTTATAAAAGACTATTCGAGCAAAAGAAAAGCAGCTTGCGTTTCAATAAATAGCAAACAAGTTCCAACGAGAATGTGAATAAGTTTGATTTTTTGTATTTTAATATTGCGGGGTTGACAACAAACTACGTTGCATTACGTCAGATTGTTGAAGATAAACGTCCACTTTTGGTGTTTTTATCAGAGACTCACATTGTCGATGATGAAGCATTTGAACAAGATAGTATTCCGGGATACAATGTTGCTGCTTGTTTATCACATTCTAGGCAAACTGGCGGTGTTGCTATTTATGTCAGAGAATCAGTTCAATTCCAGCTTTGTCACAACGAAGCTAAGGATGGTAACTGGTTCTTGGGCATTACAGTAGTTGGTGGCATGAAGGTGGGCAATTATGGTGTTTTGTATCATTCTCCTAATGCTAGTGACCGCCTTTTTCTTGAAATATTGGAAAACTGGCTTGATGAATTTCTTGATTTGAGTAAAATAAATATAGTGACGGGCGATTTTATTATTAACTGGCGAGATGATGCAAATTCAAATCATTTGAAGCGTTTAGTTGAGTCTTTCAATTTGAAACAAAGTGTAGATGAATATACGCGTATTTCCCAGCGGAGTAGAACTTTGATTGACCATGTTTATTGCAATTTTGATTCGATTCGTTCAGTTACGAATTCTGATATGAAAATAACCGATCATGAGACATTAGTAATTAATGTTCTAGAAAACTTGAATAATAATAATGATTCAATAAAATTGAAATGCTGGAGAAAATATTCGAAACAGGCTGTTTCGAACCTTGTTGAGAGAAGCTTGGGTTTTCCAATCGCGACCGGTAGTTTAGATGAATCTGCAGCTGTTCTTACTAACATTTTGAAGACGTGTACGAATCAATTAGTTGAACATAAATTTGTTTCGCTGAAAAACTCGAACAGCTGGTATAGTTTGGATCTTTTGCGCCTAAAGCGCAAGAGAGATAAACTGTACAGAAAGTTTTGTAGATCAAACAATCAGAATCATTGGATTGAGTACACGTTCGCGCGTAATAAATATTCACAAGCGATTAAAAAGAAGCGTTGTGAATATATCCAGAGAAAGATTGTTCAACATCAAAATAACAGCAAAGAGTTATGGAAAATTTTGAAATCTTTGTTGAAACCTAGTAATTGTAAACCGCGGTCCATAACTTTTGAAGGCACATTAGAACATTCAGAACAAATTATTGCATCTAGATTTAATGATTATTTTGTCAATAGTGTTTCATTGATCAATCAATCCATTGAATTGGTCGAAGAACCCGACGAAATAAAACAGCCGATTAACAGTAGTTGTACATTTGATGGTTTTCACCCAATCACGTTAGATGAACTGAGAAAAATTTGTTTTTCATTAGGTAAAACGGCTGGAGTAGATAATGTAAATGCTAGAGTTATTCAAGATTGCTTCAATGTCATTGGTCACACTTTGCTGGACCTCATTAATGAATCGTTGCAAACAGGGCACGTGCCTTTGGTGTGGAAAGAATCGTTGGTTGTTCAGATTCAAAAGGTTGCTGGAACGATTAAAGCCGAAGAGTTTCGTCCCATCAACATGTTACACACATTAGAAAAGATATTAGAACTAGTTGTTAAAGGCCAGCTTCTAGAATATTTAAATAGTAACTCGTTGCTAATTCCGGAACAATCAGGCTACCGGGAAGGCCACTCATGTGAAACCGCGATAAACTTAGTACTAGCAAAATGGAAAGATAACTTAGAAAATAGAGACACAATATTTTCTGTTTTTTTGGATCTAAAACGCGCTTTTGAGACAATTTCTAGGCCCTTATTGTTGAACACAATCAAGCGCTTTGGAATTTCGAGTACTGCATTCAGATGGTTTGAAAGCTACTTGTCTGATAGAACTCAACGAACTGTTTTTAATGATTCTGTTTCTAGTCCCGTGGAGAATGATCTTGGAGTTCCACAGGGAAGTGTATTAGGGCCCCTTGTGATATTAATCTTTTTTCCGATGACACCGTATTATTCATTGCAGCTAAGAACGTTGAAGAAGCCGTTTCACACTTGAACGAAGATTTATGTTCTCTAAGCAGATGGTTGAAGTATAAGCAATTGAAATTGAATATTGATAGAACTAAATTTATGATTTTCTCGCGCACCGTTGTAAATGATGATGTCTCTGTTTTGATTGATGATGAGGCAATTGGTCGCGTTCGGGAGATTAAATATCTTGGCGTGATTATTGATGACAATCTAAAGTTCAATGCTCACATTGACGAAAAACGAATTAACGATTAGTAGTAAAATACAGCTATACAAGTCAATCATCTCTCCACATTTGGATTTTTGCCCTACTTTTTTATACTTAGCCAATAATACACAACTATTGAGGTTACAGCGTTTGCAGAATAGATTAATGCGTTTGATTTTAAATTGTGATAGATTAACTTCCTCTGTTTTCATGTTGGACGCTTTGCAATGGCTATCTGTGAAGCAGCGAGTTGTTTATTTGTCTATGGTGTTCATTTTTAAAATAATTAATGGTTTGCTACCTCAATATTTGAGTGATCGAATTGAAAGAGGAAGAGATTTTCATAGATATAACACTAGAACCGCGGATGAAATAAGAACACCTTTCTTTCTAACGAGAGCTTCACAAAATTCATTGTTTTATAAAGGTATAAATTTTTTCAATTCAATGCCAAGACATGTTAAACGTGCACCAACACTTGCGGAGTTCAAGAGACAATGTATTTCACACGTGAAAGTTTCTATTGTATAGAACGATACTAAGTTTTACAAAATGATGTAGAGTTTACCTAACGAAGTTTGAACAAACGGATCTTAAATGACGAAGTTTTAACAAACGGATTTATTTTGGATGAACTATTTGTTTTGGTCTCTATTCATATATTGGTTGTTTTATTGAAGCTTGTAAATGACGAAGTTTTATACGAACGGATCTGATTGTGTTGTAAAATTTTATTTATATGTTTATTTTAAATTGGACTTTTCTAAATTTATAACAACAAAACTACTGTGTTCGTCACGGTGATGATGATGGATTTTTTTTTCTTTTCATCATTGTTGTTGTAGCTTTAAAAATAATAGAAAGAGACTATAAAAGCTTGAGCCTCGCGCGCGGTTTTCAGATATAAATGATTTCTTTTAGCAAATTAATATTGTTATTTGAATGCTTAGAGAAAATCATGAAATAGTTGTGGTTGGTCTGGCTGAAGGTCATGAAAACCCTGTACTAGTTTTGTGTGCTCTATGAATCAAGTATACAGTTTTTGAAGAAGTTTATATCTGGAGGTAAAATCAGTTCGTTTTTTTTTTGTTTTGTATAACTGATTAAATGTGATCACATTAATTATCTATAGATAAATCGTCCAGCTCAAACCTTTGTAGGGGTATGTGGCGGGACCATCATCATCATCATCGTCATTCAATCATAGAGAAAAAGTTTAAAAATTAAATGCGACATTTTGACAAATTCTAGAAGTTTCAAATTTTTCATTAAAATATTAAATTACCATTGTTATCAATAGAACAGAAACCGCAACGATAAACTCAATTAATGATTTTTACTGAAAAAATCTTAAACACTCTTTTCCCAAGTGCAGTTTAAGATTTTCGTTTTACACCCGGTGCTTCTAGTAAAACGTAGTTCTACGCCAAAGTTCATCAAGTTATTCTCAAATAGACTTAAAAGATAAAAGGTCAATAAAAAGACACAATTTATCGTTTGTAAGTTGTAAGAATAATTTGAGACTTTATAAAAAATATATACGGAAATCTCAACAAATAAAAAAAAACGAACTGGAGGAAAACCTAACAAGCGTCGAAAAGTAATAAAAATGCACTTAAAATTTCTTTGATGACTTTTTAATACATCGGATGGAAGAAACAATTAGTGACATCAACCCGGCATTAGGGAATAAAATGAAAGCTATGGAAGAGATAAAAAGTAACTTTTCATTTGTATTGCACCTGACGCGCCAATAAGAATTAAAAATGTAAATTACAGAGGCTGATCGAATCATAAGATGGAGGACAATAAATATTCGCGTGCCAAGGCTGTGTACAGTTAAGAATTCTAGCTTTGTAAAATTTCCTGCTTTTGAACTGTATAACTCGGCAGAGGCTCCCTGCACAGCTACATTTGTAACACACTACGATAAACCTTTTGCTGCGGTAAATTAACCATATAATTGAACGATAAAGCATTCTGCCTTTAATTTGCGTCCAGATAAATTACTGAAGATAGTGTGCGTCCTTCACGGGTCCTCGGGAGGAGACAGAAAGAAATATCGAATGCGGTGAATGTTGGGAAAAGCTCCGGAACATTTTTAGGGCTCCAGTAGCGCAGCCAGATAGCAGAAGGCACGATGGATAGGCACTGTTACTGAGCGATAGAGGATAGGAAACAAAAAAAAACTTCCGCAAATAGGAACCAGCGGTGTTTCCGTATCACTTTGTCACTCGTACAGTCCATAAAATAAATTTTCACAATAAATATACTTTACGGTTTAATTTATTCACCACAGGCGGGTACACTAGCGGGAAAAAGTGTATTACGTGCAATACATCCCTCTTACAGTGGAACGAAACTCGAAGGGTAAGAGGCTAAATAAAAAGTACGTAGAACTCCCGCAGGTACCGTTTGGTAGAGACGAAGAGGATTTTAAAACAATCAGTCCGCAATTGTGGAAAGCTGCCAAGTTTCTGAGTGCAGTCCGTCGGTTGACGTTGTGTTACACGATGCAGCAAATGGAAAGTACACCGCAAACTTTGTAGGTGTTGTCCTTACCACGGTACACCGAGGGGTTCCACCGAATCGTGTACAATCTTTTTTTTTTTAGTACGTTGTATCAAAGTGCACAATACCGTTGTGGATGTGGATGATGGACTACAACTTTAGTTTTGGGCAAGATTCACTCCAACTTTGTTGTTGTCAGTAAATTGAACTTTGGTCTTGTTATTTAATATCAATTCCGTTGGAATTTTCTAGAAATAAAACAAAACTGTTCGTGGCCGTAAACCTTGCTTTCAGTGAATATTGGTATTTTTTTCATAGGTTTACAAAATCTGAAGCGATTAGCACAGTTGCTTAACCCTCTAGTGCCCAATCCCGCCTTTTGGCGGGCTTCGGTCAAACCTTTAAAAAGCATCAATAAATACTCAAAAAGTGTTTATAATGATTCATAGTGATTTTACCGAAGCCCATCTAAGAATAAGCTTGGGCACTAGAGGGTTAATATAGTAATGTAATTATCACGAGAACCAACGTCTCTGAGATCAAAGTACAACGAGTTACAGACCATTCCGATATAAACTAGAAAACTATAGAACGTTGTCTCAATTAGGTATTTAAGAGCTCCTACTCCTACTTTTAGGTATTGTAGCAAAACGAACAAGCTTATAGTTATAGGAAATTCACTGTTTGTATTTAACGATACTTACAATTTGTTTACCAGGCTTAAAAGAGTAATGATGCACTTCATTGTTTGATCCGGTCAGCGAAGCCAGACTAGATCCATCACAATGGCGCTCTTCATCGCGGAGCAAATGTTCGCCACCGTTACGTGCTATCAGCTTTGCTGATGGACTGCGGAACAGCGGCGCTGGAAGTGTCCCTTTTGGTGGCCTCCTCTCTGCAATTATAAAAGGACGATTAAGTAATCAAGTCAGTGATTAGTGGGAGATTTACTTCAATGGTTTCAATCATGTATTCGAAATTTAAGACTGTGATGTTGGGATTGTCGTATCTGCAGCCCCTCATTCATTGTAAATGATTTACCGTATAGTGGACCCCTTTATTCATTTATAGTGGACCTCTTTCCTATAGTGGACGACTCGTCAGATTAACATTAAATCAAAATTTATAAATTTTTCTCATGATTCTGATGTAGATTGGCAGGATAAGATGTTTCCCGATGGAAGTTTTCTGAAATTCCTCCAAGTTTTCACAAATATTGAGTTAATCTGACGAGTGATCCACAATAGGAAAGAGGTCCACTATAAATGAATTTACATTTCCTTTCAATCTCTTCCAGTTATTCATTACATATGGTAACGAGAGTATTTTGGCCCACCCTGGAACATTCAGGGGGCCTGGAAGTTGACTTTAATATTACCAGTTCTTTTGTACGTGTGAACTAATTCCAAAATAATGCTACCTAGAGTCAGTATTTCGCCGAAAAATTGGTTATTTCAATTCAATGGTGCATATATAAATATCGAACATTCGTTGAATGTATCAGACATCACATATGTACTCATCACATAGGGTAACGGGGGTATGTTGGCCCACTCTGGAACACCGTCTAAAGGCGGCACTGGGCACTAGAGGGTTAAATTGTAGGTATTAACTTGATCTAGAAGCCCTTTTAATATAAGTTAAATTATATATAAACGTGAATCAAAAGAGATAGAAGAAAATAAAACAGTATCGTTTTCGTACATGGAAATCATAAAGGTAAAAATTATTTCATTGTCACCTTATTATGATTCATGAATTATAAAGTTATTTTAAATCGATTGTTTTGAAAGGTAGAAAAAACTTTTTTCAACGGAACAGCAACATTGTTGAACAATCTTCCATTCTATCAACAAAGACACCAAAGTTAGATAGGTATCTGATTTCATTAAAAAATTTCAAATCCCCAATTTTCGACAACACAAAAATAACCGCCTCATGATATGTAAGAAAGGAAGAGGTTTTTCGCTTTAATATTATTATCGAGCTCTAGATCCGAATTTCCCCATAAACTCGTTCCCTAAATCGCTGTCGACTGATTAACTTAACGTTCCCACCGATTCAACAGTGAAAGGATGCGCACGGTTATCGTTCTTATCGTTCGCGTTAAAGTGGGTGGGAGCTTCCGACGCGTTTTCGTAATGGCTAGGGGCACCAAAATTTACAGGAATGAAATAAATTTTTGACAAGCGTCATTTCAAGCTCGACAAAAACTGTTCATCTTAGAAAATACTAATGCCATCTCTTAGAATTTTCAGGTACTTATCAGACTGCCGATTACTTTAAATAGAGATAATAATTGAGTTTTCAAAAACATTTCTAAAGGTATTTATTCTAGATACCAGCAGAATCACGTTTGTTGCTCCTTTTTCTTACAAAATCCTCTAGTATGAACATCCCCGTTTTTTTTGAATTTTGAGCCTGTTGTTGTAAATAACACTGAAAAGTAATAATTTTCGCTTGTTTCTACAAGCAATAGATATAGCCATATGACAATCTACGTATTAAAAGGTAAGCGATTAGCGAAAATTCTGCATGTAGTGATTATCGAGCTAAATTTTCCAGTTGGTGTCGCTTAATTCTCGATTAGCGGTGCCCACCACTACATATAGAACGGTACCCATCAGAAGAACAGCCAAAATGACCAAAAACGAATTTCGTATTCTGATGATTTTGCAGTTTTTGATCAATATTTTCATATTTTCTGAAGAAAATCTTTATACATAAAATGAAGAAAACTAGTTTTTCAGAATATGTTGGAATATAAAAAAAATCTACTAAAACTGTTTTGATATGTTTGCATGGATTTTAACCCCACAGAATCTGCCGCAGGCCACATAGAAAATAATTGGAATTTTCATATTTTTTACCATCAGAAACATCAAATGTAAGCAAGTGTAAGCACAGTTTCTAATAGTGTACCTGAAAACCCTGCTTGTACCCTTCAAAAATCTATGAAAAAAGTTTGCGGAAAATCTGCGTTTTTTTAGAAAAAGCTGATTAAAAACTTTTCTTTTTTACCTAGGACTACGTCTTTGTCTTCTATACTAGGGTACATTTTGTTAAATTGAAAATGAAACTGGCAGATGTTGTGTCAGATTTCAAACGATTATAGCAAGCGAACGACTTACTGCAGCTTAGTCATCTACATGTCGGTGGATAGATAAATTGTGTGACAATTGTTTGATATAATGTTTAACATTGTTTCTGCTTCACTGCTTACTGGTGATAATAGGTGAAAAGTTTAAAGGTCGAGCTTTCCCATACACTTTCCTCGATATTGCCTTACTTCCCGAGCACGGATAACAATAACATAGAAGTTACAAATTCCACTGTCTACATATTTTGACTCAGAAAAGTGTTTTGTTCCGTTTCTCATTCTGGAGTCTGCGACGCCCCGCCTATATTGCAAAAATTTAAATTTACGCAAATATTACGCATTGCAGACTTGTGACAGACTTCTATTTGCTTATAAATGACTTTTATTCATCTCCCAAACCCGGTATGAACCATTTCGTTTACTTTTGTCTTCAAATTTTCAGCTTAAGGCAGAAAAATTAGATCTTCGAATTTTGTTTAGCGATAGAGCTAAAAACTTCATCTTCTCGAAAAACAGCCGCATGCAAAATTTTACCTTAATCAGACTGCGGGAAGTGGAGCAAAGCGATCAGAGTTACAGATTGATGGGTAATGATTCAAAGTGGTTGTTGAATTTGTTTACCTTGGTACGCTTATGGTATGAGACAATGATATGAGCCGTGAAATGAAACGATGAGTTGTGGCTGCGAAAAAAGCCTTCTACGGATTGCGTAATCAGTTAGGTATGCAAACTCGCACAAAACTAGTGCTACACCGGAAACTTATCCTCCCGGTGGCCCTTTACGGACAAGAAACATGGACGTTGAAGGAAGCTGATCGACGAGTGCTCGAAGTTTTTAGGCGTGAATTCCTGCGATCAATATTTGGAGTGTGGCACAGACACATGAATCACGAGTTGTACAGGTATACAAACATGCTGATATAGTGAAGGTAATACAGCGTGCGGGCTTCAGTGGGATAAACATGTAGCCAAAATGCCTGACGAGAGAACCACCAAAATTAACTTTAGCGGCAAACCAAGCAGGTCCTACAAAAGTGCCGTGAGTATAACGTGCCCTCACATCATTTGTTCATAGACTTTAAATCGGCATACGACACAATCGATCGAGATCAGCTATGGCAGATTATGCACGATTACGGTTTTCGGGATAAACTGACACGGTTGGTCGAGTCGACGATGGATCGGGTGATGTGTGTAGTTTTAGTTTCGGGGACACTCTCGGGCCCCTTCGAACCTCGAAGAGGGTTACGGCAAGGTGATGGATTATCGTGCCTGCTATTCAACTTCGCTTTGGAAGGTGTGATATGTAGGGCTGGCATCGACACGAGTGGCACGATATTTAGAAGGTCTGTTCAGCTTTTTGGCTTCGCCGATGACGTTGATATTGTAGCACGAACCCTTGAGAAGATGATGGAGACGAACATCAGACTGAAGGCTGAAGCCGGACGAATTGGACTGCCCATAAACGCTTCGAAGACTAAGTGCATGAGAGGAAGAGGTTCCTGAGAAGACAGTGTAAACCTCCTATCACGAATTCATATTAGCGGTGATTAAATCGAGGTGGTAGACGAGTTCGTGTATCTGGGCTCACTGGTGACTGCTGACAACGACACCAGCAGAGGAATTTGTCGACGCCTTATGGCAGGAAATTGTGCCTACTTTGGACTCCGGACACAAATTTTTGCACAACTTGGAGAACTAATCACGTAGATGGAACCAACACTGTCATGTGGTGGTTTTGGAAGCAGGATGGTTTTTGGAGGTAAGAAATGTTCCTATGATGATTTGACATCCCTCCATACTCTGTAAGGATTGGGGGCTCCAATATATAAATAAACAGATATTTCAGCCAGTTTTTCCGGAAAATAGCCTAAAATATCGGAATGATGAAAAGGAGCCACAATCGACTGAAGACGTCATTTTTAAATTTAAGATAGAAGTTTCTGGTTTCAAAACAGCCGAACATGACCGAATACGGATATTTCCGGAACCAAAATGACGCTTAGCCCGGAATTGACAACAAATGGCATTTTGAAGTCCAAGATGGCGGTTTCCGGTTTCTGAAAAACAGCTAAAAACGTTCGAATTCCACCCTAATCGAGGTGATGTACAGAATCCAAAAGGCGAGGATATTCTCTTTCCGATAAAACTAGGGTGGTCGGTATTACCGACTTTTCGGAGAACCGGTATTTCGGTATTCATAAAAATAAAAACCGGTAAAAAACCGGTATTTTTATTTTTTCTGACTGGTACAAACCAGGGGCGACTCGTGGTCTTTAAACCTACTTGTTCAACTACAAAATTTGAAAAATCATAGTTTGGGGAAGTAATGACAATCATGTCCGCGGAAAAACGCAAGTCATTCTCTCTGTACTATTTGAAAAAAAAAAAACTCAAAAATAATATTTTTTGCCTAGCGTTTCAGGTCGCATCTATGGACGTGTCACTGCATAATTATGTTTTTGCATTTATGAGTACCTATGCCTTATTACGACCCAGTTTTTTTTTTCTGTAAGATTTGGACCACTTGTTTTGATCTCTTGTGGTGTTATACGATCCAGATACAGTGTTTGGAAAACTTTAATGAATGAATCTAGTAGTGATGAGAACTATCATTGAAATTTTTTACTGATAACTATCAGTAATTTCTAACTCGTTACTGATTACTATCAGTAAATATCAGTAATTTGCATTCAAGTTTTAGGCAAATTATCAACGCTACATTTGTTGTTAGCGTTGCTTTATTCAGGTGTACATCCTAGGCTCGATATTGTTTTCCGTTGACGGTATTGCATATGTTTAGTGAATCAGGTTTACATTAGGTTGTGGTTGTATTCATCATTGGTCCATTTAATACTTCTTCTCAAGCTGTGGAGAGAAGCTTTTCAGTAGTACAGCGAGTAAAAACGAGGCTTAGTAAGGTCAACACGCAGAATAGATTCTCATATTTAGCTCTCCTCAATACTGAATCAGCTTTGCTGAAAGAGGTGTACGTTGACGCTGTGGCTAGGATTTTCAATTCATTAGTTTGGAAATTCAATCCAGATTGAAGTGATCTATTTTACTGTGGATATTTGTTTTACCTTTCTTATACTAATTACCTTTATTATAATAAACAAAGGTTATAAAATCGGTCGAAAAACGCAAAATAGATCCGAAGACCAGAGGGCCGAGTGGTATATACCATTCGACTCAGTTCGACGAACTGAGCAATGTCTGTTCGTGTGTATGTGTGTGTGTATGTGTGTGTGTATGTATGTTGTCTGTATGTATGTGCCGCTCAATACTAACGCCCCTTCCTATAGAGCGCAATATGCGATTTTGATGATTTTATATGCAAATAAAAGCTACTGTGCTCCCCCAGAATGCTACCGAGTGGATTTTTGATTATTGGCTTGGATTTTGAGATATTGATCAAAGAGTATTTTTTTAAAATAGAGTATTTAACTTTAAACGTAAAATAAATCTGTTGAGGGCCAAGTACCGTATACCAATCGACTCAGTTCGTCTGAATGAACATTGCCTGTATATATGTGTATGTGTGTATGTACGTTAGTATTTGTAAATATGTTGTTTACATGTGTAGTATATCAAAATCGAACGAAAAAAATTTAAAAAAAAATAACACTTTTCACAGAATGCATTATTCGATTCAAGTGTTAACAAGTGCAAATGGAAGCTCCAAACCCTTTCGAAAATCACACTGAGCGAGTTTTTTATTGGTTACTTGAATTTCAGAATATTTACGAAAGAATTTTTAAACATGGAGTATTTTACTTTTTGGATCATTTCTCTCTCTATCCTTTTTTTATATCACTATTTCTCTTTTTCTCGCTCTCTCTTTTTTTTTTCAACTACTATTTATCTCTCAGAAGAAACTAAGAGTAAAGACATTTGTGCATAATTTTCATTCTATGGTAGTTCGTTCTAACTGGTGTAAATAAATGAACTTTTTATTCTTAATAGTTTTTTCTACTAACAATATTCAATAGATTTCAGAGGAAACAGCAATGCTCCGGTTCTCGTTAACTTGATACACTTCACTTTTGTATAATATAAATATTGTTTTCTAAATTTATTATAAGGTCAGTGCAAACAGAGTATCCATGTTATCCCAATCCTCGTTTAGGCAGCAAGTTTTATAAAGTTCTGAAAGTTTTTCAGATTTTACCATACAGCCTAAGTCTCCAACAAGAGTCACGTTCCCGAGTACACTTTAAACAGTTAAAATCCTTAAGTCTTGCGAAAAACTTTAATTTTGTAAAAATGCATTTGAAATAGAATTAATTTACCAATTCTCAACAGCATCCGATGTGTACTGGAAATTGACATTTCAACAGCAGTTATAAATATTTCAATAAAATTTTTTAACACTTGATCCTCACAGATTTTATCAAAATTTTTGTTGATTTCTTGAAATAAACACACGTATGATTCAAGGATTTTTTCTATGGTAACAAAGCATTTAATGCGCTGTAAAATTCTGTACTATAATTTCTTGAGAGCAAGTTTGTAGGACTTTGCTGCAATTCGTAGGAAATCTTCGATGCTAATCCATAATCTATAATCATTGTGAACTTTTCTGGGTTTTGCGATTTTTGATAACGAAGCCGTTTTGGTATAGAAAATGTATGTGAGAACCTCATCGAGGTTTGATTCAGTGATGTTATTTGGTTCACCCTCTGGAAAACTATCATTTGAATATAATTTTAAACGATTTATGGTTTACTGGCATTACAAATTTATATGTAGTAATAGTTAGTATAAATTTACATGTAGTAATAGTTAGTATAACGAAGGTTTCTGCACTGCTAGGTGGATTAAATTAGGTTTTTTTTTGACGTAGAATACGTCTTACGGCAACAATTACAGAGACCCAATTTCAATACAGGGATCCAATTTCAAAACCGAAAACATCGAGATCGTCACAAAAATTGTCCAATTTCAAACGTTTTAAACCCAGTCAGTTGTGTCGTACTTTGTTACACAACATTTAATTCAAAAAGCATGAGCGTTTATCGATATTTGTTTCAATGAATGAATGAGTAAATGAATGAAAAAGAAAATTAAATGACGATCAGACAAAAATTTACATTCTACGAATCCGAAGGAATCGAAGGTAAATACTTCTCTATTCTGTTTGATGCTCTTTAAACAGTTCTTCCAAATTCAGTTGAACCTGAGAGAGCATTTTTCTCAGCTAGAATTATTTCTAATAGAATTCGCTGCGGTTTGGGCGACGAAGCTTTGACCATGCTGTACAAATTTCACACCATGCTATTTAAATTTCACTTCCTCAAGAATAAGGAGCAGTAATTTTTAGGAGAATTTCTTTTTCTTTTGTTCATCTATAATTTATTTGACACGGCACAAATACAATTTAATGTTTAACGGCGCCAATTATATCTGGTAGCTTACTTTCTAAAGTATCTTAATAACTAAAAGCAAATTTTTAATCCTCGCTGTCGACTACGAGCTGAAACTAAATCTAACTTAAAGCTATAATATTTTGCATTAAAAGCACTGGTTTGCTGTATGATGGTTTTATTTGCCATAGGTAAGCAGCATATTAAATTTGTTCCGCTGCTGGGCCAAGATATTACGGACTGGCATATTGGGTTGTCTCCCTCGGGCCTTGAGAGTATCGTGCGGGTCTGATTGCTGTTTCCGGATCCGGGGTCTTAACGTGTTCTTGTTGTTAGGTTGGATGTATGCGGAAGGGGATAGGACTAAACTGGGGCGAGGATGGATATCAGGAAAACGTATATAAGGGACATGTAGGATAGGTCACGGCTCGCCAAGACATCACGAACAGGAACAGCCGGCTGCCTACCTTCGGCCTGCAGGGAAGCTATTAATCTAGACCTGGCGTCACGGTGTACAGGGCATGACCAAACAACGTGCTCTAAGCCGTGATAACCTTCACCACAGGCACAGATACCACTTTCCCCGAGCCCAACACGACGGAGATGCGCGTCAAATCTATAGTGATTGGACATAAGCCGGGACATCACGCAAATGAAATCCCGACCTACATCCAACCCCTTGAACCACGGGTGCGTCGATACCTTGGGGATTATGGAATGTAACCACCTTCCCAGTTCCCCTCTGGTCCAAGCATTTTGCCAACTTATGATCATATTCTGACGTACAAATGCGAAAAATTCATTGAAGGCAATTGGTCTTTCATAAATGTCACCGTTTGTTACGCCCACCTTAGCTAAAGAGTTCGCTTTCTCATTGCCCGGTATCGAGCAGTGAGAAGGGACCCACGCTAAGGTAATCTGAAACGATTTTTCGGATAAAGTATTCAGATGTTTCAGTATTTTCCCCAGGAAATAAGGAGGGTGCTTAGCATCTTTCATCTGAGACTGTCCGTAAAGATGAAATAATGGTCCGTGGGCATTTTTTCGATAATCCCTAGGGTGTACTGAATTGCAGCTAATTCTGCGACGTAAACAGAAGCAGGATAATCGAGTTTATGGGAGACGGTTAAATTGTTATTGAAAATACCGAAGCCAGTGGACCCATCAAGAAGTGATCCGTCAGTGTAGAACATATTGTCGCAGTTGATGTTCCGATATTTATTGGAGAAAATTTTGGGGATCTGCTGCACGCGTAAATGATCCGGGATTCCACGAGTTTCTTCTATCATGGATGTATCGAAAAACACAGCAGAATCCGAAGTATTTGATAAGTTGACACGATTTGGAATATTCGAAGAAGGGTTAATATTCTGCGACATGTGATTGAAATACAATGTCATAAAACGGGTTTGAGAATTAAGTTCGATTAACCATTCAAAATTCTCAATCACAGGACGGTTCAAGGCCTCACATTTGATAAGAATACGAGAAGACAGGCTCCAGAAGCGGGTTTTCAATGGTAGTACTCCAGCTAAGACCTCCAAACTCATCGTATGGGTCGATTGCATGCAACCCAAGGCGATACGCAAACAACGATATTGTATTCGCTCCAGTTTGATCAGATGTGTGTTTGCTGCGGAGCGGAAGCAGAAACACCCGTACTCAATAACAGACAATATCGTTGTTTGGTAAAGCCTTATAAGGTCTCCTGGGTGGGCTCCCCACCATTGTCCGGTTATTGTACGAAGAAAATTCACTCTTTATTGACATTTTTTCATCAGATACCTCACGTGACAACCCCAGGTGCCTTTAGAGTCGAACCAGACACCAAGATATTTGTGTACCAAAACCTGAGAAATCGTTTTACCCATTAATTGTGTTTGAAGCTGAGCAGGTTCATGCTTCCTAGAAAAAACTACTATCTCAGTCTTCTCCGGAGAGAATTCGATACCTAGCTGTAAAACCCAAGCAGAAAAATTGTCCAAGGTATCTTGCAATGGTTCTTGCAAATCGGCAGCTTTGGCTCCTGTAACAGAGATTACACTGTCGTCTGCAAGTTGTCTTATCGTGCATGAATTTGCCAGACATTCGTCGATGTCATTTACATAAAAGTTGTAAAGAAGGGGGCTTAAACATGAGCCCCGGGGAAGACCCATGTAGCTAATGCGAAAAGTTGCCAAATCGCCGTGCCATGTAGCTAATGCGAAAAGTTGCCAAATGCATGTGCTTTTCGGACAGCAAATTGTGCAAAAAATTGTTCAAAATTGGGGAAAATCCTTGTCGTTGAAGTATACCCGAAAGAATGTCAATAGAAACGGAATCAAAAGCCCCCTTAATGTCCAAGAACGCAGACGCCATTTGTTCTTTGCGAGCATACGCCAGCTGAATATCTGTTGAAGGCAACGCAAGACAATCATTCGTCCCTTTGGTACGGCGGAAGCCAAATTGAGTATCTGATAGTAGAGCATTTGATTCGACCCAGTGGTCTTAACGACGGAGTATTATTTTCTCCATCAATTTCCGGATACAGGATAGCATTGCAATCGGCCTATAAGAGTTGTGATCAAAAGCTGGTTTCCCTGGTTTTTGGATGGCGATCACCTTCATTTGCCTCCAATCCTGCGGTACAATGTTTTGCTCCAGGAACTTATTGAACAAGTTCAACAAGCGCCTCTTGGCATTGCCGGGTAGATTCTTCAACAAGTTGAATTTGATTTTATCTAACCCAGGCGCGTTATTGTTACAGGACAGGAGGGCAACTGAAAATTCTGCCATCGTAAAAGGTGATTCTATCGCGTCGTGGCCCGGAGACGCATCGCGAACAATGTTTTGCTCAGGAACAGAGTCCGGACATACTTTCCTGGCAAAATCAAATATCCACCGACTTGAAGACTCCTCGCTTTCGTTGACCGTTACGCGATTCCGCATTCTTCGGGCTGTGTTCCAAAGAGTGCTCATCGATGTCTCCCTCGACGTCTCGTTTACGAACCGATGCCAATATCCGCGTTTCTTTGCTTTAGCCAGGCTTTTAAGCTTGGTATCAAGCTCCGAATACCGTATATAGTCGCCAGGTTTACCTCCCTTCTGGAAGGCCAAAAACGCGTCGGATCTTTGCGTGTAGACATCGGAGCACTCTTTGTCCCACCACGGAGTTGGAGGCCGCTCTTTGATCGTTACGCCGGGATATTTCTTCGTTCGGGCTTGCAACGGGCGTCGAGAATCAAGCCCGCGAGGAGGTTGTATTCTTCAAGTGGTGGATGATGTTGAATCGACTCGACCGCTTTTGAAATCATTTCCTCGTATAACTTCCAATCGACATTCCGTGTGAGGTCATACGGAATGTCAATTGGTCGCATGCGAGTTGACCCGTTAGTAATTGAAATAAGAATAGGCAAATGGTGGCTACCGTGAGGATCGAGGATTACCTTCCATGTGCAATCCAACCGTAGCGACGTCGAACATAAGGATAGATCCAAAGCGCTTGGGTGCGCAGGAGGTTTCGGGATACGTGTCATTTCACCGTTGTTCAAAATAGTCATGTCGAAGTCATCGCAAAGGTTATAGATTAAAGAGGAGCGGTTATCATTGTAGGGGGAACCCCAAGCCACACCATGAGAGTTGAAGTCTCCCAAAATCAAACGTGGCGAGGGAAGAAGTTCTATTAAATCAAAGAGCAACCGTTGCCCAACCTGTGCTCTGGGAGGAATATATATTGAGGCAATACAAAGCTCTTTACCTTGTATTGTCATTTGACATGCGACAACCTCGATGCCTGGAATCGAGGGGAGGTTAATACGATAGAAAGAATAGCACTTTTGAAGTAGAATACTTCTCTCAGGAAGTTAGGCTACATAGGAATGTGAAATGAAAATCTAAAACTGAAAAAAGTTAGAAATATGTCCAATTCCAAATGCTAATAAATCGGTTAGTTTAGGATGGATTTCCTTCGTTTTTGCAGCAATCAATTAGAAAATCTTCTAAGATTCCTACCAGATGCATGAAATTGCAATTTTATTATTCGAACTATTGTACTATTGAAATCCTTAAGCCTTGTCAAAGCACAAAATTGGACCTCTGATTGGTCGTTATACGATTGCTTTCACAAGCACGGTCGGCAGAGTTATGGACCTAGTAAATTGGGAATGCATCATTTGGCCTATATAGAACTTCATCAGATAATAAACAGACATTTCATCGGATATTTAATTGAACAACAAAAATTTGAAGAACAAAAATGAATATTTGAAGAGTTAATATTTTCTCGTTTTGCGCTATAATTAATCGCGCCGTCATTCGCGTTCAGCATAACAGTAGCCTTTGTTCCGTTCCCGTTTAATGATGTCGTATCAAATGTGCATATCACAATTCGGCAGCACTTCAACTTCTCAATTGCACAAAATTTAAAAATATTCAATGTACTTCATTCAAAATATCAAACAAAAAGAAATTACAATACTGCCAAAGAACGGTCAACGTTTATTTACTAGAAAAAATGATTGACACGGAAGCAGCCGAGTTATCTTTCTTTAAAAGTATTCTACTTCAACCTTGCGGTCGTGGCTTTGCATACAACCTTCCTGTGATTTTTTTAATCCCTAGAAGTACTCCTCCATATGGGGTGTCTCGATCAAGGCGAATAATATTAAAATCATGGAAGTTGAGATTAATATTTGAAGTAAGCCAAGTTTCACAAAGGGAAAATGCATCGCATTTGTTTTTGTTTATTAAAACTTTAAATGAATCCTTTATTGGTAAAATACTTCTACAATTCCACTGTAAGACAGAGATAGAATCCTTCATATACGCAGATGAATTAGGCATCGAAGGATACAATCGCTGCAAGGAGGGGCCATTGGGCAATCAACTGCTTCAAAAATGATCTAACTGTTGGGAGGAATGCTGTAAGAAAAACTTTAATTGGATCGGGTACATTGAAATTCTCGAAAATCCAGTCCACAATGTCAGAGAATTTCACAAATCCAGAGTTTGTTTTATCAACTGGGTGTGCAAAAGGAACAACTGGGGTTTTAGAAGTTCCTGGCAGTGCTGGGAACTCCTTCTGGGACTTTAAATTTGCAAGCCCAGGAGGAGTTTGCTTCAGTTTTTCCGCAGCACTGGATTGGCATAAGATGTTCCCGCTGGTGAATCGTCAGAATCGGTTTCATCAGAGGACAACAGATCAAAGGGGTTCGATGTTATGGTAGAAGTGGTCACGGTCTTCTTCAGCATCTCAGCGTAAGAACGCTTTGAACGCTCCTTAAGTGACCGCTTGATTTTATCTCTGCGCTGCATGTACACCGGGCATGTGGAGAGCTCATGATGATTTTCCCCGCAGTGAATACATTTTTCATCATTTACACTGCAAGAATCGTCCGCATGAGTTTCTCCACACTTGCTACATCGTGCCTTATTGCAGCAGTAGGCGGCTGTGTGGCCTAGCTGCTTGCAATTGGTGCAATTCATAACACGGGGTACATACAATCGCACAGGCAGACGAACCCGATCGATCGAGACGTGGCTAGGGAGAGCAGATCCGGCAAACGTAACACGAAACGAGTCTGACGGAGTGTACACTTTTGTGCCGTTGACAAGAGACACAGACCGCAATTGCTTGCAATCTATGATCTTTACTTTTACGTCGTGACACAAAGCATTTTTTAAGCAGCCAAAACCGCTTGCCAAAATACACTCGACCGACAGACTCGAATCGGTTACGACACCGTCGATCTCCACGTCTCGTGCGGGTATATAAACGCGATACTCGCATGTGAAAATCTCGCAGCGAGCAATAGCGTTGGCCTGTTCCAGGTCGCTGACCACGACGCGGAGCTTGTTGGGTCTGACCTTGGAGATTTTGGTCACGGCATTGTACCCCTTCGTCAGGTCTTTCGAAATCTGCAGGATGTTTAACGGTTTCGATTTCGGTCCTGCTTTTGGCCGAAAGAAAACAGTAAAGCTGCCCTGAGATCCGTCCGGGTAAAGCCTGGGGCGAGAAGGGACTGTAGAATTAACAGAGGAAGGGTTGGCAGGAGGGACAGGGTCGGAGGGGTCCGGGGATGGTGGCGCGGGAGGCGAGGGATCTACATCCATCGCGCTAAATCTAGCGCACTAGCGCCGACAGAACCCGTACCTCTTCACTTCTTCCTTTCAGCAGCGTTGGTTGTCCGATCGGTCGAAGCTGCAGCCGTTACAGTCAGCAGCACCAATACAGCAGCTCCAAACAGCCACCAGCAGCGAGCCGGGTGTGTGATCACTCAGCACAGCTGTTAACTGTTGGCTTCTTCTTTTTCCTCTTTTGTGTTGAGATTCTCGTCCACTGCTGTAGCATAAATCACTTAGCAGCCAAATCGGCTTACGCACCAGCAAACAGCCACGATGCGAAACAGTTGCACAAAGGCGGGCGACCTTGAGCCTTTACTCGACCAGGCAAACAATGCCAACACTTGTTCACGCGTCTTTTGTTTTATATTCTATCGGAGCGATCACCAAACACGTCCGATACTGATGCGTGTTCGGCACAGAATGACGAAATTCTTTATTGATTGATTATTTCATCCTGTAAACGCTTTGTATCAGGAGCAAATTGTTCATAACTAGGTGCAACCTGTGCAATGCACACGGAGACGCCAAACAAAAAATAAATCCCTAATCCAAATATACATTTATATATATATTTTATTTTGGTTTTACTTTTAAATAGCACAAAACGAAGAATGACTTACGTTTTTTCGCGGACAAGATTGTGATTACTGCCCCAAACTATGATTTTCAGAATTTGTGGTTGAATTCGTAGGTTCAAAATCCACGGGTTGCCTCTGAAGTATGAGTGTGTAAAGAGTTAGCTGTTCTACTTAAAAAATAAATGTCTTTTTTTATTGATATGAAGTTTTTTGACATATTATCGATACATACAAATACATCATCTGAATCCAAGCAGAACGAACAAGAAGGAAACAAAAATTGATAAATAGGTTTGAGAAAACTAATATTCAATGTTCCTTCTGTTCAAATATATTTATTATATACACCGTCATGTGATTTGTAACGCCTACCTAAGTGGGTAGCATTCATTAACCTTACAATGATTTATGAATATTGTGACAATTAATTTTTTAATTTTAAGAAAAATACCGGAAATACCGGTTTTTTTCGCCTCTTTAATACCGGTATTTCGGTATTAGAAAAAATATCGGTTTCACCGGTTTTTGTTTTACCGGTAAACCACCCTAGATAAAACCAATCATTTTAAACGATTTGTCTTTTCCGTTTGATCGTATTCAGTATCCGATTCATCATTCATTTGCAGATCAGCAGATTTGCAGTATCAATTTTTTTATTGCTTTATCAAGGTGGTTCTCTGCCACAGGCTGGTTCGCAACCGCAACCAAATAAAATTATTACCATTTTTGCACAAAAATCATTGCATTTTTTTACATTGCAATCCAAAATTACTCAATTGCTGCGATAAGACTCCTTTGTAGTCAATAAGCTCGCAATGAAGTTAATTGTAACGTTATTTCTTCTTTTTCTCGACAAGGTTGACATCCCTACGGATAACAGGCCCTGACTTCAATTGAATTTCATCATATTTTTTAACTTCCACCTCAGCTCACTCAAGACTCATTTCTCGCCACCTCGACTAAAGGGACTGGCAGCACCATTTCCGAATTCAGTTGAACTTCGTTGGTGTGTACCAAGCAACTCGGTATACTCTTTTTTAATTCATCTGGACTAATATTTGAAACGCTTTGAAGTTTTTGAACCACTTTTTTATAAATCGATATATCTATATTATGGCGAGAAATAGAAGAAAAAGTGTCAATTGATGATTTGCAGATAGTTGTATGAACTATCATTTAAAAATATTCAAAAATATTCAGGTATATTAATTCCTTTTCAAAACCTATTATGTAGCTCTTTTCAAAACCCATTATGTAGCTCTTTACTGTCAATGACGAGATTTTCTGATTGATAATTCAATTATTTTCTCAGCAGACTACGTTTGATTTGATATTTTTAGTTCGTCCCCTTCAAGCACTATATGAAAACTAAATGATAACCAAAAGCTTCAGCTGCCATGCATGTCTCGCAAAGTCCACGAAAATTACCTTCTTGTCTCTGCAAATATCATTATAAAATGACACGTTTTTGAAATCGGTTTCGCATACTAATATCGATTAATGAAAATATCAATCTGTGTGAAAGAAAAAAAAACACTTAATTTTTCCGAACAGAAAACTTTGAAAACAACACTCAGTGCTACAATCGCTCAATCGAATCAACCGAACAACACATCGGGGAAATCGAACAATGAATAAATGTGAAATACACCTAGGCACAATATGCAATCTGTCAAGATTGGCCGGTGCCGGTTCGGTCATTAGAAAATCATTGCCTCTCCCGAAACGCCACCTACAACTTCACTTACCATATTGATTAGGTATAACATCCGGATCGGTTTCGTCCCCCTCGGGTGGCTCACCGGATGTTTGCGGACTGCGACGCGTGTGATTCCCGCTGCCATCCACCAGCGGAGTCTGGGTCCCGTTCGGATCGTGCGTCTGATGGTGTGCGGATAAGTCAATTTGGCAGTCCTTCGAGGTCGAGGAGAGATGTGCGCTTTTGGCTGACTTCAGTTTCGTGGACTTCCTGTGGAGACGGTGTGCAGGAAATGATTAGTGATACCAGTCAGCATAAACAAGATAAACGATAATGTGTCATAATAATAAACATACAAGCGCCGAACATTAGACAAAAGGATATCCGGAACTCGGAAAATGGTCGTTATCCGATGTTTTTTTCTTTACTTACTTTTTAGTATTTCGTGCATAGAAGGTAGCGTATATGATGCAGCCTACGACGGACAGGATCGCTACAGTAAGTGTTAATGCGGCTAATACTGGCGATAAAGGAACATTCATAACGTTGGATACACCTATAAATCACAGAAAATATAAACGTATTATCTCTGAGCCTTTTCGCTCTTTCTCTGGACGCCGCTCGCTAGCTTCGGGCTTTTTTGGCAGGATCTACAGACAGGGACAGGACCCGTATTCGCAATTGCACGGACGGACGGCACTGTTGCCTAAACTACTACAACCCAACTGCTTCGAACTAGCGTATTTGAACGATTCCATAAAAACGTGTGAATAGCAGTGTCCATTTGAGAAGTGCATCACTATGTGAACTCTGCATTGTATCTTAGGGCTGACTAGCATTATAAAGCCTTTTATTGCCTCCCAAAGCTACCCTAAGCCAAACATGAGTGGTCGGCACCTCTGCAAGTGGCCACACCGAACCTAGAGGCAAGAAGGGTTAGCTCCAGTCATCCACTGCAGCTGGCTGTGGATATGGCGTGATGTTGCTGTTATGCAAGTATGATAAATTGTATTATTATACTTTGTGTACATTTCCTCCGTTTATCGTTGGCTGGTGAAATATAGCATCGACAGTGCGAGAGAAAGCGAAGGTTTACATTTTCCCCGTTGAGCTTTCCTTTCGAAAATTGTCTGCGCAGTGCAGTAGTGAGGGCAGAATGGTTGCCCGAGGAGCTCTCGTGCAGGAAAACCATTGTATCAGAATGTATGTATGATGGGAATCGGAACAAATTAGTACTGGTCGGAAAATTTATACTTATGAAAGGATGCAGTTTGCTTCCGGGACTTTTCAGAGCACTGTACGCTTCCGGGCTAGCCATCGATACGAATCGAAAAAGGGCGCCGAAGTTATGCTCAGATCAACAGTAGTACATGTATTCTCTACCGACATGTGATACTGGTGCGAGTACATTTCATAACTAAGAACAGGTTTCGTATATTCATCACCACCAGCAGCACAGCATGTACACACAACATTGCCATTTGATCGTCGAGAAGTGTCTATTTATATGTGTACGTACGTAGATGAAGGGGTTGGAAATTGCAACCTGTACGCAACAGCCTTACTGCAGTGTCAGAGTCAGAGTGGAGGACCAACAGTTGAAATAGAGCCAATGTGTTCTCCGATGAATACATTTTATGGACAAATTAGACGGCATGTTCCGAGCTAGCACCAGCTCTCGACAAGTTTTGAGCGTTGGATGTAATCCTGCCTGACAAGGAACATAGTGCAAACCGTGTTTTCGGTGAGTTTCGGTTTTGATTTTTATTAGACTAAGATGTAGTATTGTATAATGGAGACGTTTTAAATCATGCCAAAAATAAACATGTTTTAAAAATTTAATTCGATGATACATCAGTGAATAGAAAATCAATAAACGTAAATTTCGACGATTGGCTTATTTTGTTGAATATCACTTATCACGATTTCTCTAATTCACTTTACAATTGATTGGTTTCCAACTCTTGAATGCAATTGATTCAAATCTAACTCGGAAAAAAAAATAAATCTGTGCATATAGATAAACTTCATTTCTTTTTTTCTCAACTGCCAGCGACTTCCTCTACGACTTGGTGTCAGAGGTGGGATCCACACTCGGCCTGAAATATAAGTGAATCTGGAAGTGCGACTACAGGCCGGAAAAAAAAATTAGCGAACGCAAACAATAAATGAGACGTCAATAAATTGGAAGAAAAAAAAAGCAACAAAAGTCGTTCAAATTGTATTAAGCGGAATACCCGCCATTGAAAGTATTAAAATTAAAAAAAAAAATAAACGCAAAAAAATTTCGTTCCGAGAATAATTTCGAATGCAAATTCACTTTTTTCCGAAATACATAACAAATGTATAAGAAATATAGCTAACACGATTATCTAGATCCTGAAATAATAAACTAGCCGGAATCGCTTAAAACTAATACGAAATTGTGAATGTGGAGGAATACAGCTACCCCCAGTAACAATCAAAATACTTCAAAGACTCAGGATTGTTTTGTTTTCGTTTTATATTAACTTACATTAAAGTCTTTGATTATATTTTGGTTTTTTTTGAGAATCATAAAATATGATCCGCAAGTATTCTTTACAGCCATTCTAAGCCTCAGATAATTCTGTTTTCCAGCACTGCCGAAATATAATATTGTCATTGAGAAATAGCCAAGAGCCAAGATAAAATTTATTGCTAGCCTCTTAATTGAAAGAACATATCCCAGTTAAAATTTCGAGGCCATTCTATGGCAAGTAAACCGGCCTGTTGAAAACATCTGGTTCCAAGATGTAGCGCATATGAAGTTTTGATGACTGCAATAAACCTGGGCAAACTAGCCATAACACATGTATATAGCTGTTAATAATAGGTTGTTATAGCCGCGTGGTCGGCATTGAAGGTTTTATGTATTGGTTGTATCCAGCACTTAAAACCTCACACATAACCTATTTTGTTACTTGGGACATTTTCCGGTACACTTCAGCTACACAAGTTTCCCTATAAACGTTGCCCGTTTCTAAAAACGATACGACAACAGCTGCTACGATATAATTATTTATCGATCAATCAACATCCATATTTCTATATTCCTATGAATTCCTATTCCTATGAAAAATTATTTTGAATTTCACCACAGTCTGCGATGAAAACTCAGCGCCGAACTTTCGTTTGCAAATCTCTTTTTTAGCACCCCCATCATCTTCCTGCACAGAATATGAGTTGCTTTAACAACAATAAATATTGTTTGTTTGTTGCTCCTTCCGAACATTTCAAGCATAGATTTTCAATATTTTTAGAGCATACACTTATGTAGTTAATCATAAAATTTCAACAATTAGAACATTTGCGCAAGTAACGCATTTTCACAAATGCTCTCTCTACACATGTTTGAAAAGAAACTGTTTATTGTTCGCCGTTGTTATTTGTTAAAGTAATATAAATAAGCACTTATCTGTGGCAGGGTAAATAATACCAAATTTTATAAAAACAGCAAATGTTCACCATCAATGGAGACTACTGTTTGAAGTTTCAGTAGCGGCAAAAACAACGTTAGCAGCTATTTCTAGTATATATCTTATCAATTTGCATTATGCATACATTTGTCCGAAAACATCATTGTCTAAAATATGCGTATCAAACCGGCTGGCAACGCTCACCAATGTATTGGAATACACTTACGAGCATGATAAATTTTAGGATTTGAATACGTAATACCAAGCTAAAATAGACTGCAAACAAGTTCACAAATAAAAATTCACCTGCTATCTGTACAGCTGGGCAACTCGTTGTCATGCAAATTGTCCACGAAGGGGGATTTGAATAAATTAGTCATTTAGCAGAGATGACCGAGCTAACAGATCAACCGGTCCGATTTGTCACCTTTTATGTTACGTCTTTTGATTTTAGCCGATAATGTATGGATTCCGCTTAATTTTTTCTGTGGTTGTCAAACTTTCTGCAATTCATTGTTTTGAAATACATCAGTGAATGCGTGACTTGAAAACACTGGATAAAGGAAAACGTTTCAAATCCGTTTTTAAAATCTTATTCTCAACTTTAAAATAACAATTCATTTGCAACATAATAAACTTTCAAAGTCGAAGGTCCCATTAAAGTGAGTTATATTGGGAATTTATCACAAATATCTGTCACATAGAGTCAAAGAGGATAAGAAAAAAAATCACAGGAAGGTTGTATGCAAAGCCACGACCGCAAGGTTGAAGTAGAATACTTTTACAAGAAAGATAACTCGGCTGCTCGCGTGTCAGTTATTTTTTTCTAGTAAATAAACGTTGACCGTTCAATGGCAGTATTGTAATTTCTTTTTGTTTGATATTTTGAATGAGGTTCATTGAATATTTTTGAATTTTGTGCACCGTTCATTGGCAGTATTGTAATTTCTTTTTGTTTGATATTTTGAATGAAGTTCATTGAATATTTTTAAATTTTGTGCAAGTGAGAAGTTGAAGTGCTACCGAATTGTAATATGCACATTTTATACGACATCATTAAACGGCAACGGAACAAAGGCTACGGTTATGCAGAACGCGAATGACGGCGCGATGCGATTCGCCTTACCGTGGTGAAATGTACAGCTCTTTTTAAGGCGAAGTAGAGCTATACATTTCAACACATTTCGTCTTGCCGAATCGCATCGCGCCGTTATTTGCGTTCTGCATAACCGTAGCCAAACACTAAGCGACGCACGTAACACGTAATAATAGTCAGAGTATGCATGTAGATGAAGCTAATTAACTTTTGATTATAGCGCAAAACGAGAAAATATTAACTCTTCAAATATTCATTTTTGTTCTTCAAATTTCTGTTGTTCAATTTAATATCCGATGAAATGTCTGTTTATTATCTGATGAAGTTCTTATATAGGCCAAATGATGCATTCCCAATTTCCTAGGTCCATAACTCTGCCGACCGTGCTTGGGAAAGCCATCGTATAACGACCAATCAGAGGTCGAATTTTGTGTTTTGTCAAGGCTTAAGAGTTTTCAATAGTACAATAGTTCGAATGATAAAATTGCAATTTCATGCATTTGATAGGAATCTTAGAAGATTTTCTAATCGATTTATTAGCATTTGAAATTGGAAATATTTCTCACTTTTTTCAGTTTTAGATTTTCATTCCACATCCCTATGTAGCCGAACTTCCTGAGAGAAGTATTCTACTTCAAAATTAGACAACTACAACAGAATTTTATTGCATCCCGCACAGAATGTCTGCTTGTGTTGATGCCAGAAAATTATTAACCTTCAATTATTTGTTTATTTGCCTTGAAAAAAAGCATTTTGCGGTTCAAAATAGGTTGCTGATTACAACTTTTGAGCTGCCATAACATTGGGGGAATTAAGATACACGGACAACATGCACTGTGGAAGCTATTTCACATTCAGTAAACTCGACGGGTGCGACAGATTTAAATTGCTAGGATGCAACACAGAATGCTTGCTTGCGTTGACAAAAATTATTAACTTTCAATGACTTGTTTATTTGCCTTGAAAAAGGCATTTTGATGTTCAGAATTGGATTTCCTGATGGCAATCTTCATGCTGCCCCAACACGGGGGAGTAATGGCAGTCTGGCGACACACGCTGAGAAGAACCACGCTGCTCCTGAGACGTAATGACCAACCACAGGGCAAGTGATTTAATTTGAAGGCAACCACAGGCGCAACCCGCTGCTATGGTCTGTTACTGCTGAGTGCCGATATCTGCTGTTACTGCTGTCAACGTTGTGGACGGTCCATCCAGTTCACCTTCCGACTAATGAATGTAGCTAGTTTTCCCAGAAACACTCTTTTATAGCCGAAGGGTGCTACGTAATAGGCCACGCCTTTCAGTTCAGGTTTACCATTTCCTTATGTTCTTAAGACGAATTATTCCACAATTCGCATTTGATTTTTGTATCCAGCGAATAAACAACACCTTATTCTTATTGCGGTTTGTAACATCAAGCGATTTCGTTTGCTCGCTGTTGCGTGTTGCATCATGTTGCCACTTGGCAGCTGGGAGATAACGAAATTCTGTTATTGCTGATTGATTGAATCGACTTCATATTAGCTCTGCATAGTCGAACTAACTGTCTTTGTGAATGCGGTCTAACAGGGCAGTTTGTTATTCAAAGTTGGTTATGCTGATCGCAGCCTTTGCGCTGCCCCTACAGCGGGGGGTTTACTAAATAGAATAAAAGTAAAAATTAGACAACTACAACAGAATTTTATTGCATCCCGCACAGAATGTCTGCTTGTGTTGATGCCAGAAAATTATTAACCTTCAATTATTTATTTAACTTAAAAAAGCATTTTGCGGTACAAAATCGTTACTGATTACAACTTTTGAGCTGCCCTAACATTGGGGGAATTAAGATTTCAGTAAATTCGACGGGTGCGACAGATTAAAATTGCTAGGATGCAACACAGAATGCTTGCTTGCGTTGACAAAAATTATTAACTTTCAATGACTTGTTTATTTGCCTTGAAAAAGGCATTTTGATTGATTTTGAATCTTCATGCTGCCCCAACACGGGGGGAATAATGGCTGTCTGGCGACACACGCTGAGAAAAACCGCGCTGCTCCTGAGACGTGGTGACCAACCACAGGGCTAGTGCTGCTGCTAAGGAAGGACGACTGCTGTTGTCGCTGTCTAGAACTATTATGAGCGGCTCCGGCTGAAACAGTCTCTTATGTAGGCCAAATAGCATGTTTTCAATTGCATGGTATTCGATCATGTCGACCGTGCTTGGGAAGCAAGCATATAACGACCAATCAGAGGGCGAATTTTTCGTTTTGACAAGACTTGACTATTTTCAATAGTACAATAGTGTGAATAATAAAATTACAATTATCTTATTTTGGGAAGAATCTTAGAAGATTTTCCAATCTATTGCTGCAAGAACGAAGGAAATGCATGGAATACTAACCGATTCATTAGCATTTGAAATTGGACATATTTTCAATTTTTTTCGGTTTTAGATTTTCATTTCACATCCCTATGTGGCCGAACTTCCTGAGAGAAGTATTCTACTTCAAAACGTCAAAGCCAAAATGTTGACAGCAAAGTTTCAGCAACTTGATTCGCTACGGTTTGTGGAATAGAATAAATAATGATTAGCGACACTACTGATGCATAATAATCGCCAAGATTTAAAGTTACCTACGATACAAAGAACGATTTCTTTTAAATTAATTACTTTCATTTTTTTAGAAAGAGATCTAGATTGTTTGAAGCACTATAAGCCACGAGAACGGTTGAATGAGTAAAATAAACCGAAAGGTATTCTTTATGAAAACAAAAACAAACTGGCACTAGCAAAATCGCACAAGCGAAAACAACAAACAGAGCAAATGAACGTTCGTGTTCATTTCCTTTTGGACCTAGGGTAAATGACCCAATAGTGGAGGAGCTAAGCACGAGTTATGCCTGTTTAGCCATGTTTTGGCTAAGAAAAACGAATCTAGCTGGTCCATTTCACTATTTTCTGCTGAAATGGGTTCGATTTGATAATTTTGCACCTTAAAATTGACTTTGAACCCGCTTCGAGGGTTTAAATTAACTAAAATATGTTGCACGCTTTTGTTCCAATAGTTGCGGTAGAGTTCCTATAGTTGTGAATGGGTGTTCCTGTAGTTGCGGTATATAAAACATTGGTGTTTGCTTGGTTAAATGAAGGTATTTGCCTCCCTTGAAGTGGTTTTTGATTGTTTCACTATTTATCATATTGTTTTTAATAGGTTGACAAGTCGGTTTGCAAGTAAATACAAAAATGCACGAAGTTAACTAAGAGACGGATTTTGCGCCAATTTGGTCAGATGTTGGCAAAATTCAGTGAGGGTATGTAGGTTTTATTAAAATAAAACAAATTTTGCATACTTTTTATAAAATGTCTTTAGACTAACATTTGAAAAAGGCTGAAATTGGCTGAAGAAAAAGACCAATGGCGCTCATTTTGAAATATTCAGAAGAATTTTTTTTCATAACTAGTGACTTCTCAACACTGGAAGTTAGAGTCTATTACCTCTGCTTCGTACCATGTTTGCGCCTACATTTTCGACGTTAGTGTTTACTAAAAGAGTGACTGAAGCTGTGAAAGGCTCGTTAAAAGATTTACAAGACTAAAAGCAGTGGGTAAGCATCGATTAAGAGGTCATACATAAATAATATAGCATTTTAGCGGTGAGAGCGATAGCTTTTGTGGCCGATCATGTATGAAGTATCGATAAATACACGGTGGCAGGGGAAGATGGGGTTCAAAAATTGAACAGTTATAAGTTACATCATTTAGGTATGTCCCCTAGTACCTGCTTGTCCCTAATATATACAAGTAGTCCCACATACATATGTTCTGATAAACGTAAATCAAAATTGCGAAACATACCGCAACTATTAGAGCATAGTGTATCCTGTGATCCAATAGTGGAGGAAGTAATTTATAAATAATATGATCATCTATTAACGAACTTCACCTGTGAAACAGTTTCCATAATAAACTATTATCTGGAAAAATAATTATATGAGAAATAATCGTACTAAAACCACACACATATCTTAAAACCTTCGTGGACAAAATAAGAAAATGGGTAGTGAGTGGTGCCTTCCGGGTAAGTTTCTGAAAAATACAGTATTCTTCAGTAATTTGGATATTTTCAGTATATATTGTTGTAGTAACATATGTACTTATGTTTAATCTTTTATTTCTTCAACATGTAGCATAAGCAATTCGGTTCTAATTAGTTTAAACGATGAATTTAAAAGCGATGCCGCAACTATTGGTGCTACCACAACTATTGGATCATCTACCCTATTTCGCAGTTCCTTTTTGATGACGATTGTTGTGAAGCTGTGTGTTTTCGCGAATTCCTTCATTCCACTGGGTCAGTGGAAATCTACGCGGGAATAGAGATACAATATTGCGATTTACAATGCAAAAAAGAGATGCCAGATAGCCCCAGGTGGGCTCTGGAAATAAAGAAATTCACTATCTCTTTCGTTTTACAAAAGGAATGATGAAGATTATTTGGTTTAAAAATAACTGATAGTTTTGAAAGTGGATGGGCTTTTTTTATACCACGAAAGAAATGAAAAAAATGCAATAAATTTCGGCAAGATGTTAGACTCACAAAATGGCGGCATAAAATTAGTGTATACTGCAAAAGTACACATTCAGAGTGAGTGGCACGAAAAACCCATGGAGTGACGCCTATAAGGTCGTTACGGCCAAGACCAGGGGCTCGTCAGCCCCGGCAGAGCAATCACCAGCGGTGTTGGAGCGGATCGTTGAGGAACTCTTCCCACACCACGAGCAAGGCACCGGGACCGGACGGAATCCCGAACCTGGCCGTTAAGATGGCCATAAAGCTATCCTCCGGGTTGCTCAGGGCGGTCATGCAGAAATGACTGCCTCTTTCCGGATGAGTGGAAGCGACAGCGACTGGTTCTATTGCCGAAGGCCTAAAAACCACCAGGTGAACCATCGGCATATAGACCGATTTGTCTGCTAGACTAGAGGGTAATCCTCAACAGACTTGTGAGATTCACCGAGAGTGAAACCGGTCTATCAAGCAACCAGTTCGGCTTCCGCAGGGGTAAGTGGATGCTATTCACTCCGTCACCAAAACGGCCGAGGTAGCACTCCAACGTAAAAGAAGGGGCATTCACTATTGCACAATCGTCACGCTAGACGTGAAAAACGCGTTCAATAGCGCCAGCTGGGACTCTATAGCCTACGCGCTTCGGATACTCGGAGTGCCGGTGCCACTATACAAGATTCTGGAAAACTACTTCCAGAATCGAGTACTAGTCTACAATACACATGAGGGTCAGTAAAGCGTCCCGATTACCGCAGGGGTACCGCCCGTTTGGGAGACAACGTGACACGAGAGGTATACGAACCGCCAGAAGGTCAACTTCGATGACCAGGTGGCAGCGGGAATGGTAGATGGGCACACCGACTAACCCCGGAGATAGCCGGATGGATCGAGAAGCGCCATAGGGAAGTTAACTACCACCTGACACAGATACTGTCAGGTCACAGCTACTTTAGGCCGTACCTGCACAAGTTTGGGCACGCGTAGTCACCGATGTGCCCACAATGTGCGGATGCGGAAGAAACCGCTGAGCATGTGCTATTTATTTGTCCACGTTTCGCACAACAAACAATATCGCACGCTAACCTGGGGGCTAATGCGGTCTCGATCAACTAGACTAGGTGAGAGAATTCGTTATCGATATTGTTTTCGGCACATTTTGCATGTTGTAGGATAAGTACAACGATACACCGTGCCCCAGTGGTGAGTCGAGAAAATTTCTAGCTCGAAAAGTTCCTCGACCTGATCGGGAATCGAACCCGATATCACGACCGCGTGGGAGAGCTAACCGACATCGCTAACCACAAAACCACGGGGACCACACAAGTTTCGCACAGGTAAGGAGCGAAATGTTGCCAGTAAGCGAGCCGGATACTACTGCGAAAAACATAGTGGGAAGGCTGTGCGAAGGCGAGGGTACCTGGAGAGCAGTAGTCACGGCAGCTTCCCAGATTGTTCTTTCGTTGCAAGGCATACATCGACGGAACAACCATCGAAATGTCGGTGAAGGCTGACCTTGCCTTCACTTAAGCAGTAAAGTGAATATATTTTCGCAATTTCGTGGGGCGCATTAAAAGCGCACTCGCCCTTCTCCCTGAAGCAATGCCTAACGGTGGTACCAGGGCCCTGAATCAGGGTTTCCTGAAGGATGGAGAACTATAGAGCGAGTGGCAGAGAAATTTTGAAAGGGATAGCAAGACCACCCAAATACAATCAAGAAAACAATACGAACCAGGAAAAATCAAACATTAACGGACACGTACAGTCAAACGAGCTCTAGTGAGTAAAGAAACAAAGGAAATCTGACTCAAGCGTCAGTCACAGGAAATAACAAAGAGAAAGCTGCGGTATATCTATAGGCAGCGAAATACGATAAAATGATGTTTAAACATCCTTTATACTTAGAAAGTCTCCCAGTAGAGCGAAAAAATGGCTAGAAACAAACAAGCAAATTTCAAGCCGTACGTAGGAGAGAACTTTCAAAACTCACCAGTTAAGCCTTTACGCAATTTACAGCGCTGGGTTCATATGAGAAAAACTCATCTCAAAAATCATCATTAAAAGCCGCACGTATGAGTATTTTAGGGAATTAACAGCATAAGCATTCTAACCCCACTGGTGAAGTTTTGTACGGTTCTCCCTCACCCATTTTAAAAAGGGCATCGGTTGTACTGGGCAAAGATATTCAAATCGAAAAAGTAGAACGAATACGAAGACAAGGAACGAACAGAATGTAATTTCACACACATACAAAGTGCACCAGAATTATTGCAACAAAAAACAGAGAATCATTAGCCATGTTTTTGGGAACTTATAAAACTCAAAAAATAATTATTGAGTAAAAACAATTAAAAACAACAGCTGTTTCCACACAAACAAAAAAACGTTTAAAATTAACACAAATTTTCGCTCGTCTCACGTAGCCTTTGTTATGGTTTTTGCTGGAGTGACCGCCGATTCGCGAACCGAGTTGTTTTTCGTCGTAGAAAGACTAAGAATCAATGATGATTACTACCTGGATAAGATATTGAAAAAGAATGTGATGGGTTGGGCTTAGAAAACGAATAACAATCAAAACTGGAACTTCATGCAAGACGGTGCCCCGGCTCGCACAAAGAAGAACGTTCGAGACTGGTGCAAGTCCAACTTTCCTTCTGTCATCACCAATGATATGGGGGGTCTCCAAGCTCACCAGATCTCAACGTAATGGATTTCTCGGTTTGGGGGGATGTTATAAGCAAATGCCTGCTCACGAGAACACACAAGTTTGGACGACTTGAAGAAGTCTCTGCTCAATTTGCTGGAAGGAAATTCCTCAAAATAGCATACGGTCCGTTGTCGAGTCTTATCCTAAGCGTCTCCGAGCGGTCATCAGAGCTCAAGGAGGACACAGTGAATGAGTTGTTGTTTTTTAACTGTTTTCACTAAACAAATTATTTTTATATCAAAAGTTTTGTCTTACTTGCCAAAAACGCCGTTAACGGTCCTTTGTTTCTTGTTGCAATAATTATGGCGCTCCTGTAGTATCACGGTAAATTTTGAAGGTATAGAATTACCAAACAAAAATTCGACTTGCGGATGCCGCTTCAAAACAAAACTGCACATATTTCCGGTTGCCAAAACTACCAGAGTTTTGAAGACAAACCCTAAGATCGGGTGATCAATGCATGGAAGATACAGATGACAGGACATACACAGCAAAAACAAACAAGAGACGATTTCGGAGATCATTCGACACGATAAAAAAAACTCAGTTGAATTGTTTTGAACTCCTTTCAAACTATGATTCGAAATTCCCAGAAATCGAATCAGAATGGTAGAAATAGAAACAACAAAACTGAAAACAGAACAGAAAAATACAAACAAAAGTTGGCAAAGCATTGTAGGAAGGATGGTTTTGGGGGAGTCGAAGTTCTAGTTAGAGAGGATGTAAATTTCACAGAATTGCAGCTTTTGCAGTGGAACCCGACAGTAGAGATTAAAATGAGAAGCCTTCCAGATAACAACTTCTGTTCCAAAGTGCTGGGAAAAATTACAGATATATTCAAATTCTTGGAATCAACGACGGATAAAGTAATCGTGAATTCACCGCAAAACACTCGCTCCGTGGAAAGCCTGGTGTAAAGGGTAAAACAATGTTCGCAGGAAAAGAGGAATCCAAACTGATTCTACTATATGGGTCATGCCATACGAAGTGACCACGAAAAAGCACAAACTTGGACACGACCATCACAGATTTTGCTCAAAGTTGGGAGAATTATTCAACTACTATCACTTTGGAAAAATCCCAAATTTGGTGTCGATTGGAATCAGTGCTGATAAAAGTCATTTCCCAGCAGATCCCCAAAATTTTTTCCAATAAATATCGAAACATCAACTGCGACAATATGTACTACACTGACGGATCACTTCTTGATGGGTCCACTGGCTTCGGTATCTTCAATAACAATTTAACCGTCTCCCATAAGCTCGATAATCCTGCTTCTGTTTACGTCGCAGAATTAGCTGCAATTCAGTACACCCTAGGGATTATCGAAAAAATGCCCACGGACCATTATTTCATCTTTACGGACAGTCTCAGTTCCATTGAGGCTCTCCGATCGATGAAAGATGTTAAGCACTCTCCGTATTTCCTGGGGAAAATACGGGAACATCTGAGTGCTTTATCCGACAAATCTACTCAGATTACCTTAGCGTGGGTCCCTTCTCACTGCTCGATACCGGGCAATGAGAAAGCGGACTTTTTGGCTAAGGTGGGCGCAACAAACGGTGATATTTATGAAAGACCAATTGCCTTTAATGAATTTTTCGCATTTGTACGTCAGAATACGATCATCAGTTGGAAAAATTCTTGGACCAAGGGGGAACTGGGAAGGTGGTTACATTCCATAATCCCCAAGGTATCGACGAACCCGTGGTTCAAGGGGTTGAATGTAGGTCGGGATTTCATTTGCGTGATGTCCCGGCTTATGTCCAATCACTATAGATTTGACGCGCATCTCCGTCGTGTTGGGCTCGGGGAGAGTGGTATCTGTGCCTGTGGTGAAGGTTATCACGACATAGAGCACGTTGTTTGGTCATGCCCTGTATACCGTGACGCCAGGTCTAGATTAATAGCTTCCCTGCAGGCCGAAGGTAGGCAGCCGGCTGTTCCTGTTCGTGATGTCTTGGCAAGCCGTGACCTATCCTACATGTCCCTTATATACGTTTTCCTGAAATCCATCCACGCCCCAGTTTAGTCCTATCCCCTTCCGCCTACATCCAACCAACGACAAGGATCCGGAAACAGCAACTAGACCCGCACGATACTCTCAGGCCCCGAGGGAGACAACCCAATATGCCAGTCCGTAATATCTTGGCCCAGCAGCGGAACATATTCAATATGCTGCTTACCTATGGCGATGGAAAACCATCAAACAACAAATCAGTGCTTTTAATGCAAAACATTCTAGCTTAAGTTAGATTTAGTTTCAGCTCGTAGTCGGCAGCGAGGATAAAAAATTTGCTCTTAGTTATTAAGATACTTTAGAAAGTAAGCTACCAGATATAATTGGCGCCGTTAAACATTGAATTGTATTTGTGCCGTGTCAAATAAACTATAGATGAGGAAAAAAAAGTCATTTTCCCCAGCAAAATTCTTCGAAAATTACAGCCAATCATTTTCAATTTAGACTTCCAATGATCGCAGCACTCTTTCAGATACACTAGCGCATCGTTCACGGTTACGGAATAAAATTTGACGACAAATCCAACCAAATGATCTCCACTTCAAAGCGAAAAAGAAAAACAAACAGTCCACTCAACCAAAATAAACCTCACCGAAACACTTTTTCACTGTCACAGACCGATGCCTTGACAATATTCGTTAACTGATAAACTGATTTTGTTGTCTTGCTTCAATCGCATGAAATATAATGAGGTGTTTTGACAGTTCACTTCCATGCAAAAAGCGGGAGAGGAGAACTCTGAAAGGATTGTAAAAAAATTACGTTGCATAATCCTTTTTTTCACTTTCACTCAAGAGTGTCAACAAATATCAACCCTGATTGGAATACACCCCGCTCTGTGGGACCCCCTGTTTATTGCAAAGTCACGCATTTTTTGTTCAAAATCTCTTTTTTCTTTTTCTTACAATTCATAGACGTAAGATGTCCGAAAAATACTGATAGATGATTTTTGAAGAAAATAAACCAAGGAATCCAGAAAAAATATAAGTTTTGACCGGAAGTGTTGCCAGATAATTTATTTTTGTATTTGAAAACTAAATTTACATTTTTCGGCAAATGTAGCCATTTTTGTTTTCAATTTGATAATTTCATCGTGTTCCTTGGAAAATTTCACATAAGATACAACTATCATCCCGACATGAGCCAATCTCGAGATCTAGCATTTTTACAAAAATAGTTCTGAATTTCGTAATTAATTTTTCGTAAAAATGCTATATCTCGAGATTGGCTCACATTACCATGGAGTGATGAGTGTTTCTTACGTAAAATTTTCTAAAAAATACGATGAAACGATCAAATTTAAAATAAAATTAGCTGCATTTGCCGAAAAATTCAAATTTAATTTTAAAATACAAAAATAATCCATCTGGCAACACTTCCGTTCAAAAATAATAATTTTTCTGGATTCCTTGGTTTGCTGTCTTCAAAATTCACCTATCACTATTTTTCGGGTGTCTTACGTCTATAATTTATAAAATAAAATAATTACGAAGTTTACAGCTTTTTTCGTAAAAATGCTATATCTCGAGGTTGGCTCATATTACCTCGGAATGATAGTTATTTCTTATGTCAAATTTTTCAAGAAACACGATGAAATGATCAAATTTAAAATAAAAATGGCTGAATTTGCTGAAAAATGTAAATTTAGTTTTCAAATACAAAAATAATTTTTCTGGCAACACTTCCGGTCAAAACTTATATTTTTTCTGGATTCCTTGATTTCTTTTCTTTAAATATCATCTATCAGTATTTTTCGTACATCTTACTTCTATGAATTTTAAGATAAAGAAAAAAGAGATTTTTGACAAAAAATGCGTGACTTTGCAATAAAGAGAGGGGTTCCACAGAGCGGGGGGTATTCCAATCGACACCAAATTTGGGATTTTCCCAAAGTGACAGTAGATGAATAATTCTCCCAACTTTGAGCAAAATCTGTGGTGGTCGTGTCCAAGTGGCATGTACACTTTCTATGGAATGACCCATATGACGGTCAAACAACAACGACATCGCTCATGAACTTTGCTTCTACGGCGTTCGATTTCTCCTTTGCTCTAAAAAATTGGCAGCGAGTGCAATTTTGAATGTCACAATCGTTATGTAAATTCAAACGGAAGTGGAATCAACTGCTTCCAACCACAAAACATGTATAACGCAGAGGAGATGCAGTTTATCCCCGAAGAGTCAATAGAAAAAGCTATTTATATCATAGAGAATAAAAGAGAGGATTTTTTAAAATGATGGAGCAGTGTAATAAAGAAAATAATAGTTCACTATAGTTACGGTACTAAAAGCAACTAACCTGCAAGTTTTTTTTTAATATGGAAAAATCTGAGTTTCGAGTTTTGATCAAACACTACTATCTACGCAAGATAATGATATCCGAGACTTAAACCAAGCTGGATAGGTAATACCCAGTGGTGGGCACCGCTAACCGAAAATTTAGCGACGCTAATCGCTAAGTCGCTAACCGGAAAATTTAGCTCGATAATCGCTAAACGCTAAACGCTAAACCCACATTAGCGGAACTTTCGCTAATCGCTTTTCAATATGTAAATAGTCTTATCGCTATATTTTTTGCTCGTGTTTTGTAAGATTTGGACCACTTTTGATCTGTTTTGGTTAAACAAACGAAAACAATTACTTTTTAAAGCTATTTACAGTAAGAGGTTTACGATACGGTATTCTTATTTGATTTTGTTTAAACAAGAATAACAAAAGTTATTTAGCAGACGACAGCGAAATCTCTGTTACAGGAGCCAAAGCTGCCGATTTGCAAGGACCATTGCAAGATACCTTGGACAATTTGTCTGCTTGGGCTTTACAGCTGGGTATCGAATTCTCTCCGAAGAAGACTGAGATAGTAGTTTTTTCTAGGAAGCATGAACCTGCTCAGCTTCAAACACAATTAATGGGTAAAACGATTTCTCAGGTTTTGGTACACAAATATCTTGGTATCTGGTTCGACTCTAAAGGCACCTGGGGTTGTCACGTGAGGTATCTGATGAAAAAATGTCAACAAAGAGTGAATTTTCTTCGTACAATAACCGGACAATGGTGGGGAGCCCACCCAGGAGACCTTATAAGGCTTTACCAAACAACGATATTGTCTGTCATTGAGTACGGGTGTTTCTGCTTCCGCTCCGCAGCAAACACACATCTGATCAAACTGGAGCGAATACAATATCGTTGTTTGCGTATCGCCTTAGGTTGCATGCAGTCGACCCATACGATGAGTTTGGAGGTCTTAGCTGGAGTACTACCATCGAAAAACCGCTTCTGGAGCCTGTCTTCTCGTATTCTTATCAAATGTGAGGTCTTGAACCGTCCCGTGATTGAAAATTTTGAAAGGTTAATCGAACTTAATTCTCAAACCCGTTTTATGACATTCTATTTCCATCACATGTCCCAAAATATTAACCCTTCTTCGAATATTCCAAATCGTGTCGACTTATCAAATACTTCTGATTCTACTGTGTTTTTCGATACATCCATGATAGAAGAAACTCGTGGAATCCCGGATCATTTACGCGTGCAGCAGATCCCCAAAATTTTTCCAATAAATATCGAAACATCAACTGCAACAATATGTTCTACACTGACGGATCACTTCTTGATGGGTTCACTGGCTTCGGTATTTTCAATAACAATTTAACCGTCTCCCATAAGCTCGATAATCCTGCTTCTGTTTACGTCGCAGAATTGGCTGCAATTAAGTACACCCTAGGGATTATCGAAAAAATGCCCACGGACCATTATTTCATTTTTACGGACAGTCTCAGTTCCATTGAGGCTCTCCGATCGATGAAAGATGTTAAGCACTCTCCGTATTTCCTGGGGAAAATACGGGAACATCTGAGTGCTTTATCCGAAAAATCGTTTCAGATTACCTTAGCGTGGGTCCCTTCTCACTGCTCGATACCGGGCAATGAGAAAGCGGACTCTTTGGCTAAGGTGGGCGCAACAAACGGTGATATTTATGAAAGACCAATTGCTTTTAATGAATTTTTCGCACTTGTACGTCAGAATACGATCATCAGTTGGCAAAATGCTTGGACCAGAGGGGAATTGGGAAGGTGGTTACATTCCATAATCCCCAAAGTATCGACGAACCCGTGGTTCAAGGGGTTGGATGTAGGTCGGGATTTCATTTGCGTGATGTCCCGGCTTATGTCCAATAACTATAGATTTGACGCGCATCTCCGTCGTGTTGGGCTCGGGGAAAGTGGTATCTGTGCCTGTGGTGAGGGTTATCACGACATAGAGCATGTGGTTTGGTCATGCCCTGTACACCGTGACGCCAGGTCTAAATTAGTAGCTTCCCTGCAGGCCGAAAGTAGGCAGCCGGCTGTTCCTGTTCGTGATGTCTTGGCGAGCCGTGACCTATCCTACATGTCCCTTATATACGTTTTCCTGAAATCCATCCACGCCCCTGTTTAATCCTATTCCCTTCCGCCTACATCCAACCAAACGACAAGAACACGTTAAGACCCCGGATCCGGAAACAGCAACTAGACCCGCACGATACTCTCAGGGCACGAGGGAGACAACCCAATATGCCAGTCCGTAATATCTTGGCCCAGCAGCGGAACATATTCAATATGCTGCTTACCTATGGCGATGGAAAACCATTAAACAACAAATCAGTGCTTTTAATGCAAAACATTCTAGCTTTAAGTTAGATTTAGTTTCAGCTCGTAGTCGGCAGCGAGGATAAAAAATTTGCTTTTAGTTATTAAGATACTTTAGAAAGTAAGCTACCAGATATAATTGGCGCCGTTAAACATTAAATTGTATTTGTGCCGTGTCAAATAAATTATAGATGAGGAAAAAAAAAGTTATTTAGCTTGCATTGAAAATAGATACTCTTAAAAAAAGTTTTCATAAAAATTCAATAATTATCTGAATCGAAAAAGTAGAACCAAAGTTGTCATAATTTCAAGCGCATTGCAATTTACCAAAGTTCTTGGTGTGCCGAAAATTCAATCTAGACCTTGTGCTTGTTCTTCAAAATGCTCCTGTGGTTTGTACGATAACTGAAACTCCATTCCAGTATGTTCATCTTTCGAAGCAATTTACGTACGCCATCAGCAATTCACAGTTTTTCTAAATATTTCTATTGTCGCTTCTCTACAAAATTTAGCGAATTAGCGATTAGCGTTTCGAAGGCCAAAATTTTAGCGACGCTGACAGTTTCGCTAACCAGCTCAAAAATTAGCGAAATCGCTAAATCGCTAACTGAATTTTAGCGTCGCTAATTAGCGAATTAGCGGAATGGTGCCCACCACTGGTAATACCCGGACTCTGCACTGTCGATTTGAACGATTTTCGCTGAGTTTCGCTGAGACCGTACGAGCACAGTTGATGCTAAACGATCTGGGCGCCCAAAAGAGGTCACTGCACTAGAAAACGTCGAGTAAAATCCATGATATGGTGTTGAATGATCCCAAAGGGAAATTACACACTTAAAATTTATTACCTGGTCTCGGCGTGTCTCAAAGACATTGTTCCATTAGAAACTCTTCCCAGCTCATCTTCGTTGATGCTTGCTCTATCGGTTTTCCTTCTGTTGTTCCGAACCAGCTTTAGGACTGAGAATCAGTCTAAATCGATTCATGTTGATAAACAGCAATCAAATACAAATTTGGTAAGTGTCCGAATGTGTCCCATTAACAATGTCAGAATGTGCCCCACCACCATCCGAAGACAAATCTTAATTTTATCTAATAAATAATATATTTGTTTCCCCGTTGTTATCACGTCTTTCCATTACATATTAGTGACGAACCAAGGTGCTGTACTTAAATTTCTAAATCTCTCACAAAGAAATTAGAAAAATCCTTACAACTTCAAGTTCAAACGTTTGAAAACATGTATGAAAAATGGCACTGTGTTGTTTTCGTAAGTAATAAACAACCAAGAGCTATCAAACTATATGGTAGCTGTTTGTGGAAGGGCTGCCAACTTACTCATATTTTTTTGGATGAAATTTGCACCATTTGTTTTTTTTTAAACTCTGTCCGAAACTGCCCCCCTTTCCCCTATCTATCATTAGTAGATTTTGTAGGGTCTAAAACTAACAGCTTTGAGCACTTTTAAGCATCCCTAAACAATATCCGATTGATCTGGAAATTAACACAGGTAATTTTTTGGGCCAATAAACAAAATACACGTGGTTGGTTTTTAAAATTTGACATGACCCTTCTGTTGCCACCCTAATAAACATAAACTTAGTATATGAGGAATAATTATTCTAGAAGTTTTTTTTTCGAGACCCCACATGGTATACCTTTTGTATGATTGAATCATGTTCGATGCCATTTTTATAATACAAGTTTTCCATAGTTTTTTAATTTTAGTGTGAATTGATGTTCTTTTTTGGTTTACGCTGAAAATTTGCCATTTTACCCAGGGTTTTTAGACCTGAACAATTCTCCAATGGTCCCCAAACAGTTCAAATCTCCTAAAAGGTCGTCGATGGGCATATATTGCATTCAAAATAATTCCTACAATGTTATACGTTTGTTTTGAAGAGTAATTCAAGTTATTTTTTAGCATAAAAAGTCTTCCCTAAAATTTTTAAAGAGTGTAACTTAGCGTATTTTTTTTCATAATAACGGTATTTGGAACACCGTGGGGAAGCATTGGATCTATTAATTGATTTTTTCTCTAAATTGTGACTACTGTAACTAACTGATTATGTAGTGAGAAATACGTGTATTTTTGTTTGGATTCCTAAAATTATATCACACACATAAGACATGCGTAACACTCAGGAAAAAATCTTCCTTTATTGGTACAAAATAAACTACTCGAATGGTATCATCCTCCGAAAAAAAAGTACTGTTTGAGTAGTTTATGAAGGCGGTGTACCTGCGCAGCCCTGCATTTGTCTCGTTCCCAATTGAAAATGCTACATCGATTTTGTAAAGAACTTCTTGACATTTCCTTATGAGATTTTCTTTGAGGCTCGATAAAACCGAAAAATCTATCGTTTGGTTTGTTATTTGTCGAGCAGTTGGACAGGACGGAGCACGGGGTGCTGTGGGGCAACGTGTATCGCCAGTACAGTGCTTTTCCGCTTTTATCAACAGTCGTTTTTATCACTACTCGTCAAATTCACGCTCGATTTTCTCACGGTTTTTTTCGTTTTTATCACGCTTTTTTAAAAAAAAAATTTAAATCAAGAATCAAGTACTTCCAGTTGTAGAAAATGCATTCGAAACATCATTTTCACTTGTGTCTTGTGTCCTTGCATGTATATAGTTTAATGAACTCAATTTGTTTGATCAATTTTCTGAGGACACTAATTGTCATATCTGTTACAAATAATTTGTGTCATAATTTTGAGAAAAATGAACCGTGAAATACGTATTCCATTGACTTTGAAGCAAAAATTACCTATTATTAGAGCAGTTGAGAAAAAAGATCTGTTAACAACTCCAATAGTCCTACAGTTTGGTCCTCATAGAGCGTGGACTTAAAAATTATAAAATCTAGCGGTTCCACAATTTTACATAAACAAGCATTAGACTCTGCTAGCTATGCTAAAGAATGGGCAGTACAGTTATATTGATATTTCATGTATAATAACCGGGAGAAAGTCCACAAAAATGCAACGGAGAAAAATGTCATAAACTAACCTTTTCTTGTTAATTTATTTTTATCTTAAACCTATATCCCCTCCAACCATGAAAGTGCATCATTTTACTCAAAATATCATAAATTTCAATTGAATCCAACACAAAAAATTAAATTTTTATCATTTCACTTAATTCACGGTTTCGACAAATTCACGGTAAAATTTTTTTTGTCCGTGATAAAATCGAAAAAGCACTGTATTACGTATGTGTTATGTATTTGATTATATCATATTTATACTTATCAAAGAAAAAATTGAAATATGTATTGAATGTCAATAAATCTCAGGTACGCTCTCTCTCTCCAATAAAAAGTAGAACTGCACCGCCTTACGATCACTGACCTGTGTACGAGTACAAAAGTGATTGAAAACGGATAGCGTTCTTTATTGTTATCCGGCACCAATCAGTCTCATCCAAAGGTCAGGTCAACCTACCAAGTATGCTCATGAATGGAAATCTAGCTAAATCATTGCTCCCAAGAGTCCATTTCAACAAGACGAGGAAAACCTCTCATCCATCAACGGGTGTAATCCGTCGGCAACTAGCGAATGATATACAGGTCCTGTCACAGCAGATATCATCAGCAACAATTTCCCCTTCCTGTCAGGGAAGCTAGAGAAGCAGTCTTCGTACTTTACGAGTACTAGCTGTTAAAGCAGGACAGCGCCGCAGGTGTACCGGAACCTGCCCAGAAGTGCTGAGCAGCCAGAGTGTAAAATTTCAACACGATTTGTGTAGTGGCACCAATCTACTCACCAGTGTACTTGGCTACACCCTTGAAGGTGATATCATCCACTATCACCGGCTCGGAGCGACCTTTCGCATTCGCTGCAAACAGAATGATCCGGTACGAGGTGCCGGGCTCCAGATTATCTAAGAAAAATTGCACCGGAGGATGCTGGAAAGTAGAGAAAAACAGAAAAGAGAAAGAATGATAAAAATGTTTAGTATGGCGGTTTCAGTCAACCGTGAAAAGGTTGTAACCAGGATTGAAACCCGTCTGGGCATGAAATGTTAGATTGGATCGCCAGCGGTGCGGTCTAGGGGCGGTAGATGAGCACGATGATAATAACACTTTCCCGGAACAGAACGGGTAGTGCAGAACGGAACAATTGAAAACAACGAGCAAACTTGTTACGACTATCGCAGTTTACAACGTTGAACTGTGCGGCCGTAGCTCCTTTGAAATGGGACAAAATAAATACAGTAGATACAAAATTTAACTAGAATATGGGAAAAATCAAAACAATGCACATTCCCGTTATTATGCATTAAAATAAAAAATAATTAATAAATTTTAAAGTTATGATAAAATGTTTTCAATCCACCCGTTGGCGCTGGTGCCACAGTGCTATCGAAAGCAACAGCGTTAATAATGGCAGAACTGAGTTTATTGCGGTTTGCCGGCGGTTGGTAAAAGGAGTGCAAAAATAAGTCTCACAATCAGGAGAAAAAAAAACCGGTACGAGTAGTTCTACTTCTCTTATTTTCCTGTCGAGCACTTTTTCTCAGACGATGAGTGGTTACTAATTGAGGCGAATGCTCAACCCGAATTGAAGTTGGCAGAGTGTAGTGCTGCTATAGTCCTGCTTCAATACCACTAAATGCAACGCTGATTGGTATACGTACATTAAGGCTGAACCGGATCTGGGAAAAAGTGCTGAACCGCAAACGTTAGCTATGTGCTAGCAACGTGTCGACTTTTCCAGGATAAGCATGAAACATAAGAAGCGTGAAGATATCGCATTAAAAGTTTTACGCTAGTCTTGAAGCATATGTTTTGCTTTCCCTATCGGGAAGACTATAATTTTCCTCGGAAAGGGAGCTTCCAGAGAACAGATTGTGCACAAAATTTGCTAGCGGTGACCAATTTCAACGTTTACTTTTGTCGAAAAACGCAGAACGAATCCCAACAGCAAGTGATTTATAACAATTGACTCAGTTCGATGACCTCAGAAGCTAACGAAAGCTCCTGCGTTCTGAGCAAAACAACATACATGGCTTCACAAATGACCTTCAAAGTGAATTTTGTGTTCCACTGTGCATTGGAATAATTGTTGCGACGATAGTTAAAATTTCAAGTTCCGTTTGAACTACTCACAAGATAGGAAAGATCAAGCCATTTAATTCGGCGAGGGATTGTAATTTCAATCCACCGCCATAACCTAGAATTCAATCAAATCTATAACCAAGGACAATGCCGTTTCGATTTTAACATGGTCAAAAAACACTTTCCGGTGAATCTATTAACCCGTAAAGACCCGGGACGGAACTTTTTTTTAGAAAATGGTCGTTCTCAGCGATGCTGCGGCCGATTTGAGTAAACTCGGAATATTATTCAAGGGGAATAGTTGCTCTAAGTTTTAGTAAGGGTGCCACCCCTCTGAACCCCTCCCAGTTTATGTGAGACCCAAATATGTCTGTGCCTTTTTTTATTTTTTCCTACTGATTGAACAAACGCATGGATTTATCATACGTATCAAATGTCCTTTGCATCAAATTATGTCGAGTAGATGAAATACGATTAACAAAAGTAAATTTTGAAGTTACCAAATTATTTCAGTGCAAAATCACATAACTACGTATTTTCATAGAAAGTCAAAAAAGATGTTCTACTGAGGGAGATTGTAGCTGTGTCCTTCAAGTTTTCTACTCTACATTTTTAGAATTAGGTCTTCTAAGTCCAAATATGTTAAAAGATTCATTCTAGCATATACAGATTTTGAGAAAAACAAGTTTGAATTCACTAAAGTACGAATTTTCATGGAAATTCGATTTTCTCAGTCTCTCACAGTAGGTGTCTATTTTGTTTTTCCATTTTTAAACTTTGCATTTTTAGAAAAAGGTCTCCTGAATTCAAATATGGCGAAAGATTTATTCTAGCATGAACATATTTTGAGAAAAACAAGTTTGAATTCACTAAAGTACGAATTTTCATGGAAATTCGATTTTCTCAGTCTCTCACAGTAGGTTTCTATTTTGTTTTTCCATTTTTCAACTTTACATTTTTAGAAAAAGGTCTCCTGAATTCAAATATGGCGAAAGATTTATTCTAGCATGAACAGATTTTGAGAAAAACAAGTTTGAATTCACTAAAGTACGAATTTTCATGGAAATTTGATTTTCTCAGTCTCTCACAGTATATTTTTGTTTTATTTTTCCATTTTTTAACTTTGCATTTTTATAAAAGGTCTCCTGAATCCAAATATGGCGAAAGATTTATTCTAGCATGAACTGATTTTGAGAAAAACGAGTTTGAACTCACTAAGGTACTAAGGTACTGACTAAGGTACACTAAGGTACACACTAACACAAACGTTTTGCGGTGCCAGTGCTCACATCGATTTTTTTATCTTCGTTGGTTTGGTTAGTTATTCGTAGTTCCGACCGTAGTCTCCGTATAAATTGTCCAAGAAAACAAACAAAAACCCTATCGTCCGCTTTATTTACTCTAAAGACTAATCACAAGCCACGTGACTCTTTTTTTTGTTTTAAAACTTGAAAGGCTTTAATTTTTTTTTCAGTTCGTATATTTCTAAACCAACCCGAGATTCCGTATGGTTTATAAATATACGAATTCTGCTCTATGCTATGAACCAAAACTTTGATACCGAGTTGCTGGTATCTAGTTAGATACAGATATAATTACTTGTCTAAGACGTACATACTTTGATAGTTTTAACCATGTTTCACTCAAAATCTGTTCATGCTAGAATAAATCTTTCGCCATATTTGAATTCAGGAGACCTTTTTCTAAAAATGTAAAGTTGAAAAATGGAAAAACAAAATAGAAACCTACTGTGAGAGACTGAGAAAATCGAATTTCCATGAAAATTCGTACTTTAGTGAATTCAAACTTGTTTTTCTCAAAATCTGTTCATGCTAGAATAAATCTTTCGCCATATTTGAATTCAGGAGACCTTTTTCTAAAAATGCAAAGTTTAAAAATGGAAAAACAAAATAGAAACCTACTGTGAGAGACTGAGAAAATCGAATTTCCATGAAAATTCGTACTTTAGTGAATTCAAACTTGTTTTTCTCAAAATCTGTATATGCTTGAATGAATCTTTTAACATATTTGGACTTAGAAGACCTAATTCTAAAAATGTAGAGTAGAAAACTTGAAGGACACAGCTACAATCTCCCTCAGTAGAACATCTTTTTTGACTTTCTATGAAAATACGTAGTTATGTGATTTTGCACTGAAATAATTTGGTAACTTCAAAATTTACTTTTGTTAATCGTATTTCATCTACTCGACATGATTTGATGCAAAGGACATTTGATACGTATGATAAATCCATGCGTTTGTTCAATCAGTAGGAAAAAATAAAAAAAGGCACAGACATATTTGGGTCTCACATAAACTGGGAGGGGTTCAGAGGGGTGGCACCCTTACTAAAACTTTGAGCAACTATTCCCCTTGAATAATATTCCGAGTTTACTCAAATCGGCCGCAGCATCGCTGAGAACGACCATTTTCTAAAAAAAAGTTCCGTCCCGGGTCTTTACGGGTTAAGGCTGTCGATTCGAGGAAATAATGAAGGTTAGCATTTTTTGTTGAACACCATTGAAATCTAGTAAAACATACTGATTTTTATCATTTCACCAAGTCCACAGTTTCGTTAGAATCACGGGAATATGTTTTTTTGACCGTGATAATATTGGAACAACACTGTAATTAGAATTTTGTTTCAATTTGATATTTGACTCAGGAAAAGTTTAAGATTGAATTGCATTGCGCACATTATTGGCAGTGAAACAAATTAAAAAATTACTTCTATTTTCACTGACTGAGGGTGCGTTGAAATTTAAAACTATAATTGATTATTTGAAATTAATTTTTGAACTTTAATTCCACAACATTATGAGTTTGATTTATTGCTTTGATTGCTATGATTGCTATGATTGCTTTAAACATAGAATTTGCCTTAACATACAGCCTTCATAAGATCGAAAGTAACCAATTAGGGTAAGGAAAGGCTTAAGCCGTGGCGCCTATTTTAATCAGTCGAAGGAAACGGCCCTCAAACACCTGAATTTCGATCATTATCATTTTACAATCATTATCATTTTACAATCTGAAAACAAATACTGACAGGGAAAAAGATAGAGAACAAATCGATACACTTATGTCTAAATTTCACCCAACACATTTCAAGTATTTCGTCTCAATACACAGACGACTCCTAAAACTGCTTAAAATATGTTCCCTACTATACAAAGAAAAAGGCAATCTACGCTACTTTGCGTATCGATGCTTATCAGTTATTTCCGATTTCACTGAACCTTTTCACTTTTTTAATGGTAAAGAGATCCTTTTATGATACCAGTTGTTCATGTTGGCTCACGAATGCTGTTTCAATAGATCCTATCCAAAAATATGACTGATGAATAAAATATTCTTTATCAGAAAAACGGTGTGTTTGATTGAAATAGTTCGGAAAAGTTATCGGCAATACAGGTGCGGTATTAGGAAAAATATGTCCACTGTAAAAAAACGTATACAAACTGTAGGATTTTTCCATGTATTGCAACACTCTTTATCCCACCATGAAGTGGAAGGCCGTCTGGACATCTTCCCGCCGGGATATCATTTTGTTTGGGCTTGCAACGTGGCGTCGAATCAAGCCTGCGAGGAAGTTGTATTTTTCAAGTCTTGGAAGGTCTTGAATCGACTCAACAGCTAGAGAAATCTTTTCTTTATAACTTCCAATCGATATTTCGTGTGAGGTTATACGGAATGCTAATCGGTTGTGCGCGATTTGATTAATCCATCCATCCAGGATTACCTTCCATGTCTAATCCTACCGTAACGATGCCGAACATAAGAATAAATTTGAAGTATTCTTCCGTAAGAGGTATCTCAAGGCGAATAATATTAAAATTATGTAAGTTAAGATCCATAACTAATTGAAGTGAGCCATGTTTTGCAGAGGGAAAATGCATTTATATTTATCAATCAAAACTTTGAGTGAATTTATTTTTAAGATGATACCTCCACAATTCTACTGTAAAACAGAGATAGAATTCTGCACTTCAGTGAATGAATTATCCTTCGAAGGATACGATCGCTACAAGAAAGGGCCATTTAGCAGTCAACTGCTTCCAAAACGCGTTAACTTTCACGACTTTTGAGGTGGTCAGCTATGTTAAAATACTCAAAAACCCAGCCTACAATCTCTGAACACTACAGCAGTTCTGGTTCTGGCTAAAACTTGGGCAAAAGAGAAGGAACGGATGAGCAATTTGATGTTCCTGGAAGTACTGAGTTTACTTCGGCTTTTCGACAGCACTTTTAGTTTTTATATTATCTATCATTTCAGATGGGGATCTCCTTTGTACTTTCTCAGAAAGTCTATAAGAAAAGATGCTATTTCTCCTTCTAGACTTTCCGGGAAGCAAGAAGGTTCTCCGACTGAACCGTCATTGGATTACATAAACTCGAAAAGGTTTGGGAATACCAGTTTGGCGGCAAGGGCCTCTTTGAGCATTTCTTCAAAGGTGCGCTTTGAGTTACGAGACCGCTCGTTGTTATCTTGGCGCTGGCTTTACGTGGGGCATACGGACATCTCATGCGGAGTCGGAGTTGCCGTATGACACAATTTTTTTGCACTTGTGGCAGTTCATTATCCGCGGCACAAACAAGCACATGGCTAGACACACTTTGTCCACGAGCATATAGCTCTCGGTAGAAGTCACGTGAAAAGAATCTGATTGGGTGTAAGTTTTTACACCCTTGTCCAGCGAAACTGAATGCGATTTTATACGCAGTCTCAATAAATACGTTTCGATCCGGTTGGTTGGGAACTTCATCAGGGCATATTTTTAAATTTATTCCATTACATAAAAACATATTCAACGGGTTTATCGGCTTAATTAGTCCGTGTATACTAGCAAAAACGATTTTTTTTTTCTTATTCCGACAGTTTCGGTGACTTTTTTTCACCTTTTTCAAGGAGTAGGTGAAATTAAGTCACCGAAACTGTCGGAATAAAAAAACAAATCGTTTTTACTAGTATACACGGACTGATTAAGCGTTAACCGTTTCAATCGTTGTATAAATAAATACATAAAAACATAGAAAATCGGACATAAGTTACATTTGGCTAACAACAAAACAGAAAAAAAACTTACTCGACACTAATCCGCTTGTACAGTTACAGAAAATATCCTTCGTGTGGAAGTCAGGTTCGAAAGGGGAGGGGGGGTGGAATGCACTGCGTCTGAAACATCTATTCTAGATCTACTGTGATTGTGATGGTGTACCATGAGGGGGTTGTGTTTGTTTTTGTTGGGGGGTGGGTGTTATTTGAAGTTGTGTGTTCGGTTCTACTCTGTTTTGACGACGCGTTTCTCATCTCTCTCCGATCTCTGATCGAGACTAGGAGATTTGCGACATCTTTTGCGAAAAACAGATGAACCCAAATAGTAGCCGCTCGTTATCACAATGAAACAATTAAATAAAGTGTTAGAGTAGATATAAAAAAGTGAGAGTAGAGCTACAATAGATGTTTCAGACGCAGTGCAATTCCCCCCCTTCCGAACCTGACTTCCACACGTAGGATATTTTCTGTAACTGTACAAGGTGATTAGTGTCGAGTAAGTTTTTTTTTTCTGTTTTGTTGTTAGCCAAATTTAGTTTATGTCCGATTTTCTATGTTTTTATGTAATGGAATAAATTTTAAAATAGGCCCAGATGAAGATCCCAACCAACCGGTTCGAAACGTTAGCGATGACCCCATAGAAATCAGCGCTGTTTTTATTGAGACTGAATGCGATTGCTTGCAATCCAGTATTTTTACCGGATGAAGGCTGAAATCCTTAAAACGGCCGGTTCCACTCTTCAGCAGATCTTCGACAGTCAGACCTAAGTCGGTGACCATGCCGTCGATCTCTACTGCGCAGCTCGAATATACGGTGGAACTCTAGCGTGAAAAGCTCACGAAAAGCAATCTCGTTTACTTACTCGTGGCTTCACACTAAAACCCGAAGTTTATTGGGGCATACTATAGTGATTTCGATCACGGCTGAAAACCCCACTGAGTCCCTACAAATTTGCAGTGTGTTCAATGCCTTTGCTTTAAACCGAAGAACACAACCCAGGGGATATCCTTCCGGCTATAGCTCTCCCCGATGAAATAGATCTTGTGGGGCAGCTTTTCCGACTCGCGGCACCTTATACTCGCCTGTATCGGACGGATATAGATTAGGTCTCCGAAATCACAGCAGTCGGTTATTTCTTTTTCGAAATTGGATGAGAGAATCTAAACCTGAGCCCCATATGCAGTCGACACCGTGGAAAAAGCCGTATTTTCAATAATAATAATTCGTGACTTATCATGAAAGTCATTCCATGCTCCTTCGCAACTCGATCCTGGTTGACCATTTCCGATTTCACTGAAACTTTTCAAAGTTGTTCCTTTTCGACAATAAGTCACGAGTCAACATGAACAGAGGATATCACTGTCTATGTTGACTCGTGACTGCTGTTTCAAAAGGGGCTTATCCAAAATGGTTTGTAGGTAATTAAAATACGGTTCTAGAAAATATATACACACTGTGGAATTTTTTTTGTGCCAAACTTTTCAATTTGTCGCTAAACATTAAATATCTCAAAAACTACCTTTTTAAAAATCTATTTTTTACACATTAAAGATGATGTTCTATTGCCTGTCAAAATTTGGTGATGGTAAAGTGAAGAAAAAAAAAGTTATGAACGTTATTTAGGAAAATACTTATAATATAGAAACAACAATCAACAAAATAAGAGAAACACCAAATTAACTGTCCTTCACCTGCACAACGAAAGGTCAAAAGATCAAAATCGCGCCAAATGAGATGGAAATTCACAAAATTTTAATCGACTTTTTTCGATTTAAATGAAAATTTGCACATCGCTTAGCAATAGTATATATATATATATATATATATATATATATATATATATATATATATATATATATATATATATATATATATATATATGTATATATATATATATATATATATATATATATATATATATATATATATATATATATATATATATATATATATATATATATATTTATATATATATATATATATATATATATATATATATATATATATATATATATATATATATATATATATATATATATATATATATATATATATATATTTTCACAGATGGAGAAGTTTTTAAGACCGATGAGTTAATTTCTAAATGGGTGAATGTGGTTGGTATAGGCTTTCAGTTTGAAGCATTCAAAGCATTGTAGCTCAGAAACCGTTTGTTGTACAGTAAGGTACTTTTTTACACGTTTTTTTTACACGGGTGGCTTTCCTTAATTACTCAAAAACGGTACAAAATATCGACCTCATTTCAATTACGTTTTCCGTTCTAGGCCACAGGTAATCATATATCCGTTTTCAAAAAAAAAAATAATATAATTATTGGTGTAAATACCGAAAATTTGGAACGCAGCCCTCGTGTAAAAAAGACCTTACAATATAGAAAAACTTTCTGAGAATGGGTTGTAGGGAATCAATGCCTCATAAAAAAACTGTTAACCGTTAAAAACTTAAAAAACAATTGAAAATAAACACCAAATTTCAATTAAAAAAAAGACTTGATTTTTTCAATTTTTTTAGTTACTACGCAACTTCTGATAAAAAGTCTTAAATGGAGAAATAAAAAATCAATTTTTTCATGGAAGACTAGCTGACCCGGCAAACTTTGTCCCACCCACATTATTCTTTATTAAAATAATATACAACATTCCAAATTGATTGATTCCTTGCGATTTGTGTATAATCTGCAAATGCATGACGTTGATGTTTTTCAGAAATCTGAAGTCGCCTGGCCACTGAGCGTCATTCTGATTTCGGAAACACTCGTATTGGGTGGTATTCGGTCATGTCCGTATGTTTTCCAGAAACCGGAAGTGTCCATCTTAAATTAAAAAATGGCGTCTGGGATCGATTTTCTCCTGTGCATTATTTCGATCATTTAAGGCTGTATTCCGGAAAAAACTGGTTGAAATATCTGTTTAAATTGTCTGGGAGACTTACCCCTTTCCCAGAGTTCGGAGGAGTGCCAAACCATCATATAAATTTATGTTCGATTTGTATAGGAACTCTTCCTGTGAGAAAATGGAGGGGTGTCGAACCACCATGAAAATTTTTCTTACTCCCAAAAAACTATTCATGCCGAATTTGGTTTTATTTGCTTGATTGGTTCTCGAGTTCCAAAAGAGGGAGGGTGTCGAACCACAACGGAAATATTTTTTGGCTTTAAACACTTTTACATGCCAAAATTGGTTCCATTTACTTAATTAGTTCTCGAGATGTGCAAAAATTTGTGTTTCTTCTTTATGGGACTCCTCTCTTCCAGAACAGGGAAGGGTCTCAAACTATCTTAGTCGCCGTTTTCAGCCCCCAAAAACCCAATTTACAAATTTTCACGCCAATCGGTTCAGTAGTTTCCAAGTCTATATGGATCAGACAGACAGACAGAGCTGCATTTTTACATGTTTAGACCAGTTTTTTTTTGTTTTGTTTTTTTTCTGATTTCACCGTCTTTCAAAATATTGGTCATTTTAAAACATAAAGCTCTAAGTAGTTAACATTCTAAATGCGTCGGTTTTCGAGTTATTTTCAAAATCAGTTGACAAAATTAAAAATATACACTAAATTATTCATTAAATCAAAACAGAATTCAGTTTTGCACACAAATCAATTTTTTGTCGATTATTCCGAATCTTTTTAATAAAAAGTTATGTACGGAGAGGTTTGAGATAGATTTTTAATTTGAAGTTAAATTTAAATGATTTTTTCAATTCCAACATTTTCAAGAATAATTAAATTCCAACGATAGAGTATGATTTTAAGAAGAGTAATTTCAAATCATAAAACTCTTGGTGACTAACTTTTTACATGCATCCGTTTTTGATATATTTCAATATTAAGTTGATCTTAGCTGGTGTTCTACCTTTGAAAAACCGCTTCTGGAGTCTGTCTTCTCGTATTCTTATCAAATGTGAGGTCTTGAACCGTCCTGTGATTGAAAATTTTGAAAGGTTAATCGAACTTAATTCTCAAACCCGTTTTATGACATTGTATTTCAATCACATGTCCCAAAATATTAACCCTTTTTCGAACATTCGAAATCGTGTCGACTTATCAAATACTTCTGATTCTACTGTGTTTATCGATACATCCATGATAGAATAAGCTCGTGGAATCCCGGATCATTTACGCGTGCAGCAGATTCCCAAGATTTTTTCCAATAAATATCGAAACATCAACTGCGACAATATGTACTACACTGACGGATCACTTCTCGATGGGTCCACTGGCTTCGGTATCTTCAATAACAATATAACCGTCTCCCATAAGCTCGTTAATCCCGCTTCTGTTTACGTCGCAGAATTGGCTGCAATTCAGTACACCCTAGGAATTATCGAAAAAATGCCCACGGACCATCATTTCATCTTTACGGACAGTCTCAGATGAAAGATGTTAAGCACCCTCCGTATTTCCTGGGGAAAATACGGAAACATCTGAGTGCTTTATCCGAAAAATCGTTTCAAATTACTTTAGCGTGGGTCCCTTCTCACTGCTCGATACCGGGCAATGAGAAAGCGGACTCTTTGGCTAAGGTGGGCGCAGCAAACGGTGAAATTTATGAAAGACCAATTGCCTTTAATGAATTTTTCGCAATTGTACGTCAGAATACGATCATCAGTTGGCAAAATTCTTGGACCAAGGGGGAACTGGGAAGGTGGTTACATTCCATTATCCCCAAGGTATCGACGAACCCGTGGTTCAAGGGATTGGTTGTAGGTCGAGACTTCATTTGTATGATGTCTCGGCTCATGTCCAATCACTATGGATTTGACGCGCATCTCCATCGTATTGGGCTCGGGGAAGGTGGTATCTGTGCCTGTGGTGAAGGTTATCACGACATAGAGCATGTGGTTTGGTCTTGCCCTGAACACCGTGGCGCCAGGTCTAAATTAATAGCTTCCCTGCAGGCCGAGGGTAGACAGCCGGCTGTTTCTGTTCGTGATGTCTTGGCGAGCCTTGACCTTCCCTACTTTTCCTCCATATACATTTTCCTGAAATCCATCCATGCACCAGTCTAGCCCCACTCCTTTCCGTCTACATCCAACTTAACCGCAAGTACACGTTTGGACCCCCGATCCAGAACCAGCAACTAGACCCCGCACGATACCAGCAACTAGAGGCCCGAGAAATTCCATTTTCCAGTTCGTGTCTTGGTTTAGCAGAACATAACAAATAAGCTGCTCATTGTTTTTCGGCTGTTTGAAGAACATCATGACGCCCCAACAACAAATCACCAGTTTTAAAACGCGTTTAATTTTAGTTTTAATCTTAGATTTAATTTCAACTCGTAGTCGGCAGCGAGGATAAAAAATTTGTCTTTAGTTTTTAAGATACTTTATGAAGTAAAATTCTAGATATAATTGACTCCGTAAAACATTAACTTGTATTGTGCCGTGTCAAATGAACGTTGATTGAAAAAAAAATATTAGGTTGAGAAAAATTCGTTTCTTATGAAAAATTACTTTTTGAATAATTCATGGGGAGATAACTTCTGAATTATTCATTCAATCTCTTTGAGGTCAAAGAATGAATTGTGTTATGCTAATTGTATGTTCAAATGAAATTATGGTTGTTGCTGGAGAACTACAAATAACTCACAAATAAGTGTATTTTCTTTATAAAACTGAAATTTTCCAAATCTAATTTTGAAATATCTCAAAAAACGGATGTCTGTGGAAAATTAGCTACCGACAGTTTTATGATTTGAAATTACAACTAAAATCCATAGGTAATTTGGCGCGATTTTGCTCAAAAACAATAAGTGAATATTCGGGAATTCGATTTTAAATGTTTGCTTTAAACTCTGAACCGTGTGAATTCCGAAAACCGCGATAGAACCGACTTAAGTATTAAAGAGGTTGCAGTTATAGCACTAAATTACTAACTGTCTCATACGTTATTTGACAATATTGAGACACCCTAGGTTTATACACAACGGCACAGCACAAAGCGCCCGCTATTTCCAATGTTCCTACTGCATGTGCATAGTTACACCGACCCAAACACCAACAACCATCGTACTTACCTGTAAACTTAAATTTCTGACCAGTCTCGAAGTGGGCACTTCGACCAGCTCTAGAAGAAACAGCTGAGGAAGACCACCGTCGAATCCTTCGATACATTCGATGTGTAGCGAGTCAGACGATTGGTTTGATATCGTACAGTTCTGCAGTGCAAACGGTCGTCCTGGAGATAAGGAAGAGTAAACGAAATTTAGAGCAGCGCAAAGCTGATTGTGTAGAGGTGTTTGCATGTAGTGTACAGAGGATTATTCAAACAGCAAAAACGTTAGTGGTGACCTGCTGTGCAAACACTCGCTGCTCACAGCGGATCTTTGATGTCGGAACGAAAGGGCAAGCGACTTCCAAGAGCCACAAGTACCACAACTGCCGACCAGTTTGGTGTGCTTGTACGGGAAAGGCAAACCGCGCATTTGGGGTCAACCATCAGTCAGTCGCAGTGCTGCCATTGAAGGGTGCACCCAAGTGTAGATTAAAAAGCGATCTTATTAAATTTTGATTTATCTCTCTGAACCATGTTTCAGGCTTTTTTTTTGCAATTTGCAATTTCCTTCTTTTCAGCGGGTCTGGGACGTCGCCAACAGGGGCCACTTGACCCAGGGCCAGCCTAAAGTGCTTTCGCTAGATTAGAAGCAGCGAGTTTTTCTTCTTTTTTTTTCGAGTGCACTTTCGACACTCTAGAAAGCGTTTTGTTTTTCGACACTTACCTGCTGCTACGACCTGAAATATGCACGGCGCTTTCTGCACCCCGATGGCGTTTCGCCCCCAGCAGGATATCGTGCCGTAGTCCAAATCCGAGGTGGGTGTGTAATTGAGTCGCGATAAGCCAGACTGTTGGTTCAGTTTCCCCACGTGGATGATGATCGGTGCCGTGCGACGAGAGGAAGAGCAGGAAAATAAAATTGGGCATTAATCTCAGTCATTTTATTAAGCAGATTTGAACCGAACAACGAGTTTTGTTGCTCGCACTGGCTGACATGACAGGGTTGTAGGTATTATACACTAGAGATTGCGTTCGAGACATTTGAAATTGTATCAAAAATATTATAAACTTAGTAAAACTAGAAGAAGTGCGTTATTATGTACACTTTCATTTAACCTTTGAATGGATCTTCAGCCAAGTTTGTCTCGTTAAATACGGAGCAGTTCACTCATGCGAAGAGTACTAGTAACAAGCATTGTCAATTGAATATGATGCTAGAAAGGCTATTATAAACATGACCCGGCAGTGCACCGAGCGCAATAATGAACTTACACGCGCTAATGCTGCTATTGTTTGAGTTTAGCTGGCATGGAAAAAACGAACGAAGGAAAAATCGCTCCATGCTATGGTGCAAAAAAAATGCTGTAAAAAGGAAAAATGTCCCGGAAGGATAATAATAAGGGCGAACAAAAGAGTAAAAATACAAAAAAAAATGGCAAGCTAACAAAAAAATGAGTTTAAGTACAAAGAAAGACGCAAACTTCAAAAGAGTGTGAAAATTGTCCAAAGATTTTACCCACGATGGTATAAGAAAAGGAAATGTTTTCTCGTTGCTTTGGCATCGCTTTTTTTGTGCCGCCCAGCATGCTGCAGCTTAATTTTATATTCATTCATTTTGGTCCGCTGTTTGGGTGTTCCCAAGAACATAAAGAGTGGCCGGATATTTTTTTCTGTACACTTCAATTAAAAACTTGAATGGGGGTGTTGATTTTTTAGTAATTTGATTTTCAATTGCAACCGACAACGGCAGAGCGGAAGCTTCTTTTTTAATTAGAAAGAAGACAATTTATTCGGTATTTTCTAATAGTTCAGTATGTGAAGAGCCTGTCGCCGAGATAATTAACTGTCATTCCACTCGTGTGTCTCTTGTGCAGTTAGGTAGCATCGTAGATTGGTGAAGGGAATACGGGGGGGGAGGGGGGTTAGGGGAGGGAAAAACCTACCTCGCTCGAATGCAGCCTCGCCGGTAGCTCTGTTTGCTCGCCGGATGAGTTGAAAGTCCAATGAAAGGATTCCGCCGGGGGAGATGCATCCACCTCACACTTGAGCTGCACCGTTTCGTGCTTGAGTGCACCGAGCAACTCTTCACGGTCCGTTGCGCACACCGGTGCATCTGGAATGGGTAAAAACCGAACCGACAATGTAGCACGGAAAAACAGCGAACGATATGAATGGACCTGTGACTAGAGAAGAAAAATGTTAGTCCGGAAAATTGGCTGCATTCTACAACCACATTTAGTCGAAGTGATTTAATGCACATACAGGTGCCTGCATCGAACAATAGGGGAATAATGATTCCCTGGGTTCACCTACGTTCATTTACGTGGATCCATGGAAATATTAATCCTTGTTTAGTTTATGTCCAAATTTTCGATGACCTAACAAGAATGTAATAATTTTTGTTTACTTTAGAGACGATGTTATTTTGTGATGGCTATAGGTTTCAAAGGTAATAGTTTTTCAAAGACACGAACGTTAATTTCCCTTAACTTTGCAAGAGACACGAACATGTTCAGCTGTAAACTCCATCGAAAAAGAGTCTCAACTTTTCTGCAGTGCTCTCTAATACTATACAAGTTTTTGAATAACTAGAGATGAATAATTGAGCGATTACCCTATCAAAATTTTAATGAAAGCATGAAAACTCGTTTTGGCTGAGATAAAAACAAAGCTGCCTCATTCACATAACCTATTCCATTCTAAATCAAACAACTGGAACAATGTATCCCCAACTAAATGTGATGCATAGACCAATCTTGAAGATTTCAAATGAATTGTAATGTATTATAAACATTAATGGAATGATGGGTTAAATTTCTATTCTAGAATATCAATCATATGATAAATTGGTAAAACTGGAAACTGAACGGGATTTGCATACGCCTACGTTTTCCAGCTTGGAATGAGGGTAGGGCATTTCACTAACGTCACATGTACCGAGCGTCAGTTCTAATACTTCAGGTGATTTGTCAAAGTCAACGCGCTCTGATTTAACGTTTGCTTCGATGACAGACAAGTAGAGTTTGAATATGGCGTAAGTAGGATGACAAAAATGGTGGATAAAATATGAAAAACATTTACGATAACGTCCATTAATATAATAATTCTAATTCGTACCGACGTTTGGTTTGGACGCTTGCTTTGGGTCTTCTTTCAAGGGAAACTGATTTTGGGGATTTTATTTGAGAGATTATTAACATTAAACATTATTTGAATACATACTTACAATAATTTTGGTCGAGCTAGGTCAAGTGGTTTGTTCGCTACACAAGTGGTCATAGTTTTCCTTAGTCAGTATCAGTAACAATCTGGACTACTGTGAAAACGATTACATTGGAATGACAACCAACAAATTGAAAACTAGACTATCAGGACACAAATCCAATGTAAACAAGCTGACCAAAATATTGGAACCCAACACTGGCGCAGACACACACATTCACCAGTTGAGAGAACTGAGCGAAAAGACGGCACTGATTGAACATTGCATTAACACTCAACACAGATTTAATTTTGACAAGAAACGCATAGTAGACAGAGCCACACACTCCAAAAATCTCCCATTCTCAGAGATGTACCATATTTATTGTACCCCCAACACAGTAAACAGAAGGGTCTACGTAGACAACCTCAACACAGCTTATGCCGGCATATTACACAAACTAAGACGCACGGAGGACAGTGTTATAACAGATAGCTCAGTAGAACTAGAATCACTGAATTTTGTCCAATATCGGCAATTTTAATGGCTGGAATCAAAACTCTGATTAACTAGCAGTCTCACGCTATCGTTACAGAAAATCTTTGAATTAGTATTAATCGGAAAAAAAACACCAAAATTGTTATCATTTTATGGGTGTTCTCTTGATCTCTCGATTAGGACCTTCAATCGATTATTTTGGAAATTAGTGAAATTAGTTTTATATTCTAAAGGGCTGTCAGAGCAAAAAAATAATCAACATACTGATATACCTATGACTGTATTAAATATTACAACACATTTCGACTGTATCGTCACAACGCACAGGAGACTGCATAACCTACCTAAAACTGATCTCTTACCCTACTACGGAGGCCAGAAATTGTCTCCAAATGCCATTTTGAAATCAAAGATGGCGACTTCCGGTTTCCGAAAAACAGCGTGGATGACCAAATGCCACCCAATATGGGAATTTCCGGAATTGTTATGATGCACTGAAATCACAAATCGACCTATCGACCTCAGACAACATTTTGAATTGTAAGATGGCGTCTTTCGGTGGCTGGAAAACAGGCTAAAAAGACAAAATACCACCCTATATGAGTGTTTCTTTAACCAGAATGACCCTCAGGGGTCAGTAATTGTCTCCAAATGACATTTTAAAATCCAAGATGGCGACTTACGGTTTTTGAAAAATAGCCTGAAGTGACCAAGTACCACCCAATATGTGTATCACCGGATCCAGAATGATGCAAGGAGCTAAAAATTGACCTCAGACACCAGTTTGAATTGTAAAATGGCAATTTTTGGGAAACAGCCGAAAATAACCGAATACTACTACATATGGATATTTCCGTAATCAAAATAATGTATAGAAACCAGCGTTGACTGTAGTATATGAAAAACCAGTAACAACATAATAGACAGCCAACAGCAGAAAAACCCATAGTAAACCATAGTAAAGGCAGCAAGTTATAATTGCACCCAAAGAAGCACACCTTTGTGTCTCTCTCTCTACCCGCACCACTTTGTCTTACTCAGCGAAAACCGTACCGGCTACCAGACCTACTGTTTATTTACCGAAAAAAACCCAAACAAATATTATTGACATCAGCCCAGCTGTCTCATAGGAAGTATGATACTCGATGTACCTAGAAATAGGAAACGACAGAAAATAAATGTATGATTTCTTACATAGAGCCCGACCCAGCAAGAGTTCACTCAAACTGGCTATCGACAACTCTTTCAAACATAGAAATGAAGTTTTTATTTTGATCACCTCCCGGCAAGCAGAAGGTTGGTTCATGACCCTGGACCAAGGTTGCTTATTCAATTTTAGGGTGCTTTTTCTTCGCGTGAGGATAGCTCGCTCTACAAGTGCAATTTTGATATACGATATATGACAAACTTGTAGTCCCTGAGTAGTACTACAAGTTTGTCGAAAAATACAATGCTCTAACTCTTATACTTGATATTTAAGAGCCCATGTTCAGTGCAATATTCAGCCAATATTTGCGGTGAATATTATAATATTCACTGCAAATATTGGCTGAATACCCCGCTGAATATGGGCTCTCACACTTTAGGCATTAGGGTTAGAGCACTGCTTTCTTAGACAAACTTGTAGCATAACTTAAGGACTGAAAGTTTGTTGTACATCATATTTCAAGATTGTACTTGTGGAGTGAAATATTGACACGTGGACAATTGAGTGGAATTCACACCCCAAAATTGAATATGCAACATTGCCCTGGATACCATTTTGAATTCGAAGATGACCACTTTCAGTTTCTAAAAAACAACGAAAATAACTGAAATGCATTCAATATATTTCCGGAATAGAGGTGATGTACAAAAGCCAAAAGTCGAGGATGTTGTCATTCCGATAAAACCAATCATTTCAAATGATATAAACAAATCGCAAGGAATGAATAATTTGAAATGTCCAAAATTATAAAACACTAAAATAGGCGAGACGAAGTTTGCCGGGTCAGCTAGTGGTCTAATATATTTACATGTTTACTTAACATCGATGCATTATGTATTAGTGAGAGGTGATTTCTTTGACGTAGAAAAACGTCTTAAGAGAACATTCTGGAATAGAAGTGCAAATTGAAATACCGAGAACATCGAGATAGTACAGTCAGTTTTCATCGGGTTCCTTTCATTCTTGCAGCAATCAATTGGGAAATTAGCGACGCATCCACCCAAATGCGTGAAACTTTAATTTTATGCTAATAACAATTTTACTACTGAATAATTGTAGTCCCTTGTCTTGAATCCGGTTTTCAACAAATCAGAGCTGAAATCAAAACCATCCAATGCACAAGCAAAATACCCATTAGCTTGTGCATTAGTCGAAAAATGTTCTGGAGTGGTACGAGACTAAAAAAGTCAATTTGGTACCGAAGCATCTCAATCCCCTGAACGCACCTGAACTGTGGCCAATTTAGAAGTACTGGGCCATCATAAAGCAGGCACTTTGAAAACATCCTTAAACAGTATCGGAGGAAGATATGAGGAGAAAATGGACTTCCACACAAAAAAGTGGGTCCAATTGTTGTACAAGACTTGATGAGCAGTGTTAAGAGGAAAATTCGTTCATTTGAATATGGGTATGAAATTGATTAGAACGAACAGTGAAAAGTAATAACATGTTTTATTTTACTATCTGAAAGTAAGAAGGCAATTGGGTGGATGATTGAAGTTTTTAAAATCTTTTTTTTTTTTGTGGTGCAATTCGACTCGGTACACCCTTGAGTGTGCATATTGATGACGGCATAGAACGACGAAGTTGAGATTTGTAGACTTAGTTGCAGTGGTGGGCACCATTCCGCTAATTCGCTAATTCGCTAATTAGCGACGCTAAAATTCAGTTAGCGATTTAGCGATTTCGCTAATTTTTGAGCTGGTTAGCGAAACTGTTAGCGTCGCTAAAATTTTGGCCTTCGAAACGCTAATCGCTAATTCGCTAAATTTTGTAGAGAAGCGACAATAAAAATATTTAGAAAAACGGTGAATTGCTGATGGCGTACGTAAATTGCTTCGAAAGATGAACATACTTTACTGCGAAAGTTACTTTTGTCAGTTTTTTTACCCTAGAATGGAGTTCCAGTTATCGTACAAGCCACAGGAGCATTTTGAAGAACAAGCACAAGGTCTAAATTGAATTTTCGGCACACCAAGAACTTTGGTAAATTGCAATGCGCTTAAAATTATGAAAACTTTGGTTCTACTGTTTCGATTCAGATAATGATTGAATTTTTATGAAAACATTCCTAAGAGTATCTATTTTCAATGCAAGCTAAATAACTTTTGTTATTCTTGTTTTCACAAAATCAAATATGATTACCGTTTCGTGAACCTCATACTGTAAATAGCTTCAAAAAGTAATTGTTTTCGTTTGTTTAACCAAAACAGATCAAAGTGGTCCAAATCTTACGAAACACGAGCAATAAATATAGTGATATAACTATTTACATATAAAAAAAGTTAGCGATTAGCGATTAGCGAAAGTTCCGCTAATGTGGGTTTAGCGTTTAGCGTTTAGCGATTATCGAGCTAAATTTTCCGGTTAGCGACTTAGCGATTAGCGTCGCTAAACTTTCGGTTAGCGGTGCCCACCACTGCTTATTTGTAATCTATTTTATTCTTTTATTTTATAAAGCAATCCCGCACCTTGTTGTATAGACTAGAACCGCTGCTCCAAACCTTTGTTGGTAAGCACCAGTTCGGTTTTCGAGCGGAACAATTTGCAACGGATCACATGTCCAGCTTGGGACGAATTCTCGTCAACACAACTTCCAGTCACATCATCTATTTATGAACTTCAAAGCGACGAACGATTCGGTGACACGTAGCGAGCTGTAGCAGATTATGCTTGACCATGGTTACCCATCGAAACTTAATAAGCTGATACGTGCAACCTTTGACGGTCTCACATCAAGCGGGTGAAATTTCGGTTTGTGACTTTGGGTGGTCTGATGCAAAGGGACGAGCTTTCAAACTTGCTTTCGAACATATTGTCTTAAAAAAGTGCTATAGAAAAGTGAAAGTCGCAAAGTCTCACATGTTTCTAAGCTTTGTGGACGACATCGATATTATTGGTGTTAATCATGGAGCTTGGAGCCTTTACTGCTCTCAACAGGGAACCTATGAGAACTAGACTCACCATAAACACCAAATGGCAAAACGGTAGAGAGCGTGGTAGTCTTATGAGCATTAGTGCTACGGTGAGGATGCATGAGAAAACTTTTGAAGAGGCTGCAATGTTCTAATTTTTCGGCAGCCGAACTGGGTCTTCCTTCCGGACGCCGAACTGGTTACTTACCAGAGCGTTTACACCCGCTGTGTACATCACTATTCCTTTGAGGATAACCCTCTCAAGCTCCTTGCCCGTAGTGTCCAGCGAACAGAAAGGCCTATATATTGATCATTATGAGTTCTCCATTCGTAACACTTGCCTTCTTCGTAATCTCTGCTGATCCGGGTAGGTTGTGTCACCTTCACGCCCGTGAGTATCTAAGGCCTTCCATAAAGTGCTTGGCATCCCGTTTTCCAGAACATAACAGTCATTTGGGAGACTCCCCGCAGTCTTTATGGTCGGCACATCTGCAACGCCTTCATAAGAGGTTCTTGTCGGGTCCCTTACAGGTCCAGGAGTTTGTCCTTCCTAATCACCTGAAGCGGTTGGCTAGTTGGCGAATGATTGGACACGTGTCACTTGAAACCCCTTTTGTGGTCATTCACCTCTGTCCAGCAACTCCTATCCCAACCTCCACGTGGTGCCGACCGGGATACGAGTAACCTTAGCGGAGATCGGGTAAACAACCCCCTGTGGAAATTTTGGTCGTATGCTGACTGGGAAGGGAGAACGTACGCGGCTGTTTCTCCATGTTAGGGGTGGCGTACAACAGCGTCTGATCCGGAGCGGGCGGCTGATTCATGAAACGCGGTGTCTCGCCAGCTATATTAAAGACGGCAGCCCCGTCGCGAGACTAGGTATCGCAGCCCTAGTAAGGCAACATAACGAATATTGAATACTACGAACAATCCAGATATGAATACGGAACGGAATAATCGGCATGAACGAAAGAGGACAACGATTATTGGAAACTCGGTACTTGGAATGTAAGGAGTCTACTCGAACCGGCACGCGCATATATCCTGGCCAGAGAGCTGCGGAAGGTGAATGTGGAGGTTGCAGCTATCCAATAGGTGCGGTGGCCAAAATCGGGAGAACGCGAATTCCGGGCAGTAGATCCTATTGCGGACACTTCATTTAAGTACCACATCTACTATAGCGGCGGTGTTAAAGCAGAAAGAGGAGTCGTTTTCGTGCTAATTGGAAAACAGATAAAGCGTGTCATTAGATGGAGGCCGATCAGTGACCGTACCAGCCTTAATAAATGTGTACGCACCGACCAACGAGAAACCCGATGACGAAAAGAATGAGTTCTATGAGCTCCTGGAAAAGACATACAATGAGTGCCGAGGACACGATATAAAGATTGTCATCGGAGATGCAAATGCACAGGTCGGACAGGAAGACTTCTTCCGCCCCGTAACTGGTAGGGAAAGCTTCCACTCTACTACGAACGACAATGGCCTGAGGCTTGTTAATTTCGCTGCAGCTAGGGGGATGGCTATCTGTAGCACTTATTTGCACGCCGGAACATAAGTAAGCACACCTGGATGCACCCGAATGGAGAGTTTTGCCCACGTTCTGATTGATAGACGGCACTTTTCAGACGTTACAGACGTGAGGTCGTTCAGAGGACCGAACGTTGACTCGGATCACTATCTCGTAGTAGCCAAAATCCGCACCCGGCTGTCCAACGTGTTTAAATCTAAGGCAACGAGGAGGATGCAGAGTACTCGCAGAATGTCGATGAACGGATTGGGAAAAGAGTTGAAGGGAACCTGAATGAACAGTGGCGACATAGACCCAACGAGAAGAACGAGAAGTGTTGGGTACAACTGCGGCAGCTGCGTCCAATGAGTGGTTTGACGCTGAGTGCCAGCGAGTGACGGAGGAGAAGAGCCGCGCCAAAGTTCACATGTTGGCCACGGCTGTGACTCGTCAGAGCGTGGGTAAATATCGAGATGCTAGAGCCACTGAAAAGAGACTCTATCGCCAGAAGAAACGACAGCATTGGGAGCGTATTCTTGTGGAGGCGGAAGGTTGCTTCACCAGTCACGATGCGAGAAGCTTCTACAAGAAGGTCAACGGAATCAGGAATCGAAAGTGTCAGCCCCTGTCATGTGCAACGATAGGGAGGAGAACCTGATAACCGATAAAACAGAGGTGGCCAGGCGTTGGAAGGAACACTTCAGTGTGCTGTTGAACGGTGAGGGAAACAATGGAGTCAAAGGAGCAGGACTATTGAGAATGATGGTCAAGCTGTGGATCCACCAGCCATGGACGAAGTGAAGAAAGCAGTGAAAGAGTTGAAGAACTGCCAGGCAGCCGGGAAGGACAACATGAGATATCGGACTCTTTCGTGACGTTAGATGGTTTGAAGCAGGGTGACAGGATGTCGAACTTATTGTTCAACATCGCATTGGAAGGTGCTATGCGGGGGGCAGGTGTGCAGAGAAGCGACACCATCATTACGAAGTCGCACATGCTTCTAGGTTTTGCGGATGATATCGACATTATTGGTATTAATCGTTGAGCAGTGGAAGAAGCCTTCGGACCTCTCAGGAGGGAAGCTGCGAGATTAGGGCTTGTCATAAACTCTGCCAAAACGAAATACATGGTGGCTCTGCGTGATAGTCCGTCGGAGGTTGGTGCTGCGGTGGTGCTAGATGGGGAATCATTTGAAGTAGTCGACGAATATATTTACCTGGAAACATCAGTGACATGTGACAACGAGGTTAGCCGTGAGATAAAGACGCGGATAGCAGCCGCAAACAGGGCCTTTTACGGATTACGTAAACAGCTAAGGTCCCGCTGCCTGCAAATCCGTACTAAACATGCACTCTATAAAACACTGATTCTTCCGGTGGCTCTCTGCGGCCATGATTCATGGACGCTGAAAGAGGCTGATCGGCGAGCTCTTGGTGTTTTTGAGCGCAGGATTTTGCGTTCAATCCCTGGCGGCAAACTTGAAAGTGGTGTTTGGCGCAGACGCATGAACCATGAAGTGTACCAGGCATACAAATGGGCGGATATAGTCAAGCGGATAAAACACGGCTGGCTTCAGTGGGCTGGGCATTTAGCGAGAATACCATATGAGCGTCAAGCGAAGGCTATATTTAGCAGGAATCCCGATAGAGGTCGTCGACTTCGGGGTAGACCTTGCACTCGTTGGATGTGTGCTGTCGACGAGGATGTACGCGAAATAGGTGTTAGGGGCGACTGGAGGATAGCAGCCCAGGACCGAGGGACATGACGACGTATTCTGAATTCGGCACTGGATCGATGATCGGCCTGTCGCCTTAAAAGTAAAGTAAAGTAAAATAAGTAATCACCTGAAGCAAACGATTCGCCGATTGCCGGAGAAAGCTCAAAGGACAAACCGACCAGTCAACTTCAAGTTTAGCTATCTTCAGGATCAGGTTTTCATCTGCCGATGCAAAATCCAAAGGTGGCTAAATTGGTCCCCACCGGACCCTCACTCAGGCGGATTGCCTTCATGAAAACTTCCATCAGCACTTCTTTTTGAGAGCTTGCGCAATATCCCACCCCTTTCATCCTGATTTTAAGCTGGAGTGTCACATCCTAACTAGTCTCGAGGTACGATGCTGGCCCAACAAGCCAGTCGTCGTATGTTCGAATCCCGGCTCGGTGTCAGTAGGATCGCAGCGCTAGCCCCGCAATTGTCCTGTACACTAAGTTGGCTGTGAAGTCTGTATGATAAACAGAAGGTCGAGTTCCGATACGGAATGCAGCACCAAGGCTTTGCTGTTTTTGTCACCTCGATGAGAGTTCCCGAACTTGCACATTTTTTCTGATGACCTTCCCGGTTATTATCTTTTAAATAGATTCGTTATTCTTGGTGTCCTTCTGAAGCTCAAGTATCACCTCGACGGTGCGAGAAAGCATGCTCTGCACATCCGCTTCCTTTAGCTGGGTTTCACCTCTCATCTTCTTCAATACTGCGGTGCACATAGACCCGTCCGTCTTCGGCGAACCTTGTACCAGCTGGTGTACTACCACGCGAGAGTTGCACAACCAACCGCTTCTCCGTGTTCTCGGGGGTCGCTTTTCACGAGCACTGATCGAGCAGTCCGAGGGGGCATTTGTCTGCATCTTTTTAGATGCAATTGCCCTTCGGATTCACATCTTTTATCCAGCCGTCTCTGCTCAAGCCACGAATTTGTCGTGCTGCTTTTGAGCTTCATTAACGCAGACTCGAAGCAGCAGGAGACTCTTCTTCAAATCTCTGGCGATGTTGCAGCTATTCGCAGCGAATTCGACTATTGCATCGAGCTGTTCCATACTCTTTTCAATGGCCTTGACTAAAAAGTGATCGTCGATCGTTACGTTCATTGTGGAAAAAGGCGTCCCCGCTTTCTTCTGTGGAGATCGCAGGATCGCGCGAAGAGATTTGATAGTTTCTCTTCGCCCGTTACTTGTTTTTTTTTTATTTATTGCCAGATTTTACGGGGACCCCTGCATCGGATATTACCCCACCGTTTGAGGCCGTTGTCACTCGACTTCACTAAGGGAGCTCGTTGCAGGTACCCAGGTTCTTGGTACATTATCATAAACCAATTCATATCCGTTCCTCTGCTATTTAAAATAAAAAGCCTACTTACACATGTGGCTTTTTATGACAAAATTCTTCGCTTTTCTCATAAAAACCCAGCTTCTCTACAGTTCTCATATAAAAAAGTGTGCATAATGACTAAAATATTCAAAAAACTGTGCAATAGGCTGTGGCTCTGTCCAACATGTAATTATTCATGAATTTTATTTAAGCTTTTATGATTAACTGACTAGTAAATAACACAAAAAACTATGGCTCCCCTAACCTTTACACTTTTGGAGTTTATAATACTATGAGTATTTCAAATTATTTCACTAACTTTCGTCAACTTTTACCTAAAATAATCAAAATTAAAATTCGGGCAGAATGGACTATGAAGAGCTAGCTGGAGATTGCTTGACAACTTAGAGCATGTTCCATTATTTTTTATTTTACTTTTGAGACTTCAAGCGCTTCTCACTTCGCGTGCTGATTTCTGCTAGTGGCATATTAGCCTACTGCTTTGGAGCATACTGACCTTTGCTGTGGTGCGTTTTGGTCACTGGCTTGTTTGGCGGAAATGGTAATGTTTACCAAAAAAGACGTTGAAATCGAGTATTTTATAATAAACTTCGTCATAAACATACAATAAATAGATCCTACAATCATCCTACACGTTCAATGCCGTTTTTAAATGATTTAAAGCGCTGTAAATCGCGAAAATGCTTAACTGGTGCGTTTTGTACAATCCTCCCCTACACTGTTTTTTCGAACTATATCCTCTACGCATGCTCTGGCGTACAATAAAACAACGACAGCGAGTCACTTGTTTCGACATCTCTACGTTCACTCAAAGTGTTGTTTACATCTAACACTTAACAGTATAAGATTTCCAGTGCAGCCATATATAAATGAATTTTCTTTTGCAAGCATAAGAAGTTACTATTTGAAATTCACTACAAAAATCACGAATTCTGTAGCTTAAACACTACAGATAGAGTGGCACATTATACATGGTCGAAAGAACTACGAGGGAAATTATGCACACGAAAATTTGTTCATCAGAAAATTTCACCGCTCACAACTTGTGATGAACACAGAATAGTAAGATTCTTTTTTGAGTGTACCTAAAATGCATCATGTTTACCATTACAAATGATGTGTTAAACAAATATAAATAGTAAATAGGCCCACCTTGCAATTTCTATATAGTGGTTTTACAGTGTTGAATGTTTTTTTGAATATTTTGTTTATAAATTCCAACGAAAAGCGTTCAAATTGCAAATGTCTTTAGTTACTATGAGGCAGTCGCTAGCTTTGAGCACACGTGAAATGTATAAGAATTCCTGCGAGTGATTTTTTATTCCATTTTTTCCCATCGGACTCTACCCACGGCCCTAAATTACGATCATTTACTTCCTGGTGCGATGGTAGGGGTGGATTCTAGTGCCTTGAAAGGCGTGAATTCCAGAGATACTTACAGCGAACACGTAATGTGACATGGGTACTGGTTCCACGTCCTTCAGTGTTAGCAGCCATACAGGTGTAATCGCCTGCCAGATTTCGGGAGACGCTCTGCAGAGCAAGCGAGTGATCGGACAGGATAATGCCAGCTGTAACGTTGTGGTGCAATTCGTTGCCCTGAAATCGAAAAAAAAACAGGATTATCAATATTAGAAACTACGTATAACACAAATTTTGTTGTTACCATTTTTAATCAGGAATTTGTTTCAAAATTAAAATAATACAAACTTGTATTACTAACGAAAAAAATATTTGACTCATTTCAAAACACGTCGCGGTCAAAAATCTGTGCATCTTAAGTTGCCATTCTTGTTTGAAAAACAATCATCTAAGCCGTATATCATTCTCGAGCAATCCTCTTGTGTTATAAAAAAATACCAACCACCAGACCATGTTCTGCTGTTTATGGTACATTTGCCACTCACACAGCTTTTCCCGCAAGTCGAATCTAACAGCAATAAGTGTCGAAAGCTTCTTGCCTCAACCAAAATCTCGCTGCCGGTTGGTTGCTTTTTGCCGGTTACAGTTTTTCGGTTAACGTGGGCCAATCTATCAACGATTTTCGAACCCTCAAATGCTTTCTAAATCCTGCAGCCTTCACGCTACTGTCTGTGAAGCCCGCATCCGTTCAGCTTTAAAAACAAAAGCCCCCCAAAAAGAAAAATCCTGTTCTGCACACGTTGTAAGTCACTCTAACTTTCCACGGGAGGGTAGCTTTACGAAATCACTCTTATCCAGCTGGTGAAGTTGGGAGGTGGGAGCGTAGGAAAAAAAAAATACGAATAGCGATCCCCGAAGTTGCAGCCTGTTTCATCGCCTTACACGACGGCTAAGGTGGCATGGAAGATAACGTCATTTTGTGTCTTATTTTCCTCTCCCCGTACACAATTTAATACCACTTTCTTTCCATACTCGCTCGAGTCCTGGCCTGGCTTGATTTATGCTGCGCTGGTGCAGGATAATTTTATATAATTTTATATGCATTATGTACTTACGTTATGATACCATGCCAGTTTGTACGGTTTTGGATTCGACTGGATGTGGCAGTCGAAGTATATATCATCGCCCTCCTTGATGTCGTCTGGGTTTAACGATGATCCCATCTTCAGTGTAACAATTGGCATATCTGTGGGAGAAAAAAAATGAAACAATGGTGAAAAATTATGTTTGGTCGTCTCTCGTATGCTGGATTAGCATCCGAAATCACGTTGGCAGATAGTAGCTGAAGATAATGCTGATGGTGGTGATTTGCACATCGTCCACGGTTCTGTTTGGTATGGGTCGGAAAAAACTGCGCGGATCGTAAAGCTGCGAGAAAAATGTTTGTCAATTTCTAGGTAATGAAATGACAGGTCATTTAATTCGTGGCATTTCTATCATAAAAAGTAGCGGAGCACTAACCCCTCATATATGCAGGGATGCTCTTCAGGTTCTCTATCAGTATGTATAAAAAATCACGAAAGAGTTCGTTCTGTAACTGACGGGAGGCGAGTGGAGCAATTTAGCAATAATATTTGCCACCAGTTTTCAAATCGAGAAGTTTAATTTGCCACTCTGTACATAAAACACATAAACTAAATCATTCAATGACTTTTAAAACACAAAGAAATAACGCGCTTTTTTAACCTAATAAAATCTTTGCACAACTTGGTTGTACACTTAACCCTAAAGACCCTCTTTCACAACAAAAATAATTCTATATTTCTAGTTTTCACTTTTCCTAGTATCCATCATCTCTCAGTCCACTAGAGTAGGACAAAACATTCTTGATAAATTTCAAACTATCGATTTTCGATTGCATTCCATGGACTGTTGTTTATATTTTAGATATGTGCTGCTTGTCAGTTCACTCGTATTACATTACTTCACAACAAGAAATAGTTTTAATTTCTATCGTGGGAAATATTATTATCTACAGAAATATTGAAATATGCATTGATGAAAAATTGAATTAAAAAACTGTTGCTCAGTCGCACAATGTGCCATCGAAACAAGTAATAATCAGACGGCGCAATACCTGAAAAATATGACACGTGAAGAAAGGCTATCCCATTTGAGCGTTTTTTTATATTAATATTTTTTTTTTGAGTCTCGATGCTCTTCAGCCGTCGTTTTCTTTGAATGAAATAAGAAAAGTAAAACTTCCCCCACAATTGACGATTATTTAGCACAAATGAAACATTTCTACACAGCTAAAAGTACACTAAGGTCGCTTTTTACGCGGGGTTTTTTACGCGGGTTTCTTTTTACGCGGCTTTTTCAAACGGATTCCGGAATTCACGCGGATTTTTTACGCGGATTCCGGAATTTACGCGGTTTTTTTTGCGCGGATTTCGGTTTCCCTTCACTCGGAATGCAGTATTAACGCTGGTTTTTTACGCGGATTCCGGAATTTACGCGCTTTTTTCACGTGGCATGTATCCCCCGCGTAAAAAGCGACTTTAGTATATAGAACACCAAATCACATTCCATGCAGATCGTTGTAGATCAGAGTCCTCATTATAAATAAACAAATGAATAAATAAATGCAATCATTAAAGTGTCAATTCCGTTCGTATTTTGATATGTCTCAGCTTGGTTCACCATGTTTGAGATATGATCCCAGATAGTCTCGAAGTACGACGCTGGCCTAACATAACAGTCGTCGTAGGTTCGAGTTTCGGCTCGGGAGAGATTGTTAGTGTCAGTAGGATCGTAGCGCTATCCCCGCAAATGTCCTGTACACTAAACAGTTGGCTGCGAAGTCTGTGTATAAATAATCAGAAGATCGAGTTTCGAATCAGAATGAAGCACCAAGGCTTTGCTTTGCTTACTTACTTTACTTTAATTTTATGGCGACAGATCGTTGAGATCCAATGCCGCATTCAAAATACGCCTCCACAAAACTCGGTCTTGGGCTGCTGCTCCCCAGTCTCCTCTTACACCCGCTGCGCGGCATCCTCGTCTATAGCACACATCCAGCGCATACTGCATCTAAAGAGGTGCAGACAGACGCCCCCTCGTTCGCATCGGTCTGCTCCACGATGCAGGTCGCTAAGCGAACGAGGCAGTCCCCGGGGGAAACGACCCCCGGGAACACCAAGAAACGATTGGTCGTGCTACTCCCACGGGAGAACACGACAACCGGTTCAAGGTCAACCGAGGAAAAGGCACAGGTGGAGGCTACGGGCAACCTTTGGACTACCGTAGAGGGTAGGAAGCGTCGGGAAGGTGCGACGCGCCAAGATGGCGGAGCGGCCAGAGGACCAAAAAAGGTCAAAAAGGCGCGGAGTAGGGATGATGCCCTCATCATCAAGACGGATAGGTCGAAGTACTCAGAAGTCTTGAAGAAGATGAGGGGGAAGACTCAGCTCAAGGATCTGGGGGCGGATGTGCGGAGTATACGCCGATCTCGCACTGGCGAGATGATACTTGAGCTCCGGAAAGACGCCAAGAACAAGGGGGCTACCTACAAAACGGTAGCTGATAAGGTCCTGGGGAAGGAGGTGCAGGTGCGGGCACTCACCTCAGAAGTGACTCTCCAGCTTAAAAACCTGGACGAATTCACTGAGGGGTGCGACATTGCACAAGCCCTCAAAGCGAAGTGCGGGGTGGAGGTGGCTAAGGAGTCAATCCACCTCCGCAAAGGTCAGGCGAGGACCCAGATAGCTACCTTCCGACTACCGTCGGCGGACGCTAACCTGGCCCTGAAAGAGGGCAACTTAAAGGTCGGCTGGTCTGTATGTCCTCTGGGCATACTGCAGCAACCAGACATTTGCTTCCGGTGCTTCGAGGGCGGACATAAGTCCTGGACCTGCAAGGGGCCCGATAGGAGCCAGCTGTGCAGGCGATGTGTAGGTGCAGGCCATAAAGCAAAGGACTGCGGGGAGTCTCCCAAGTGCATGGTATGTTCCGGGAAACGGGACACCAAACACTTTATGGGAGGCCCCAGGTGCCCAGCCGGTAAGCCGGCTGCGAAACCACGGGCGTAAGGGTGACGCAACTGAAGATGAACCATTGCTTCGTGGCTCAGCAGCTGCTACACCAAGCAGCCACTGAGTCGTTGTCGGACATCGCCATCATATCGGACCCCTACCGCATCCCTACCGGAAACGGTAACTGGGTTGCGGATAAGTCCAGTATGGCGGCCATAAGTACGACGAGCAAGTTCCCGGTTTAGGAGGTGGTCTCAACCTCAGAAGAAGGGTACGTAGTTGCTAAGGTGAACGGAGTGTTCTACTGCAGTTGCTATGCTCCGCCACGATGGTCTACCGAAAGGTTCACTCAGATGGTCGACCTCCTATCCATGGAGCTAACGGGCCTAACGCCGTTGGTGATGGCGGGCAACTTCAACGCTTGGGCTGTTGAGTGGGGAAGTCGCTTCACGAACCAGAGGGGCCAGATCCTGTTGGAGGGTTTGGCAAAGCTCAACCTAGATCTGGCCAACGTTGGGAACAAAAGTACATTTAGCAGAAATGGTGCGGAGTCGATCATCGACGTGACGTTCTCCAGCCCAGGACTGATCAAGAACTGGAGAGTAGACGATGGCTACACTACTAGCGACCATCAGCCGGTCTGTTATAGTGTAGACAACAACGAGAGGCGGCAAGCGACGGGTAGAGCCAACACTCCAACTGTTCGCGGGTGGAAGACATCGCACTTTGATGCCGAGGTATTCGAAGAGGCAATGAGAAGGAAGCGCGAGGGGGGCAGTTGGCTCCGCCCGACTGCTGACCAACTAGTTGCTATGCTATCGCGGGCGTGCGACGCCACCATGCCTAGGACTCGCCAACCTAGGAATGGGAAGCCACCGGTTTACTGGTGGACGGACGCGATAGCCGACCTTCGCAGTGCGTGCCTTCGTGCAATACGGAGGATGCAGCGTGCGCGAAACGAAGAAGAGAGTACAGAGCGCCGCGCAGCATTCAGTTCGGCAAGATCGATGCTGAAGAGTGCGATAAAGGCCAGCAAGAGGGCCTGCTTCGATAGGCTATGTGCGAATGCCAATACAAATCCGTGGGATGACGCCTACAGGATCGTAATGGCCAAGACTAAAGGCGCGCTGGCGCCTGCAGAGCGATCACCAGCGATGCTGGGGCGTTTCATCGAGGGACTCTTTCCGCGCCACGAGCCAAGTCCTTGGCCTGCGGCGGTCGAGTCTCACGTCCGACGTTCCAGTATCTCAGACATAGACCAGGGATGGTCGGCCAACCTGCCGAGCATTCAATCCGTGAGCGACAACAGCCGTGTCGAGGCAGAGAAGGAGGCGAGGGTTACGAATGATGAACTCATCGTGATCGCCAAATCCCTGAAGATGAGACACCGGGACCGGATGGTATCCCTAACCTGGCGATCAGGCTGGCGATAAAAACGGCCCCCGGGCTGTTCAGGGCAGTCATGCAGAAGTGCCTGGATGACTGTCTCTTTCCGGACAGGTGGAAGCGGCAGAAATTGGTCCTACTGCCGAAGGCTGGGAAACCACCAGGTGGCCCATCGGCATATATGCCTATCTGCCTGGACACCGCGGGTAAGGTGCTTGAGAGGATCATCCTCAACAGACTGGTGAGGTACACGGAGGGTGTACACGGTCTGGCAAGTAACCAGTTTGGCTTCCGGAAGGGCAGGTCTACGCTGGATGCCATCTCTTCCGTCATCAAGACGGCGGAGGTAGCAATCCAGCGCAAGATAAGGCGAATACGCTATTGCGCAATCGTCACGCTCGACGTGAAGAATGCGTTCAATAGTGCCAGTTGGGACACCATAGCGCTCGCGCTCAGGAGCATCCATATACCGGTGTCGCTGTACAAGATTCTGGAAAATTACTTCCAGCATCGAGTACTTGTTTACGATACGGAAGAGGGTCAGAAGTGCATCCCAATTACCGCAGGAGTTCCGCAAGGTTCTATCCTGCGTCCGGTGTTGTGGAATGTCATGTATGACGGAGTGTTGAAACTCAAGTTCCCTGTAGGGGTTGTGATCGTCGGCTTTGCAGACGACATAACGCTGGAGGTTTACGGCGAGTCTATCGAAGAGGTCGAGTTCAGTCAGCGGTTTATGGCAGCAAGCGAAGACTTCTTGCCAGCGTGGTTTCGTCCATACTTAGGTATGGTGGGTTAGTGTGGTCCAGAGCGCTAGGTACTAACAGTCTCCGTCGTAAACTGGAAAGTACCTACAGGCTCATGTGCTTGAGAGTTGCGAGTGCGTATCGTACGGTGTCATACGATGCAATCTGTGTGTTGTCCGCCATGATGCCTATTAGCATCGCCATCAAGGAGGACAGAGAGTGTTTCGACCAACGCGACACAAGGGGCATACGAGGTACCAGAAGGTCATTCTCGATGCTCCGCTGGCAGCGGGAATGGTCCAACTCCACAAAGAGCAGATGGACGCACCGACTCATACCGGAGATAGCCGGCTGGGTCGGGAAACGACATGGTGAAGTGAACTTTCACCTGACACAAATCCTGTCAGGCAATGGTTGTTTCAGGCAATATCTGCACAGGATCGGACACGCGGGGTCTCCCATGTGTCCCGAGTGCGTGGAGGATAAGGAGACTGCTGAGCATGTATTCTTCGTATGCCTCCGTTTCGTAAGAGCGAGGAGCGACATGATGGCTGTGGGCGGGCCTGGCACTACTCCAGACAATCTAGTCCGAAGGATGTGCGACGACCCGGACATCTGGAACGCGGTCTGTGCGGCCGCCTCTCAGATTGTCCTGGAGCTGCAACGTGTGTGGCGGGTCAACCACCAACACGCCAATGGTAGCTAACTACCAGTCTCGAGGTAGTTAGCTAGGAGGTTATAAGAGTAAAGAGAATGCATCACGCACAAAAGCCACTCCCCGACGTAATACTTAACCGTCGTTCCGGGAAGACCAGGGCTGGAGACTGGAGGGGTTTTAGAGGGTCGGGACAGGGATCAGTAGGTGCCTGGGGGAGTTTAACTACCCCAGCATCTCTCCCCTAGTCTCATCCCCACACCCTGAGTTCTCTTCTCAGGTGTCTGTTTGCAGATTTCCCTGCCACCTTTAAAAAAAACACATCCAGCGCGTGCGAGGTCTGCCTCGAAGTCGTCGGCCTCTATCCGGTTTTCTGCTATTCATGTCCGTAGAGCGCCACCGGGAGGATCAGGGTCCTATAGAACGTAAACACCCGCAAATTTACCAGGCTCTCTGCCAGCCACCATGTACTTCGTTTTGGCAGTGTTTGTGGTGAGTTCAATTCTCGCAGCTTACCTTCTGAGAGCCATAAAGGCCTCCTCAACTGCTCTACGATTAACACCAACTATATCAATGTCATCCGCGAAGCCTAGAAGCATTGTGGAACTCGTGATGATGGTGCTGCTCCTCTACACACCTGGTTTTTTTCTTATTGCACCTTCTAAAGCTATGTTGAACAGCAAGGTCGAGGACCCGCCACCTTGCTTTAAATCGTCTAACGTCACAAATGCGTCCGAAAATTCGCCGCTGTTCTGACACATGATGTGGAACCGTCAAGCGTTGCACGTAACAGTTCAATTAGTTTTGTTGGAAAATCATGTTCTTACATAATTTGCCACAGCTCGTTGCGTTTCACTGTATCGTACGCAGCCTAAAAGACAATAAATAGATGATGTGACTGCAAGATGTTTTCTCGAAACTTGTCGAGGATCTGTCTCAACGTAAACATCTGGTCCGTTATAGATCCCACGTCCCACTCAAAAACCGCATTGGTATTCTCCAACAAAAGCTTCCTGCAACGGTCTCATTCGCTGTAACAGGATATGGGAGAGGATTTTGTAAGTGGAATTGAGGAGGGTTATGCCTCGATAATTACTACAGACGAGTCTATGTCCCTTTTTACAGATAGGACATATGAGTCCTTTCTAATTGTTCCTCAGACCATACCTTTAGGATAATCTGGTGAATTGCACAGCACAGACTTTGAAAAGTTCGGCCGGTAAGCCGTCTTTTGCAGCGGCTTTTCAGGTCTTCAGGTCTTTGCAAGCATTCTTCACCCCGTCTAATGTAGGTGGGTCCACAGCTCTTCAAAAAATCTCTAATCCGTCTGTACAACTGCACCAGTTTCCTTTTGTTTAGACATTTTCGCAGCACGGGTTTTTTAGTAGGAAGTGACTTTGTGCCAATTCACATCGACTTGTATCGGAATGGATAACGGATATGGATAACGATGCACAGAGTGACGCAGTGTATACCAACTTCAAGGCTGCATTAGACACATCAAAAGGATGTGACACTGGCACCTTTCATATCTGGGCAACAGATATCAGTGCGGGAAAATTGGTCCAAGCGAATCAACTTCTTTTTCTTCTTGTTCTGGCGTGCCCCAAGGGAGTATTTTATGGCTCCTGTTGTTTATACCCTTCTTGACAACGAAGTAGTTATTCTTCTGTTAAATGGTGGTATACTTATTTGTATTTGTATTTGTATTTAATGTAAATCATCTGACAATTAAATTTTTAATGAATAAAATTAGTCTAATGTATCACAGAACTAATCCTATTTGCGAATCTTACAGTTGTCTCATAAAAACCAGCCTGCTTTTTCACAGCCGTAACGCTCGAATGCATGCTTAAATCGGTACACTTTGACCAAACAAAGTCCGGAAAAAGGTTAGCTGTAATAACGATGTGTTCCGGAGAGTCCTATAAGGTATGCGAAAGTTCAGCTTTTCAAGTAGTTCGGGAGCATCAACTCTACCGAAGTTGTAGTTTCCTTCGTTGTTCCATTGTATTGAGAGCCAGTAGCGGGCACCTGGCAATCTAACGAGATTCCTCCAAGGCAGATTTCTCAGTGCCAGAAGAATGAACTGGTTCTGGGTACGTTCAATTTCAAGGCTTCACGGAATTTGATGCGGTTGCCACACGATTGACGCATTCTCTAAAATTGGGTGGACGAGAACACAGTACAGCAATGTGAGTACGAAAAGTCTCCGGCAATCTTAGAGAGGAAGCTAACTGCCAAGTTGGACACAGTACAAAACTTATTCTAGAGTCCAATTTTACTCCCAAATCGGACACTCCGGTAACTCTGGGGATAATTTTCCCTTCAATGTTATAATCAAACAATATTGACGGTGATGTGCGGTGATGTGCGGTGGAACGATATGACCTGAGATTTATTGATGCTAATTTTTAATTAATTCCTGCGATACCAATCAGCAAACGTGGTCAGCGAGTCTTGTAGAAGCCGAGAATCCTCTTCCGTACGCACTTCAATGTAGATTTTTAAGTCGTCTGCATATACTAGCTTAAAACCCTTTTTTTATTCAGAACAAAAGCTGCGTCGTTGGAAAAACAACAAAAAGAACAGAAGGGGGCCGAGGTTGCTACTTTGAGGTACTCCCGATTTGTTTGAAAATGGTGTTGAAACGAAGCCGTCAATGTAGATGCAAAGTTCCCGCTCCGTTAACCGTTATGTGCTCGACGGGGTACCCGGGTACCTTTTAAGGTTTCATAGGACGAAATTTCAAGGTCCAAAACAGTTTACATTAGTTTTATATACTTACAAGGGCAGGGGGGGGGGGCGTTAGAGAGGTGTGAGTTGAAAACTTTTGTACCCTGTAAATGCCCGACGGGGTACCCGGGTACCCACAAATTATAATTCTTGTAACTTTTAAATTTTCATCCGATTTTGATACTTTTTGCACGAAAAGATTCAGTACCTTCGGAAAAAAATTCTCATTTCCGAAAAGTTCATAAAATTACTTCCACAGGGCATTTTTATGGTTTTGGGCGTTATAGTGATGTGCCCTCAAATTGGGCAATCCATTTTGGCCATAGAAAAAATTTAATAATACAACGTCACATACCATTCAATATGGGTATTTTCCAGAAGCGGGATGATATCTCGAGACCGTGAAAACGACTCCCGATGTCATTTTGGCTTTAAAAATGGCATCTTCCGGTATCTGGAAGAAGACCAAAGTTGACCGAATACCATCGAATATGGATATTTCCAAAATCGGGATGATTCCCAGATACCACAAATCAACTCCAGACGCCAATTTGAAATTTGAGGTGGTGACTTCCGGTTTCCGGAAAGTAGATAAAATTGACCAAAAACCACCTAATATGAGTAGATTCAGAACCTGAGAACGGCCACAGAGATTTAATTTCAATTTTATTTTGAAATAGTAACTTCCGGATTCTGGAAAAGAACCAATATTGACCAAATGCTATCGGATGCGAGTGGTTTTGGAATCGATATGATGTCCAGAGACCTGAAAACGACCCTAGCGGCAATTTAGACTTCCCGCAACTTCCTGTGTCTGGAAAAGATTGAAAAATGGCAAAACACCACCCAAGATGGGTATTTTCGAAATCGAGATGCTACCCAGAGACTTTAAAACTACACCCGACGAACCGGAAGTCACCACCAAGAAATTCAAAATAGCGTGTGAAATTGTTTTTCGGTCTCTAGGAATCATCCCGATACTGGAAATACCCATCTTGGGTGATGTTCGGCCATTTTTTATTTTTTCCAGAAACCGGAAGTCGCTATTTTGATATTCAAAATGACCAATAGAGTCGTTTACAGGTCTGTGGACATCATCTCATTGATAATCAGAATGTCCAATAAGGTCGTTTGCAGGACTCTGGACATAATCCCGATTTCGGAAGTACTCATATGAGGTATCAAATTTACTTATACCAAAAAATATTATCATATATTCATACAAATTCTCAGTTCCGGAACATATCTCCGAAAAATACGAATTTTCGGGAATGAGGAATTTTTTTCGGGGCACCGCGGGCAACAATTTGAAAGCAATTAAATTGCTTAATCTTTTAGTACTAAACCTATTAAAATCGAATGAAACTTGTGCAAAAGTTACTAGAGTCAGGCATGTAAGGGTGTTTTTTTGTCGGGCCCATAACGGTTAAATAGGATTCCTATGGCTCCTTTTCTATGGCGATATTTCGAAAATTTATCTGGTGCTACGAAGAGAAACTGATTGTAGAGAACTGCAGAATCTAAGAGATCATTTTGAATGTTGGTGCACTTTAAACATTTTTAAAATGAGCATTGCAAAACGACGGAATTAGAGTCGTTGTGCATTACTCAGTCTCGAATCATTTCATAGCATATCAACAAAACAGTTTTTGGAACAAAAATACTTAAGGCTGGAATCGACAAATGGCTCATACGAGCCCATCAACTCTTTTAGCAGAAGATTTCCGGAGGCATACGATTTGTTTGATTTTAATTGTCAATAGTTGCTTTTTGTCAGCGTTTGTGTTCCATGTTACTTTTTAAGTTAGAATAAGATTACTTCAAAACGATCTAGAGGTTCTGATTTCGAATTATAAATACAAATACAACAGAGGTCGTGTTAAGAATGGAACGTACTCACGAGAAGTTGTAGTACGAGGCACAAAAATACTTGGTCATTTTTTTTTTTTATTCTCGTTTATTTTCCGTCGGTCTAGTTCCGCCACTGTTGTGGCCAATCACCGACGCAAAATACTTGGTCATGTACATATTTAATAAATGCTAAAGTTCAGATCAGCTTTAAGTAAATAATGCTAGAGTAGTGGTTCTGGAATGTAAGCTTTGAATCCAGTTCCACTCCCATATCTTCAACCACGTCAGCTCTTCCAAGAGGGATTTCTTCGATTTCATAACTAAACAAGATTGGAGTTTTACGTCGAGTGAAATAACATGTATGGTAAGGATATCCATGCGGCACCATTCTCTATACTGGTTGATATAATTGCAGTCTTCTAGACACCATAAAGCAAAAAAGTCATTTCGAATTGGCAGCAAATAGTAAATTCTATCCAGTAATTGGTCGGCGTGCGACCAGACCGATCAAAGTTTACTCACCCCGTATGCTTCCTGCGAGCTGCTGCAGAGAAATTTTGTTATAATACCATTATAAACTGTTCAAATGATTTCGTTTTTTCATGAATGATAGATTATCAATTTTAACATCCACTAGTGTTAAAAACTTAATTTTCAAAAAATGGCGCTTGGTTCGGTCTGGTCGCACGCCGACCAATTGCGGAGCAAACGACATTAGAAAAAACGACGACCTCAAATTACTTACCTACGAACTCAGATTACATGGATCCAGCCAATCCTTACTAAGAGGCTGTGTTTTTTCCGGTAATTGTACAACCAATGAACAAAATCGTTCGAACCGCCAAGTCGATTTAGCTTTCGTTACAGTATGTGGTGTTCAATGCGGTCAAAAACAGCCTCGTTTAACATTGAATATAAATTTGTTAGATATACAAAATTATCTCATAATATTTCAATGACCGTTCGATTTAGAAAACTGTTCACAAAACTAGCACATCATTATATTTGTGCAGAACATATCCCAATTTCGTTTCGTGCAAAACATATCATTTCAAATTAAAACTTTTTATTGGGTACACAAAAACTGACACCGGATTCAGTAAGCATAAACTCCATAACCACTTATGGATGTTTAAAGTTCTTCTTACCAATAACATATTATTTTTTGGGCAAAGCTGTAAACAGACAGATCTACTAGATGGAGCGAATTATTTTAAACCGTACTTCGAGAAAATAGCCACTCGGGAGTGCAATGAAACTCAATGGCGTACAAGACATTTCCAGAGTTTTTCCACACCCCGGAGCTTGCTAGATCGAAAGTAACGCTTTGCTGCTCGTTCTGTCGTACCGAGCGAAGAGCGGTTAGTGCGCCTCAAAGTGAAAGGCACGAATCGGTTTTCACTGGAACTCTAGTGCACATAAAAAGAAATAACTGAAATAAAGCGTCCCACATAAATATTACGTTAGACCCAACAAAATATCCTTCTCCATCCTAGACACCTTCATTTCATTTCGCTCGCAGCAACGAGGACCGTAGTTTTTTTATCCTCTCCAAACGAAGTACTAGTTTTGGCAGACTGCTGGATTTGCACAATATTCTGCTTACGGTTTAAGCTGAAAAGGCCTTACCATCACAGCTGGCCAGATAAAAGGACTTAGCTTTATGGTGCCCATTTTTTTCTATTTACAAGTATGTGCATACGTTCATCGACGCGGAAATTTGCAGATGGTGTAACCAAGTCAAAAAAATTTTTTTCACTTTTGTCTAACATCAAAGAAAGTGAGAGTGAGAGAGCTGTCGAGAATCGCTACAAGTCGCGAAAATTGGTTGACGTTTGCGAAGAGGGACGGATAACACAAAAAATATTTTATGGTTTTACGCTAACCGTAACTTTCGGGAAGCTTCTCCATACAGCCGAAGCTATACAAATAGCAAATGTTTGTGCGAGTTTTTTGTGTGCTATACAAGTGATAAGGTTTTATGAAATGGATTGTTTTATTTAAAAAATGGCAGTAACATTAACGTGGCATCTCTTCAAGAAAATATTACAAATATTCATTGTGCGCAGATTCCTATGCAAGTGAAATTAGAAAACCTGTCTACTAAGTATTAAACAAATTAAAAACAGTTTAAAAAAAACAATAATTGTACACATCGTATTATGCAACGACAAAAAAAACGCCCAATGCACTCATTCCTGTGTATTGTTGATTATTGTGAAATCTTGAGTAAAAATCGATTTTGTGTAATAATTTTGTTCTTGCTGGAACAGATGGGGACTTTTTATTTTCATCACTACTTCAATAGCGTATGTTTGTTTATAAACGACTTTTAATAGATATATCTAGATAAATATTTCAAAAAGTCCTATCTGCTTTCATCGCTTTTAGGTAGCGTCATTTCATTTTGGTAATAGTTCAGCTTTAGTAACTCTCCCAAGCGTGGTTTCCGTTCAAAAGGCTAGAGTGATCTCTCCGCTATCAACTTGTGCAAATAACGTGTCATAAAAGGTGTTTATTAAGTTGTGGTGATTGAATGAAAGTGATCGATGAAAAAATCGATCAAAGCAGATAGGACCTTGTGAAATGTTTCCTTAGATTTGTGAAAGGGAGGTAAAACCGGAACGACACTGATTACTAGGATAAATATTGTAAACATTTAAACGTTACAATAAAACAGATAACTTCAACTTTTTCAGCGAGTCTATCAACTGATTGCGTTTTGCACATAGCAGTCAGCATGACAAAATAATCATTTTGTTGCCCTTTTTTTCCTACAGAAAAATAAAAAAAGAAATCCGCTTAATGAGCACCAAACCATTCCCCACTTTGCTTCTTTCAGACAAAACATTTCCGTGTTTCATTCCGATAAAATTGAATGCTACATCGACGCGAGCGAAGGAAAAGTACAGCAGGTGTTTGCAGTCCGCAATGAATATTTCTTCTCACGAATCACCAATCGGAAGCAATATTTCGCAAATGATGATAATGATGCTTCCAAATGAAGGAAAAATTGGCTCGCGCCCGTAGAAAACGGTACGAGAGATAAAAAAAATGAAGATACTTACAATGAACCACGAGCCTCCATTTATCTTCGATGGCACTGTCCGGGATGAGAGGATTTTCCGCCCGGCAGGTTAGATACTTCCCGTCATCCTCCACCGCGGGTGTAAACGAGAGAACGCTTAGCGATTGGTTTCCGGTTTCGGCGAACTGTTGAATAGATGAGAAAGGTATATCGATTAGTACTCTGTTCTGAAAAAGTCTTGCCTATTGATTATACTGAATGGTGAAAAGCAAAATATGTCCAGTAAAAAAAAGTGTACCTGAATGACTTTCGCAGAATTGGATGAAATTATTTGGCAAAATAGTCTTCTAAAGCAGTTTGATGTTTTAGTTTTAAGATGAAAACCCTACCTATGATTTTGATGAAAAGAAAATCTTCAGGAATGTATGTGAATCAACCTGCACCTGTTCGGTTTCAGCGGATGATTTCACAACGAATATGATCGTGACACGTTGAGGATGAAAATATGCGTTCTTCATCGTCGCGCTGTTGATTTTCAGCTAGAAGCTGATGTACTCTAAAAGTATCACGCGACCGTCGATGATGGAGAAATATTGGTTTGAACGCATGTAAACATTCATCGGCTGGTAGGAAATGTATTTTCCAATAACGATTTTTTTCCCTGATTTTCACCCATCTTCACCGGCATGACGCCGGCGAACGACGATGCCGCCAGAGCAGTGTTGTGTATTTGAAGCACGTTTCAAGCGAGGCAGCCATTTTCGTTGCATTGCGATGCAGACTACCGGTGAAATAACTGCAGCGGCTAGCAAAAGGCAGTTTCTGATGATTTTTTTTTCTTTCGGGACCCAATAGATGCTATAACAGAAAACGCGCTTCCCATCCGGTGCCCTACAATATCGCCGAAATTGGATACTGCAGGAAAATGGAAACGAGAAGCCAACTCCAGTGTCGGCATCGCCGCCATTGGAATGCGGCCAAGCAGCGGCCGGGCTCCCATCGCGTTCGTGCACAATAGTTCTGGCTAATAGCTTCTCCAGATTCGGGAAATCATTCGCACCGGCGATGCACGTCAAGTTCTAGTGAATATTGATTGCAGAAAGTTTACTCGTGAAGCGGGATGCAACAATTAGTTGGTCACGGGTGTAGGCATAAACTGAGGTGGTGAGTGGTTTACCCTATTAGTTGGATGAAGTATATTTAGTTTAATGGTTTAGTTTTCTGAATAACATTCCAATATACACAACAGTTGGTCCTGAGGAATGATACTGATTGAACAAACCAGTCACCGTATGTTGGCGATCTCGACTGGGAGATATTTCTAAAGTGATAGCCCTATACACTAATGGATAGCTGGGAAGTATGTGTTGAATAAACAAAGCATCGAGTTTCTAATTGGAATATAGCACCTAAGCTTTGCTCACGTACACACTAAAAGCAAGCTGAATAAATGATGTTAAAAGGAAAGCCTAGCTCCATAGCCACTATTAAATTTAGGCTCCCTCAGTCATATGATATATTGAATGCATTATCCTGAAACAACACGTTCATTAAGCATTAAATGTATGGAACAGCATTATGGTTTATTCGTTTAATTATATTTTCAGTGTCATTTGATTCCTTTGTTATATTATCATCAGGATCCTCCAAAAAGACCAACAACCGCCATTTTGACAATCAGCGCTGATTTGATTATACGCCACTTTGCCAATTTGGATGGCATTTGTAAAATGTGAAAATGCCGATTGGTTAAGAATGCTGCGATTTACGCGAATAATTATTTAAATGATGAGGTGAAACGGTCAAGTAAACCTTGAATCAGTCAAAAGCGTTTTTTTTAAAGGGGGGGGGGGAGGTTGTTAGTACCCTTAACTATTTTTTTTGTGGGATTTGTTAGTAGCTTAAGTATTTATGATAAATATTAGTAAATAATGAGTATGTGTGTCCAATCACAAATGGTGACTTCTCATTACAGTTAGTAATTTGTAATTTTAATTGATAGGATTTGTTTGCTTTCGCAATTAGGACTTATCATTCGTAGGGATTTAAACCTACTTGTCAAGAAAGGAAAGTAAACTTACAACTAACTTAAATGCTAACTTATTGACTATAAAGAGAGCTTATCGTAGCAATTGAGGATTGCAACGATTTATGTCGAAAATTGTTAATAATTTTATTTGACATAGCTTCTAATGGTTCAACACCAGTAAATCTATGTAATTCTAGTGTACCAAACCAAGGAGGACGCTTCAAAATAATTTTTTAGAATTTTATTCTGAATCCTTTGGAGCGTTTTCTTCCTTGTTGAACAGTAACTTGACCAGATCGGAACAGCATAAAGCATTGCTGGTCTAAAAATTTGTTTGTAAATCAAAAGTTTGTTCTTTAAACAAAGTTTAGAATTCATGTTAATGAGAGGATATAAACATCTCGTATATTTGATGCACTTGGCTTGTATACTCTCAATGTGCTCTTTGAAAATAAGTTTTTTATCATAAATTAGTCCCAAGTACTTAACCTTGTCAGACCAAGTTAAAATAACCCCATTCATCTTGACAACGTGATTATTGTTTGGCTTGAGGAAAGAAGCCCTAGGCTTATGCGGAAAAATTATCATTTGAGTTTTAGAAGCATTGGGAGAGATTTTCCACTTTTGCAAGTAGGAAGAAAAAATATCTAAACTTTTCTGCAATCGACTGCATATGACACGAAGGCTTTTTCCTTTTACGGAAATGCTTGTGTCATCGCAGAACAATGACTTTGTGCATCCTGGAGGCAAATCAGGAAGATCTGAAGTGAATATGTTATACAGGACTGGGCCCAAGACAGAACCTTGAGGCGCACCTGCTCTGACAGGAAATCTATCAGATTTTGAATTCTGATAGAGAACTTGCAGAAATCGATCAGTAAGATAATTTTTCAAAATTTTGATTAGGAAAATTGGAAAATTAGCAATTTCGCAATCAAACCTCTATGCCAAACACTGTCGAATGCTTTTTCTATGTCTAAAAGAGCAGCTCCAGTGGAATAACCTTCAGATTTGTTAGCTCGTATCATATTAGTAACTCTGAGCAATTGATGAGTAGTGGAATGCCCATGGCGAAATCCAAACTGTTTATTTGCAAAAATTGAATTTTCGTTGGTGTGACATCATTCTGTTAAGAATAATTCTCTCAAACAGTTTACTTATTGAAGAAAGCAAACTGACTGGTCGATAACTTGAAACTTCAGCTGGATTCTTATCCGGCTTTAAAATTGGAGTAATTTTTGCATTTTTCCATAATTTGGGAAAATATGCAATTTTGAAGCAGCAATTGAAAATTTTCACTAAAAATTCCATTGTGCTCTCAGGGAGATGTTTGATTAGTATATTAAAGATTCCATTGTCACCAGGTGCTTTCATATTTGATGTGAGTAAAATTATCGGACGGTGTTTAGAAATGACTGAGCCAGCGGAAATCGTCCGTCTTGTTCCAAATCATTCGTTCGTTTCTTTCAAAATTGGTCTGGATCCAGCTCTAAAGGACAAATCGCTGGATGCTGCAAGCTAGCCGGTTGGAATAAGATCCAGGGAGTTCATTGATCAGTCAAAAAACTACACCCAGTAAGCGGCTGTTTCGACAATGACGTACCCTGTTCGACACGGCAGAATGCCGACAATTTTGTTTCAATGCGATGTTTTTCTGACGGTGGGAGCCTTCAGGCTCCCGCCAAAGGCGAGTATCTGAATTTTTTAAACACTGACCCAGCACTCAGTTGTTGCACGTTACAGCATACTTCTTCTGACGACGGCGATGCCATTTGGATCTTCTACCAGAATGCTCGTGGCCTGCGCACTAAAATTGACGATTTGTTCCTGGCTGCTAGCGAGATCACTTACGATGTCATCATTTTGACGGAAACTGGACTTAACAACAATATTAACGACCTTCAGCTTTTTGGTACGGCATACAACGTGTTCCGGTGTGATCGTTGCCCTCAAAACAGTTGTAAATCGCATCTCGGAGGTGTGCTTGTTGCTGTTGCTAGTTGTTTTGCTAGTAATACTATATGTACTAATAACGGGAAAAGCTTGGAGCAGATTTGTGTGTCTTCCGTTGTCAAAAGTAAAAAGTTGCTTATTTGTGCGGTGTATATTCCGCCTGACAGGAGGAGCGACATCTCTATATTGAACGACCACTTAGCAACTATCGACGAATTAAGAACAAATGCTGCACTAGATGATACCATTTTCGTTTGTGGTGACTATAATCAGCCACGCATCCAATGGGTGGGTGGCACTGACGGCATCTACTGTGGTAATGCAAACCAACTTCCTGAGTCAAGTTGTATTCTATTAGATGGTATGGATTACATGAATTTGAGCCAAGCTAACCTCGTACGTAACCGACTAGATCGTACACTTGATCTGATTTTCTGTACTTCTGAGCAAAAGCTTAGTGTCACTGTATGCCCCGTCCCGTTCCTGCCTATCGATTGTCACCGCCCACCGTTAGAAATTTCAATGCCCGCCGTCACTGACTGTTTTGTACCAATTGTTGCTAACACTGAACGAATGCCGAATTACCGCAAGATAAATTTTACTACTTTATTTGAGTACCTATCGACGGTGAATTGGGATTTCCTATTTGCTCTCAGCGACGTCGATGGTATGGCCGAAAAGCTTTGTGATGTCATATGCTCGTGGCTTCTGAGAAATGTACCAACCAAACGTGCTGCAGCTTCGCCTGCTTGGAGTACACCGGGATTAAAGAAACTGAAACGAAAGCGCAACGCATGCCTGCGTAGATTGCGGCACCAACGAACAGTCGAACATAAGCTGAATTTTCAAATAGCTAGCAATGCTTACCGTCGACTCAACGCTGCGCTCTAGAAGTCCTACGTCCTGCGTATTCAATCGAGTCATCGGCGTTATCCCTAAGGATTCTGGAATTTTGTTGCCTCTAAACGGAACACACCATCGATCCCATCGAGTGTTTTTCTTGGCGAAGAAACAGCCACGACTGCTGCAACCACATGCAACGTTTTTGCCAAATATTTTGCCTCGGTCTTCGTCTCTGGTTGTACATCTCAGCTCGAGGCCGATTGTGCTGCCGCCGATGTTCCAGCCGATCTGATCGACTTACGCTCTTTCGTAATAACGAATGAAATGGTGGCTGATGCAGCGAAGAAATAAAAATGTTCTTATTCACATGGCCCAGATGGAGTACCTGCTGCAGTTTTAACCCATTCTATAGCAGCATTAGTAGAACCGCTGTGTTGTATTTTTAACCGCTCGTTCCATGAAGATAAATTTCCATTATTGTGGAAACAATCCTACATGTTTCCAGTTTACAAAACCGGCGACCGTAGAAACGTGAAAAATTACCGCGGAATAACAAGTCTCTCTGCTGCGTCAAAACTCCTCGAGATTATAGTGTGCGATGTACTTCAAGAGCGTACTAAAAATTATATTTCCTTTGACCAGCATGGTTTCATGCCTGGCCGATCAGTGGCTACTAATTTACTGCAATTTACCTCTACCTGTATTGCGAGTCTGGAACAGAAGGCTCAGATGGATGTCATATATACGGACTTGAAAGCCGCTTTTGACAAAACTGACCACCGAATACTGCTCTGCAAACTCTCCCGACTTGGAGCTTCAAGTAAACTAGTTTCGTGGTTCAAATCGTACCTTTCGGATAGAGTACTGTAAGTTAAAATTGATTCCTGCACTTCGAAACGTTTTTCTAACGCGTCAGGAATCCCTCAGGGAAGCAACCTGGGTCCACTGCTCTTCATATTGTTTTTTAATGATGCCGCCCTTTTACTACAGAATAACTGCAAACTAGTTTATGAGGACGACCTAAAACTTTATTCCGTTGTGAGTACAGTTGAGGATTGTGAACGTCTGCAATCATTACTTGATATTTTTGCCAATTGGTGTCATAGGAATAAGCTTTGTCTTAGTATTGGCAAATGTGTAGTAATAACGTTTCATCGCATCCCCAAACCTATTACTTTCGCGTATGTAATTGATGGCGTAACACTCAGGAGAGTAGATCAGGTTAATGACCTTGGCATCCTGTTGGATACAAAAATGTCGTTTGACCTTCATCGTTCGGCGATTATTTCTAAAGCGAGTCGTCAACTGGGATTCATCTCGAAAATAACTAAAGACTTTTCTGATCCCCATTGTTTCAAGGCTTTATACTGTGCGCTAGTTCGTCCTCTTCTGCTGCTGCTGTAGTATGGTGCCCATATCAAACATCGTGGAGTTTAAGAATTGAGCGCATCCAGAAACGTTTTCTTAGACTGGCCCTGAAGAATTTAACATGGCGCAATCCATCAGAACTTCCACCGTATCCTGACCGATGTCGACTCCTGGGTTTGGACACACTGCAACGACGACGAACAATTCAACAAGCGTTATTAATCGGAAAGCTTGTTAACGGAGAAATCGACTCACCTTGGTTGCTTTCGATTATAAATTTGCGAGCACCGCAAAGAACGTTGCGCAACGATGCGTTGCTTGTGCCTAGGTTCCATCTAACATCTTTTGGTTATAACGAACCAGTCACTGCGTGCATTCGTGCCTTTTTTAATAGTAGAAAACTTATTCGTATTCAACGAACCCAGCCATAGATTTAAAAATAGGCTATTTAGATCGAATTTGTTGTAAATTAGGTTTTAATTCATTAAGACTAAGTGTCAGATGAGTTTAAAGTACAAATACAAATACATTACAAATACAAATATTTTTGAAATTTCTAATAATTGATTTAATCTCATTCAAGTTAGTTTCAATTATTTCTGCAGATAAAAAATTCTGGGAAGAAATTAAATCAAATTGACGTGTGACTTCATTTTCAATTGGACTCACAAAATTCAAATTTGAGTTATGAACACTCTCAAACTGCTGAGCAAGTCTTTGAGCCTTTTGTTCATTGGATACAAGAAAACGTTCACCATCTTTGAAAACTGGAATAGGCTTTGAAGGTTTCTTAAGAATCTTCGACAGCTTCCAAAAGGGTTTTGAATATGGTCTCAATTTTTCAACTTTAGTCTCAAAATTTTGATTTTTCAGAAGAGTAAATCTATGTTTAATCTCTTTCTGTAAATCTTTATAAATAGTTTTAAAAACAGGGTCACGAGAACGTTGATATTGACGTCTGCGGACATTTTTCAAACGAATTAGAAGTTGAAGATTTTCTTCAATTATTGGTGAATCCTATTTCACTTGAGCCTTTGGAACAGAATAATTCCTGGCATCAACAATTGCACATTTTAATGCTTCCAAAGCGGAATCAATATTCACTTCGTTTTGCAAATCAAGCTCATTATTGAAATTTCTCTCAATATGAGTTTTGTATCTTTCCCAACTGGCCTTGTTATAATTAAAAACAGAGCTCATAGGGTTCAAAACTGATTCATGTGATAAAGAAAAAGTTATTGGAAGATGGTCAGAATCAAAGTCAGCATGTGTGATAAAATCACTACATACATGACTTTGATCTGTTAGCACCAAATCAATTGTTGAAGGGTTTCTTACAGAAGAAAAGCATATAGGACTATTCGGAGACAAAATAGAATAGTATCCTGAAGAACAATCATTGAATAAAATTTTGCCATTGGAATTACTTTGAGAATTATTCCATGAACGATGTTTAGCGTTAAAATCGCCGATCATAAAAAAATTCGAACGATTTCTGGTGAGTTTTTGTAAATCACCTTTAAAATAATTTTTGTGCTCGCGTGTGCATTGAAGTGGTAAATATGCTGCGGCAATAAATAAAATCCCAAGTTCAGTTTGAATTTCAATTCCCAAAGTTTCAATAACCTTCATCTCAAGATGGGGAAGAGCACGGTGTTTGATTCGGCGATGAATAACAATTGCAACTCCACCGCCGGAACCCTGAATCCTATCATATCCATGAATCACGTAATTGGGATCATATTTTAATTTCATGTTAGGTTTCAAAAATGTTTCAGTATTAATTGCAATATGCACATTATTTACTGTTAAAAAATTAAAAAGCTCATTCTCATTGGCCTTCAATGAGCGAGCATTCCAATTTAATATTTTGATCGGTTTATTTAAAATCATTGCTAAATTTTAAATTAGAAACAATTTTAATTGTAAAATTTGTACCTATTTGAATGGCTTCAAACATTGATTCTGCCTGCAATATGGCGTTCATGAGATCGAACATTGCCTGTTTCAGAAAAGAAAGTTTACCTGCCGTAATAGGCCCCAGGCAGTTGACATCAGAAAAAATATTTTCGGTAGTAATATTAGCTGTGGTAATAAGTGTACAATTATTTTCTAGCGTGTTTTGCTTACCCATATTGACGGTTATTTTCGAACTACCAACATTAGGCGGTAGAATGTTCGAACTACCTGTAACCTGTGCATAAGTTAAACGAGTATGCAAAGGAGTAGAAGAAGTGGGCGGTACTGGTACGCTTGGAGACTTTTGTTTTAAAGTTTGTTTTGATTGGGAAATTGATATTTGTTTACGTTGCCTTGCCTTAACAATTGCTAAACGGACTGGGCATTGGTAAAAATTCGACATATAGTTGCCGTTACAATTCGCACAACGAAAATTTTTACTCTCTTTCACAGGACATGTGTCCTTTTTGTGAGAAGAGTCTCCACAAATCAGGCATTTCTGGTCCATGTTACAGAACTTGGAACCATGGCCATAACGTTGGCAAATACGGCATTGGGTGATATGCTTTTCACCTCCCCGAAACTTCCTATAAGCTTCCCATTTTACACGCACGTTACATAAAGCATGTGCTTTTTTTAAAAAACTCTAAGTTATTAACCTCACTGAAAAAAATGAATTAAATAGTTTACAAGGGAAATTCCAGTTCGTTGACTGTTTTCGCTTGTGATTTTTGTTTCATTAGAATTACTTGGATAGGGGCTATGCCAAGTAATTCTGTTGAAGTAAGTTTGATCTCATCAACGGTTTGATCGTTGGTGAGACCTTTCAAGACAACCTTGAACGGCTTGGCGTTCTTGGTGTCATATGTAAAAAATTGTATCTTGTCAGTTAAATACTGAACAAGACGATCACGACCCTTTATTGAGTCGGCTAATAAGCGGCATTCACCTCTACGGTCAATTTGATAGGTAACTCTAACGTCAGAAACAAACGTTGAAAGTTCCTTTTTGAATATATTAAATTCAGAAGAAATAGTTACCACAATAGGTGGAACTTTCTCCTTTTTTAAAGATTTTACATTTTGTATAGTTTCATTATTAATAACTTCCATTTCACCAGCTCCTTGCCCATACAAAATATCAAAAGGATTGTCACTACAGACACTCGAAGTGTCAGAAAGAGACGCCTCTCTTTTCCTCCCCGCAGCGATGCGTGGTTTCTTTTTATGTCCAGCCATTTCAGGTGATACGAAAAAAATGTTAAAACAAATGTTAAATTCAAAAGTAGGTAGTCTTGAGAAAGACTGATGGGAAATAATTTTCAAATAGTCTTTAAAAGACACACTGACAAAACATAAACTTTGAAGCTATAGGCAGTCAAAGACCAGTCCACAAGCAACCGAAAACACGTCTGATCTGTAGGACAGTTCAAGACGCACTGTACCTTAACTAATATTTATCATAAATACTTGAGCTACTAACAACCCCCCTCCCCCCGGCCCTTTAAGACATCGACGACATGCTGCTAGTCGCCACCAGGAGACACACTCGGTAAAACGGCCACGGGGGCGAAGGCGAAAAAACCTTTGGAAATGGGGGCGGAATATTTAAGCAAAAGCAACATTGCGACCATTGTTTGCTAGAATTTCAAAAAGTTAAATGCCGAGAAAAAAAATAGTTGAAGAGGTTGTTTATAAGACATGACCGCAAGATTAACGTAGAATTATGACAGCCTGTCTTATGTCAATAACTTTTTTGCAATAGGTTTGGAAATACACTCGATTTGGGTTAATCAATTTAATGGTGTGAAGCGGTATATTTTTTCGTATATATTTTTGTCGTATATTATTTTTGCTTTAAAAATAAACGAAATTCGTTGGAGTTTGACTGAGTTTAAAACATGTGAAAAAAAGCAATTTTCGTGACGCTATCGATGATTTCAGTTTTACAATTTGTACCCATATATATGTTGCCGTAAGACGTAACTCTACGTCAAAAGCGCACAAATCGATGTGCTTAAGTTGATTCTGTTAAAAGAGAAAGGAAAAGAAATTGTATTAATCGATTCATTAATGCTTCATGATCGCGTGACATATCCGCTCTGACATAATGCATCTCTTTTTATTCTGGCTTAGAGCTATCTTCTGAATAGCCTCGCCTAAACTTCAAGTTCAAAGGCAACAAAATAACATTGTATCATGTCGTGTTGCGGCTTGAAAGGAGACAAAGTTCCCGTCCCCGTGTCTAATGGAAGCAGGTTGTTGCGTGTTTGATATTGCCGATGATAGACATGAGTATGAAGATCGAAATTCTGCTGTGATGTCAAACTATAATCGTCTTCTTCAAGACGTTGCATCCTTGTTAATAAAGTGTTGTGATTTTTTTAAAATGGACTCAGCATCGTGAGCAGAAAGTGTCGAACTTTTCCGTTTGAAATCGGATTTGTTTTGCATATACCGCCGGTTATTCACAGTATCAACAAATCGTAATAAACATCAAACTGTTTTGCATTGGCAGCAGCACCAAACCACTGTTGCGGATTAATAATAACCATTCATTATGCTTTTTAAAATACATATAATAGCCTTGATAAATGCTTCATGGCCAGATCGCGTGCGATATCCGCTCTGACATAATAAATTTTTCGAATGTTGGAGAATGACATAACTGGAAATAAGGGCGTGACTTCTTTATTTTCAGTTATATCATACTCCAACGTTTCAAAAATTGCGCCGTGGTCAAATCACGTACGGTATTCGCACTGACATAATGAATAAGTCACACCTTTATTTCCAGTTATACCATTTTCCAACGTTCGAAATTTTTTATTTCGTATGTCGCAAAACTAATGTACGACAAATGAATCTAATTTCATTTTGGTTTAAAGCTATCTTCTGAATAGCCCCGCCCTAATTTCAAGCTCCCACAGTTTGTCCCATTTTCGTAATACGGATCTTGTGTACATTCTGTGGAGCCGGACCGATAGAGCTCTCATTAAGGCAACAAAATAACATTGTATCGTGTCGTGTTGTGGCTTGAAAGAAGACTATGTTCCCGTCCCCGTGTCGAATGGAAGCAGATTATTGCGCGTTCGATATTGCCGATGGTAGACAAGAGTATGAAGGTCGAAATTCTGCTGTGATGTCAAAACTGTAACCGTTTTAAGATGCAATAGCGTTAGTGCTGCATTTCTGTTATCTGCTGCCTTCCAGCATGAGAACAAGTATAAATTACAACCGGCCCTTCTGTTTTAAAGCTGGACCTCGACGTAACTCTACGTCAAAACAGAAAAAGATAAGTTTGGAAAGTGAAGTAAAGTCACCGTGGAGAAACGAGACTGGTCAATCAGGACCTCATGTTTCTTTGTGAAAGCTGCTAGAACCGAGCCCTTCAGCCTGGAGATTGATTTTGACGATTGGAGTTCACCAGTTCCTCGGAGCATCACGACAAACTTGGTTACCGGGAAGGAAATTGGCAACGGTCTCTGAACAGTGGCAAAGCAAAGAAGAAGAACAGAAGCAGACGTTGAAGAAGGGGCCCCGAATGTGAAGAAAGTAAAAAGACGAGGTAGTAAGTGGGAGCGAAGAAAGACTAAATGAAAGAGTTGTTCAAGATGAAGTTAAAGCGTTTAATTGATCAACACCCTAGAACGTTAAACGACCCTGAGGCGGTGTAGAAGGGAGTCTCAGCATTGCTGGCTCTACCGGCCCGCTAGTTACAAGTTTTAGACAGGTATTCAATTTTGATGAAGATGCCATTCTCGAAATCAGTACTAAGCAAATTTTATCCAACTTCTATCTTAACCTCCCCGTGGTTCCGGCTGGGATGCGAGTAACCTTAGTGCAGATCGGGTATTCAACCCCTGGTGGAACCTCAAGCTTTGTCTCATGCATCTTAGCAACGAGAAAAGCTGGTAAAAAGAAGGTCTACTTCACCCTATCCCCAAAGCAGACCTACCGCTGTCAACGTATCATGTCGACCATCTTGGACAATTAACAGCATCAAAAAAACGGTTGTGAATGCGTTCAACAAATTTGTATGGATTCATCCGGTAAAATCTACAACTGCCGAAGAAGTACTGCAGAAATTGAATACCCAGAAAACGGTCTTTGCGAATTCGAGGAGAATCATTTCTGACCATGGAGTTGCATTTACATCTTCTGCGTTCCAGAACTTCTGTGAAGTTTAAGGAATCGAGCACTTGCTGACTACGACAGGTGTACCTCGAGGAAACGGACAAGTGGAGAGGATCCATGTGATTATTGTTCCTGTTTTAACGAAACTGTCTGGATAGAAAATCCAGAAAATTGGTACCGGCATATTGGTCTCTTGCAGCGCTACATCAACAATACGCACCAGCGCAGCATCGACCGAAGTCCGTTCGAGCTACTCTTCGGAACAATCATGAAGTCCACGGAAGACGTTCGTTTGACGGAAGTGGTGATGCAGGAAAGAACCGAGCTCTTTTACAAAGCAAGGGCAGAAGAACGTGCGAAAGCGCGTTCACGAGGGGCCAAACAGAACAGCTACGTGTGCCGAGTTCATGAAACTACTCGTTCCGGACAACGACGGCGATTCTTTCGACGAAGATGTTGGCAGTTCCGGCGTCATCCGGGTCGGATGACGGTCAGTCTGGTCGAATGTCAGATTCAAATTGATTATCCCTAATATTTTCCTATCTCAGATTGGCCGTTGCACACACTCACAATGCACTCTGATTTCAGTACTCATTTGGATGTGCGAGGGACCGGTCCTGCATCCAGTTGTAATCGATCGTTTGATTGAAGTTTATCTTTTGAATTGAACTTGGCGTTACTCAGTTATTCGCGATCCGAAATCGTAGGTGCTCATCGGTGGTTTGCTGGAAAACTGGGGATTCATGGAGGCCCGCGTCACCACGGATCAGATCTTTGCACTGCGGCAAGTACTCCAGAAATGCCGCGAGTACAACGTAACCACGCACCACCTATTGATCTACTTCAAAGCAGCGTTTGACACAATCGAACGAGGTCAGCTATGCCAAATCGGGAACAAACACGTTCCCGGACAAACTTACGCGATTGGTCAGAGCGACGATGGATAAAGCGTGTTATTAGAAGAGCGGAGATAGACACGAGTGTTACGATCTCCATGAAATCTAGCCAGTTAGTTGGTTTCGCCGACGACATTAACATTATGGCACGTAACTTTGCGACGTTGACGGAAACGTACAGCAGACTTAAGGCAGAGGCCACCGGACTAATCATAAATATGCCAAAGACAAAATACATGAGAAGTAGAATCTCGCTTCATGTTTAGGAATACCATGTCGTCGGAGTTAAAAATCAGGACAACTTTTTTCCAGCAAAAGTTTGATTTAAGCTGTTTTTATTTTTAGAGGTATCAATAAATAAAACTCGTAATTTGAGATTTGCACTTCATAATACGCCAAAGGACTCACATTTGACGTAATTCTCGAACGATTCAATTTTGCAACTTTGATTTATTAGGCGTTAGTAGATACCTTAAAAATTGCAACACTAGTAAACTGTTTGAAATAAACTCAACAATTGTCAAAAAACGTTTAACGGTTTCAACGATTAGACAAATTTTCTCGTCAAGATTTAACCAAAGAAATAATTCGTTCGCAAGAAGTTCGTTTCTTCCCGGAGTCAAGACGACAGTACTGAACAGTTTGCTCCCTTTTTGAATATCCGGCATCATTCAGAAAAATCAGGACAAATGTTAAAATATGAAAAATAAATCAGGACGCTCCAAATGGATCTCAACATCAGGACATGTCCTGTTAAATCAGGACGGATGGTATCCCTATTCATGTTAGCCTTCCACCATGGATTCTAATTGATGGTAACTTAAATCGAGGTGGTAGATGAGTTTGTGTATTTGGGCTCACTAGTGACCACCGATAACGATTCCAGCAGAGAGATAAAGGGATGCTTTGTGGCCAGAAATCGCGCTAACTTTGAACTGCGGGAAACACTTCGATCGAACAAACTTTGCCGCCCCACAAAGTTGACCATCTACAAAACACTTATTAGACCAGTAGTTCTCTACAGCCTCAAAACATAAACCTCGCTCGTGGAGGACCAGCGTGCTCTTAGGGTTTTCGAACGGAAGGTTCTGTGTAAGATCTATGGTGAATGGTCAAAACCCTGATCAGATCGGTAGTCCTCTGTGGAATCGAGAGAGCAACGTTTCTCGCTAAGCACTTGAACGCCCGTATAGTTTTGTAAGGTAAGCTATTACGGATTATCTTGGAGAGAACTTCTTTTCAATGCCAATCCAGTGAAATCGCTTCTTTCGGGCACCAAAACTAGAAGAAACTTGTGCCTGACAAACCGGTGAAACACAGTCCAGAACTGAACAACATGGCGGCAACTTCTTGATACAGCACTAGCCACCACAGATCTGGCGTGATTGGTAGGGTAAGGTAAGGTGAGGAAAAATGGGACTGGGAACTGCGAGAACTAGCACACGAAAACTTTCCGCCTTTGGTTACCGCAGATGGCAACGAGCTCGTCTTCATGATATCACTGATGACCGCCGAAAACTCCAGCATATAAATCCAAAACGTATTTGATCTGAAAACAGTGCCAACTTTGCATTTGACCCAGTACAAGACCTTCTCACACAGAACCAGAACACCTTTGAGTTTTCTAACCGATGGTGGAATATGGACGGAAGACGGAAAATGATTAAGACTCACGAAGCATGAACTAACTTTCATTACTAACGTGTGTGAACATGACAACAAACAGCCCAACCAAGGTGAATTAATACAGCACGAGTTATCCCCAGCTCTGACCTATTAGATGAGGTAAGCATCAAGCACGGGTAGCGTACCATTATTCGATCACGATCTTAGTCTCGGACAGATGGTAGATGGGTAAAAGCAAAGGCAAATTCACGTGCTACATTACTTCGAAATTTGATCAATTTGAGTTGATCTACTGTTCATTCGACACAGACCTCGCAGTAAAATTGTAGGCGTACAGAACAATCGCGAGGCTAGCGCTACGAGCATACGGACCCTAACGGCTTAACAGACTAGCATCTTACATCACTAGTAGACTGATAACAATGGTCAACACAGGTGTGGTTCTCAAGCTCAAACTAGAAAAATGAAAAATTATAGGTTGTTAGCCATTCTTGTGAATTTTGGTGCCCCTAGCCACCATTTGTTGTTTCAGAGACTTAAATGAGTTTTTCCGTAAACATAACGTTGAAGCGACGAACCCGGCGAGTTATCAATATGCGACAATCTCACGAAAGTTGACTTATTTCTACACTGGCTGCAGGCACCAAATTTCACAGGAATGGTTAAAAAGCTGTAGTTTCTCTAGGGCAGCTATTTAGAGCTTCAGGACAGCATTATTTCGCTTTCGTCGACCAGTGTAAAAGGTAGGTACAACTGCTAAATTATTCACTCAATCTTCTCATTGTCAAATATTTCCAGCCTCGGATAAAATCGCCCGTTTAATTACAGATTTTAATTTTTCTTGAATTAATGCTGTGAACTATCCTAAGTGCATACACGTCGTTGTAAAAAAAAACCAATATCAGTCTTTCGTGAATGCTAGAGGTCTACTGTACCATATTTTGAATGAGAAGAGAAATGAGATTACAAGTATGGAATTATTTCTAAATTTAAATTTTAATATAAACTAAAATAATAATTTAATGAACTGTTTCTAGGGGTTTTCATGCCTGTATGTCTGAAATTGTTTGCAATTTTTTCACCTTGGCTTTACGCCTTTCCAGAGAAAGTACAGGGTGACAAAAAAGTCCGGTCACACAGGAAAATCTCAATATTTCAAATAATAAGAAGAAAATCTGAATCTGGCTTTCATAGCTTTATTCAGTAACTCATAAAGATACTTCACAGACGATATCTCGGAATTACACCACCTTTCTCTGATCGAACCAGCTTCAGACGTCTCGGAAAGTCGTCGCAAGCGGCGCGCACGTGCTCCATCGGCATCTCGTCCCAGATTTTCGTGATAACTCGCTTGAATTGCTCCAAATTTGTTATTTTATAGTCGTTCAGCTTCGACATCATGCCCCACATAGGAAATAATCCAGTGGATTCAGATTCGGAAAGGACGGAGGCAATTCATTCTTCGAAATGAAATCGGTCAAGTTTTCCTCACACCACGCCTGAACAACCATTGCGGTGTGGGATGGGGCGCCATCTTGCTGGAAGCAGTAGTATTCGTCTTCGAACAATAGTTCAGCTTGAGGCAGAACATTTTTATTCAAAACCGTGTCCAGGTAGTACGCTGCGTTGATTTTGACCCCTTTATCGATAAAAATAAGAGGCAGTTTAATTCTCTTGCAAATGGCTCCCCAAACCATCACTGACGTCTTATTTTGGAACCGGAAAACGTTCAGCTTGTCCGCAGGAGCTTGCTGGAGGCTCACACTCCAAACTCGATCATTTTGGCGATTGACTGTTTGCTCCAAAACGAACAGCTTCTCGTTCGAAAAAATAATCTCGTCATCTGCGCGCCAACCGAGTAACTCCCTCGACCGTTGGTACCTTTTGTCCTTTGTAGCTTTGGTAACCCCATGAACCACCTGTTTTTTGTACGGTGTAAGTTTTAAATCCTTGCGCAGAAGCAGGCGGATTGATTCTCGGTTCATTTTAAGGTTCCTGGCCAGCCTCCGTGCAGATTGGGCGGGATTCCGGCGAATCCGGTCTCGTATAATCTTTTTAAGCCTTGGAGTTCTCACAGACCCTGGTCGTCTAGATCGTGCCTTGTCCTCGGTGCCTCCGGTCTCGAGGTACCGATTTATAGTCCGGTACACGATTTCCGGTTGATTCCGAGCGGTTTTAGGTGTTTGAATATGTGTCCGGGTTTGTACCTTTTCACATATTCAGCGATAACAGCTGCTCTTAACTCTGCCATGGCTCACAACTCAATGTAAACAAACTGCACAGAAACGAAACTCTGCCACTTTGGGCAGCAAAGTTAACCCTTTCATTCGACATATAGATGGCACCAGAGAGCTGCAACGTGTAGGCTACAGGCGACCCCAAAAAAGTGTGACCGGATTTTTTTGTCACCGTGTAAATAAATAAATCTAAATATATAAAAATGCAGTCCTGTCTGCTGTCAATCTGTCTGTCTGATCCATATAGACTAGGAAACTAATGAACCGATCGACATGAAAATTTGTATGGAGCAGTTTTTGGGGCTACGGGAGGTTCTTATTACAGTTTGAGACCCCTCTCTCCTCTTGAAGGGATGGTCCCCATACAAATGAATCATAAATTTTTGCATAACTCGAGAGCTAATCAAGCAAACTTGGCACTTTAATGTATGAGGAAGTAAGAAATATTTATGTGGAAGTTTGACATCTCTCCCTGCTCTGGGATAGAGGGTTACCATAAAAACGAAACACAAATATCTGTAGGGTATAACTGTCTTTAATAGACCACTTAGTAGCGTAGCTGCAAATTTTGCAAGAAAAAGTGTAAATGTCTAAACTGAATTAAGTGTTTCATTATGTATAAACGTGAAGTAAAATGTTTATCATCTTCTCTGCATAAAAAAACAACTAGATAATACCTCTATTTTCTCATAACAAAAAAAAATAAATCATCGCTTCAGTTTCATTTAATGGGCCACCGTTTCCTTATTTGGACCACAACAATTTTCTAATTTGGGCCAGGTCTAAATAATACATCTCTTCAACCGTAGCTGCCGCTGATGAAACTTACTCTGGCTTACGCACTGAAGTTCTGGATCTGGATCAACTGTAGACTGCACCCGTTCTTTCGTAATAGGGAAGCCTTTACGTGCCATCCGAGTTATCCAGCGTACAAATGAGTCCTCTTCTGCGGCAGTCAATGCAGGATGTTTACCTTTTCGTGGTTTTCCTGCTGCTTGCATGGAACATTACGGTGGATCGTGGAACATTGGAGCGCCTGCGAGCTTCTCTAGTCGAAACACCACTTTTTTATTGCTTGAAGACACTCAGTAACAGCTGCTTCAGTATATTTTTTACCAATTTACGGTGTTTTTCCCATTTTAGCAGCAATTTTATACAATAACTCAATCATAACAAATTTATGGTAACTATGGTTACTATTATTCGTTATTTCGATGATAGCTCTTGTTCGAAATGGAGCATGCCGAAATAAGGAAAACAGTATTATTTCCACCCTTAATTGGGCCACTATTTATTTCAATATTTCAAGTGTTTTTTTTGTAAAATTTGTTGCTTATTATTTAATGACACTCTTATCCTATCCGTTCATCGAAAATCTGATTATTTTCGCTCGGCTAGTGTGATGTCAGTACAGTTTTTGGTAAAGCCATTTCCTATCAAAACGTTAACAAACCATGGCAAACCAGGTAGCTGTTCAGAAAAATTTTTTGCAGCTTTAATTAAGAATATTATAGTAAACGTCTGTTGCAACATTTCTAATGAAGAAAATTATTAAAGTTGTCAAAGCATAAATCAAAATAAGTATATTTATAGTGTGTAATTTGGTGTAAGAAGTTCAGGTGGTCCACTAAAGGAAGTGGTCTATATTAAGCAGATCTACCCTATAACTCGAGATTTAATCAAGCAAATAGAATCCAATTTGGAGTCTGGTGGTTCTCGAGAGCCAGAAATATTTTTGTGGTAGCCTCCGTTTTTTAGAAGGGGTGGGGGGCGTCCATAAAAATCACACAAATTTTTTCATAACTCATAAAATAATCATGGAATTATAACTCATAAACTAAAAATGGAACCAAATTGGGCCTGTGGAGGTTTTTGGACGTAAAACATATTTTCAGGGTATTTTGACATCCCTCTCTCTTAAGCAATGGAGGGGTACCATACATATGAAACACAAATTTCTGCACAACTCGAGAACTAATCGAGCAAATGGAGCCAAATTTGGTATGTGAAGGTTTTTAAGGGCGAAAAAATCTTTGATGGTTTGATACAATGGGCAAACAGCCGTTAGTGACTAATACCACCAAATATGGGTATTTCTTTAATCATGATGATGAATAGAGTCCGAAAATCAACCACAGTCGCAGTTTTTAATTCTGAAACGGCGACTTCTGGTCTCTGGAAAACAGCTTAAAGTAAATACTACACAATATGGCTATTCCCGTAATTGTTACGATGCATAGAAGTCAAATGTCAACCTCCGACACCAATACGGCGACTTCCGGTTTCTGGAAAACAATCCAAATCCACTAATTACCACGCAATACGGATGTTTCCGGAACCAGAATAATGCACAGAGGCAAAAATTCGACCCCCGAAATTATTTTGAAATCTAAGATCGCGACTTTCTAGAAAACAACCCAAAAGTGACCAAATACCCTCCAATAAGCATTTTTCCGTAATTGTGACGATGCATAGACACCAATATTCAACCTCATATACCATTTTGAATTCTAAGATGACGACTCCCGGAGTCTGTAAAACAGTCGAAAGTGGCCAAATACCTGCTAAAATCGATGTTTCCGTAATCGTGATGATGCATCAAAGCCAAAAATCGACCTCAGACACCGTTCTGAATTCTAAGATGGTGGCTTTCGGTTTCTGGAAAACAGCCCATAAAGACCGATTACAACCCAAAATGGTTATTTTCGAAACAAGAATGACACTCAGAGGCCAGAAATGAACTCCAAATCCTCTTTTGAAATCCAAGATAGCGACTTCCGGTTTCTGGAAAGCAGCCAAAAATGGTCGGATACCACCCAATATGGGTATATCCGGAACCAGAATGACGCCCAGAGGTCAGAAATTAACTTCACATGCCATTTTGATATTCAAAATGACGACTTCCGGTATCCGGAAAACCGAAAATGACCAAACATGGTATTTTCGTAATCAGAATAATGCACAGATACTAAAAATTCCATGTCAGACACCATTTTGAATTCTAGAATGGTGACTTCCGGTTTTTGGAAAACGTCCAAAAATGACTGAACACCAACCAATATGGATATTTCCGGTATTAGACTGATGGCCAGAAATTGATTTCACACGTCATTTTGCAATCTAAGTTGACGAATTTCTTTTCTGAAAATCAGCTGAAAATAACCGAATGTCATCCAATATGGGTATTTTAGAAATCGAGGTGATGTTCAAAAGCTTGAAGGCAAGGATGTTCTATAAAACCAATCATTTCAAACGATTTTCATTCTGAGTTTAAACGTATCCAATGTCCGATTCGTTATGCATTAGCAGACTACAAACAAATCAGAAATTAAAGTTTTGGATGCAGGTGAAATCAATTTAGAGTGTTTGAAATTTGAAAAAAATTAAAGTTTGCCGGGACTGCTGGTAAATAAATAAAAAAAGATTTCACCCAACCTTTGATTAGAATATGTATAACACATGACTAATTTTACTTTCATTACAAGTAAACTTGGGGCAGTTCAGTTTGATCACAGCTCATGTGGATGCAGAGCAAACTAGCGTTGGTTTTCGAAACCCCGTAAAATCCTGAAGTTGCGAATTTACAATTTATGTGTACCAGCAATCGATACGAAAAATTAATTATTGGAAGAGCTTACAACCTATTTTGTCACATAATCCTAAACAACTCCTAATTGAGATACAGTAAGGTCGCTTTTTACGCGTTTTTTTTTCACGGGTTGCTTTCCTCCAGTACTCAAAACCGGTACAAGATATCGACCTCATTTCAATCACGTTTTCCGTTTTAGGCCACGAGTGATCATATATCAGTTTTCAAATTTAAAATATTAGATTTTGGTCTCTAGATTGGCCACTATCATATTCAAACGAGGTTTTAACGTTTCGGGATGGTTTTCTTTGTTATATTTGCAACTCAAAACTTTTTTACGCGGGCCCATTCAAATTTGGAACGCATCCCCCGCGTAAAAAACGACCTTAGTGTAATATAATCAACTGAGTCCGAACTCTGCTGAAATACAGAGCAGAATAGAGGCACAAAGTTACAAATTTTCGGACCAAACCAAATTCTTTCGATTTAATTCAAATGAAATTCCAGTTGCGCTGCATCCTAACAACCAATCATCCCACCTCAGTATAATCAACTTCAAGCGGCTAAACGGGGCAAAGGAGGAAATTTAAATTGACTACCCGACACATACACACATTCGCTGCCAGACCTGATCCTAATTTTGCACTGTAGATATGCCTGGTGGTAATCGATTTTTATTGCTCTGTTGATTAAAGAGAATCGCGATTCATTGTGAACGGTAAACCAAAATGGCAGCGGCTGGCTTCATTGCATGAAACCGGCAATCTTTGCCCACCTTTCACTGCTGACCAAAAAATCCCTGCCACACCCAATCCCCGGATCGCATAGATCAAAGCATCCGCTGGTCTGCTCGCCCCTATGTGTGTGTATGTGTGTATGTTTTTTTTTATTACCATACCCTTTCACTCTTTTATGGTGCTCGGTTATTGATGAACCGAGAGTTTGGCAGAATACATCGCATCCGGTTCCTGTGTCCTCATGACTTGGTTTGCTGGATAAATATATGCAGATAAAATATTGATATTTGTGTGGTGTGTTTAATGCCACCGCTAAAAGCTTCGCGAAACGAAATGTCCTCACTCGTTACGAGCCCGGTGACGGTATTCATGACGTCAATCAGAGCGAGCGGATAACGGGATTGCCTCGTAGGGGAGACAGTATCGAGATCTTTTCCTCAGAGTTTTGTTATAGTTTGAATTTAGATTAGCAAAACCTGAAATAATCATAGGATCGGGATTGCAATTTCAAGCAATTAGAGGTACTAATTAATTGACATGAGCAAGGAATGTGTGAAAAATCGTACTTTATAGAAAACCCTGGGGTGATCAAGAACATCAATACACATTTTTTAAACTATGTTTAGTATGTACCATTCATACTTTTTATAATTGCAACTTCTGGACAGCGATCGATTATAGAAATATGCTTTTAATGAAATTTAAAATAAAAAAAAGAAATCATCTTTTCTGTCGATTTGTGTGTAATTTGTAAACTAATAAATAAGAATCAAAAACACCTCCAGCTAAACCTAAGCAAACCCAGAGCAGCCAATGCCATAGGATAATGCAGTAACAGGTTCAAAATTATACCTGCTGCAGAACTACCTTGGAAAGTATAAATGAAGGTATCTATTCTCCCCTATTCGATGAATAAAGATATTATATTGGTTGGAAAATAGACAGATGTTTACCCTGTCTCTGAATTAAATTGCATGTAGTGGAACTGCTCCATTATTCATCTCAGCCCATATATTCATCTCATACAACATGAAAACACAATTGAAAACAGAAAAAACGCATATTTTCTAACTAAATCGATCTGCTAATCCATGGAATGAATTCTTCTTAGTTCACTTTAGATTTTTCATAAGGTAGAATCCTCAAAAACTCACTTAAAAGCTTTAAATTTGATATAATAGTCAGACATCTGCACTCGAAAACTCATTAAATTCAATCACCTACCTCAGAAAACAAAATCCACGCATTGTTCTGTACGGCTTCAACGGGACTCGTTCAGCAGCCTACCAAAGTTTTTCTCATCACTAGCGGACCATTTTTTATTTTAATCACTAAACAAAATCACTCACTACACTAAGATTACTTTGATCTTCGAAATGTTCACCTCAAATTTCCTCAAACAAGCTTGAATTAGCAGAAATATATGAGATGAATTTCTACAATTCCTAAATTTCAACTGTATGTATTTTCATCTGTTTTCACTGCATTGAAGAAAATCAAGAGTTGCCAAATCAGTTACTGTTAATACGAAAAAATCATACTGAAAGTATTGAATTATTACGACATAATTCACATAAACCGAAAGCACTGTAATGGTTACCTAAGTTACCAGTTTTGCACGTAAATAACTGCAGCGGATATCTAGGTAACCTACTACGGCGGGCTGCGGCTACGTTCATTCATGATAATGTGTTTCATTAATGATTAACAGTGCACTGCAGTGTGATGAATATGGGGGCGTCGTGAGATGAATAATTGAGCAGTGATTTAAGTTTTGAGATGGATATAGAAGCGTTGTGTAAAATGGTTTGTTTTACAAAATTCAGGATAAATCTAGCTAAGTTTACTAAATATACAATACTGAACGATTCTATAAGAGCACGTAAGCGTATTTTGTTTACTTGTTCAATGATTTTAATAAAATTTGTTGTTTAATCCGTGCATTCTTTGTGAATATCGGCTTAATGAGATGAATAATGGAGCAGTTCCTAATTTAAAAAAAAAAAATTGCGGGATCTACAGACCTTAACTGTGTTGATCAGTCTGCAATTATTTTACGAAAAAAAAATACTCTCAGAGTATTTAGATAGCATAATCGATTTCTGCGAATTCGAATTATGACCACTACTCGTTAGATCACATAAACAATGATTTAGGTCATAGATTCATCCTTCGTACTTCGTGAAAAATTCATTGTATACATTGTGTAAATTCTGGTTCAATATCCTGTTTGGTTGCTAGCTATCCAAGCGATATCTTGGTGATATTATATTCTGACAATCCCAGGTTGGTTCCAACTGAATTGAATAGTTTAAACTTCAACATATTTTGTCCGGAAAATTCCATGCTATGCCTAATAAAATTTCTCCTCAGACTCACTTACATTCTATGTTTAATTTTGCTCGGCCGAATTATTTCACTCTCCATCATTCTATCATGCTTATTGTTCTTTTCTACATACATACACATGGGGTTCTCAGATTGGTCCAAGTTTTGAACTAATAAATAGTTTCAAATGAGTCATTCTGCAATTAATACGATAAAATTAAGTAATAAACGAATTTCTAGAAGAAAAAAAAAAATATATGCGGAACTTCAAATCCGTTTGGTTTCAAAAAAGCGATAAGTCTATATTTTAACATGGTTTACATCCACTTGTAAAAAAGTAAATGTGTGTATTTTTTTAATTTTTCAATTTTTTTTATCTATCGCATAGAATTACAGTTCATGGTGTGATTTCGAATCGTCAACATATGCAAATAGAAGCCTGACAGCCTTTGTCACATTATTTTTCTATATCGTACGACTACGATGAACAGACTAATACACGTACACCAGATGAATTGTAGATGGAGAAAAATTGTATTACGTGCAATTTTACGATAGTATGTGGTGTTATTTGACTGAAGATGAAGGTTAAAACTTTTATGAGTTAGAATTAAAATACCTGGAAAAAGTTTAATTAACATCTCAATTTAGTAGTTAGGTACGACAATCGCAATCAACTTATACATTAGTTAAACTTTCAACAAACATTCTTTTACCGGCCTGCCCACTTGGACAGACTACTTTTCCAGTCCCAAGAAGTACAACACAATAGTTTTCATTAAAAAAAGACAAAAAAAGTCAACAAGCCCTACTTCGGTGTCAGCTTCGAGTGCAACTTACGTTTTTGCTCAGCCGCTTCAACTGCCGAGTTGCCTTCCACCAGGAAATGACCGCTTCCGGTCGAGACCCGGAGCTCTTACACTCGATATCGTACCGTTTATCGGCGGAAACGAATTTTTCCTTGATCAGAATGTGCACAGCCACTGGTTTCACTAATGAAAAAAAAAAAAGGAAAACAGAGAAGGTAAAAACAGGTGCGTTAGGGTGCGAGTATCTACTGGGGGGAGAATGTTTGAGATCGGACAAATTAAACTAAAAGCTACATTCGTAAAGGTTACGTTTCAACCGTATCAGGCAACGATACTTACGGTTGACGTCCAAAACCACAACTTTATTATTCGGAGGTGTTAGATTGGTGTTACTGGCAACGCACATCAATCGAGCGTCCAGATGCTGTCGCCCTATGTTCGGGTAGGAAAGATGATTGACCGTTGTACCGTCCGGTCTGGTTTCGTACGATTCGTCTATCACAGTGTTGTCCAGGTACCATGTGACATTAGGCCTAGGCCGACCTGATAAAAAAAAAGAGCAAAAACGCATAGGATGGAGATGAAAATTCCGCATCAATGCCGCAAGGACATACCTCCCTTCACCTCGCAAACCAGTTGGATGTCGCTCCCTTCACTGTACGGTTCGACCGTGTTGGTTTTCTCCCGGCGCCGAGAATCATATATTACTGGTCGATCGGGCGGAACTAGAGAGAAGGGCAAGCGGGAAAATGATTCAGTAAAATGCTTTCCGACAAGTGGATGCAAATTCTATGTTTCATATACCGAGGAAATTGTGACATGAACGTCACTTAAAAGGCTGATAATTGACGCTAGTACTCTTCCGAATAAATATTACTCTTGTTGATAATAACTGTTCACGTTATTCAGAAATGTTCTTTTCAGGTTATGTGTGAATGGTGACTGTACTTGCCAGCTCCTATTCCACTATAACATATGTTACTCAGAGACGCACTACACTGCATGTTGAGTGCTGGAAGTCATCCTCAATTATCGCATGGAGGGGTGAAACATTACATGACAAATTACGTTTAATTGCAGTAACGTACCGTTACTTGACAGTAATTATGTCAGCTCTTGACTAACCTGTTCTTTCGATTTATCTCTGTGCCATACATGAACATGAAGTTATACAGCTCGCGCAGGTATGACATTAAATAGTTTCGAGTGATACACGATTTAATTGTAGGGTACTAGAAAAAGGTGATTTGCGTCACGGTTTAAATTATAAATTTGATCACAGCTGTTGATTTTAACACCAGTATCAATCAAACGCTAAAAATAAAAAAAAACTTGCTTTCTCGAACACCAATAACTATGAAGCGCGCATTGTCACTAGCGGGTCCTTAGTGGTTTACTCAATACTTTTACTAACCCGATTGCGAAGTTTGTCACGTAAAACCATTGAATAACTCGAAATAAGTTGGACAATTTTTGAAATATTCCATGTTGCGTCACACACTCCGCACTGGGCCAGAAATGACTGTGCGCGACGCCGTGAATGACTCGGAAGCCAAGCCAAGCTAGTAGGCGCGCTTCGGACAGAACAATTAGGCATTATCTGCGCTTCCCGCCTAAGCGTTTGCGACAAGCTATAAAGGACTGCTGAGCCTCCTTATGAGTTAGTCGATAAGCGTACGGCGGCAGCGCCGTCAGGCTGCCTGTTTGTAAATATTGATAGAAATAAATTGTACAGTAGCTACGTAGAATTTGTGTATTTCGCGGTGAGAAAAGAAAACTCGTCCCTGGACCTTAATTGCCCCACCCGTGATGCCAAAGGGCGAATTTAAACACAACGTAGGGCCGTGCGCGATCATTTCACTATTTTTACTGATATGAATAATCACAAGACGATACCATTATCGATTAATATATCGATAGTGTTGTGGTTACTGTTAGTCAATACACCCAAGAAAATAGTAAGAGAACTAAAATTTTACGAGTATGTGTCGTCCTTTATATTAATTCAAACTCTTTAGATAAAGCTCATAACTATAATTTATCATGTGACAGTAACTTTTTCGCTACTGTGCTTGCAGAAAATACTAATGTAATGGTGGTGAATCCAGGTTATTCAATAATGACCACTAACATGAGTAAATTGCTTACCACAGTAAACAGACGGTGGGTAACTCAAGTAGCGTTGCTACTAAGAAAATAAGAATTAATATGTACTGCCTGGAAACCGTTATGGTAAATTATTTTCACTTTCTGTAACAGGCAACAGCAAATCTTACAAATGCAATGTTGCAGAAAAAAAACCATAGTGGAATTCAGTAAATACCAGTGATATTCTCTGAAAATTAAAGTTTGAAAACGACTTTTAATAAATCAAGTACCAGCAAATTTATATAGTTCATGTCGATTTTGCTGAAACCCGCGATGAAGTGCCGCATTTTTTTATGGTTATGAAGCAGCAAAAAATTAATTTTATAAATGGTTGACACAGTAGATACGGTCATATCTGACCATTCGCATATGTTTGTGTGAGTGTGAATTTAATCAGGTCTGCCCCAACGAAGCTACTAGGACCCACTACTATTCACAGTCATTCCACGAAAAATCGAATAGAGATGCTGATACATGTGAGCAGTTTGCTAAATTCCTTGCTTCTGTGTTTGCTTTGGACATTGCTTCTGATCATGAGATAGAGAAAGCTGTCATTTATGATCACAGATCACAGAATCAATGATTACTGCTTCGGCCAATAAAGTCAAGAATTTGTTTTCCCTCGGACCTGACGGGCCGTTATGTTCCGATGCTCAGTGGTCCAATAAGGCAAAAAGTGGAACTTAATTCCATAGCGCCTTTCCCTTCATCATACCTTGAAAGTGTCTTCGGAACAATTGTTTGCAAGAATGACCCCCATAATCGCAAATTGTCAAAAAAAAATGAAAAGTTTACTATATTAAAAAAAAAAATTAACTTTCTTGTGTTGAGAGATAAAAGAATAGTTTATTCAGCAAAATTGTAGAAAACTCAAAAATATGAAACTTTCCGCATCCCGACGGGACGCGGTATATTTTTCCAAATCTGTATCATATTTCCAGTTCGCTTATTTTTCGCTCTCTTTACTTCACATACTGTCTGCTTAATGAACCTGCGTGTTAACGGGAAAAAGCCGTTGTTAAAAATAGAAATTTAGTTCGAAAAATTTGAAACTTTGTTGAACAAATGAAAATCCTATCTTTTTTCGGTAAAAAGTTATTAAGTATATTACATGGAACTTACTTGAAAGTTAGTTTTTGACGTTGATCGAAGTTAGGCGCCTGAATTCCAAAATCTAGCAATTCAACCAAGGAAAACTAGGGAAAAGTGTTCAGGTTTTGAGCGCTTATTTTTCAGTCATTTATAATCAGGTTTTCTAGGTTTTGGCATCAATCGATCAGAAATTCTTTTACGGTTAAATTTATGTAACAAAAACAAACTATTGTTTGAGATACACTATATAAAAATTGGTAATAAATATCGATTGTCCAAATCATACCGCGCAGCCAATCACTACCTTTCTTCCCAAGCACAGTCGACACTAACGGATACAATAGATCTAACTTTGTTGTTATTGTTGTTGTCATTTTCTGTTTCCGTTGCTTATTTAAGTTCCTTGTCATTTCATTTTCTACTTAACCCCTCCTTCTTTCTAACTAACTGACGAAGCCTTGATATAAAAGGTACCGTTCGAGCATTTCACCCCATCTGTTCATTACTAAACCGTACCGGTTACATACGGACGTTAGGTGTTATCAGCTGAAAGGAGGAAAAACAAAATAGTACCAGTCATCTCGTGCCGGTTTCACCCGTAACGCTGGTGGCTGTTAGCAATGTTGCTGATTATCACATTGAAGCTTCATTCAGTCTATGTTCTGTTCGTAGCAGCCTCATAAGCAACGTATGAGAGAGGTTCTTCTCTCGTGTGCGAGAGTATGCCTGCTATGAGTGAGGGCTAGAATGTTTTTATTTTCCGTTCTACTTACATTCTCTCATTCTTCGCCAAGTGCTTCTTTCGGTAAACCGAATAATTACAACTCACCCGTTCGTTCGCTACTACGTGAAGCGTGGTCGTTTCGAACGCTCGCCGGCAAGCCGAAGGCTTCACGAAGAGTGCTAATTCCCACTCCCTGCGAATGCTCCCTATGAAGCGATAAACTCGAGTGCGATGCGCTAGTGGCTGGCTGGAAGAAAGCCGTGTAAATGAAAGGCTATATTGCTTGCGCAATATAGAGAATATATGAGCCGTTGCGGAACAGAGTGGTCTATAAACATTTTTTTTTTTTTCGAGAAAGAGTTTGTCGCATAAACCACATCTACCCAAAATACTGAACTTGGGACATGATGGAAATTAAAAAATAAAATAAAAAAATCAAACTTTAAAGCTTATTTGAACCATGTTAAAGTTTCGTTCCGCAACAGAGTGGTCTACGTACATTGATCGATGTGCCATCACGTACATGGGTGGATTAAGGCGAAGGCGAAGCAGGCGGTTGCCTGCTCGTCAATTATTGGAGGGCGCCATATGTGGGAACGAAAAGATTGAACATCAAAATTCAAACCACAATAATAGTTGCTCGGCAAATTAAGTTGATTATTTTTTCAAAATTGCTTATCGAGTCAATAAAAAACGCTCAATCCAGATTTCGGCCCAGTTCGGTCGAGAATCGGAACAAGCTCGTTTCGGTCTGTTTTATATCCAGTGCGATTGGCTCCATACCGGTCCGCCCAAAGTCTGAGAACGAAAATTGTAATTTTTTTCGAGCTAGCGTTATTTTAATGAAAATAAATAATCAAGTCTATTATGCATGTTAGAACAGTTTGATTGAATTAAAACAATGTCAAAAAAATCATTCCGAATAATCGAATCACAGAAAAAAGAAGCAAACAAATAAGTTGAACATAATTATTTTCACTCAATTCCAACATGTCCCAAAAATGTCAGAAGTGACGCAAACAGTAACATCAGTGCACTTTGCAGAAATGAAAACTTGCAAAAATCGTTGTAAATTTGCCAAACATGTTTCTTTCTAGAATAAACACCATGTCAAAAATTAATTGAATCTGCTATTTTTTACTCTCACGTAGTTGACGAGGAGTCATGATTTTTGAAATTGATCATTAGAGCTTCACGAAACTTAGCCTTGATCGGTTGAACTGAAAACTCTTTCGTCAAGTTTCTTTGTGTCAACTGAATTTGTTCTTAATTCAACTATTTTATATTTTTTCATTATTTTTCAACGGCTGAACTGATTTAGCGAGTAGCGAGTGTTTGAAGATTTTTAATATAAGTTTTACACAATATCACATGGGGAAACGCCAATTGCCATGCCATGCTAAGTTCTAGTGATGTTCAAAATTGATTACAGCAAATTTCATGTTGGTATGAGCTTGTCGGCGTTCTAGAAAATTACCAAAATTTTAGACTGTTGTAATTTGTCATTATGATTTTTCTGTCTTGCTTGCTTATTGAAGCTTGGTTTTTTCAAACAACCATTACATATTCTATCTTCCAAACCACAATATAATTGTAAAAATTAAAAAGACTTAAATAAAAACATAACTTTCGATTTTGTAAATTATTAGGATATATTTAATAAAGTTTAATTGATTAGCTTTCTGAACTATAGCGAAGCTTTAAAATGTGCAAAATCTGGACAAACAAAAATTAATTTCTAGCACGCTGTTCTTCGATTGGTTACATTTTTATTTTGGTTACTTACAAACCGCCCTAATGAAAAACAAGTTTAATAAACATTTTTTTTCCTCATATATCATTTATTTGACACGGCACAAATACAATTTAATGTTTAACGGCGCCAATTATATCTGGTGACTTAAAAACTAAAAGCAAATTTTTTATCCTCGCTGCCGACTACGAGCTGAAATTAAGTCTAACTTAAAACTAGCATGAATTTTTCAATCATAGTTTTGTTGTTGAATGGTCGTCTGATGCTCTTCGAATGGCCGATGTCATGAGCTGGAGCAGAGGTTTGTATTCTCGGGTCCTGGAGGTATTGTGCGAGGTCTAGTTGCTGGTTATGGTTCGTTGTTGTTGTTCGCTAGTGTTCAAGTGGCCATTTGGTATGTGCCGCTGAGCCAAAATATCACTGAAGGCCTCGGGTTCTCAGGTCGTGGCGAATTCGAGTGGGGTGCAGTTGCTGATTCCAAAATCTGTGCTTAAGGTTCAAACGTGTTCTTGTCGTTTTGTTGGGTGTAGACGGAGGGGAACGGGACTAGACTGGGGCATGGATGGTTTTTAGGAAAACGTATATAAGGGTCATGTAGGGTATGTCACGGCTCGCCAAGACATCACGAACAGGTACAGTTGGCCGTCTACCTCCGGCCTCAAGGGAAGCTACTAATTTAGACCTGGCGTCACGGTGGACAGGGCATGACCAAACAACGTGCTCTATGTCGTGATAACCTTCACCACAGGCACAGATACCACTTTCCCCGAGCCCAATACGACGGAGATGCGCATCAAATCTATAGTGATTGGACATAAGCCGAGACATCTCGCAAATGAAATCTCGACCTACATCCAACCCCTTGAACCACGGATTCGTCGATACCTTGGGTATAATGGAATGTAGCCACCTTCCCAGTTCCCCTCTGGTCCAAGAATTTTGCCAACTGATAATCGTATTCTGACGTACAAATGCAAAAAATTCATTAAAAGCAATTGGCCTTTAATAAATTTCACCGTTTGTTGCGCCCACCTTAGCCAAAGAGTCCGCTTTCTCATTGCCCGGTATCGAGCAGTGAGAAGGGACCCACACTAAGGTAATCTGAGAAGATTTTTCGGATAAAGCACTCAGATGTTCCCGTATTTTCCCCAGGAAATACGGAGAGTGCTTAACATCTTTCATCGATCGGAGAGCCTCAATGGAACTGAGACTGTCCGTAAAGATGAAATAATGGTCCGTGGGCATTTTTTCGATAATCCCTAGGGTGTACTGAATTGCAGCTAATTCTGCGACGTAAACAGAAGCAGGATTATCGAGCTTATGGGAGACGGTTAAATTGTTATTGAAGATACCGAAGCCAGTGGACCCATCGATAAGTGATCCGTCAGTGTAGAACATATTGTCGCAGTTGATGTTTCGATATTTATTAGAAAAAATTTTGGGGATCTGCTGCACGCGTAAATGATCCGGGATTCCACGGGTTTCGTCTATCATGGATGTATCGAAAAACACAGTAGAATTAGAAGTATTCAATAAATGACACGATTTGGAATATTCAAAGAAGGGTTGATATTTTGGGACATGTGATTGAAATACAATGTCATAAAACGGGTTTGAGAATTAAGTTCGATTAACCTTTCAAAATTTTCAATCACAGGACGGTTCAAGACCTCACATTTGATAAGAATACGAGATGACAGGCTCCAAAAGCGGGTTTTCAAAGGTAGAACTCCAGCTAAGACCTCCAAACTCATCGTATGTGTCGATTGCATGCAACCTAAGGCGATACGCAAACAACGATATTGTATTCGCTCCAGTTTGATCAAATGTGTGTTTGCTGCGGAGCGGAAGCAGAAACACCCGTACTCAATAACGGACAATATCGTTGTTTGGTAAAGCCTTATAAGGTCTCCTGGATGGGCTCCCCACCATTGTCCGGTTATTGTACGAAGGAAATTCACTCTTTGTTGACATTTTTTCATCAGATACCTAACGTGACAACCCCAGGTGCCTTTAGAGTCGAACCAGACACCAAGATATTTGTGTACCAAAACCTGAAAAATCGTTTTACCCATTAATTGTGTTTGAAGCTGAGCAGGTTCATGCTTCCTAGAAAAAACTACTATCTCAGTCTTCTCCGGAGAGAATTCGATACCTAGCTGTAAAGCCCAAGCAGACAAATTTCCCAAGGTATCTTGCAATGGTCCTTGCAAATCGGCAGCTTTGGCTCCTGTAACAGAGATTACACTGTCGTCTGCAAGTTGTCTTATCGTGCATGAATTTGCCAGACATTCGTCGATGTCATTTACATAAAAATTGTAAAGAAGGGGGCTTAAACATGAGCCCTGGGGAAGACCCATGTAGCTAATTCGAAAAGTTGTCAAATCGCCATGCGTAAAATGCATGTGCTTTTCGGACAACAAATTGTGCAAAAAATTGTTCAAAATTGGAGAAAATCCTTGTCGGTAAAGTTTACCCGAAAGAATGTCAATAGAAACGGAATCAAAAGCCCCCTTAATGTCCAAAAATGCTGACGCCATTTGTTCTTTGCGAGCATACGCCAGCTGAATATCTGTTGAAAGCAACGCAAGACAATCATTCGTTCCTTTGGCACGGCGGAAGCCAAACTGAGTATCTGATAGTAGACCATTTGATTCGACCCAATCAGTATCATTTTTTCCATCAACTTCCGGATACAGGATAGCATTGCAATCGGCCTATAAGAGTTGTGATCAGAAGCTGGTTTCCCTGGTTTTTGGATGGCGATCACCTTCACTTGTCTCCAATCCTGCGGTACAATGTTTTGCTCCAGGAACTTATTGAATAAGTTCAACAAGCGCCTCTTGGCATTGCCGGGTAGATTCTTCAACGAGTTGAATTTGATTCTATCTAACCCAGGCGCGTTATTGTTACAGGACAGGAGGGCAACTGAAAATTCTGCCATCGTAAAAGGTGATTCTATCGCGTCGTGGCCCGGAGACGCATCGTGAACAATGTTTTGCTCAGGAACAGAGTCCGGACATACTTTCCTGGCAAAATCAAATATCCACCGACTTGAAGACTCCTCGCTTTCGTTGACCGTTACGCGATTCCGCATTCTTTGGGCTGTGTTCCAAAGAGTGCTCATCGATGTCTCCCTCGACGTCTCGTTCACGAACCGACGCCAATATCCGCGTTTCTTTGCTTTAGCCAGGCTTTTAAGCTTGGTATTAAGCTTCGAATACCGTATATAGTCGTCGGATATACCTCCCTTCTGGAAGGCCAAAAACGCGTCGGATCTTTGCGTGTAGACATCGGAGCACTCTTGGTCCCACCACGGAGTGGGAGGCCGTTCTTTGATCGTTACGCCGGGATATTTCTTCGTTTGGGCTTGCAACGCGGCGTCGAGAATCAAGCCCGCGAGGAGATTGTGTTCTTCAAGTGGTGGATGATGTTGAATCGACTCGACCGCTTTTGAAATCATTTCCTCGTATAACTTCCAATCGACATTCCGTGTGAGGTCATACGGAATGTCAACTGGTCGCATGCGAGTTGAACCGTTAGTAATTGAAATAAGAATAGGCAGATGGTCGCTACCGTGAGGATCGAGGATTACCTTCCATGTGCAATCCAACCGTAGCGACGTCGAACATAAGGATAGATCCAAAGCGCTTGGGCGCGCTGGAGGTTTCGGGATACGTGTCATTTCACCGTTGTTTAAAATAGTCATGTCGAAGTCATCGCAAAGGTTATAGATTAAAGAGGAGCGGTTATCATTGTAAGGGGAACCCCAAGCCACACCATGAGAGTTGAAGTCTCCCAAAATCAAACGTGGCGAGGGAAGAAGTTCTATTAAATCAAAGAGCAGCCGTTGCCCAATCTGTGCTCTGGGAGGAATATATATTGAGGCAATACAAAGCTCTTTACCTTGTATTGTCATTTGACATGCGACAACCTCGATGCCTGGAATCGAGGGGAGGTTAATACGATAGAAAAAATAGCACTTATTAATCCCTAAAAGTACTCCTCCATATGGGGTGTCTCGATCAAGACGAATAATATTAAAATCATGGAAGTTGAGATCAATATTTGAAGTAAGCCAAGTTTCACAAAGGGAAAATGCATCGCATTTGTTTTTATTTATCAAAACAATCGATAAGTGATCCGTCAGTGTAGAACATATTGTCGCAGTTGATGTTTCGATATTTATTAGAAAAAATTTTGGGGATCTGCTGCACGCGTAAATGATCCGGGATTCCACGGGTTTCGTCTATCATGGATGTATCGAAAAACACAGTAGAATTAGAAGTATTCAATAAATGACACGATTTGGAATATTCAAAGAAGGGTTGATATTTTGGGACATGTGATTGAAATACAATGTCATAAAACGGGTTTGAGA